>NC_137890.1:191648731-192248731 GCF_963455335.1 Martes martes
ATCTTGTTCATTGCTAAAGTCCCATGACCCGGCGTAGTTCCTGACACAGAGCTGGCACTCGGGACATATTTAATGAAAAACTGTTAAATGTTTGAAGGACCGAAATGACACCACACAATCCATCTTCAGCAATAAGTATTAACCATGAATAGATCTGAAACAAGCAGTAAATAACTCACCTTCAAGTAAGGATTCATTGTAAGTCATCTCGCCATTTGCAGCTTGCTCTCACACAAAAGGGAATTCTGTATCAATCATTAAAAACCAATAACATCCAAACATTCCTGGACTTGACATAGGGGATAACTCTCAGAATTCGTTCTTGGTTTCCAAGTAAAGCAAATCACTTTTAAGTTGGCATTTCAAAATTTTCAGATTTTCACTGTTCACTGAAAGATGTGTGTATTCAACAGATAGAGAACAAAGGTCCCAGACTATATAAGGTCAGAAGACAAGATTATTAGTAGGATTATTCCCATAGTCGGGGAACCGAACACGACAGAATCCAATTTAACTGCCCCACACCCCACTGGCTCCTTATTTGAGCCTCACGCCTTTTTCAGGGAGGAAAACATTTAAAATATCTGAATCAAAGCCGAGATTACTAAAACCAAGCACACAGGGCTAGAGAGTGCTAGCAATTTTCTTTCATCTTATTCCACGAAACCAAGAGCAAGATAAGAAGATAGGATTTCGAGAGAAATAATAGGCATCATGTTAAGTGCCGACCTCTTTTTAAAAAGTCTCCTTTGCCACGCAGATGAACCCCTTCCTAAGATAAAAATTTGAACTAGGCAAACATTTTTGTGCTTTTGTGTGAAATTTCTGGAAAAGTCTAGGCTTACTTGGCACAATGGATATGTATTCATTCACAGTTTCAATGTCTGTTTTGTTTCCAGAATTGGTTATATATAAAATGAGTTTGAAACACAAGTGTTCCCTTTGACCTGCGTTTCTTGTAAATTGGCTGAAACCTAGAGGCTTCATGAGATTCGGGTTTTTTTTTTTTTTGGCAAGAATGTTTCAGAGGTGATGCTGTGAACGTCCGCTGGGAGGCATGTAGTGTCTGGTCAGTGTCTGGTCAGTGTCCATTTGACGACGGCAGCAGAGGATGACGCTCAGCGCCCAGGTCCGTTGCGTCGGTGGGACTTGCAAAATGTTACTGTAGTATCATTTTTGTCCTTCCTTATTAACTGGAATACTTTGTAGAGAGAAGCCATCTCATTAATAATTTGATTACCTCAGGTACAGTTAGTATAGGAAAAGCAGAATAAAAGCTCGATTCTCTTCACTTACTTACCAGCTTTCAAAATAATGAATTGGAGCCATACAATCCTCAAAGGTGACTGATGGATTTTTCTTTCTTTTTTATTTTAGTATCATTAGGAAATCATTTCTTTAAATGTATTTGATGTGTTTTAATTCATCATAACTGTTATCTTTAAAATTCATGCAAAAACCAGTCCATCTTTAGCCCGTGACAACCCACTCAACTTGGTTCTTGGGTCTCGCTGAAACAACCCTTCCATTGTAAATCAGCAGTACAGGCATGCACTGAGAAAAACCCTGGTTATGGAAAAACAGTACTATCTTATTTCCTTAAAAAAGAATGAGAGGAAGACAGAGACAGAGAAATGGAGAGGAAATACATTGCTTAGAAGAGAATTAAAACACATACCCATTAGGTTGGCTATTATAAACACACACACTCACACACACACTTTGGTATAGAGATTGATGTCCCAGCAGACCTGACCCCTCTGCTTCCACTGGCCCTTAGAGCCCAGTATTTCAAATGTCCTGATCTTGTGCAATATTTCATTTCACATTTTAAAAATAAAATTCTAATGCTCATCCTTAAGAAAAACAGAAAATAACATGTATTGGTGAATGTGAAGAAATTGGAACTCATGGGCATTGTTGATGGGAATGTAAAATGGAATTACCATATCATCCACTTTCTGGCCTGTAACTAATAGAACTGAAGGCAAGGTCTTTAAGAGGTATTTGGACCCCGTATTCATAGCAGCATTATCCACAAGAGCCAATCAATGTGGCAATTCAAGTTGCCTACATTGGATGGATGGATGGATGGATGGATGGATGGATGGATACATACATATAGATATACAGTATACAATGGAATTGTATTCAGGAAGGAAGAAGATTCTGACACATGCTACCATGTAAATGAAACTTGAGGACCTTATGCTGAGTGAAATTAAGCCAGTTACCAAAAAAAAATTTAAAAATAAAAGCAAATACTCCAAGATCTATCTATGTGTGGTACCCAGAGTTGTCAAATTCATAGAGACATAAAGTAAAATGGGGTTGCCAGGACCTGAGAGGAGGGTGGAATGGAGAATTCGTGTTTAATGAGTACAGAGTCTCAGTTCTGCAAGATGTAATCAGTTTTGGGGAAGGATGGTGGTGATGGTTGCACGTCGTGACTGTACTTAACACCACTAAACTGTACATGTAAAAATGGTTAGGATGGGGGCACCTGGAAGGCTCAGTCGGCTAAGCCTTGGACTCTTGGTTTCGGCTCAGTTCATGATCTCGTGGGTCATGGGTTGGAGCCCTGCATCAGGCTCTGTGCTCCGCTGGAGTCTGCTTCAAGATTCTCTCCCTCTGCCCTTCCTCCCACTGGCAAGCACTCCCTGGTGCACACACGCTCTCTCTTTTCTCTCAAATAAATAAATCTTTTTTAAAAAACAGGATGGTAAACTTTATGTTATACGTATCTTATCACAATTTAAAAAAATTATGAGATTACAAATTACAATGTTATTTGGATCTGGATTCAAACTTTGTTTAAAAAAAAAAAAAAAGATAGGATAACATAGTTTGCATTCCCCAAGGGCTTGAGATGTCACTCCAGGAAACAGAATCATGGGGACAGGAAAGTATTACTGGGAAGGAGGAAAAGCTGATAGGAAGGTACATTAGGGAGGTGGCCTGCACGTGAGGGCTGATTCAGCCCGGGCCTCTGAGAGGCACATGGCAGGCTGCCCGGAGCTGTCTTCCCTCAGGACAGGAGGAGTGGACTCCTGCTCCCTGCTAGCGTAGTGTCCCCCCTGGGTTTTTATGAACCGCACCTTGGGGATGCATTATGCACTCTGGGGTGTGCTGGCTCCTTTGGCCCCAAAAGACAAAGACCTCAGGCTTAGAGTAAGAGTGGTAGCAGGAAAGAGCCCGAGCTCATGTGAGGTTGAAATCAGAGGGGGCTGAGACCGTGTGACCTACAGACTGTGAGGCTTTGCCCATGAGAGCCCAGGCAGGAAGGAAGGACGCGCCGGAGCACATGATGATGGTGGGGAGGGACGATCGCTAACTCTTTTAGATTTGGTCATTACATTGTGGTGTGTTTAAGAGAGGAAAAGAAAATTCCTGTTTAATGGATACCTTTTGAAATATTTACAGGTGAATTAATACAAATGTCGGGATTTTCTCCAAAATAAATGGAGAAGCGTGCTTCCCTGCTTTAGTGGGGACAACAGAAATAAAACTGGTCACGAGTTAATACTTGTTGAAGCAAAGTACTAAGCACATAGGAGTTTACTATAAGATTCTTTCTATTTTTCTGTGCATTTATAAGTTTCCATAGTAAAAAATTTTATTTTAATGTAATTGTTTGATGACATTCATAAAGACAGCCTCCTAAATTCCCTGAGATAAAGATGTGTCTTTCCGGGTGGCCTGTTTTTGTTGGCTAGCCACGAAAATTATTTTCCATTCTCAAATTCTGAAGGATTTCTGAAAAAGATCATTTCCGTCTACAAAGTTTGAAAATGTTTGCAATTAAACTCAGAACTAGAAAGACTTTAAAATGTTAATGACCCCTGCGGTGTACTCATTTACTACCTATGTTTTTTGGTCTCCTGCTGTCATAAAATACTGCTGGGATTTAAAGTCGACCCTTACAACATCGTTATCATTCACTCTGGATGGATATAACAAATCCTGAAATAAGAAAGACAACCGGCAGGGGCGCCCGGGTGGCTCAGTCGGTTAAGCATCCGCCGTTGGCTCAGGTCGTGGTCCTGGGATGGAGCCCTGTATTGGGCTCCCTGCTCAGCGGGGAGCCTGCTTCTCCCTCTCCCGCTCCCCCAGCTTGTGCTCTCTCTCAGAAAATTAAATAAAATCTTACAAAAAGAGAAAAAAAAAAGACCACAGGCAAAGCTTTGTCACACTGTGCCCACAAGTTACAAAAACTTAGGTTCTGCAAAGGGAAACCCGAAACTGCTGTGACCAACTGTGTGTGCCGTTTCCTCAGAAAACTTACAAATGCATCTTAAAAGTCAGAGATGTTCTGCATTACATTTTCTGGACAAATCTACGGTTCCAAATGGCAGCAACTCACCTGTTTCTACTACGATGACGGCTCTTCCGAGGTGCGGCCACAGGAACCAAGGGCTGGCAGCTGACTCTAGAGAGGGAATGACTGGAAGGACGCAGGTAACTCAGCGCGTAAGGGAAGGCTGCCCAAGCAGCTGGCGAGGGGCAGAGACCTGAGCCACGTCAGATATTGTGGGAGCAGGAACAGAGGGATGCTCCCTCTCGGCACCACCCCCAGGGTCAATGGCCTAGAACAATTTCCAAGCTCTTAGTCCCCTGCTCAAGGTTCTTTTCACCTAGGAGTCTTCAGCTGGTGTAGGTTGGTCTCGCCTGACAGCCCTAGAGTGGCTGTATCTGTAAGGACTTGCATTTCCCCCAAGCAAAACAAGACCAAAAAAGAAGGAGATTTGAGGTCGCAGGCCAGGCAGGCAAAGGCGACAGAGGCCTTCTCCTCTGTCCCTCACTGAGCTGCAAGGGGCTCCTTCATCTCAGTCGCCCCAGATCACGGCCCAGCACCTGGCTGGGGAACGTGGGGAGCAGATGTTAACCCCGGGCCACAGCAGACACGCCAAAAGCCTGGACCGGGGGTGGGGGAAGGCGGTGCCATCAGATGTGTTGGGAGACGACAGGTAAACCCAAGCAGCTTAGAGCCAAACAGAACGAGGCTGGGAGGGGGACACACGCAAGAAGCGCCCGTCGGGTAGACCACGTCGCTCCGAAGCAATCGGAGGCAGCACGCGTCCTTTTAAATAAAGTTTTGATAAAACGAAAGACCAAGGGGCTGCGAGTACACAGATATCAATTAGACAATCCCCTAACTGATCACCCGAGGCCATGTGCTGACTTGGATGTGAAAGCCCCAACTTGAGGACGAAATTACAACGTGAGACTCTGCCGGTAGAGACAACAGCGCTTCCCACTCCGTGTGCAATGAACTATTTATCTCGTATTGATTTGGTAGATACATTCCTACATATCTTCGTCAGTATTATCATTTCCGAACATGAAGGGCAGTGATATTTTGCCACGAGTATGAAGGACGACCGTATAGTGCCGAAGCACGAGTAGACAAGAGGCATTCGTCATTGAAATTGAGAATGCTATACAGACAATTATATGAAACATGTCAGGGCTTTGCCATGTCTAAATCAACATTTAGTCCGTTCATATTAATATGCAGTTCATGAAAGCCTGTGAGTACAAAGGTCTTCTCAAACGCAGGTAATTTAAGAGCAACATGCACGCAGGAGTAAATATTGTCTCACACTCCATTCACACTCCATTCATGCAAATGCGATTATATGCGATGCACTAAAGTAATTTTGCACCAGACAATACACAAAAAGTAAGTCACTAAAATAATGTTCTGATACTAGGGTAAGCATCAAAAAAAAAAAAAAAAAAAGAAAGAAAGAAAAGAAAGGAAGAGGAAAAGAAAGAAAGAAAAGAAAAGGAAATGCTGGCTAGTTCTAAAACAACCAAAATGTGCTTTTCCTGTACAGACGCAGAACCACCCAGTCACTAAGGAGAAAGTTAGATTATGTACTATCCGTCAGTGGCTCGTCCTGGAGAGTTTAAATACTTCTGCACTTTTCTAATTATTTCTGTCTCTCTACAAAGATGCCTGAGCAGCCAGTGAGATCAAAGTTGTTCAGTAATGACCGTCTTACATAGAAAGACACCGGCTGGACAAACCCATATTCCAAAAGTACATCCCTTCTCTACTAATTGTGTTTTATTTGAAAATGCCTTCGTGGTCTCAGTTCAGAAGAGTCCTAAATGTCAATTCTTCAATTTGAGCCAATCTTCCAAAGAAAAAATTTTCTTCAGAGAAGAGAAGAATGAAGGAGAAAGAAAATCTCTCCCACATAAAATATGCTCCAAAAGTGGTTATTGAATGAACAGTGTCGGGGAGCCCAGCTGAAGCCTGCACTGTGACCATGTTTCAGAAAGTTCTGTCTGGACGGCTCAGGGAGGCTGGTAAGGAAGACTGGACAGAAACTTACTTGCTCCAGGGGATGAAGAACTTTCCAGAGAAAACCATCCTAAGAGAATAAAAATTGCCCCAAGCCATGACTCCGTGGCTGAAGAGAGGACCCATGTGCTGGCACTTACCTCTTTCCATTCCCCATCCAGCACCCTGGAGGAGTAGGAGGACACCAGTTAGTAGGAGGACACCCAACGGCCCATTTCATAAATCTCCACTTAAATAAAGATACCAGCAGTGCCATGTTCATACGCAACTCAAAGATTGGGAGAGGTCTCCTTCCCCCACTTCGCCTCAGCGGTCCCGCAGCTGGGCCCCTGAGAGTCTGTCTTGTGCCCTGTATGCCTATAGCGTGGGGCGCGGGGTTGCATTCTGACTGGGAGAACAGGGCCACCAAGAAGCTGGGCATGTCCACGGCCACTTCAGAGGAGCACAGCATGTGGCTAGAGCAGGTGTTAGCGGGAGTCTGTAAAATCCAGGATATTAATGATTATAGGACTCTACTGTACCTAGAGATTAACAATCCTGAGTTAACTCAGGGAACAAACAAGCGAATAAGCCCTAGTCCCTTTAAATCACTCTTCCCATCACAAGATTTGACTTCACTCAAAATTAGAAGACTGTGATGTCACCGGAGACTGTGATGTATCAGCTTAAAGGACAACAACGGAAAATATCTGAGTTTATCCCGGTCAATGGTCTGTGGCAATTGCCGTTTTTTTCTTTAAATCCCTTGGCGGCAGCAAATCAATCTAAGCAACTCCTAAGCTCCTTAAAGATTTGCTTGATTTTTATTTTTAAATATGCATTCTGGATAGTCTCTTTCCATCGCTTTAATGTCATCTTGTCTCATCGCATCTGATAAGCAAAAAAATTAACTCAGGTTGACATCCTCCCTACCAGAGATGCAGAGCTATTGAATTAACTAAAGATGGTTCTAAATACCAGCCTTTAAACGATAACTGATCTGCAAAAAGCAAGCATTGTTTCCGACATGCCATGTCACATTTCTAACTCCTCACTCTGATTGTACTACATCCCGCAACGTCAGCTACCGTGGAAAACAGCCATCCGCAACAGGACAGGGCGACTTAAAATTGAATGAAAGCCACTATTCAGCCCGTGTATCCATGTGAGGCCATCCATTAGGAAAAATATAAGGGCAGAGAATGAAAGGTTATTTTCAGAAACCATTGTTTAAAATAAGCCATGCTTCCTTGAACACTTGCATAAAATGTATCTCTCTTCTCTGTATCTTTACTCCGTAATTTATTATTGTGAAAGCCAATTCAAAAGATAAATCCTATGCCATTTCCCTAATCAACTTGCAGTTACCCATGCTGTCACCCCCTATCTCGTAATATAGTTTCTGGCTTGAAGTCATGAGCCTTTTAAAATCCTGGAGTTGGAAAGGACCTGGGAGGTAATAAAGGTCAACCCATTTACTGTGCTGACGAGGAAACAGAGCCAGGATGTAAAAAGATTTGTCCAAAGTCACCTTGCTGATTAGTGGCAATGCTCCTGCTAGAACCTGCATCCCCTCTCCGCCGGGGCCTCGCGGGGCGTGAGCCGTCGCGGGGACAGGCCGCAGGCAGGAGGCACCCAGACGCTGTTGACAGCAGCGCCAACCGCGGACGCGAGACCCAACGCGCTCTGACTGCATCTCTGCCTTATTTTCACGTCTTGTCACATTTCAGGGTTTTGAAAGGGTTTGCTCTTTACCAGAGCGGTCAAGAGCTCCCCTGAATGCGTAACAAATTCTGCGGAATCCGCCAAAAAGACAGTGAAGGAAGCCCAATGAAAGACCAAAGAAAGCAAGAGAGCGGGCAGGAGGTCTGGAGAGGAGAGCGCACGGGCTGTCCCCGGCCGTCGTTCCGGGTCTGACATGAGCGCACCGGGGAGCCGAGCCCCTCGCTGGCCCGCGGGGGCCGCGCACACTTGCCAGCCCTCCTCCCGGGCACCTCCCGGGCACCCCCGCGCCGCGCTGACAGCCAGACTCTCGCAGCTTCTTCCCCGTCGCCTTCCCCGCACCCACGGCCCGCGTCCCAGGGAGGACAGGACGCTGTGTCCCCGGGGGGCCGGGCCCCCACGGAGGGACGCCGGGAGAGCCACCATCTCCGCCCGGCCACCACCGAGGCCCGAAGCGACAACGGCCGCTTTGTGCTCAGGATTTCTGCTCTTTGTGCACAGACCGCCCACCCCGAGGTCCGCGCCCGCTCCCTGCCAACGTGTCCTCACGGATCACCCCGCCAAACCCGGTGTCCCCTCCGCCGCTCCGCCGCCCGCCCTCAGCCCGCGGCCCGGGTACTGGCGTCCAACTTCGCTTCCCGCGCCGACGGGCACGAGTCCTTGCTACGTAGCCTCCGTTTTGGAAACTGGAGCCGTCTATGCAGTTTGGGCAGCGGCCCCCCCCGCTTCCCACCCCACCTCTGCCCCCGGAGCGCTGTCAGTGACCCGCGTCTCCACAGGCACCGGACACAGGCGTCTACACCGGCGCGCCCGAGCAGAGCTCTCCGGTGACCTTTATCCGTACCTCCGCCTCCCAGGTCCCCCGCCAGCAGCTTCTCCCCTTCCCCGAGGGGAGGCACCGGGCGGCCCAGGAGGCCGGTGCCCAGCGGACCGGCCCGGGGCTTTCTCGCCGTTGCTCACTGACCTCCCACCCCCACGGCCCCAACACGAAGCTCCGATATTAGCTTTGAAAGCCTCCGTCCTGTCGGAGTCTCACTGTCCGCCTCTCCTCATGGAGGTTCCCGTGTGCATCTCACGGGCAGACCAGGTCACTCGTTGGTTCCCCCTTCCTCGGGGCACTTTCAAAACGGAGACAACCAGGCGGCCGGTGCTCGGGCCGCCTGCCACACGCCGGTTCGCATCCTTTCCGGCTCCTCGTGCGGACGCTGCCTTTCCTGCCGAAGGACTCTCTTCAGAATGACATTGGGGCTCTCCGTGCTCTCCCGAGTCACGTCGCCCGGTGGCGTCTCGGCGGGGCCGAGGGCCGAGGCCGAGGGGACCGTCACCTGCTGCGGGAACCGGGACAGGAGAGCGGAGCCCGTGAGGCACAGGTTAAGGATTTGGGCATCTTTCGACTTCAGCCTTTGACCCCAGCCCCGTCACAGTCAGGAGGACGTCACGGCCTCTCCTCCCCTCTGCCAACACCTGGGGCCGCTTCCCGACCTCGGAGGGGAAGGACGCGAGCATCCGTCCTCTCGGGCCGACCCCCATCCTCGCCGCTGGTGGAAGCACCGGGAGCCCCGGGGGCAGAACCCTTGACAGGCTCTGCAGGGGCGCAAGCGGCGACGGAGCCCTTTGTCGCAACAGCAGAGCCACCTGTCACCGAGGGTGCGTTTTCGCACCTCGGGAAGTGAGTGCAGCTCATCGTGGGATGGGGCAAGGCACCTCCACGTGTGCTTCTGCCACTCACCGGGGCCCCAACGTGCACTAAAGTCTGCCCCAACGCCGAGCCCCCTGTGGACCCAGTGACTCATCCCGGCTGCTGAGACGTGGCAAGTGGCCACAGCCGCCCGAAGGCTCTCTCTGCCGCCTGTGAGTCACGCCTTCTGTCACCGGCGTCGCTGGCCCCGGTTCGCCGACACAGCACGGCCAGGAACGGTGCGGCCCGCAGAGGCAGGTGCCCCCGCGGTGCCTCTCGTTGTCACAGGCCCCCAGACGCCTGTCAGGAATGAACGACTGAGGGCCTCGAGCCTCCTCCCTCCCACCCTCGGCCTCGGCCCTGCCAGAGCGCTCTTCCTCCCGGCGCGAGGGGAGAGCTCTGCGAACACCCCAGAAGGCGCTCGGGTCGTGGAGACGCCGCTTCAGGACCCCAGCGCGGCACCTGCGGGAGGGACGGCACTGAAACGGAGAGAGCTCCTGCCGCTTCGGGGTCTGGGGCTCCACGCACAGGAGCGCCGCGTCCGGCTGTCGCAACGTCCCATCATCCGCCAACGCGCGGCTTTGCAATACTTGTCATTCCAGTGCCTGGACGGGGAGGCCCGGCCCGACGTACGTGGCTGCTTTTTAACGATGAGGCCGGAAAGGTGCACTCGGAGCTGCTCGGAGAACACAGCGAGACAAATTCCGCTGCCATGAGGAACGGCGGCATCATGTACCGCGATGAACAAGACGAACGACGGGCCAGACATCCGTCGGCTCGTAACAGTTGGCAGCCACAGCCATCCGTGGGTCCCAAGTTCGAACTATTTGTTCTCTCTCCCTCAGCGGCCTGGACCTTTGTCTACCGCCGCGGGAACCTCTGGTCTTCGAGGCGGCATGGACAAGCTTGCAAAGCTTTGACTTTCTTAGGGTTTAATTAAGAAATACAGGTGTTGCTACAGAACAGTCCAACCTTTCCGTGGGTCTGAGACAGAAAACACGACAAGGGACCTTGCGTCCTCTCTCAATGTGGAGAAGCTTTTTGCTTGCAAAGAACCTGAAAGCAGGAGAGGCAAACCTAAGGATAATTAAGAAAAATGATGGTGTTTGTCGCCACAGGAGAAATAAATCTTCTGTGTCTCTCGTTTATTTATTGATTAAACAAGGAACCCTACAATGGATTGAAGCTCCTGCTTTTGTCACTAGGAAGGTAACACTGAGGTCCATTATTTCATTAGGTGAAACGCTAATCTATATTTCTCATTTAGAATCGGAGTCCTTTGCTTGGTTGAAATCTCAGCTTACACCAGTGATAACAGAGAGCCTAATGAGCCCTAATGTTGCCACAGCAGAACTCGCCCAATTAGAGCAGCTGTTCCATTAAAGAAGTACACTGCGAACTTCTCACGCAGAATCCTGACGGTTCAGAGTCGACAGATCCACGCTAAGGAACGTCAGATTTTTAAGCAGGTGCCTCTCCGAGCGCAGCTACCTCCTGCCTTGACTCTCCCTCCTTGGCGCTGTAGGAAGATACCGGGAAGGGTTTCATCAGAAACGCAGACAGAGGATTTTTCAGACAGTGAAAGTGCTGGCAGAGTTCCCTGTGATGGGAACCTTTCCCTGTCCCTGTTGAGACCCGGGAGGGAGACAGCAGAGCAGGACCGCTGATTTCCCCATCATTCTGCATTTTCTCTTCTATAGGACTTGTTTCCCTTCCAGCGCTCATTAAAATAAGGCAAAATGACCATACCCAGGAGTCCTCAGGGGCAGACGCTGGAAAAACAAAACTGCAGGGTTCCGGGAGCCTCTGCTACAATTTCTTACCCAGGTAGCGCGTCCTCAAATCATCGTCGCCGCAGGAGCAGAAACACACTCGGTAGCATCGACGGGCCACGTGCGCGCGGGCCCCTCTGTGCCCACGGCAGAAGCAGAGCGGGGGACGAGGGGGCACGGGCTGACCCTAAGGCGGACACGGCCCGTTCTGAACAGCTCCCAGTCCGTGAAGACGGGTGATCCTAACGCAGGGCAGACGGGCCACCTGCGTGCATGGGGGACTCCGCCCTGCGGCCGCAGAGCAGAGAGACGCTCCGCTGGGAGGGCGGACGCGGGAAGGTTTCCTGGAGGAGACGGTCCTTGAAGAAAGGGACCACTTCAATGTGGTGACATGGGGAAGGGAAAGGACACCCCGGACGGAGGAAGAAACATGAGAACATAAAAGCAGGAAGGTACAAAAGTGCTGTGGAGCCGCGTAGAGTGAGAAGATGAGCAAAGTACCAGGCACGCAAGCGAGCATTGAACACTGTTTGCTCAGAAACACTCCCATTTCTCTTGGTGTGTTTGTGACACGCTCCAAGGCGCTGGGGAGACAGTGTGAGCGAGACGAACAAAACCCCTGCCCGCCCCGTTCTTCCCTAGCTGGAGAGGATACGGACAACGATATAACACGTCGGATGTTTTTTAAAGTCATGCAAGTTCTGTGTCTGTTCGCACGTTACGAAATGCTGGAAAGCAAGGGTTCCAGAAGGTGTCCCGGAGAGTTTTTCTCCTAAGGTAACTCTTGAGCAGAGACCTCAAGGGACGGCTGCTTTGGAGAAGAGAAGTCCCGGCCAGGACGGCGACCTCCCCGAGCCCGATGAGGAGTGACGTGCGCAGCTGCTCCGGCTCACTCCACGGACAGCCTTACTGGTGCGGTCGCAGGGGCTTTTCTTTCCCCCAGAGCTTCGGGACTCCGGTTCCCCCTACGCATAGGGAAAACATTTCGAGGTTAAAAAGCCAACTGCACTCCCCTACTTCTTGGGCTAACGGGAACTATAAAAATAATAATGTGGTCTTTGCGTCTAACAGCCCCATCTTCCTTCCCAGTAAATTCAGCATAAAACTTCTCCAAGATAATAGATCAAGACGTGTGCGAGCAGGTGCCGTCCGTGCTGTCAGGCCGCCGACCAAGAGCAGGGAGTGACTGATGGCCGTTTCCTCCCTGTCACTGGGGCCGCTGCACATCCTTCCTGTGACTTCTGGACGCGGCCCTCCTGGGCCCGTCCCGGCGCCCTCGCCCTCCTCGCTCTCAGTCCCGCTCTGATTTTCATTTTTCCCACAAAGCCTATCACAGCTGCGTTTTATTACTAACACCGGTTAGCATGTCCCGGGAGAGATGATTTCTGGATGGTTCCAGTTATCTCCACAGTCTCACAACTGATAAGCTCTTAAAATCACCCAGGTAAGAGCGGCGACAGCTCAGCCTCGGATGGAACTGAACAGACAGGAAAGACCGTATTTCCAAGTGCCTGCAGCAACCTCCAGGTCAGTCTCCCTCTCTGACCCAAAAGTGAAAAAGGAAGGGAGGGAATCCGCCCGCATAATGTGACGAGGAACGCAAGGTGATGTGTCAGAAATGACAAGACAGGTCAAGCCTCTTTTGTTGTTGCCAGAATGACGAGCCATATGCCCTCCCCCATAACTGCTTCTGCTCCTCGAGGAAAAATAATCCGGGTCTGTCATTATCTTCCAGAACAGTGGAATATGCAGATTTCCTCTGTTAGGAAATGATGGCCCCATCATGAAACAAGGCTGAGCATTCTCTCCCGCTATGTGGCATCGTTGTTGTTGTTGTTTTTAAGTAGCAATTATTCACATAACTCCATTCTCAAAAAACACTTTATATGGTTTTCAAGCTTTCATGTACGTGTGAATCACCTGAATCTTGTTAAAAATTAGATTCTGATTCGGAGAGTCTGGGTGCGGCCGAAATTCCGCATCACTCACCCCCAGGTCCGCGTCGGTGGGTCTGCCAAGCACATTTCGTGTAGCAAGACAGGAAAGCGTGTCTTCAGAATTACAGTCTTGATTACTCTGTACTTTGTTTTGCTTTATAGAACACGCCAGTTTCTACTAGACTTGGGTTTTGATCAGGACCCTTGCTCTCCCGGTGCTTGCGAGTTCTCTGATGACAGCGTTTGAATATCTTGACTTCTTCACAATTATGGTTGGTCATGTATTACTGTTCCCAGTGTTAGCTGGATTCTTTACAATTCATGCTCTGCAATTTATTAACGTGTAAGTCACTATGTGGATGAGTTGAGCTGCAGAAATTTTCTTTCTTAATTTTTGAGAAAGTTAGTAACTAAATCCTTTAGAAACCCAGTAAGCAAGTGTCTGCTTGTTTAAGAAAGACAGTGTTTCTTCGGAAAATATTAAAAGCACGTCCCCTTCCTAGAGGCCAAAAAAAAAAAAAAAATGTTATTTTACTTGTTCCTTGGTAGAGGGAGAGCTATGAAAAATCATGGAAGGGAGTTTAGAATAAAAGTAATTTTATTTTGCATTTTGGCTCAGATCTTGTAATTTCAAAGAAAGCCTTTGAAGATAGATTGATTTTTATAATTTCCTGCATTCCACTTAACATCACCTGGAGCCCATCAAGAGAAGTCAGAATATCTTGCTCTGACACGTGGGTGTGAAGCGAAAACAACACCTTTATATTTTAAACTTCACTGTTTCTGAAAGTGAGAGGTTGAGAGGCGGAGAGGTTGAAAGTGCCGGCTTCATCCATGCACAGAAGAAGGGAGTACGGCCCTCGGCCCCCAGATAAATTCAGATCAGATCTGCTAAGCTGGTAGTTCTGTCTGAAGCAGAATCTGTTGATCAAGCCACAGCGTATCCTGTAGTTCGTTTTGCATACAAACATCCTCTAAAGTCCGTGGCTGAGAATGTTTTATTTCCTTAAAACCCATGCCAATTTTAAGATTGTCAATTTATTTTCAAATTGCAGAGTTGGGATGGTATTTGAGTGTGCAGGAGGATATATTGCTCAATTGTCATTTAACCATAGATTAAATGTCTGCATAAAAAAGGAATGCATTTTACAATTTTCAAATTGATGAAAGTTTTATGGGGAGATGTAATGAGAATAAGGATGTATTTTATGCAGGAGGAAATGCTGTCTGGCACTGAGAACCATAGACAAGGATTTAAGAGCCTGGGATTGAACTGGTGGCATCACAAAAGATGCCTTCAGGCATGGATGCTCCAAGGTAGGTCAAGAGAGCATCCACTGAACCATAAAGGCTCACGGCCTCCTTTGGAACCTCAAAGACTTTGGGGCTCCCCGGTGTAAGGAGAAGGCAGGATCGTCTCAGATCTAGCCGTGTGAGTTGGGCCCAGAGCTGAAAGGAGTGTAACATAGAGCAGAGATGGCATAACGTGGTGGTCAGATCCACCAACCAGACCGCCTGCATTTGAATCCACTTTCCAGCGGGGTGACCTTGGGCAGGTCACTTAGCTGCCTCTGCCTCAGTTTCTAAGTGATCCAGTGAAAAAAGAAATCGTCCTTACCTCGTAAGGTTGCGATGACGGTTAGTGAATAACGTTTGTACAATGCTCGGATCCATCCCCGGTGTCAGTGCAGGCCCTTTGTGCTTGTTAAGTACCCGAATGAACCATCAGGAGAAGCGTTGGAGGCGCATGTTCTCCACTTCGCGCTGCCGAGTTCAGAGAGCTCTGCCGCTCGCCCGGGGAGGTGACGCGTCTAGCCGAAGAGTAGGTCACTCGTATCTCCCATTATATGAGTGATCTTGGGCAAGATCCTAGCCTCTCTGAAGCTTGGTTTATTCTAATAACGGCAGACTTCCCAAGGTGGATAGACACTAGTTATCTCCTCCGTGCTGGTCTCGTTAGCAGAGTCAATAAGTGTGTCTTTAACTCAGTGAAAAATAGTAAGAAAGAGCGGACCAAGGAAAGAAAACGAAACACAGACCCCGCGGTGTGAGACCAGTGGTGCTCCTGGAGGCGGGCGTCCAGGAGTCACCAGCCCTCTCTGGCCGTAGCTGTTCGTCGGCTACGACTCCGGTCAGGGTCCTGTCGTGCAGCCCGTACCTGGCTACTCGGTTCGCAAAAATAATCTCTTCTGACTGCGCGTTTTCTAGCACACGCTACGTGACGATAACACCTGACGTCGAGATAGCACGTTACTGTTTTGCAAAGCCTTTCACATCTAGCATTTTATTTAACTAGACATATTGTAAGAAAGTCGTTTGTCTTTGAAGCAGCAGCTTTGCAGAAATTTCCAAATTTAATTAAAAACATACTTTCACTGCTAACAGAACTTACCACTGAAAACCGTATTGCCATCAGCGACTCCTTTTAGGTGAGGGACGGGACTGTAGGCAGTGGGTCTCTGGATGTTTGCTGCGCAGGGCAAGGCCACCCCCACACTGAAATAGCGCTCTGTGCCCTCTCCTCTCCTCTTCTCTCTCTGCTTCTATCCCAAGCCCTGGTTGCCTATTACACTGAACACATCTCAACTTAAATTAAAAGTAAATTCTGTTTTCACTTGCTCAAAATCTCGACACACGCACCATCAGAGTAGCTTCATCTGTAGCTCCCTTTCCTCGAGCCCCGAACTCCAAGACGACGCGCCTGCCGCCTCGGGCACAGTGTGCGGAGCCTGAACGTTAGTGCTTCCCTAAGTCCACGTCCTGCTCTGCCTCTGAGCTCCTGGCCCGGTGCCGACTTAATGATTTATGACTTGGACTTCTCTTTTATTTCATTAAATGAGTAAATGTATATCTCACCCACTTCCAAAAACATCTGAGGTGACTCAAAAACAGGTGAGCGACTGGAGCGCTCACAGGAACAACAGAGTCGGGCTTGCCGGGTCTCACTCCGGCTGTCCCCCACCTGCTTCTGTCTTCTTCTCACTCACCTGCTGCACGTGGAAATCAGTCACTTCACTTGGATAATCACGGGCTTCATCTCCCTCTGTGAAGTGAACGCAAACCTTGTGAGCCGCAGAATCTTCTCGAGACCCATTTTCTCTCCCCGCCCACCCCCAGCCCGGATCCTCCCTCTCAGACAAACCAGCCCCTGCAGACTCCATGTGCCTTTCTCCCTCTCCTGCCTTCACCCCTGTCCTTAGAAGTTTATTTTACTTATTTAACAAACACTGACATCACGTTCTGGCCTGCGCCTGTCCTCGCTCGAAGTGCCTTATGTAGTTTAGCCCCTTTAGTGCTCATAACAACACTCAATGGGTAGAATTGTTGTCTATCTTACAATGAGAAAACTAAAAGGGAGAGCAGGTCGGTGGCTTACACAAGAATTTCAAGCCGAGGGGCGCAACCAGGATGGGACTGGGACAGCAGGGTCTAGAATCCGTGCTTAACTGGACTCCGCCGCCCCTCGACTCCCTGTGTGATGAGGATGGATCCGCCTGGGTGCTTCCTAAGCTCCTGTAAGAAGAGCTCACGCCAGCCTCTGCCCCGAGCATCTCCAGAGCAGTCGTGCGCCTCTCCTCCAACGTAGGCTCCGGTCGCTGGCGACCCACTAGCATGAAAAAGTAGTAACAACAGGGGCGCCTGGGTGGCTCCGTGGGTGAAGCCTCTGCCTTCGGCTCAGGTCATGATCTCAGGGTCCTGGGATCGAGCCCCGCATCGGGCTCTCTGCTCAGCGGGGAGCCTGCTTCCCTTCCTCTCTCTCTGCCTGCCTCTCTGCCTGCTTGTGATCTCTGTCAAATAAATAAATAAATAAAATCTTAAAAAAAGAAAAAATAATAACAATAACTCAAATTCATGGAGGGCGAGTTTCATGGACCCTAGTGTGGTTGTATTCTGTGAAGAATATAATTTTTACACGGGATACTGATGAACAATGTCTGAATTTAGAGATGTTGTTTAGATTTGAAGGAAACCGAAATAAAACTACATGCTAGACTTCTAACAAAAAAAAATGTTTTCCCTGGGTTTGTTTGTTTTCTGATATGGAAAAGACACAATCCATGTAGGAAAATATAGAGGAAGACAATTTTACAAGAATTGACAGTGCCCAGGTCTACTTAGTAACCATGTTCTTTTCCTGCACTAACCTATGATGGTGAAACGCAAGAAAGCATCCAACAATTATACAGACCTTCTGTTTCACCAGTCCAAGCATTTTCAGCTCTGGACTTTCGCATTGTTTTTATTATTTCATACTGCCTAATAAATTACCAGCAATGTACTGGCTTAAAATATTTATAATCTGGAACACCACATGATCAGTGAAGGATGGCAAATTTCTGTCAAAATAACTCACCCCCATCGATTTTGCATGAAACCAGAACTTGCCTATTATTATCTGGCTCTGAAAGAAAAAACAGGAAAAAATTTTAATCTTACTCTATTTTTCTCTTCCCATCCTCCAACCGCACTGTCTGTCTCTCAAGGAAATCCTCCCTGTCTCCTCCATGACCACACACACACACACACACACACACACACACACATGCATTGTGCCACTTGAGAAGCAAATTTTCTCCAAATGAATAAGAACTGAATATTAAAACAGGTTACTTCACACTAAAAGAACATAGCATAAGTTTTCACTTCTAAAGGGCTCAAAAAATTAAAAACAAAAGATTGGTGAAAAAATTATTATACATTTTACCTTTACCATTTAAATATTTTCTTAAATTCGGGAAAATATTTTTTGTTGACATTTTGGAGCATCTGTTGGGCTTATGGTGAGTATTGTGTCATTTAATTTCTTATCAGTAGATGAAATGAAAGATTTCTCATATATTTTATACCAGTCCTTAAGAGATAAGATCAGTAAGATGCAGCCTGTACCCAAGGCAATGTTGTCATTCAATAATACATTTGTGAAGGGAGGGAAGATACACCTCAAACACTTAATTTTATGGACACTCAAATATAATATTAGTACCTGATCAAGAAAGCACCACCAATAATTAAGTGAGGAATAGTTCATTCACCGTTGGGCAAACTGGTTATTTAGAGAGGGAAATTTCTTTGCCTATATCCCATATCAAAATTTCCACAGGTTTCCCAATTTACAATGGGGTTATATCCCAATAAACCCATCATAAGTCGAAAATACATTTAATACATCTAAGCTACTGAGTATGAAAGCTTAGCCTTCCCCACCCTAAATGTGCTCTGAACACCTATATTTGCCTACAGTTGGGCAAAATCAGCTAACACAAAGCCAATTTTTATAACAAATTGTTGCATATCTCCTGTAATTTATTGGATAGCGCATGTAATTTATTGAACACTGTGCAGGAAGCGAAAAACAGAATTGTTGCAGGGATGCAGAATGATTGTAAATGTATCCATTGGTGACCCTTGTGATTACGTGGCTGACTGGGAGCAGCAGCTCACCACCACTGTCCAGCATCTCAAGACAGTGTATTATCACATATCGCTAGACTGGGAAAAGATCAAAATTCAAAATTTTATGTATGGTTTCTACTAAATGCATATGACTTTCATGCCACCATAGTAAAAAAATCATAACTTGAACCCATGTAAGTTGGAGACATCTGTATTTAGAAATACGCATTTAAAAAATTAAATGTGAAAATGTTCAAAGTATATAAAATATCTGAGAAAATATAGAGTAAATATTTAATTACTAACTAAACAAGAATTTCTAAGCAACAGAAACAAAATATATGGATAATGGTTAACTATCTTAATAAAACATTTTTAATTTTCAAATATCTAAAACTAGAATTAGCGCATTAAAAATAATATATTGGGGAAATATCTGACAAAATTCTAGTATACAAAATGTTACATATAGAGTTTTGGGAAAGTTTTTCTTTAGTAAGAAGAGTAATAAAACATTATTAGAATAATGAGTAAAGAACACGAATAAATAATTCATAAAAGAACAAATACAAATGACCAATTAATGCAAAAGAAAATGTTTCCTCCTCACTAATAATATGCAAAAAAATGTTTTTCAACTGTCTAATTAAAGGATTTTAAAAACTAAAACATTCAATTGTAAGGACTCTGTAGGGAGAAAAGTGATCTCAGAGACTGTACCATGTATATAAATTGATGTAATCTTTTCTTGAAAGCAATTTGGCAGTAGAGATCAGGGACTTTGAAAAAAAATTAAACATTTTAGCCCAATAATCCTTCTTAGGGGAATCTAGGTAAAGGCATTAAAAGGCATTTATAAACCAGATTATTTGATGTAAGAGTACTTGGTAACAAATTTTCTGACAATAAAGAAATAGTTTTAGAAGTTGGTATATCCATGATAAAATTTATGTAATTATTTTTAGATTCATAATTTAAAGGAACATATTATGACTTGAAGTAATGCTTTCAATATGTAAATGAGCCAAACTAGCAAGATACTCCACTGTACATAAAATGATCTCAATTTTATATAAAAAATAAATATGTATTAAGGCATTTAAAAGGCTAGTATTTGTTTTAAAGATTTTACTTATTTATTTGAGAGAGACCACAAGTGGGAGAAGGGACAGAGGAAGAGGGACAAGCAGACTCCCCCCTGAGTTGGGAGGCTGAGGTGGGGCTTGATCCCAGCACCCTGTAATCATGACCTGAGCTGAAGGTAGACATGTAACCAACTGAAACAACCAGGTGCCTGGTCAGTATTTCAATAGAGATTGCCTTTGGTGATTAGATTACAATCACAAATATTACTCTCACTGTCAGAAAAAAATAAGATCTTACTTATTATTTATTGATAAAAATATACCTAAAGTAAGGAGACTAGCCTTCTGGGATGATTTGGAAAACTCAGGTCAGACCCTAGCATAAGCAAAATACATGATCAAAAATTTGCCAGAAACAGGTTTCCAAAATGATCTCTCCCAGTCCTCTTATTTATCTGCAGTTATTGCTGGGAGACAAATCTCCGTGGGTCTCTCATGTTTTAGCATGTCTTCATTCTTAACTATTCTCTTTAGTATGTTTGCCTAATACACAGCTGCGGGATATGCAGTGTCTCCATCCAGAGCAAACAGCACACATGCTTATGCCCATTTTCAAAGATTTGAGTTCACTGTGTTCTGAATTCCCCTCTTGTAAGACAACCCACCGTATGTATAGGTGTCACCTGGCCCTCTTCCCACCACTCTATGAGAATTATGGCCAGTATCTGGCTACTAATATCACTGTGAGTAATAAATGGTCCTTTGTCTCTGACCCAAGTATTTCATATCTTCTGCCAGCATCCATGAAACTGACAGGCTAACATGTTAGTTTGCAAGTAGGGTACTATCTCAGCCTTTTCACAGATCTTCACAAATGTCTCATTAAAAATTTATTTCCTTGGTTTGAAAAGTTTTCTATTAAAATGAGCATACATTAATAAAGAGAGTACCCATACTTTATTCATCTATAACTTAATAATATGAAAGAATTTATAAGACTCTTTGTGACAAACAAGGTTCAGGCAGAAGAGACTATAATAAGGATATATCATGCATCCTTAATGGTTGAGCTCAGTAGATAATGGTACACACAAAATAGGAGAGGCAGACTCTTTTGAAAGGGAAGTAAGGAGAAGCAAATAACGACTGAATGGGGTGACCATGTAATTTATTGTCACTTTGGAGTATGAAAGGGGTGTTGCTGAATAATAGAAAAGGGTATTAGATTTATAGCGTATGATAAATTACAAAATCACTATAAAAAAGGTGTTCGGACTATTGCATGCCCCACACCTACCTTCCCATACCTAGAGGTACTGTACCCTGACCCAAAAGAGCATTTCCAACAGCGTAAAGGCACAATGTCGATTTCAGTAGCACTAATTGATTGACAAATGTGGGAATTTCAAGTAACGAATCACAGAGACTGGAAAGATTTTTTTTTTTTTATAGTCTTTGACAGGATATTTTGGTACCGGTCATAGTTTGGATTTTTTTATAAAAGGAGGATGCATGTGTTTTTGAGTAAAAGCGTCCTCCCAGTGGAGAAATTTGTAAGAAAAAATAATAGGATTGACTTGAAAGCAAATCCAGTTCCATTTCTGTTTTCCAAGATTGAATCCTCTCTGCAGCCTGCTGCCGCACCCAGAGAGCTGTCCGGGCCATGCCCATGATGATTTCCAACCCAGCATTAACCAAGATTGATGGTAGACATGATGCCCACGAAATGCTCCTGCAGCTTGCCTTCCTAACCTATGGATTGTTTTCAGCGAAATTGTTGTCTAAGAGAGAAAAAAAATCAATAAATGGATTGAGCTTTTTATTAAAAACTCTCCAAGAAATAAGATTCAAATGATGAAAGTGTTAAAAAAAAATAAAGTAGCTTCAAATGCTTGTATCATAGAGAAGAGTCATATCATTGTGAAGTGGTGACCAGTGGATAAAAAGGGAGCAAAACGCTTGAAGACTGAAAATTTCAATTATTGAAAATTCCACAGGCTTTTCTCCTTTCTGTAATCTTCAAATAAGGGAATTTTGGGACCACTGCTTCTTAGAGAATTCTGCACTTCAGAAAAACGAATAAGTAAAATCAAATTTAATCTTGATGAAAATGACCTCTATTTGGATAGAAAAATCATTAGCTTGTGGGACCAGAGGACTCTAGTAAAACATGTGGAAAACATCCTTGTGTTTAGTTAATACCGTTTTAACTGTAGTCTCTACCTGCGTAACCTCGCATAGAGCCAGTTATGATGCTGGATTCCCCTCACCCACGCTGAAGCTAGCTGGCTTCATTTGCTCTCATCTCTGCTTGAAGGGGGAAAAAAAAAGGTAAAAGAAAATAGGAAAAGCTCCTGGATTCTTACATGGTGTGTGAATCCACTTAACACAATTATAATGCCCAATTAATCTTAGCAACATGAGTGATGAATCATTTCTCCAGGTGTCTCTTCAAAAGAGAGTAAATTGAGTTCCAACATTTGACTATTGTTTTAAACCAACTATAATCATGCCAGATTAATCAGGAAACTAATAATTGAACTCAAATCCATATTCAAAAATACTCCCTCCCCAGGTACCAACATAACAGCACACTCACTACCCTGGATACCAATTTTTCCAGGTAATACAAGGAACAATAACTGAATTCTATCATTTGCTTCTTCTTTTTAATCTTGATTTGATGGTATCTCCTGCCATCTACTGATAGATAAAAATAGATAAAAACAACTTTTCTGAATCATTTTGCCATCATACCTTAGGTGATCAATTGCCATTTTTTGTTTCAATGTGGAAAATCACCTAAACTTAACATCAAGAATTTTATATCCAGAAGATAGAATGGGTTTGTTTCTAGTGGAAAGTTTTTGATTGCATTCATAACATTTGACATTTAAAAACATTTTACATTTATCAGGGGCGCCTGGGTGGCTCAGTGGGTGAAGCCTCTGTCTTTGGCTCAGGTCATGAGCTCAGGGTCCTGGGATCGAGCCCCGCATCGGGCTCTCTGCTCAGTGGTGAGCCTGTCCCTCGACCCCCCTCTGCCTGCCTCTCTGCCTACTTGTGACCTCTCTCTGTCAAATAAATAAATAAAATTTTTTAAAAATATTTTATATTTAAAACAATTATCCTATAAGGAAAAATACCACTGGCTTTGGAGTCACAGGGTTCTTGTCCTAGCTCACTCTTGGGGCACAGACCTTGTTCTTTTCAGCTTAGGTTCGTTATTCTAAAATAAAATGTTGGTGGTGGGGGGCACTTCTCCCCAACTTCAAGACGCTCTAAGTCTTACAAGGCATCTGAGTTCTTGACAAATACAGCTCCAAAGCACAGGTCACCCACAGTTTTACAGATGGTTCCATTAAAACCCCCAGGTCGCTACCTCCCTGCCATGGTCGCAGAGTCCCTCCACCACACTATGGAAGGCCTCTTCCCATTCTGTCTAGTTTATGTCTGTTGCGTCCAAGCCCCACACTTCGCCCGCCCCCAGTGTGGAGTGCCTTCAGGAGCCGTCCACTGCGTCTCCCGACGCTGACACAGCATCTTCTCTATGAAAGATTCCTCTGCATTCACTCCGACAAAGTCAGCATGGGAATCGCGATTAAGCTGTTGAATTTAAATGACTTTGCCACCTACTCTGCGGCTGACTCCAAGTCCCAATTGGATGACAGATAGATTTGATTCTTTTTCTAACCTTTGAAGAACAGTCAGTCCGATGACTCCTTGCTTATCGGAGCTCACTCATATGGTAACTTGAAATGTCTAAGACACAACTGAGAAACAAAGATGGACCGAAAAAGTCCTCTGAGGAGCATCTTTAAAGGTCTCCAAGAAGCTAAAAGGCATGTCACCAAACTCATTTCACTAAAATTAATGCACTGAAGTGCGTATATCATCAAGATTTCTAAGCTTATCCACACTGAATTTGTAGCCGTCGCCATTCACAAGACGCAGGGAGAACGTCTACGAGAGGCAGGATGGCAGACACGAGAGGTGACAGAAAAGCATCTGACAGTAAACAGAGAAAATGAAAATGTTATATTATCTTAACTAAATCTTTTAAGAAATCAAAAAGTGTATAATTCCTTTTGGAAAGATTCTCATTAAAATTTGCTAAAATAAAAAATGATCAGAAGCCTTAAAGGTGTAAGTTTTAAATAAGAAAAATTCACCGTATAGTTTTCTGCATTTCTAAGTGATTTTGCTTTAAAGACGAAGTTTTCCTCTAGACTTACAGCGAGGGAGCTGACACAGTTGGGCTCTTCCCTGGCCATGTTCTTCTGTTCAGACTTAATTTTTCAGTGAATTTCCCCAGCTGGCTCCCTTACCCCATGCCCCAGCTCCTAGGTTCTTAGGAGCATAGTGTACGCAACATCAGCACTATTGACATCAGTGGCCAAACCATGCCGCCCTCAGGCTGACGGAGTGTGGGATTGTGTGGCCCTCCACAAAATGGTCCTCGGCTGTTTCGTCCTGGTCTGTCAAATCGAGTCCCAGTTTGCTAAATGCCTGGGATTCACCACTCAGAATGGGAACTTCCTGCCTCAAGAGCCTCTCCTATAACCCTCCGCAAGCCCTCCCCACCCCTTCTCTGCCATGCTCATTCCAGCAGGGCTCCGGGTTGGCCCCACCTGAGTTTGAAGAGTCACTCGAGGCAGTCCAGGCAAGTCTCTCATCGCTCCTGACCTTCGTTTCCACCATTAGTACTGCCCTGCGAAGCAAAGTGTGTCAAAAACAATAATGTGTAACAGATTGCAAGAAAAAAATATGAATATGCTTTTACCTCCCTCGGATTTGCCCTTTTACTGTCATGCACTGGGGTGTGAAGAAGCGCAGCTTGGGAGGAATTTGACCTACTCTGTAAAGGTCATGAAAGTTTCCAACAGAAAGTGATGACTCATGTTCCACACATCCTGATATTTCAGAGTGTTCAGGAAAAATGCATTCGAGGCCAACACACCCTTTCTTTCCATCATTGTCTTGCCAACTCACTGTACTCGTGAATTCCACTATAAGGGAAGTTCAACAGCCAAGGTGAGGGAAATTGCTTAATGTGAACAAAAGTTCAAAAACAGGGCAAGAGCAGGAGGCCTCCCTGTGCTTTGTGTTTATGAACGAGACAGGTTTCATGCAAACACACAGATCTTTCCCATACAAATATGTGGCTCAGTGTTTTGGCATCTTTCAAAGCAAAGTTTGAGACGCTGCCTTTCCTCCCCAGTTCTGTACACACACATATGCACGCACACACAAACACCAGCTTTGAAATCGGCTGGTATTGTCTCAGAACTTGAAACACATCCAGCATCTGACCTTAACTTTCCAGCACTTCGGGAAGCAGGAATTCTCACACCCGAAGGCCTCGAGTTAAAGGAGCCCCTGGAAATCTCTCCCCCAGAAATACTTGACCGTACTCACTGCATATTTATCGTGTTCTCTTCCCATCGGAAACACACAGGGTCACACTCCAAAATCTCGATGGGAATTTCTCATTTAACGATCAAGCAATATGGCTACATAACAAACATACGCAACTTGTGAGATCAACTTGCCATCTGCGTGTGCGTGTAGGCGACTCTCCCCGCACGGCACACTGTGGCGAGACAGTCAGCCCCAACTGTTCCGGTGCGTGGACCCCGGGGCTCGACACTCGCATGCCCAGGACAGAGACGGACGGGCCGACTGTGGGTCAGCTCTCACTCCTTTGCCTGGAAAAGCAAAGGATGTTTGATCGGGGGAAGCACCAGGACTCCGCGCAGTGGGTGGTGGAAAATCGGAGGAACTCGGAGTGGATCCCGAGCGGACAAAATCCACAGGCCAGCTCTCCGCGTGGGGGAACGGCGAGACACCACAACTCAGTTCAAACCTTTGGAGGCTGTGCAGGCTGTAATGAGGATACCCAGCTGATTTGTTTTCCTTAATACAGGATTATGTACTCCAAAAAAGAAAATAACTAAAAAAAAAAAGGATGTAAAACCAACCTTATTAAAGCCATGGAATGGCTTAGTTGCTTAATTATTTTATCCTATTAAGGGATATAAGAAGAAAAAAGGGGGGGGCCTTTCAAGCCCTTATCCATCCTCTGTCAACATGAAAATTGAACAGGAAAATTCAAATTCCGAATACCACAGAATGTTCGAATTGGAAGAAATCTTCATAGGTCTGACCTAACTGCTTACTCAGTGCAGGAATTCTCTCTACAAGCTCTTGGAGCTTTCTCTCATACAGATATAGTCCATCATTGTATGACTCCAGTAAGCAGAATGGTCTTCCTATATAGAACAAAAATCTATTTACCCATGAATCCCACATATCACCTCTAGTTCTGCTGGCTGGAACTACATGGGAAAAGAAAAAATGATTTGCCTTTCGAACATCTGGACCATGGCCACTCCCCCCTGCCACCGCCACCGCCACCACCCCCCACCAAATAAATAAATAAACAATTGCTCCGTCTAGGCTGAACCCCTCCAGTTGTTTCAACGGCTCCTCATAGCGCTTGGCTGACTTCACCCTTCTCGGAGCCCTCTTCTGTGTAGTTACTGGTTAGGCACCTATGAATGGAATAATTTTTTTCTCCCACCTTGTTCCAAAAACTATTTCTGGTGGCTGGGTTCCAGTGTCACTACCCCTTTAAAAAATATGATGCCCGAAATGAAACACAATACTCCAGAGTCAGAAAGCAAATGCACTCCGTTCAGCACACTTCCCAGATAGGCTACCATATGTCACTGAGTGTTTCAGGATCTGCTGTCATTGAGGAGGAGGAAGTACAAGACTGCAGGGGAGTGAAGACAGAGTCCTGGGTTGTGTTCCAGGATCATTCAGTGTGAAATACACCCTATATAAGGAAAACAACAGATGTAATGTGCTGCTTGTCATACGAAGCTCTTCCAACGTGGGAATATCTTATCACAGTCACAATCTAATGTTGCCTCACACCCCCTAGGGGAAATTCCCCTGGGATGTGTTAGGAAAGGAAACTGCCTTGAAAGAAATTTTTTCAGGCATATTAGAGCTGACAGAAATCAGTCCTGATGGCAGGACTCGGGATGTAAAAGGAGCTAACCAGGAATAGAGCCCAGGTGCTCCCCACGAGCCATCGCAGCCTGTACCGAACACCGCCTCCTGGATGTTCCTGGCGCGGAGGACTTTGACAATCTCTAATACGGGGGTAAGGAAGGGAAAGGAGGCTTTGGAAGGTAGGAGGTTGTAACTGAAGGCAGACTTTGTTAATGGGTTATCAAAAGCACATTTCACAAGTTCAACACATTCCCCCTGCCTGCTAGAACAAACAACATATAGGGGCTCCCGTTGATTTGCAGTCAATTGTAAACTGTCTCTGTGCGATTTTACAAGTGTTTAAGCTAATTTAGAGACTTAAAAATCCAGGCCCAGGAGCATCTTTGTGCATTTATGAAGCATCTGAGAAATGACTCATTCTGGAGCCAGAGGATACCTTACATTTTTCCAACTGTCAACTCGTTTTTGCTCTATCCCCTAAGATACACACACACACACACACACACACACACGCACACGCACACACGCACACGCACACACATGCTGATCCATGCCCTGTGTGTATTAATGGTCTTTTTTTAGTCCATCCATAATTATCGACTTTCCAAATCTCCAAATCGCCTAAGCAATGGCAGGTCTCCGTGCTTTATCTAAAGCCTACTCCTAAACTTGCCTTTACCACTGAAGGTAGTAAAATGGTAGTTACAAGCTTTGGAAATGTAACCAAAGAATCACGTTTTATTTCGGTGTTTTGAACTCAGTGGTATCAAAAGAAAAAGAAATAAAGAGCTCTGCATGGTGGCTCTGGCCAGGCTGACAACTTGCCCCTTATCCAGACCGGAGTCGGGATCGTGGTACCTCACAGCCAATGGCACGGGCCTGCTCAAGACGAAAGGTGGGTCGCACTGGCTTTCTGGAAAAGCGTGGACAGGTATCTTGCACACGTATTTCAAAAGGAGTCTGCCAAAGCCCGTTCGGTTTGAAAAGTCAGCCTCTGACATAACTGTCGCTTCGTTGGGAGGCGCGCCCTTTCCTGCCCGGCACAAACTGCCGCGTCCCGAAGGCGAAATGCAGACGTGGCTGTAGGATGGAAGCAAGCATAGAAACCCGCTTGCATTTTCATATAAATATGTTACGTGGAAAAGAAGCCCCAGAGGACAGGGATTTTTTTTTTTTTTAATTTTTAGTCTGTCTTGTTGAGTGATTTATTCCAGTGCCTGGCCCTTATTTGCTGAATAAATGATATGAGTGACAATGACTATTCTAAGTTCAAGTCTGAAAAGATACTGTTCCTGGACCCTGTGCTCTGCTCATAAATATTAAGAAGTAAATGGTCTCCTATTGACAAAATTCAGCGTTTGGACTAATGCGGGGACAGCCATCAGACGAGGAGCCTTGGTCGAAAATAATATCTAGATCCGTGTGGACATTTTTTAAAAATTGTCTTCATGTTTTACTGACCAAGAAATCATTCTCCACATCTTCCTATGGTATACAAGAGGAGTTTACAAGGAGAAGACCGGCCGTCTTCATGACCAGGGGCTCTCTTACGTCTGTAAGAATTTAGCATCTTGGGGCGCCTGGGTGGCTCCGTCAGTCGAGCTTCCGACTCTTGGTTTCGGCTCAGATCACGACCTCAGGGTCCTGGGATCGAGCCCCGGGTCAGGGTCCGTGCTCAGCGAGGCACCTGCTCAGCCTTCTCTCTCTGCCTCTGCCTCTCCCCCATGACCCCTGCTCGCCCGCCCGTTCTCTCTCTCAAATAAATAAATAAATCTTAAAAAAGGAAACAAATTTAATATCTGAATGACTCTTTTATCGCAAGGTATTGCAAGGTTTTGAGACAAAGACTAGGGCAGAGAAATGGAGCCCTGACCTCAGTGAGAACCCTCTGGTAGACGGACGGCGCCCAAGAGAGTTCGGTGGGGAACCAGGACCCAGGACGCTGGGGACCGAGTGTGACCAAAGCGGAAGGCGGAAGGTGCAGCACGCGGCCTGCAGGCGGGGGGTGGACGAGGGGCCGCCAGCCCTGCATTCCCTGCCTGGAAGCACGGAGAAGGGGACAGGCAGGGTCCTCGGCACATGTGCTTGGCGACCACTACAGTTCTCCTCGCTGTTCTTCTTTCCTACACACTCTCGGCTGCTCAGCAAATAGCGGGTCCGGTGGATGGACCGGATGTTTTCATGAAGATCCTACAGGCACAAGTCAGCATCGGTTTGCTCCTCACGTAACATTAGCGACATTATTTCTAATACATATATTCACAACGATAATATGAAAAGCCATAAGATATCCATAACCTCCTTATACATAAGTGACGTTTTTCCTCTAGGAACTTCCGAAACCGTATTTGCTATTTGCACATACGTAAGAACTACAGGTTACATAACCCTCGTGCTTACTGCAGCCGGGACCAGAGCCCGAAAATCCATGCTAATCCACGTCCTACACACTTGTTGATTCTGTTAAATTCCTACATAGTCTCTTTAATGGTTTCACAAAAATTCTATAATTATGCCAATTTGAAATGAGAGAAATGACAAAAATATTTACTGTAGGATTTTGTTATTGTTTTGTTTTTTTTTTTTCCAGTCAGGCACAGAGGACAAAGATTTAGAGCCAGGAGTCAAACGTTGCCTATCCTTTAAATGCACTGATTATAGGGCCCAGCATCTTTGGATTTAATAACAGTCATTCTTGGACTGCGCAGCCCTAAGGAGCAAGCCGGTGTGGAGGGGGGAGACATCAGGTACATTGGAATCAACATTATCTGTATTTTAAGTGTAAAAACAAGTAAAATAAAATTAAATAAGGGTAAAAGCGGCTCTGAGACCCAGAATTCTATCAGACCCAGGGTAACATGGAAAGAGTCTCACATATGTGGGGCCGTTAACGAGGAATGAGGCAGAGCCAAGTCCCGTCATCCAGTACGTGTTTCCAAGGAGCAGGTCACAGCCCTCGGGACTGACTTCTCAGAACTTTCCCAGGAAAATCTCGTGTCCCTAACAAAAAATGCACATATGGGAACTTGGGAGTCACTCGCAAATGAGATTACATAGAAACATCTTTGTTTCTCAGTCACTATTTCAACCCACACAACAATGGAAACTTAGCCTCCAGTAAAAAATAAAACAATCTGGATTTAATAAATATAGTTTTCTACTTCCTGAACTTTTACCCCATTAGACGTATAGAAAACTGAAAATAAAGCTTCAATTCAACCAAAGTCATATCTGCCGTTTAGACTTCCTTTGTTCTGGAACAGCCATAGAGGAGATACGGGGGACGAAGCTTATGATTGTGCCAATATCCTCTTCAGGGATATGGAAGCCCGGGAAGGAGCCGCCTAAAAGGCTGTGTCTCTACGGAGCCGTGGGAACCGCGGCGGCCGGGAGTCAGGAGGAATTGTTCTAGCCCTGCACCCCAGCCAACGGGCCGTGTGATGTAGGGCAGGTCCTGTACCAAGTTCTGTCTATTTCCTCGTCTGTGAAACGAGGGGCCTGAGCGCTGATGACGACGGGGACAATAATAGTCAAGGGGACAGGAGTAATAGCGAACGAGGAACGCTTATGAGCTACAATTTAATTTAATCCCCTGGACACCCTTACGATTTAAATATAATAATGATTATCTACGCTTACAGTTGAGGAAAGCGAGGCTCAGAGAGAGGTTTGATCATTTGCTTAGCGGCGTGGAAAGCAGAAGTGAATTTGCTACGAAACCAGTGAGGTTTAAGCTTCAGAGACCCTTATTCGCACAGGCCCCCTGCACGACTCTATACCTCATTCTGTATTTTGTCTTAAAGCGGGCTCCCAAAATTGTACGTGTAAGTGTCAGACTCCACAAAAACTGGATTGGCCCCTGAGACGGTCAAGGAGGTGGAGTCCGAATTCGAAGGCCGGCACGCCAGAGCCCGCGCCGGACATCCTCCTCACGCCACTGAGCGGACTCCTTTGTTCCTTGCACGTTCCCAGGCTGCCTGTGATGGACCGAGTCCTGTCCCTCTGCCCGCAACCTCTCCCCCGAACGGCCGCTCGTTGAGGCCTTAACCACTGGTCATGGGACTGACGGTATTTGGAGGTGAGGCCGCTAGGGAGGTAATTGGATTAAATAAGGTGGTAGGGGCGGGGCTCTCACTCCTTGGATGGGCGTCCTTACAAGAAGATGAAGAGAAGCCGTTCCTGGCCCTCTGTCCCCAAGGGCACCCGCTGAAGACGGGCCACGTGAAGACACAGCGAGAAGGTGGCGGCCTGCCAGTCAAGAAGGAAGCTCTCGCCGGAAACAGAATTTGCTGGCACCTTGATCACGGGCTTCTACGTGAGAAAATAATCGTCTGTTGCTTAAGCCACCCAGTCTGCTGTTGTGTTCCAGCAGCCCAAGCAGCCTGATATCCCGTCCTCTGCCTGCCCTGTCCTTGTGCTCTATGTCTCTTGGAACCGGACGGCCCACATTTCCGTCAGATGGTCATTTCACAACATAATATCTTGGAGACACCCAGGGCAACATTTTTCTGAGCGTGATTTTAAATCATTTCTTTTAGGAATGAACATACTTTTTTCTTCTCTGATTTTTGGGGAGCGGCGCGGTATTAAATGTTGGATAACATACAGCGAAGTCCAAGTTCTAATCTCAGTTATTTGCTGATGACACCCGGGGCTTCAGGGTCCAGGCCATTCCAGCATCATTAGGTCAGATGATGTCATCTACATAGGATTGCTGGGCAGAATAATTCATCGAGATTATACTACAGAAAACAACCAATCTTGGAACACTACATCAAAAACTGATGATGTACCGTATGGTGACTAACATAACACAATAAAAAAAAAGATTATGCTACGGAAACTTTGCTAATGTAATACCGTACAGTAAATGCCATTTGATTTCCCCTTACATTGTGTAATGGTCCCAAGCCAGTCAATGAGGAAAGTGAATTAAACGGAAAATCAAATCACGTGATTGTCTTGAATTCAACACAGGATACTAAACATATAGCCAATAGTTTACTTTTCCTCCTCACTGACTGACTTGTTTTGTTGGCATTTATTTATTCATTCATTCAAAAGTACCTGTTAAATACCTACTAAGTGGGGCTCCTGGGTGGCTCAGTCCATTGCGTGTCTGACTTTTGGCTTGGGCTCAGGTTATAATCTCAGGGTTGTGAGATCCAGACCCGTGCTAGGCTCCGTGCTGGGCACGGAACCTGCTTAAGATTCTCTCTCTCCCTCTCCCTGTGTCCCTCCCTCCACACTTGCTTGGGCATGTATGCTCTCTACCTCTCAAAAAAACCCAAAAACAAACCAAAAAAAAAAAAAAAAAACTCTACTGAGTGTCAGATGCTCTTCTAAGCCTTGAGACTACAATGTGTGGTAGGCAGAATTATAAGCTGGCTGCCAGGATTCCCATCCCTGGCTTACCTGCCCAGGATAATCTACTCCCCTTGAGTGGGCAGCACTTGCAAATTCGATGAGGTTTCACTCCTCTGATTAAGTTACATTATGTGGAAAAGGTGAAGAGATTTTGAAGATGTAATTAAGGTCCCTAGATCAGTTGACACCAAGTTACTCCAAAAATTATCCTGGGTGGGCCTGACCTACTCGGGATATCTCATAAAAGAAGATCTAGAGTTCAGAGACTCTCCTGCTGACCTTAAAGAAATAAATTGCCATGTTGTGGGAAAGGCTCATGGTTAGAACTCTGGGCAACCTCTGGCAGCCAAGAACATTTTACCAGATAACAGTCAGCAAAAAAAAAAAGAAAACTCAGGTCCCACAATCACAAGGCAACTCACAAATAAACAGTATTATTTCAACTAGTGATAAGTGCAATGGGAAAAAAAAAGGCAGTGGGGTGGTAAGGGAGAGAGGCAGAGGACGAGACTCCCATTAGGGTAGAACAGCCAGGGAAGGCTCCTCTGAAAGACGGGGCCATGGGAGAATGAACCAGAAGGACTTTCCAGCCGGGGAGAAGGGCCTCAGCTCCGCTGGCCTTATCGTTGCAGAATTAACTCCAAGAGCCCCAGGGAGGCACTACTACACAAGCCTATGTATTCAAGGAAGTTTTATTTAATATGAATGTATATCGGCCTTAAAAAATATGCTTTGGGGGGCACCTGGGTGGTTCAGTCAGTTACGCATCTGTCTTTGGCTCAGGTCATGATCCCGGGGTCCTGCCCCGCATCGGCTCCCTGCTCAGCGGGAAGCTCTTCTCCCTCTCCCTCCGCCCCTCTACCCCACTCAGGCTCTTTCCCTCTCTCTCTCAAATAAATAAAATCTTAAAAATATATATGCTTTGGTAGACTGAGTACTATCAGACATTAATCAGTTTATGTGCCATTATCAAAAGTTCTAATTATAGGAGTCTTTTAAATGTGGCTCTTCTTCGACCTTTGCCAGGCAGAAATTTGCCCTATAGAGCACAGTCCTTAGCACATAATGGAAATCAAAAGGATAGTTTGTGAGTGAATTCAACTTTATTTAAAGTTTCATGTTTGTTTGATTCTTTGGGGAGAGAATGTAGTTCCCTTACAGTAGAAAGATAAAGAGCTATTAAATTGTTTTATCTGAGACCTCTGATGATTAAGTCAGAATCTGAATTAATATATTCAAGAGAGTGTATTAAATGAATAAATGCAAAATGGGGACACATTAGTAATTCCGGCTAGCTGGCTTGTATTTATGTATGTTCTATGTAATAGGGATGGGATGTCATTAAATCCGTGAAACGTTAAATAATATTATACAATTTTGTTTAGGTAATTGTTATTATTAATTCATCACAATTTCTTAATGAAGAAATTGAGGCCCCGAAAGATTAGGAACTTTTCTCAATATTCTACAACCAGTAGGTGAGAGGCTGGGACTTGAATCCAGATGACCGACCCCAAAACCCAGCCCGTAAATCACCAGCTGCACAATCACCGCAATGATGACTAAAATGTACCAAGTGCTGACCACATACCAGGCCGAGCACATTCCATATATAAACTCATATAATCATCATAGCAACCCTGTGGAGTAGATATTCTTAGAGTTTCTCATTTCATAGCTGAATCTCGGAGGGCTGAGAAATTTGTCCAAGGTCACCTAACCTCTCTGGGGCTCAGTCCCCTGCGCCTAAAGTGGGACCTCAACGGCACCTCCCTCTGATGGTAAAGGCGGAGGCTGGGTGGGATCCCGGCCAGTCCGGTGTCACAGCCACACTCGGAAGCACCAGCCCCCGCCGAGGAGCCGACGCGAACGCACGACGACAAGACAGACCCGGCAGCCGTGCGGAGCCAAACTCACCGTGGCCGGACATCGAACCTCAATCTTCAGCGCCCATTCCTTTAACTAGCGTGAGCTGCCTTTTCTCCTTTCCTCTGGACTCTCTTCCGTTCTTTGGTCTGTGCTTGCGGGCCGGGGTCAGGAAGCCCCAGCTTGAATCTGGGCAGCAACAAAGACGTCGTGCCAAGCCGCTGAGGTGGTCAGCACCCGCTGCAGCAGACGTGAGTGTTCAGTCTGCAGCATGACCTACGGTAAGATGGTAAGACGTATTCTGTAATATGAGGCTAAGGAGACCAGGAGACTTTTTGTGTTGTGAGAAAAAGACCAACGTGACCTCTAAATCCGAGAGAAATAGAGGCTACTTCTCGATCTCAGCACGGTGCCGAGAGAATCCAAGGACGAGGCTATAACTGAGAAGAACGTTCTTATTTAATCGGTTGTATCATAGCCTTTTGTGAGCAACAAACACGCAGCAGGAGAGACGTGGTCTGAGTGGAATCTAGAAAAGAAGATCCAAAAAGGAAACACCTGCCAGTGTTGATGTAGCTCCGTCCTGGACGAGGGGGCCCTGCGTCGACAGCAGTGTGTTCCAGATCATGGGCTGTAAAATTGAATTGTTGAATATCCACTGACATTTTAATCAAGATAGAATAGACCAGAGTGTATTGCATGAGGTAAAGTTAATTATTGTTTTGTGAAACTTCTATACCTATTGCAAATATTTATATATACATATTTATGTATGTGTGAGTTGCATGTAATAATGTGTTTCTCTCTGTGCATCTTGATCAAAAGTTTAAAACACCACAGGTATACAGATCTTATTTCAGTTTTCTAAACCAGTCATTCCCAGACTTTGGGATTTCATGGACCATAGATCACCCTCCAAAGGAGGAAAAATAGGGAACCATCAAAGGGTTGCCAATATTTTCATTTTGCCAAGCTAAATATATAAACATATATATTTATAAACATATATATATATAAAGATAGCATTGTAATTCCCTAAAATCAATTTTTTAAATTTTTTTTTTAGTTTATTTTTTAGAGAGGGATGGGGAGGAGGGGCAGAGGGAGAGGGAGAGATAGAACCTTAAGCAGGCTCCACGCCCAACGCAGAGCCCAACCCAGGGCTTGACCTCACAGCCCTGAGATCATGACCTGAGCCGAAATCAACAGTCAGATGCTTAACCAATTGAGAAACCCAGATGCCCCTAAAATCAAAATTTTTGACCTTGAAAACAACGAAGGCATAATCACAGAAGAAAGTACCTTCTTTTAAGTTAAATATATTTGGGTTTTGGTAAATCAATTACACTTCCTCTTTTTTCTCCATTTTACTACTGATTTCTGAAAACACCTCATGACCAGTCCTTGGAGGACAGACAGAAAAATGCTCAAAATGTTAAAAGGCAGTACAGATGTTACTCTCACCTCCATAAAACATTTGCTCAGGATTCCTATCTTCCTTTGCTATGTGTCAGCCTCCCTGAGCTACCGTGTTGTGGAATTTCATCCCTGAGAGGCGCGACCTCCACAACGGTGGGCCGAGGTCAAGGAGACGACCGCGGTGGCCTGCTCTGCCCCAAGCTCTCTCTTTAGTCATTAAGACACGTGGCTTGTGAATCACCGTCTGGTGCATTTGAATGACATGAGTCCCTCTCCCCACAACTTATCGTCTAGAAGTGAGTGGATAAAGTTCCTGGACGTAGGAAGTGGAGAACTGGATAGTTTAGACCACGTGACTCCGGCGGGCAGAGTGCAAGTTCAGCTCACGACAGGTCCTACCGTCTCATACTGCGGTGATGGCTCCCCCGATGCCCAGGGGGGCTGCGTCCCGGGGTTTGCCAGGGTTCAGAGGCTCTGAGAAAAAACTGCCCCGTTGCCCTTTGCTCTCGCTGACCTTCATCCACACCCACACGGCGTCCCCTCCCGGACGCTCTCAAACTTCGCATCTCAGCTTCTCCTTAGCCCTTGCCCGGATGCGACCTCCTCCTGTGCTGACCGATCATCAGGCGTGAGCAGACACTGTCAGGAGCTCTCCGTACTATTTTGTTTTACTTCCCTCTTCCCAGTGTCTGTCAATGTTTTCGTGCCCAAGAAGAGCTTCCAGAAGCTCGTCAGTCACGCCCTTCTCTATGCCGTGGCATACGACAGCCTGAAGCAGCCAGCTGGCCTCCCTCTGTGATAGCTCTTTTAGCAACAACTTTTTAGAGATAACAGTTTCAGATCTGATTGTAATAAAATGGCAGTTTCTAGTAAACAGAAACCGAAGTGGGACAACATTTGCTCCGACCCTACTAATTCGTAAAGTTTCAAAAACCAAAAAATTATACTGGACTCGGGTTGACCTCTGAACTTGTTTACATAAAAGGGTGGGGAGAGGTCATTCAACAAACGAGCAGCACGAACACAATTTGAAGAGCTTCATTGGTCATTTTATTTTTAAACATGTTAACACATAAATTATATGCAAAGTCCTGATGAATCAGAACTTAGCTGTTCATTAAAAAGAAGAACCTAACAGCACTTCAACTTAGAAATGCTTTTCTAGCAATTAGTTCAACTTACCACATGTACTTGACAATAATATAATGGCATTTTTTTAATCCTATAATTCAGATTATACTTTTCTGTAATTTAGATTGGGCTCCCTTCCATGTAAACTAAATTAGTTCAATCTTACGTCCGGGAGATTTACACCAGTTTCCTCTACTGGCTTCATTACCTCTCTCTGCCCTGATTCTTTTAAAGGTCAATCCCTGAACTGGAAAAAGTCCGTCTTCCCACGTTTTCATTTCTCTTACACCCTGCAGAGGAGTGCGATTAGCAATGAGCGACGGACTTGCCTCATCGCCACAGCAGATCGCGGTTCAGAGTTGCTGCCGCAGTGAACCCTAAGCATTAGTTACAGGGTCTGAAATGCAGACCAGATACACTGCTCACTGTCCTCAGACACAGGAGGACAGCAGCTTTCGTAACACTTGAAAACCCAAAAGCTCACTGTGTCTCCTCTGGGGGCCTAAAGCTTTGTGATTCCTTTTTCTATTACAATGCCTAACCCCGTCTCTCTTCCCGTGGAGCGCTTCCCCACAAGAAGGGCTCGCGGGGACCTCATCTCTGTCCTCTTCCCAACTCCGCCCTCATGACTCACAGGGGGTCTTAAACATAGGAAACCGTTAGTAAACGTCTACTGAATTGAGTGAGACCCTCCCGTCAAACCCTACGTGTTCCGCACGAGGAAACCCTGTCCCTCAAGGTTGAGTGCTCAGTGTCATTCACTGAGCGTCGGAGCCCAAAATCAAGTTCAGGTCTTTTGACTCAGGCCACCCAAATGCCACGACTGGTCAAGTGACCTTGGCTGTGAGCAGAGGTGGGATCCAGTGACCAGAGGATTCTGGGTGGTTTGTTTGTTTCTGATTTCTATTCGTATTTTATTTTTCTTCTTTCTTTGTTGTTGCTGCTTTCTTTGGCCGGGTTTCATTAAATGAAAGGAGCAGGAGGAGAGGAGGGCCTATGGTCTCTTGGGCTACGAGGGACAGCCATGGCCTTCCCCTCCCTCTGTTCAAAATGCACTGCATGCTGCACGTCAGTTATAAACCGGGCAGGCAAGGCAGCTGAGAGGGCTGGGAGAGGTCAGAGGTCGGGACCCATGACCCATGCAGCCCGCCCTCATGGTCAGGGAGGGAGCTTCTTGGATCCCAAATGCACCCCACCCTGAGGGCCAACGCCCAGGGGTGGCGGAACCAGGACCTGGGCTCCAAGCCACAGAGCGAGACCCCGGGCCCGACCCAGGCCCCTTCCCACCCCAGGAGGAGGAAGCGACAACAATGTCCATCCACTGGAGGGTGCAGGGCTGTGGGGCAGACTACCCAGTCCCCTCACCGTGAATGTCCCACACCCATGAACTTGTTTGTTTGCCTCTATTGTTCTTGAAGCTGGACTCTGGGAGACAATGCTGGCAAAACTACCCTGCGAAAGTGTATTGAAGTGATCATTAAATTGTAAAATGTTATCGCTAGAGAAGGCTTTAGAAATCAAGTAGACAAGTTTTACAAATGAGGAAAGTAAGGCCTGGAGACACCAAGTCCCTTTTGCATTATAACACGTTCCATCATGTTCGCCATTAATCAGGCCTGATAGTGTGACTGTGTCTATGCAGCAGCCTAAAATTTTTTAGAGATACTCCAAATATGTTTTAATAAAGTTCATGAGGACAACCAGCCAAACCCTGCCTCCCTCTACTCGTGTCACCTTTCCCTGTTACCTGGATTTGGGGCTCGTTCAGTACTTAGGTTTTCAACTGGAAGAGAGCCGTAGCTTCGGCTAAGACAGCAGCTCTTTGAAGCCAACGCATGTGAGCCCAAGGGGATAGGAATTCGGAATCACACATTTTTAGCATTCAGAGATAATTCAAGATAGTTCAAGCACTTTCTAAGTGTTAAGCCACCAGGCAAGTATTTCTTGCCACCACCATTTGCCTACAGAAATATTTTACTTTGAAGACATGCCGCATTGCCTAAATATTTTTGATAAAAAGCATTTTCACCCATGGGTTGTACATAGATACAGCCTCAATTTTATCAAGGATCCGAACTGTAACATCAATGTGCAGAAACTACATAAATATGACTAGTAGGTAATTTATAGAAATCCATTACGCGGCTGTTCATTAACTCAAAAAACAGAACAGAATCGGAGGAAACGGTTTTATATTTCTACAACAAGGATTTAAATCATCTCTGAAGAAGAATTTCCTGACAAATACCAGACTTGGTTACCAAAACTGTCTTGGAATTTCCTTCTTTACAACTTTCAATTTAATATAACTTCCTTTTAAGACAGGGTAAGGAGGTTTTGTTGTTGTCCTCGGTGTGTGTTTGCTTGTTGAAACACAGAATCACATTGTATGGCTTCTTAACGTTTTTTCATCATCATATGTCAAGGAACAAATTCACAAAATAGACCTGAGTGAACTAAAAATAAGCCCTATTAAACTCTGAAACCGGTGAGCAGGGAATCTCTAGAATTCCCTTCAGAGGCAGGATTTAAGGTTCCATTAACAACGGCAGGAGGCCCGGGAAGGGAGAGGGGAACGAGGAGGCAGCTGGAGAGGGCCTGTCTGCTGGGGAAGGAGGGGAGCGTCGAAGCAATCCGGTCTCACAGCTCTGCCCCCAGCGCGCGCCTCCCCAAGCACGGGTCAGGTCAGGAACCCTCTGGAATCCCTGCCCACTTCCTTCGAGTATTGTTTTTCAAGGTCGTCCGGTGCCTGGAGACAACACACAGGAGAAGCTCTGTACTGCGAGCGTTATTACTAAGTCACTCCTCTCATTTAAATCTCTTTGCCTCGGTTCCTGTTTGCTTTCGGGCTCTGTAATGAGAAAAGCAAACGCTAAGGTTATTGGGAGGTGAAGGGGTTCCCTGAGACTGAAAAGGGGCCACTTCATGTCTCCGTTGGGTATTTGCCTTGTGTTGTCTTCTAATTGCTTCTTGTGAGTAAATCTTGCTTTTCCCCAAACTCTGAACTTCGCCGTGATAAAAACCTTGGTATGTATGCGGTGTGTGCGTTCTCTAAGAGTCTAAGTCTACCCGGAGCACACAGCCACTCGCTTGCAGTAGCTGATTTATCTTTCTGTAAGGAAGGCCGGGGCACCCCCACATACTTCCTCTGGGTACACCACAAAGAGCTCCGTGAATGAGCAAGTCAGAAAGGGACAGCGGTACAAGTGTCCATTTTGAATATGGCATTCGCAACACAAAACACAAACATGTTTTTGAAAAAAAAAATTAAGTCACCTCTTCCAAGCCACGCAGCTAAACTAGACTTTTACATTAAGAGTTTCTATTTATTCAATGTATGTATTTAACACATAGGTTGCCTACCCTGCTAGAGGCCCTGGTCCAAACATTTCACAAATATAAACTTATTTAATCCTATAACCACCTACAACAGTTAAGATAAGAATGATTAGCATCCGCATTTTATGATAAAAACCTGAGACCTAGAAAGGAAACACAATGTGGCCAAAGTCGCACGACCTTGGTGGAGCCTGAGCCTGAGACGTCCGGTTTCCGACGAGTCCACGCTCTTGACTATTGTTCTGGTCTTGAGGTTCTCACCTGGCAGGGATGCAGAGACCGAAGGAGGCAGAGAGACAGCTACGAGAGCGGGAAAGAGCGGGAAGAACCGCCCTGCTCTCAACACACTGATGTCCATTTCTTCCACCAAGTCCTATAGCTGGAGGATGGGCGGGACTGGGGTGGGGAAGTAGAGGGGGAAGAAGGGCGGGGACCCGAAGAGTGCAGGTCCGATCCTTGGAAGCGTTTGGAAATGGCCCCTGTCATTTCTGCTTACATCCACGGAACAGAGTTTGCTAACCTGGGACACCGAGCTGAGAGCGAGCCTGGGAAGTGTCCCCTACAGTTGGGTGTGCACATGACCACCTAAAATGCTGTGGCTGTGTTTAAAACAGCATGTTATGGGGCACCTGGGTGGCCCAGTCAGTTAAGCATCTGCCTTCGGCTCAGGTCATGATCCCAGGGTCATGGGATCGAGCCCCACATCGGGCTCCTCGCTCTTCGAGAAGCCTGCTTCTCCCTCTCGCGCTCCCTCTGTTTGTGTTCCCTGTCTTGCTGTGTCTCTGTCAAATAAATTAATAAAATGTTTTAATGAAAAAAAAAATAGCTTATTCCTACAGAAGAAGGCTCTCTCCTCTCACCTGGATTCCTGCAGCATAGCTCTGCTTCAACGACCCTGTAGGGAAAACAGCCTTGACGACCGGAAGATAAAGCCCTTGTCACGCTCGGGCCCCTCATTCTGCTTTATTTTTCCTCGCGGTACTTATCACGGCCTGACATTACACTGTATTTTTAGTTATCAATGGTCTCCACTCCCACCCTCAGAGCACAAGCCCCACACAAACAGGGACTTGTTTACTGTCATCTTCCTTGCACCGACTTGTGACTCAGTCATGCTCGTCGATTAAATGCAAGAGGACTAGAACGTTCTAAGTCATCTCCCCACCCCGGATCTTGACAATAAAACAAGACGGAAAACGTTTAGTTACTCTCAACTGGCACCAGAATTCTTCTTAGGAAATTAGGAAACTATTTTGTAGGATACTAATAATAACATACCTTTTCGAGGTAGAGGATAAAACCCAAGAGCCAGTGTTTGAGTACGATTTCCTTTCATGAACAGGAAGTGGAGGTCAGGAGGAGACAGGAAGACAGAACACGGGGGAGAGAGGAGCCGGCAAGCGGCCGGAAACCTCCGGACTGTAACCCTGACGTTTCATTAACACCCACTACGCTCACGAGGGCTTTGTAAGTTCTGCGTCCACATCTGGACAGGCACCGATCGTCCAGAACTGTCACGTTGGGAGATGGGAGTCTGAGGGGTGAGAGTCCGTGCGAATGCAAGGCCCTCTAGGATTTCCAAAACCTGTGGCGTCCCCTAAATGGCGACTCAGGGGAGTGAAACGGCATCTACCTTTTCTGTCAACGTTAGACATTTACGACACATCATCACGCGTGCATACAGGCTCTCCTTCTACGGCACCATGTTGCACACTGGCATCCCTGATAGGCTGTGTATGGTGAGGAGATATGAGGGTTATAATCATATGTTTCTTGGCATTAATACTTCTAGTGAACGTGAACACTTAATTCCTCTCCGTTGCCTCAGCAAAGGATAAAAAGGATAAAAGGCAAGACATTCAGGCCTTCTGCAAACTCTACCTTTGTGTTCATCTGGACCCATGGCAGGAGCCAGTGCAGAAGGAAGCCAGATGTGCTCAAATGATCATTCACCTCCACAAGCAGAAGAGTTAACCTGCCAGCTTCGTGGCAGAAGTTACATGACTCCTGGCTCCGAGACAAAAACTTTATCACTCATGGCACAGCAGACAAATACGTTTCATGTTCCCATCAGCTCCCTATCCCTCCCCCCCTCACGTCACGTGGGGGTGACACAGAGGTGGGGAGGGGTGGATGCACACATTCGGTGGATTGGCATCGCATGGGGAGGACCCCAGGTTTAGAGAATTGCAATCTGTTACCAAAGACTGTGAACCATGTTCCCTAGCGTCTTCCAAGATGGAAACATCAGCTTTGTGATGGCGGACATCCCATATCCTAGCCTCTGCCCCCTCTCTGCTTTCCAAGGCTGTTCGCTCTACACTCTAGAAAAGATAGTCCAGAACAAAGGACTATCAGCATATCTGCTCAAAAGACTTTCATTGATATAAAAAAGATCAATGGAGAGTTGCTTCTTAGCCAAGAGCTATCCACATAGAGGACACCTCACGAGTATATGCCGTGTGGTAGAAAGAGTTTTCAGTAAGAAGAAGAAAAGGTGGTAAGATGCCTCTTCCTCCTGGAAGACATCTTCCTTTTCTTCCTTTTCTTCCTTTTCTTTTGTCTTCTTTCTCTCCTCTTCTTTGGGGGAAAAAAAAAAAAAAAGTCACCCTGTTCTTTCTTTCCATGGGGTTAATAGTATCACACGACCCCCTGCTCAAGAGGCAGCTCAGACTTTGAAAGGCTTTTGAATCCACTGTAAGGCTCAAAGCAGAAGCTGTATAGAGTGGCCGGCGTAGCTTTTCTGATTCTTTAACCACCGAAGAGAAGGGCTTTCTTTTCTGCAGGATCATGATTCAAGGACTCTAGTCACTGCCACAGGACTGAGACCAAGAATTCAGGATCCCCGTAGAGGTTGAGATGAAAAAGGCCAACCAAGAAGGACATTGAGCTGCCTCTGGCATAGAAATTGTGCTAAAGGATTAACCAAACGTTACTAATGATCCGAAATGGGAATAGAGATTGAGACCAATGCCCTAGCCAGTAATAAAGTAGAATTTTCCTGGAATGACCTCCACGCTTGCATGCCTTAGGGAGCGGAGGTGACAGGAGGCAGCCGGTGGCCAGCTGGAAGATTCAGATCCCCAACCATACCCTGCTGGGACTAAAGCTCTCATGGTCCCCATTCCAGCACCACACTGGGACGTCCACGCACAATATTTGCCTACCTGCCTAATTCATTGCCACATCAGTTCTTCTTAAACATGTCACTTTCACATGTTCGAAACCTTCTAGGAAACTCCTATCTGCCATTGTCTCAAGTCTAAATTCTACTACCCAGTTTCTAAGGAACACGTTAGTATGTAATAAGTGAATCAATTTTTTAAAACTTTCTTCTAGGAGCTGATTGCCAAATTTCACTAATTCCTCCCAGACAGAAATAGGACTTAATTTTAGATCAACTAAATGGTGAGTGTGGCTACTCAGGGTTACCCCCAAATTCTAACCCATCAACGGCACTTTCTTTTATTGCCTTTGCTTTCATCTGTACAAACTCTTAATGCCCTTAGAGGCTGCATCCCAGTCTATTACCTGGTTCCATGCTGTTTTGTACAGGACAGGTCCCCATTATCCAGCCCCCCCGGAGTCCCTGTTGATTATAAAGTTGTGCAGGAACACAGATTACATCACAACATAAAACTATTCACTTAGGATCACGTGCAAATATAATTTCCAAAGGATACACTCCAAATCCATAAAAATGATTACTTCTGATAAGAGGTGAAAGGGAATGGGATGGAAATGGTGATTAAATGGGCCTTCGGGTTTATTTCTAACAGTGCTTTGAAAGAAGAATGTGTTCATGTTGAGGCGGATTGTTTCCAGATCTCTCGCAGGACGCTACCCTCTCGTGTGGGACTTTGCTGCTCCTCTCGTGAAGAGGGAGACTCTACGTTACCTCCTCAAATCCGAGCTTAGTCTGTGAGCTGCTTGTGATGGAAGGACAGGGGAGAGCGCCACAGTCTTGTCTTCGGGGATCCTGAAGCTATTGCTTCCAAGCCCTCGGAATCCTGAGACACCATGTGAAGAAGTTTGGCTTCTCCTACTGGAAAGCTCAGAGGGCAGTTCCTGGAGACTAAAGATGGAGGAGAGAGAAATCCCAGCAGTGTCCTCCATCCAGCTAAGAAGCCAGACGTGTGCCTGAGACCGTTCTGGAATCCGTTGTAGGTGAATGCGCCTGCCTAGCAGAGGTGATCCCTCCAGACGGAGCCCTGCTGAGCCAATCACAGAATCACGCGTCAATACAGCTCGACTGTTGTTGTTTTCAGTCACGGAGTTTCGGGCTGGTTTGTTACACAGCAATAGACAACGGTTCTGTTACTTGAGTTTTTCAAAATTACCTTTAAAACATAAATAAGGCCACATGCAAACCTTTCTTCCTGTCTGACAACGAGCTTCTCTCCTTCTCACCACCACTTCATGCCTGCAGTGTCTCCCCTCATCTCACTGATGACGCAGCACCCAACACGGCAATGCGAAATCCATGCAAATCCATGCAAAATCAGGGCCAAGTGATTTTGATGTGAAATTGAAAATCTTTCAAAGTATGTAAGAAATCATGAAGTTGGTGAAGGTAATGTTAAAGAAACCCTTGAATCATGGACTACATCACCTCTGACACACGAGGATCTGCAGCTGGAACGGTTCGCATTCGAAGAAGAAAAAACTCCACGCAGACGATGGCACAGTAAGTGTTTCAAAGGGAATGATGAGACTGTCAGCGCTGAAGAGAGGCTCTTGGGAAACTGATGAAGCCCTCAAATATTTTTGCAATAATGACCCTTTTTATGATTCGCCCGCAGAAGTCAAATGTGAAAGGACGTTGTATCATGATACCGAGTCATCTTGTTAGAAAATTATGCTTCTCAAAATCAACACTCGATTTATCCTTTGTTCTAATAGTTAACACATCACTGGCCAACTAAATTTTGTTACATTTAAGGTAAATTCATTTATATAATTTTCTTACATTGTTTAAAGATCAAGTCCCAACCAAATCTTTTCAGTTTTTTAAAAGACTTTATTTATTTATTTATGTATTTGAGAGAGAGAGAGAGAGAGAGAGAACGTGTGCGAATGAGCAGGGGGTAGGGGGGTGGAGGGAGAAGCGGACTCTGCTGAGCAGGGGGGCCTGAGGTGGGGCTCCATCCAAGGACTCTGAGATCATGACCTGAGCTGAAGGCAGATACTTAATTGACTGAGCCACCCAGGTATCCCCAAATCTTTTCACTTTTATTGCCCCTATTTTAACAGATTCATTTTAAGTGGACTTGGGGTACCAGTCATCTGAGGAAATTAGGGTCTCTGTAAACATCCTCCATTCATCTCCGACTAGCAGGTGCAGTCTGAGATCATGCTTCGCTAATGTCCCCTGGCTAGTTCGTCCAACCCAGGACTAAGCAGATAGTGGGGACTCACAGATTCCGCAAATGTGACAACCAATGACCCTCTGATTGACCGGCTTACATGTAGGTTTTTGCCGGGGAAGGACGGTGCTTCTCCATTATCCCTCCCTGACCCGACAGGAGCCGGCGTCTGTCCTCTCCGACCTGTTCCGAGAAGGCCCATTACAAACTTCCTGCTGAAACACTCCGAAAGGCTGGATACATTTAAAACCAATTCAAGCATGTAAAGTCGTTTTAGGAAATAAGCCCCGCGTCCCAAGGGCTCAGCCGAGGAGGGCCGTGTCTCAGAACAGGTGTGCCACTTCGCTGAACAGGAATTTGGAAATGTCAAACGTTAGAGGCACTTCAGAACCTCCGACTCAGCCCGACACTGACGCCTGCGGCACGTGTCAATAAATGACTCGCAGAGACAGGTATTTGAGGAAATCTCTCGGCCCGGATTCAGAATTAGCTGAGCCAAAGCAGCATGGTAGGTTCTTAAAGAGACTACACTTTTTTTGGGTTTTCCTTTTTCGATTTTACTTCTCAAAGAGAAACTCTGTATTTTAAAAAGCGGTCATTCCAAACCTCACCTTCTATGAAGTGACCAGCACACAGCAGCGGCACATGCTTTCACATTCCTGAAACTCAGGCTCTTTCGACTAATGCTGCACCACCAGTTGCGAGAGTCGTGAGCGCTGGGCTGTCTTTTCTGGTCGTTCTCGGGGTGACTTCCGTTCCTTTGGAAATTAAAACCTCACAAGTCAAGCTTGGCTGCAAGGACCCTTTGAAACGGAGCCCCTCCCGGTGGGACACGTTCCTCCTGCAGCCCCTCGTCCTTGTAGGACAAACAATACAATACTTCCCGTTGCAATAACCTGTATCCAGGAAAACACACACGCACACACTCACACACACACGCACGCACACACCCAGGCGCCCTGTGCTGCACCCGCAGCAGAGCAGCCGGAGGAAAGTTCACAAGCTCCAGCCAACTGGAGGCCGGGGAGCCGAGCCAAGTCCGCGTGTTTCTCTCCGCCTCTGGATGAAGTCATGGTTGAAACACGGCACTGAACTTCTGTTAGACAGGGACAGAGAAGGAGGGAAGAAAACCTGCAGGAAAGAGCCGGGCCCGGGAGCACGGGGTCAGGAAGTGTGCGGCCGCTTCTGCGCCCTGAGTGGTTGCCGGGTCTGTGAGCTTCGCCTCCCACTGGGTGGAGTCGGGCCTTTAAGAGCGGCTGGACCGCAGTTCCCGGCCCCTGGAGCCGTCGGGGCGAGGGACCCTCCTCCGGTCCGGAGAGCCGGGCTCTGAGCGCAGAGCCCCGGGCCCCTCTCCGCGGCCCGCCCCGTCCTTCCCGCCCCGGGAGCACCTTCCCGCCTGCCCGGCCATGGGGGAGGACCTCGCCCAAGCCGAGAGGTCGCGGGCCCTGGGCTCTGGCACGTGGCCCGAGAAGCCAGCCAGCCCCAGCCTGGCGCCCTCCTCCACGCCGAGCCCCAGCCTGAACCTGGCGAGCGCGGAGGAGACCCTCCGGGACAGCGCGCAGGTGAACGCCGTCACGGTGCTCACGCTGCTGGACAAGCTGGTGCACATGCTGGACGCGGTGCAGGAGAACCAGCACCACATGGAGCGGCGGCAGATCAGCCTGGAGGGCTCCGTGAAGGGCATCCAGAACGACCTCACCAAGCTCTCCAAGTACCAGGCCTGCACCGGCAACACGGTGAGCAAGCTGCTGGAGAAGTCGCGCAAGGTGAGCGCGCACACCCGGGCCGTCAAGGAGCGCATGGACCGGCAGAGCGCGCAGGTCCGGCGGCTGGAGGCCAACCACGCCCAGCTGCTCCGGCGCAACCACTTCAAGGTGCTCATCTTCCAGGTCAGTGCCTACCCCCCCCACCCCCGCCTGCCCTGCGCAGCTGGGGCCCCTCCGCCCTCGCGATCTCAGCCCGCCTGGCCCTCCCGGCCGTTTGTACATCTGTCCTGCCTGTCGGGGACCACACACACGCAGCATTGTCCCGCGGCGAAATCCGGGGGGGGGTGCGACCTCCCAGGTTACCGCAGCCCCAACCCATGGCAGATGCCCCGGGGGGGGGGGGCGCGCAGGCCAGGGTCGTCCTTTAGGGAGCACCTGGAGGCAGTCCGCGGGTTGGGAAGGTGGGCAGGTGCGCGCACCGTGGTCACGTTCATTTGTCTCTCCGCGCTCCGACTGCGGCTGTTAGCCGGGCAGGGCACGTTCATTCGGTGGCTGTGGATTAACTCTTTGTGGAAATGAGACAATCGTGCGGGCTGGTTTTTTCATCAGGTCAAATTCATGACTGTGTTAAGTGTCTCTTAGTGGAGAAGACACCCGTGTTTGGGGGACTAACCAAGTATTGAAGACGATGCCCTCGGAGTTGAGCTAGTCTCTTCCTTGAAGATTCTTTTGGCCAAAGCAGTCTTTGTTGAGTTATTTTTCTAGCCAATGATGCACTAAAAATACAGAGCGTAACTCTTTATGAACGCACCAGGTAGGCTTGTTTTGGCCCAGGGAAACCACAACTGTAAGGTGAAATGCAAGCAGTGTTACCAGTCACAGTCACAGAAGCTAGTGTTCAGTATTTTCTCTTGTAAAGGGTTGCCTTAGAATAAAAAGGCCACTTAATTTTTTTAATGCATCAATGATGCAATTAATGTAGCAAGAGGGTATCTGGGGACAGGGAGATTGCGTGGGGCTGTTGTTCCGCCAAGTGGTGGGCATTTGTGCGTCCAGGGGCAGCCCTGCCTAATGCTGGAAGCCCTTCCGCCCAGGGGAACGCAGCCAACGCAGAGCCCAGGAAGCAGTTGCCATCCCTGCCCCAGGGCTGTCTCCTTGTGACCATGTGAATAGGAGAGGGTTTCAAAGCCATGGAGGGGAGAGGCTATAACCAACTGTTTGATTGTGAAAGGCACACAAGAAGAGCCTTCATCTCCCAAGGGAGATTCAGAAATTGGAATTTAACCGAGGGAGCCTTCTTTTTTCTAAATGAATCTGCTCTGCCAAGTTAGAACCTAAGCCTCCTTCCCTCCATAAAAGGAAAGACTCATCCTGCTGCTTTTTTGTCCTCCCCAAATTGCACTTGATGTAAAGCTTCAGGCAGCTGATGTCCTCCTCTACCTCGCGGGCTCTCGCAGCCCAGACATTTTTTAGCTTTTCATGCAAATGGGAGAGCTTTTCATGCACCAGATGAACCGAAAAGAGATATGGTGACTGCGCCTTTCTTAAGCCATGTAAGATCCTTACTTTTTCAGCCTAAAAGATATTAGAAATCTCAGCTCTCAAGGCATTTCTAAATTAAATACTGATCTCCAAACAAAACCAAACATGTACAGACGTGTTTAAATCTGAGTCGTCAGAGGAAATGTTCCTCCTTCCCATGTGAATCAGGGAGATTATCTCTTGTCCTCTGTCCCTCCGTTAAGGGGGCGGGAGGGGAGGACCTAGTAGAGGGAGATCATCATTTGTCAGGATCGGTTTATGTTTCATTTTGCCACGGACGTTCTGTAGATGTTGGGGGCAGGGATGGAGAAGACGCGTGACTCAAAATTCAAGAGAACAATAAATATGACATTTAAAACAAAACAAAACAAAACAAAAACAATGGTTGGGGAACTTAAGGACGAGATCTGCTGTTGAACCCTACCTCGGTCTTCAGTTTGGGACCGACAGGTGTGAAGCTGCAGCCAGGAACAGTAGCAGTTCTCCGGATAGTGAGTAGACGGCAAAACGGGGTGCTTGAGAGCGAGGTGGGCGCTTCCCAGAGAGCCCAGAGCAGTGTCTTCAGGCTCCGTGGTGCACCTTCTAGTGAGCTGCCCCAGGAACACTCCTTTTTTTGTTTTTGAAAGAACAGTTTAGGACTCAAGGAGCTGGGCCTTTCTTCAACTATGGAAGACACTTTAGTAGCCTGAAGGATATCCGAAGTCTCCACTCTCAAGACATTGTAAATGATTATTTTGACAGAAACAAGACAGGTGCAATCGCCTAGCGGACGAAGGGCCACTTTCTCTTTGAAAGTGGGGTGTCCAGGTCGGTAGCTACGCCCGTGGGTGGAACGCCGGCGTGTGCTGGAGAGTGCTCCGGGTTCGGGCTTGAGAAGCTCTATTTTGTCGCAGGGACCCTGGTTCATATTCGAGTTTCACCGCCTGCAACTACGGGATCTTGTGCACACTTCGCAGCCTCTCTAAGCTTCTGTTTTCTCATCTGTACACTGAGGCTGTTAATAGGAGCAAAACACTGTTGAGCTCTTTTCGGAAGCTCAGCGAGCTCTAAGTGTCTTTCTGCGTGTTATCTCATTTCCCCCAATTTGCAGATGGGATGCAGGGATTCAAAGACGTTTCTGTCTTGTTGATGTTATCTGGGAAGAAAGGAGTGTGGCGGGGTAGGCACGCCCATGTAACTCGTTCGGGTGTGTGCTTTTCCACATGAAGGCTGCTTCCTTCCTGCCTCTCCTACGGGTGAGGAGTGAATGGAATAACCTGTTTAAAATGGGTAGAGACTGGCACGGCGTCTCAAGGGAGAGAAGCTCTTCCTGGGCGATCTGAAATGCATTTGCACAGAGTGGAGGCTATACTTCTGCTCGGTTAGAAATGTGACTCTTGAGTAACAAACGATGCCTCCCTACCCAAGACCTTAAAACGGCTATGCTTACGCTTTTTAGTTGGGACATTGTATGACAACCGTCCTGCTGAAATCAGTATTATGTCCACAACACACCATGAGAGCAAAGGACCCGGCCCAAAGGGCCGACCCAAATAGAGCCGTCTCGTGGCAGGAGTCTTCACGGAGTGACAGCGGGTGGGTAAGAGGATGAGGAGGCAGATAATACACCAGGTACCGCCTCATAAGTAATGTGTCGTCTTCAGTCTGCTCAAATCCTACGCTAGACTTTCCTTACTAAATCCATTGGTTTTCTAGTTTAAAACAAACAAAAAATTTGATGTGAAAATTAAAAATAAAAAAAGAGAGAGGGAAGAAAATCCGCCACTTTGCTTGAGCACATCTCGTACATAATGTCCAGACGATTAGGCTTCCGGTTTGTGAAGTCCTGTCGCGTCCTCCGGAATCTGCAGGTGCTTCCTGGTTGGTCACTCCGTTGGGTTGTCTACTAGGTACTTACACGGTAGCACTCCTTTAAACTCCAAACTTTGTCCTTATTGTGTCCTGTTAAAAAAACATTATTGGGCGCTTGGGTGGCTCCGTTGGTTGAGCGTCTGCGTTTAGCTCAGGTTGTGAATTTGGGATCCTGGGATTGAGACCTGCGTTGGGCTCCCTGCTCAACAGGGAGTCTGCGTCTCCCTCTCCCACAGTCCCTCCCCACCGCTCATGCTCTCTCTCTCTCTCTCTCGATCTCTCTCGCTCTCAAATAAATAAATAAAATCTTTAAAAAATAAAAATAAATAAAATATATAATCTATTTATTTACTTAAATGTCTGCTGAACTTACCGCATCATTGTGGTATTAAAGCCTCTCAGGTCTTTGGCAATTACTTCAAATTATAGCCAGCGGTATCTAAAACTAGATACCACTCCTCTCCCTTTGAACAATGGAAAAAAAAAACAAAACCCGGTAAAATCCTTGTTAAATTTAGCAGCTTTTCTTCTTACACTATTTTATAATAGCTTCAGAACAATGTTTGAATTCAAAATACTGTGACAGGACCCAGTATAAATGAAATAAGACTCAGAGGAATTGGTGATCAAAAAGCAAACGCTAAAGACTAATAAGACGAATGCCTTTTCTGTAAGTATGGCTATCTTTACCTAAAAATAGCACTTATACAGAAAATCAGTGAATTTACTGTTAAAAGGGAATTTTCTCTGTTGATTGAAGAGCCTAGAATCTCACAGGTAACTGGCCGGGAGGGTGTGGTGCCCACTTATGCCTGAAGGTTCTCGTAATGATTATCTGAAAAAGCAGTTTGGGAATGATTTCCAATCTAGGGAACAAAATGAGAGTACTCATGGACAGCTTACACTTTCATCCACATAAAATTGTGAAATTGGGTGAAAAGAGTAGAGGCTGGGTGTTCGCTGTGGGCACATTCATGGAGAATCGGGCCCATCAGCGTGTTCAAATATTCATCGTTTGGCTTCCTTCGATGAGACCAGAATTTGAGAAAAGTGCTAAAAGTGTAACATCTTCAGACTATTTTAAAGTTGAATTTTTTTTTTCTAAAGATGGTACTTTCTCCACCCAAAGCCACTGCTCTGAAAACCGCTGAATTATTAAACCTGTAGAAGAAATGAGAATACAGAAAATCAAAGACCTGTTTAGGTGACAACTCGCCATGTTGATGTCACATTGATTAACGTTCCCATAATGGGGTATTGGTTTTGAAGCGAGGCTTACCCCGTTCCCTTCGAGTTTCTGAGATAAACAAAATACTGGCTTCTAAGTGTTATTATTTGTACTTACGGAAGGTGAGCACTGCCTCAGGCATGTTAAGTGAATAACTGATTATTGTTTCTTCAGAAGAATCATTACTTTCTCTCATTTATTAAAAACTAGACTGTTTCTCAGTTGCAGCCCTCCCACGTGCACGTGGCCCCCTCCGTCATTTTGCGATCTGGATCTGGTAGAACTGAGTGAGCGGAAAACATTCTCCAGGGCAGCTCAGGTCCTAGAGTTTGGATTCTTGCATGAAACGAAACCCGTTTGGCGTTCATACACTGGGAGAACGCTTCTGAAATTTGTTAATTATTTTTCATGGGATTTACATTAATATCAGAAAATCAAACGTGTTGGATCTGGAAAGTACTTTAATAATCATTTGGTTCAACCTCATTTTATATCAAAGAAGCAAAGGCCCTGAGAAAGTGACTAACAAGGTTTCCTTTTATTAATCATAGAAATTACAGAGCTGAATGGCAAAATGAAGTAAAAACAAACACTGTATTCCCACTATGGCAAAGTTCATGTTTACTGGGTTTTCTACACCAGCTTTTAAATAATTCAGAATGATTTGTTTTCCATTTTGTGGTGGGCGTGTGTGTGTGTGTGTGTATGTGTGTGTGTGTAACAAAGAATACCTAACCAGTGTGATTTTAAAAAAGAATTGAACCCTTGATAACACTGAAAAATAATGAAACTTTTAAATCCTCCACAATGTGAAAGACTGCTCAGGGATTATAACTAATGCATTTTATTCTTATGACTTGCTGATTCTACCGACAGCTGCCTTAGGGGTGCAGTTCTAATCAATGGCTTTATCCACTTGGCAATCTATACCTCAGAAACACAAATTGGAGAAAACCATCAATGTGTAAAGGAGACCTATAAATCAGAATGTCAGGTGGGCATAGTTCCATTTTAATAACTAGTATTTAGAGGTTATTGGATAAAGCATCCCATGGACGCAAATTTATGGTCCTCATATCCCTTCAGGATGCCGCCACATCCCTGTGGGACTGTGGCAGCCGTAGTGAATTTCTTCTAACAACAGGGATGATAAGTTAGTGACAAAAGAACAGACTTCTGGCTTTCCTCCCCTCATTCAAGCTTTGTCTCTAGGCTTCCTTTTCCAGTGCCCGTCACAGAATCTCCTTCTCTTTCAAAGTGTCTACTTCTGTGTATGCGCAAAGATTTGCTTCCATGATCTCCAACCCAAGAGGTGCTTGGCAGGTTGGCAAGTTTCTCCGAGTTGGTATCTACATGCACAACCGGGACGGTTAGTTCGTGAGAATCAGTATAAACAGCAAACAAGCTGAAGTGGGAGAAAAAATGCCACTTCTCAGGAGTTCTTCCCATTCCTTTTCTCTTCCGTGCTGCAAGCACATCATTCGTATATGTTTGAAGTGTGCTGTTTAATTCTCCCTTCCTTTGAAAAACTCCTAAGGGTTCTCGTGAAAGGTCAGAACCCAGAGCAGCTGCCTTAGTGGCGGCTGAGTACCTTTTTGAAAATAAATCCGTAGGGCAAACAGTCAGCGGCTCTTGGGGGACTCCGCCAGACAGAAGTGCCCACGAAAGCAACGCAGCCCACCAAGGATTCTTCACGCCACGTTAAGGAGTCACCGACCCAGAGCAGAGGCAGGCGTAACTGCGTAGTTCAGCAGCGACGGAGCTGGGGACGTGTGCCTGGCCCTCCCCCCGGAAGGAGCCGCCGTACTGGAATCCGCCCTAGAAGGCAGAGCAAAAACATGAGGACAGGAGGCTGACGGGCAAGTGTCCCTTCACCTGTAGACAGGTGAGCTATCATCGAACGTTTCCACAAGGTGTGTGTGAGAGGACCAAGCAATGGCCCGTGTGCAGGGAAGACAGGGCACCCAGGGACAGCGCCGTTCTAGAAAACCTACTGTCTGAGGTGCCGGGTGAGTCTCTGCCACTGGAACAGCCTCTTCATGGTCCAGTACAGGTCCAGGTCTATGTTTTGTTTCACCAAAACAATAGAGATTTTGAGGGAGTGTCGGTACATTCCCGCTTCTACAGACACAGGATGGAAAGGTAAGACCCCGCAGATTCCTGTGGGAAGGGGAGGCGCTTGCCCTCACACAGGATGCCCCAGGCGACCCCGAAATAAACCACGTCGGGCAGACAGAACGCAGAACCCCGCTCAAGTAGTAACAGTGACAACAGGAGCTTAAAGCCGTTAGTCAAAAAGACGTATCTCACTTGTTTCCAGTTTTATGAAGACCCGCCCAGCTCGTTCTGGATTATGTCCGTTCCCGCTGGGTTTATTTTCCGAGCTGGCGTAAGCACGCTTGAATCAAGGTCCCAGGCGTCCTAGGAGGGAGTTCAGCGGGTCTCCCGCCACCCCTCAGCTGCCCTCCTGTGCGCCCTGCGTACCCACCACACGTCACTGCCGACTCACCTGACCTTGCTCGAACCTGTCCCCAAAGGACATGTCACGAGCGAGACCAGAGTTTCGACTCAATAACAAAAAGCACATTTAAGACAAAAGGCAACATTGTTGAATTCTTTTTTTTTTTAAGATTTTTTATTTATTTGACAGAGAGAGATCACAAGTAGGCAGAGAGGCAGGCAGAGAGAGAGGGGGAAGCAGGCTCCCCGCTGAGCAGAGCCCGACTCGGGGCTCGATCCCAGGACCCTGAGATCACGACCTGAGCCGAAGGCAGAGGCTTAACCTACTGAGCCACCCAGGCGCCCTGCTGAATTCTTTTAAAAGCACAGTTCCTATGCTTACCTCTCTGTTGAGGCTGAAGAAGGGAAGTCATCGGGGTAACTCTCTGAGGACCCACAGAGATCAGGCCATACAAAAGGTAGCTGTGCTCTGGGAATCAAGGCTTCATTTTAAAGTTTGCCACCCAAATTTCCACTTCCTTCACTGAGGACTTGCAATAAGTTCTTGATTTCTGCTTTTCCTCCAAACAGCTCCTGGCAAACTCTCCCAACCCTCTTGTCAAACCCCAGAAGTGATTTTGCTTCTGGACTAAGCATCAGGGCCGTAGCTGTTTCTGTGGTCGGACCCCCCCCCCCCACTCCATGATGCTCATCCACTGAGAATAACGTCCCTCCTGAAAAAGGGAAACCGTCGTGGCCCGTAGGCCTAGGCTCGCCTCATTTCACAATGGAGCTACAGCCCGCAGACTTCCTTCTAAGACACGGAGCTAAGCCCACGCTCCTGCGGTCCTCAAACCCACCCGAAGGACAGGGCTCATTCCTGTTGCAGCCGCCCACAGTCCTTTCTCAGCCCCACCTGAGGCGACGGGCACGCGTGCGGCGAGTGGCTCCTCAAGTATTCTCGTCGTCGGGGCCTAACGGAACAAGAGACAGAAACTGCCGCCCTCATGGGGGTACACGCCAGCGAGATAGCAGCAAGTTGAGACTTGAAACATGGGAGAGTCGCTCTCTAGAGAAGTCTATGTCACCAATGACTCATGGGAATCCCGTCCTCCTTTCAATTTTTTTCTGTTTTTTGCTTTGTCTTTTGTACTGTGTTCCTGACACTTTCCACAACGCTCAGAATGGGTGGTTGTGGAGAGAGCTTTGGGAAGCACAATCTGTGATTTCTTTACTCAAGAGATCCTGTTCAACCAGATTTTGTGCTGTTTATCTCTACCCAAGATGTCATCCTTCGCTTGTAACCAGTTTACGGAGAGGACCAGCGTGTGAGTGTGTGTGTGTGACACAGGGACACGGGGAGACGCGGGGCTGTATTCGGAGTATCACAGTTACACTATTCAGTGGTTAATGAGTGGTTAATAAGAAGAGGGACTTTTCGGTTTCTCTGTATCAAACTTCGTGCATTTAGCTTTTGTAAGCAAAAAGGTGAAAGGTGGGCGGGTACACTCACAGAGTCCGCGTTAGATCATGACCCCGATGTTACTTTTCGGTCAATCAAAATTACAAACCGAGAAGGGAAGTCCTTCTTGTTACCATGAGCTTTACATGAAGTGGGGGGTCCCGGATAGACCTTTAAATACGAAGTCTGGTTATTTCTCAAGCTGAGAGTCTCCTGGGCGGCCCACAGTATAATCTGGACACCGAAGCTCTGGTTGAAGGCAGGGTGGGCGCGGGCGCGGAAGCCTGGCCAGCCGGGCACCGCTCCGAGCCCCAGGTGCCCCTGCGAGTGCAGTCGGAAGGCTGCTCCCTGAGGGCAAGTCCTCTTGTTCTTATCTGGAAGGAACGAGACCCAAGGAGAGCGGGTTGTTTGCTGAAAGTCCCCCAGCCTGTCGAAAGTCCAGCAGGGCTGAGGCTCCGGCTCCTGTCACTCGCTCTTTCTACTGTGCCGTTTCTTCCCATAAAAATGTGAGGACCCCCTGCCGGTTGGCTCTCTTTAACCTGGTATTCAAAGACCGATAAAAAATGAAAGGGCTTCCTACGCCGTGTGACCACATCTGTCTGAAGTCGTAGCCTCCCACTCGGCGGTGTGAGAGCGCCATTGCCCTTGACTCTGAAGGCGCGTTCTCGGGCTCTGCTCCCTGAGACACAGAGAGGGGCAGACCTTTGCCCGTGTGCCTGGAGGCTGGAGCCGGAGCTATGCTGGGAACAGTACAGGGAAGGGGGCAGATTCCTGAGCCCTGTCACTCTCAGCTCTGGGTGGGGGCCCAAAGTAGTCTTGCCCTAGGAAGCCCCGTATAAAAGAGCCTTGACAAGCTACATCAGTGTTCCCACTCACCGCTCTGAAAAGGCCATGGCATGCCGCCTCTCCTTCCTAATGTCCACAAAGGATATCCTAAACCACGAGGCTCCAGGGGTGGGCCCCCAGGAAGGCTGGCCCTTGCTTCTCTTACTCTAAAGTTATGTCATTAGAAAAATTAATGTGCAGTTCCAAACAGACACCAAGGTTGACCATACTTTTACTTCTGTCTCCTACCTGGGGAGGGAACCCCATCGAGGCTTTATATGGCGTCCGATACTTGAGGACTTCCCAGGCCCCTCTCCCTTGCCCCCATCTTTTATCTTCTAACTCAGCCTCCAGGCTCTTCTGCAGTGGGATTTTGGCCGGGACAGAGCTATCTGACCTTGAAGGAGGGTAGGAGAGAGAGGCCTCTTGGGTTCACAGTTACTTACTTTAGCTCCTTTATCTAGGCAACTTCCTGATCTATCAGAACCACAGCCTACTTCCCCCGCTGCCTGTCACTGATAGGGCCCTTGCCAGCGGCCCGGGGAATATTCCCAACAAGCAGCCCTTGCCCTTATCCAGCCTACGGGAGTGACTTGACCCATTTAGAATTAACTCCTCACATTCTAGAAAACAAAAGCCACCAACGGAAGTTTGGTTTCTATCATCCCCCTGTGCCGGAAAGACCGACACAGCCCATCCCAGCGGTTCAGGACAATTTGTGAAGTCTGTTATTAACATGAAATCTGCATTGTCCGTCTTTTCAGGAGGAAAACGAGATCCCTGCCAGCGTGTTTGTGAAAGAGCCCGCGTCCGGCCCGGCCGAAGAGAAGGAGGAGCTCGCTGATGAGAACAAGTCCCTGGAGGAGACCTTGCACACGGTGGACCTCTCATCAGACGACGAGTTTCCCCACGATGAGGAGGCCCTGGAAGACAGTGCGGAGGAAAAGATAGAAGAAAGTAGGGCAGAGAAAATAAAAAGATCCAGCCTGCAGAAAGTAGATAGCCTCAAGAAAGCATTTTCTCGCCAGAACATCGAGAAAAAAATGAACAAGCTGGGGACAAAGATCGTATCCGTAGAGAGGAGAGAGAAGATTAAGAAATCCCTCACTTCGAATCCCCAGAAGATGTCTTCCGGGAAAAGCTCCCCCTTCAAGGTTTCTCCCCTCACCTTCGGGCGGAAGAGAGTCCGTGAGGGACAGAGCCCTGCAGAGAGCGGGCCCGGGTCCGAGGACAGGCCCAGCGGCGACCAGACACCTGCCCAGCGGGAAGAGGGCCTTCCCGAAGGGTCCCCATCCAGCGCCCCGGTGGAGGGAGAGAGCAGGGAGGGGGACGCAGGAGGGGCAGCCTCCCGGGGGAGCAACATCGACTTGGCCATCCAGGAGGACGAAGAGGAGCCGGCGGTGGCCGTGGAAAAGGCGCAGAAGGTTCACTACGAGGGAGGCGACCTGCTAACCTCGGAGGACGCGGAGGACCCGGTGGACCCGGTGCCGCCGGCGGTGCTCCGCGTGGACCAGAGCGCCTGAGCGCGGCCCGCCGGGCCCGGCCCGTGCGCTCGGTCCGTGACCCCCCCCCGGAGCGCAGAGCCGGCCCCCCGCGCGCCCCCAGCGCCGCCCGTCCCGCCCCGGGCTTGTCCGAGCCGCCGCAGTCCGCTCCGCAGCGGCATCGCCCGCGGGACCGAGATTCGCCGCTAGACAACCTGCCGGCAGCGCTACCCCCCCTCGCTCTTGGGTTCTGTGTGTGCGGAATCCCTCCACGGTCCTCGCAAGAAGAAGGGGGGCGGCTGCAAAACGCCCATCAGGCCGGCGCGGTCACCGCCCAGAGGCAGCCGAAGGCGCGGTCGCGCGGTGTGGCTCGCGGCTGTCACCCCGAGCTCGCCGCTGTCACCCCGAGCTCGCCGCTGTCACCCCGAGCCCGCCGCTGTCACCCCGAGCTCGCCGCTGTCACCCCGAGCTCGCGGCTGTCACCCCGAGCCCGCGGCTGTCACCCCGAGCCCGCCGCTGTCACCCCGAGCTCGCGGCTGTCACCCCGAGCCCGCGGCTGTCACCCCGAGCCCGCGGCTGTCACCCCGAGCTCGCCGCTGTCACCCCGAGCTCGCCGCTGTCACCCCGAGCCCGCCGCTGTCACCCCGAGCTCGCCGCTGTCACCCCGAGCCCGCGGCTGTCACCCCGAGCCCGCGGCTGTCACCCCGAGCCCGCCGCTGTCACCCCGAGCTCGCCGCTGTCACCCCGAGCTCGCCGCTGTCACCCCGAGCTCGCCGCTGTCACCCCGAGCCCGCCGCTGTCACCCCGAGCTCGCCGCTGTCACCCCGAGCCCGCGGCTGTCACCCCGAGCCCGCGGCTGTCACCCCGAGCTCGCCGCTGTCACCCCGAGCTCGCGGCTGTCACCCCGAGCCCGCCGCTGTCACCCCGAGCCCGCCGCTGTCACCCCGAGCTCGCTGCTGTCACCCCGAGCCCGCGGCTGTCACCCCGAGCTCGCCGCTGTCACCCCGAGCTCGCGGCTGTCACCCCGAGCTCGCCGCTGTCACCCCGAGCCCGCCGCTGTCACCCCGAGCCCGCCGCTGTCACCCCGAGCTCGCCGCTGTCACCCCGAGCTCGCGGCTGTCACCCCGAGCCCGCCGCTGTCACCCCGAGCCCGCCGCTGTCACCCCGAGCTCGCCGCTGTCACCCCGAGCTCGCGGCTGTCACCCCGAGCCCGCGGCTGTCACCCCGAGCCCGCCGCTGTCACCCCGAGCCCGCGGCTGTCACCCCGAGCCCGCGGCTGTCACCCCGAGCCCGCGGCTGTCACCCCGAGCCCGCCGCTGTCACCCCGAGCTCGCCGCTGTCACCCCGAGCCCGCGGCTGTCACCCCGAGCCCGCCGCTGTCACCCCGAGCTCGCCGCTGTCACCCCGAGCCCGCGGCTGTCACCCCGAGCCCGCCGCTGTCACCCCGAGCCCGCCGCTGTCACCCCGAGCTCGCCGCTGTCACCCCGAGCCCGCCGCTGTCACCCCGAGCCCGCGGCTGTCACCCCGAGCTCGCCGCTGTCACCCCGAGCTCGCCGCTGTCACCCCGAGCTCGCGGCTGTCACCCCGAGCTCGCCGCTGTCACCCCGAGCTCGCGGCTGTCACCCCGAGCTTGCCGCTGTCACCCCGAGCCCGCCGCTGTCACCCCGAGCCCGCCGCTGTCACCCCGAGCTCGCCGCTGTCACCACGAGCTCGCGGCTGTCACCCCGAGCTCGCGGCTGTCACCCCGAGCTCGCCGCGCGCTGTGCCCGCGCTGTCCGGACTCTCCACAGAACCCCGTGAAGCGAATTTCCGTATTTCAAGTGTCTGATATACAATACGCACAGGTATTGAAGCTAGAGACAAAACTACTTCATATTTCAGGGGGAAAAAATCCACTTTTTACGAAAGGTCAAAGAGAAGGTCCAGTTGGTTATCCACGTAATAGAAACCAGTGTCTTACTGAAAATGAAGGGGAAAACCTGAAAGACTGTCACAGTCCGCGAACAGCGGGAGATGAAGGAAAGCCAGGCCTGTCCGAGAAAGAAAACCAAGGAGAAGCTGGAAAATAAGAGAAACCAGAAAGGAAGAACGCCGAAGAGAAGGAAGAGAGAAAAAAACCGCCTGCTTAGAAAGAAACTATTTGCAGTATCAGCTCAAATATTCCGTTCCTTAAATAATAATTCTGAAGAGTTTCATATATCCTGGAATAGTAGGTTCTATCTTCACAATATTCTTATTTTCTAATATTTCCAAATAATACGAAAACACAGTTTACTCTGTTAAAGTTGCATTTTTCTTAATAAATCAAAGACATGACAAATATTTCTCCAGGGAGGTTTAAAAAGATGTTGTCTCTTTAACATGAGAGTGAACACAAATCTTCACGATTCCTACGTGCTGTCTTCTGTAGGAAGCTGCATCATCCTATTCTTTCATGTTTTCCAAATTTGAAATAACCTTTTCTCTCCAGATGATGTAACATAGGTCGAGAAAGATGTTAAAATCAACAGGTGTGAGAAGGGAAGGATTCTGTTTTTCCTTTTTGTACATACTGCTGATTTCATCCTGGGTCATATTTTATTTATGTATTAATTTCACAGAATATTAATATGATTCTTCCAAAAGCATGCTAGTGTATATGGGCACATTTATTCCGACAGGATAATTTTTACTACTGCCTAACATTATACTAAAATAGTGCTTTATCTATTTTTAATTACAGAATGCTAATGTTTTGAGAAAACTATTGAATTTTAGTTTAGAGACGGTTGTGCTAGGGAGCAAACTCCCCACCTTTCGTACATACCACTCACCATATGTAACCTTACAAATAGAAGTAATCCAAGACTGTATTAACAAACGATGCTTTGTGTTAGAGAAGGAAAGAAGGATTAACAGATGTATTGATGGCATAACCTATACAGCTCTGTCCTTGTTTGGCAATAATGTACCCCCAATACTAGATTGTTGAACTAACAATGGCTGTGTTAAAGAAGACTAAATAAACCAAAAAATAAAAAGTATATAACAATGTCAGTCTTTTTGGCAGGACAATTTTAGAACAAGCAAGAAGAATTGATTTTTAAACTCTCCCCCAAACAGAGCTGTAACGTTCATCGTTTCTATCTTGATCTCCCCTGTTAACTCTGCTTTCTTTTTCCCCTGATCTCATTTACAAATCCAAGTCTCATTCTTCAAGTTTAACTTTCTTGACATCACTTTGCCAGCCTTGGAGAGCATCTGAATTTATCGCAGCAGCTTGATAAATTTGATAGTTCCATCTGCATTTTTATTGTTTTGTACCAGACCTTATAATGCCTTAAAGAGCCCTGCAAACATGGGTGTGTTGAATGTATGTGCAGTTCATTCACACGGAGCAAACTCTGTCTGCGGCGGCACCGTGCACGTGGTAGAGGACTTCGTTCACTCCAGAGCCTGAGCCTGCCTATTTAACCTTTATGAAGTTGCTGTCACTTTTTGCGGCCAGAGTTGGGGGATCCAGAGTTAATGTACGGTTTATATTTTTCTTTCCAAAAATGCTTATGCCGTTTGTTCCTATAAACTATTTGCATGCTGGTGAAAATTCACGCTTAAAGCTTTTTAGATTTTAGTGACAAACATGTATTTTGTGTTCCCCATTTGAAGCATTAAAATTCTAAGTAATAAAACAGCGAATTAGGCCAGATAATTGTTGGAAAACACATCCTGTAGGGATTAGAGAGGGGAGCAGTTGTGGAAATGGAAGCTGTTTATTCTGTTTCATTGTTGAGTTATTTGCACACTGGTGAGGCTGAAAAGTCCCCAAATTAGATATGTCTTCCTTCTACCTACCCAATAACCCGTTTCTAACTTTATGTGCCTGGAGCTCAGGAACTAGATTAGTTTCCCCCCAAAGACGGGTTATACATTAATAAAGCACTGAGATCCGTATCTCAGAAATATAGTTCAGGAGTGAAGAAGCATCTCTTATACGGACCACAAATCTCACCGAAATATAGCAAAGATGTCACTTCACTACAAGATCTTATTTTTAATATATACAGACATATGTATTTCAACAGGAATATTTTCCTCTTTCCACTTAGGAATCTAGCATTTGGCTGAATTTCTTTTTATGCATGAAAATAAAAGCTCCCCACTAAGGCCACTTCTGCACAAAATAAAGATTTTTCCCATTTATTGTATGATGAGAGCCCAAAATGTTTCTGTTTTTAGCACTGCTCGTGTGTTTCAGTCCACCATCAAGAGACGAGAGGCTCCTTCCACGGACCAAGCCGCTAGTGTAAGTAAAGGTTATAATGAAAGGCATTTCCGACATTAAGACACGAATACCCAAGCCCAGTTAATTCTTGCTTGAAAGTTTGTTTACTGCCCTACAGCTCAGGCCTAAACGATTTTATAGCGGAGACCGGGAGTCTGAGGGACTGGGGTACAGGCAGCAATCATGATGAACAGTTCCATAGCAACCGCAAGTCTTTTCCTAAAAACCGAGACTCCGACACGGCTAAACAGGTTTCGAATGAAATTGCCATTGCGACCTTTGTATTCTGCTCGATCTGGGTGTCGAGATAAAGACTGCGGCAGCCAGGAGCTCATTCCTAAAGGGAACAGGCAGTAACTCACATTATTACATTACTACATCCTTAACGACCCAGCCCTCTCTTTTTTGTTTTAACCACTGCATTACCCATGGTATCTGAAACGCTAACAGTATTTCTAACTCTTCACCCAAACTGCCCCAATTAAGAAGCCGCACCTTTAGCAAAATGACCTGCTGGTCACACATGTGAAGACCTCCTACCACTGTGGGTCAGGCCGTGTCCTACCACGTGCTGAGCACAAGTATTCTCTCATTTCAGATTTTTTTTATTTATTTGAGAGAGAGAGAGAGAGAGAGAGAGAGCACGAGCAAGGGAGAGGGGCTGAAAAAGAAGCAGGCTCCTGCAGCTTAGGGCTCAACCCCAGGACCCTGAGATCACGACCTGAGCCAAAGGCAGAGGCTTAACCGACTGAGCCCCCCCCCCCCCCAGCAGCCCAGTATTCTCTCATTTAACCATACAAATCCTACTAGGAAAGTACTGATTTTGCACCTGAGACCTTTGAGGTTAATTCATACAACTAGTATGATGGAGGGTTGGGGAGAATCTCCAGAGTTCTTCATGGCTCTAAGTTCTCACACTTGTTAGAATTTAATTATTTTTTCCTTTGAAGTTCACCGACTTACGATGTGTGCAAGTTTACATAACTACTGAATGTCAGAGTCAGCGCCCAGCCCCAGCCTGGGATCCATGCCGCTGCCAAGACAGACTCCTAATGGTATCATCCAACTGTGCTTAATTATGAATCACTTTATAAGCTCTCAGATGGCATAGTATTAACTTCGTTTATCGTCCCATATATGGCATCAGATACAGCTGCACTTTATAAATGATTTGGGTGCTTGTCACACCAAGGCTAGGAAAACACAGCTCCCAGTTCCCAGGGAGCCACGGAGAGGTGATTATTCGGGTCTGCTGAGGCCACCCAGGGGCTCCCGGGCCTCTCGGCATCACCCCTCGTCAGCAGCTGCAGGGCTCACTGCGGGCATGGTTTAATAAGGGCGAGCTGTCAGCAAGGGCTGGAATCAGCCGGCTCCACGATGGCACAACCAGCCTGCCTCAAACTCAAGTAAAAGCAGTCATGTCCCCGTGTCATACTAGAGAAACTGCTCTCTCCCGCCTGGACACATCCGCTCACAGGCTGAGAAGACGAGCAAACATCAGATCCGCGTGGGGGGCGATGTTGGGGGTGGGGGGGCCGGAGACTGGGTGAATCTTGAGGACATAGAGACCAAGCCTCTGAGTACGATTCCCACAAGACCATCTTCTCAAGGAAAACGGGAGCCGGGTCAAGCAAACGCTGACGTCTCCATTTCCGTGGGCAAGCCATCACGGCCAACCCTCCGGGCCGGCCCTCACTCGTCAAGATGCACGCTGCAGGCGGCGGCGTCTCCAAAGGCTTTGGCAGTGGTCACAAACTCAAACGCCTACGGGGCTCGCACGGGAGTAAAACAGTCCAAGATGGTGGCAGCCGCCGAAGCAAAGTTGTGACACGTGGGCCGTGGGCACGATGCGGCACCTTACAGTGCACCTGCCCGGAGGCAGTGCCTTTTTCTAATTCCCTAAAAGGGATGGTACCTTCTGGATGCCGCCCCGGATTGTGGTGAACCGACAGCCAGTACCCAACCCCAGTGGCCGTCACTTCAACTTCTTTCAGGAAAGGCCAAAACTCAGATCTCTTTTCTCATGAAAATCTCCTGCCTTTTCCTTTTTTGGCAATAAGCTCAAATCATTTTAAAATATCGCACGAACCCATCCACTGTCCGCTGTCGGGATGTAGCCGAGGCACAGACCATCCGTTTCTGACTCCAGGTCCACGGGGATGAGGGCTCTTGGGTCCTCCTTCCCCACCCTGGGGAACAGACGGGAGAACGGAAAGCTGGTAACAGGACCGGATGTGCCCTGAGACAAAGCACAAAAACCTTCTTAGGGAAGTAAGAAATACAAAAATACTCTCGCCAGAACCTGAGAGAAAGGTTTTCTTGCTCTTTCCTGAATTTGCGGTTAATGCTGCTGAGTTAACGTGAGGAGGAGACAGTCGCCAGTCACACTGGAAGACGGTGGTATGTTCTCTAATAGGAAGACACCGTTCGCTGTGAATAGCATTGCTAGCTGCCTCTGGGTTACCCGCCGATCCCTCGGATGTCTAAAGGATTCGTATTTTTGGTAAACTGAGCACAGGTTATGACTAGCCCACTTCTATATTTTATTTGAAAACTACCTAATCTGGCAATAACCTGGACTTGCTGTGCATGACAAAAGTAAGTGTGCATTCTGCTTTGCCGTATGTCACAGTAAAATTGCCAGCCAGCACCGTACGGCTTCAACTTTTTATCGTGAGTAATGAGGTTCTAATGGGAAAAAACAGGGGTCAATTTTTTGGATTCTAAATTGAGCCTTCAGAGCTCAGGGTTGGGGGAAAAAAAAGCTGGAATAGATGGAGCACGGAGGCAAGATGTCCTTTGTTAAGGAGAAACTTTTGCTTGCAACCACCTGCAGCTCTAAGAAAGCGCAGGGAGTAGCTGCGTCCCTGTCCCCAAGGGCCACTGCGTGTTAATTACCTCCCAACCTCAGCCACGTGTGGCAAAAAGCAGTGTGCTCTGCTGAGTGTGCCCTTATTTGGAAAACAAAATTTCCTAAGGGCTTTAAGTCAATAATTTTAAGTCACTACGTAATAAAAGGAAATCCCCTTCGAAGGTGGAAGGGGGAAAGCAGTATCTTAGTTTATGGGGTTGCCCCTGAAATTAACCAGAGAACGGGAAACTGATATACATTGGGTATAATTTCATTATGGCCTACAGTTCTCTTTTTTCTTCCTACCATCACTCTTTCTCTTGTCAGAGACCAAAAGACCCTTCCCAACTACCTTGTAGCTAGATTTGAAGAGATTAAATAAAAGCAGTTAGACCAGAATTATCTAATAACCACAGGAAGGTTTTCTCCTTCTATTTCTGCAAGAAACATTTAAAAATCACCTTGTTTTATTGACATTAGTACATGTACTCAGCATCTATGTGTGCCAGGCCCCATGTTGGCCCGTGGATGAGAGAGAAGGGTAAGAGAAGTCTTCGCCGTTTAGAAACTTTGTATTGAGAAAAGGGAAAGCGCTGAGAATCCCCCAGATAAAGAATTTGAACTTACAGTAGCAAAGCAAGAGGAAACAAATAATTTGAAAGAAAAATAAATCTTCAGCCTTGAGGAAGTTGTTATTTGAAAAATAGTCGCTCAAGAGAGTTACTGGAGATACGGTAGCTTGGCTGTGTCGCATATCGTAAATGTCCAGGATAGAGATGGAGGGAAGCTAAGTTGTGGAATGTGTAGTTGTGCAGACTTAAAGAACACACAGGAGTAAGAATTTTTCTGCTCTAAAGTATGAAACAAAATGGTAGAGGGGAGACCAAGCAGGAGAAAATCTATAGTCTTCAAAATGCAATATTGACAACAAGCACATTCGTTTTAATTAGCAAGTAAATATTGGACACATACTGTCTGCCAAGCCCTGGGAGAGCCCCTGGGTTCACTAGGTAGATGGGAACAACCCAACAGACACTCTCTCCCCTCGCACCATCCCAGCATGGCTGGCAGTAAACTGCTTGCTTAGTCACTCTCTGGCCCAAAGTGTTCAAATTGGTTTTGGTTTGGTTGTTTAATTTAGGGAATTTTCCCTCCTGAAAACACATTACTAATTTATAATGTTACATACTATCTTTTCTAGGATGAGACAGGGATGAATAAATTAAAATATACAATGAAAATCAATGAGAAATTTTGACTTTTCTTAGGTACAGTAACTTAACATTCAACTTCAAAAGCACATGTTATCCTTACAATAAGGGTTGGGTTTTTTTAATAGCACGTCTGAAGTTTCTTTATTTAATTAAAAATGTAATTAAGCAGGGAAAAAAATGGCCCATAAGCCTAGTGGCCAGATAATCCCTGATGTAATTGTTCATTTTCTTAAAAATATTACAGAAAACTAATAGCTTTCTGTCACTGTGTAATAAATGACCACAAACTTAGCAGCATTAAATAGCCCCCACTTATTAGCTCATGGTTCCGTTGGTCAGAAACCCAGCATGATGGGGCTGGGATCTCGGCTCATATATCCAAGGCTGAAATCAAGGTATTGGCTGGACTGAGTCCTTGTCTGGAGGCTCTGGGGAATGTCTGCTTCCAAGCTCCTTCTCGTTAGCAGAAGCCAGTTCCCTGCCGCTGCAGGACAGAGGTGCCCATTTGCCGGCTGGCCATCAATCAGGGGCTGCTCTCAGCTCCTAGAGGCTGCGCACATCCCTTACCATGTCGTCCTCTCCATCTTCACAGCCGCAATGGCACATTCAACCTTTTGTGTTCTTTGAATCTCCGACGTCTTCCTTTTGTGCGTCTTCTTCCCTCCCTCCCCCAACCCCTTCCTTCTCCTTCTCCTTCTGCCAGCCAGAGAAATTCCATCTTTAAAGGGCTCCTGTGATAAGGTCAGGACTACTGGATAATCTCTCTCTCTCTCCTTTTTTGTAAAGATTTTATTTATTCGTTTGTCAGAGAGATAGAGAGAGTACAGGCAGGCAGAGTGGCAGGTGGAGGCAGCGCAAGGAGCCCGATGCGGGACTCGATCCCAGGACGCTGGGATCATGACCTGAGCTGAAGGCAGCCGCTTAACCGACTGAGCCCCCCAGGCGTCCCTGGGTAATCTCTCTTAAATCACATCATAGAACATAAATAAAATCACAAGAGTAAAATTCACCATATTCCCAGAGCCGAAGATTATGCAAAGCATGGAATCCGGGGAAGTAGGAAATCTTGGGTCCATCTTAGAGTTTTGCCTACACATAGTGAAACATGGTAAGGAAATTCAAACGATACGAAGAGGTCCACATTCCATGGAAATTAAAGCCAGCCCTTTCTCACTTCTTATAACATCATATTCCAGTGGTCAAAGGCTTTCCTACCTATCCTTCTAGGAAAAAAATATGAAAGACATACACGCAAGCCTCCATTTTCTCTGTATATTTAAGTATCCAGGATCTCCCTGAGCCTAGCTGTTCTCCTGTGCTCTCTCCTTAGTGGCAAATGTGGATCTACATTATTCTTTTTCACAGCTACCTAGGAGGTTTTTATTTCCTTAATAATTACAGAAGAATAAGCAAAGGGATCCGCAATGACCCATCCCTGAGATGAAGACAGATTATTTATTATTCCAAGGATTTTTAAGCGGTGGGGACAGTTTGAAGAAGACCCACTGTTCTTTCTTAGAGCACATGGGTTCTCCTGGGGCCCCTGTTTTGGAATGGACTCAACTAATTCGTCCCCAAAATAAAATTAATCACTTCTGGAGGAAGTGATCTGTTTAGACACAAAAGGATGTTAACAGAATTTCCTCTCATGTAAAGGAAAAGTCCAAAAACAGAAGAAGAAAGATGAGAAGGAAAAGGAAGGGGAGGGGAGAAAAGACGGAGGAGAGGAGGAGAGAGCGGGAGAGCGGGAAGAAGACAGGAATGCAGAACAAACCAGCTGAAATCAAACCGAAGTCAGGAACGAACGCGTCTGTGCTTCAGGACAGGAATAAAGTCCCACCCTCTGACCATTACCTCATCTTTTCTCCATAGCAACACCAAAGAAATAAAAAGCATTTTGTTTCTTTTTTTCCATAAAAGATGCATTTCTTTCTAATTATTGTCATTCTAAAGTTCTTGAACGACAACGTTTGATCTATGGCTTTAGAATGCCCGTTTTTCATATCTGTTTCTTCTAAGTACAAAAGACAAAGAGACTTCCACTACCTTTCATTGTTCTTTGAATAGGACTAGACATTAAAAAAATAGATCTACATTACTAGTCATAACCTGCAACTCCCGAAGCTCCCACAAAACCCATATATTCAATTTTTTCTACAGAAATGACAAGGTGCTCTGCTTTCATCAATTTAAATGAAAACACAGTAAGCAGTAATAATGGTCCCGATTTCCATGGGCATTTTCTCTGTGTGAGGAGTCCATGAGCAGGAAGCTTCTCCGCCGAGCTTGGTCCGCTGCTCTGCGATGGAGATGGCTACAAACATCATGGGGACTCTCAGTCGTTTGTGGTAACTCCTGAAGGATGTGTGATTTGCTCTTCAAATCACAACTTTTCATCTCCACGCTCTAGAGAGATGTCTTAAAAGGACATCCCTAAAGATTCCTACCGGGATACCGGGACATGGAGGAGGGTACTTTGATAATAACTTAGCAGCAATTTAAGCCCCAAGATTGTATAAGGCAATTGCTAATGAGACAAATTACAACAGAGAAGCTATGAAGAAATGCCATACTGCACTTGGACCCAGGCAAGCAGGGACCCTGTCCTGTGCCTGCTCCTCAGGGAGCCCCGTCTGTTCAAGTACTTTCTAAGAAATTTTCTAAGTTCCCCTCTGGTGCCTGGGACCAGCCAGAGCTGATGTCATCAGACAGGATGACTCAGATCAGGTCAGGACTCTTGTGGGCCCCAGTCTCCATTTCTCCTTTTCAGAGTATCAAACCTTTATCCCCTCCAAGCAGTAGACCACATGCCCCCCCCCCCCGAAACCTTCAGGAGGGAAACCCTGCTAGTCAGTAGAATATTTCTTTTATGAAGGTGTGAGAGTCTGGATGTGATCAGGCCCTCTGAAATACTACTGACACGCTAATTTGAGGACATTCCCATTGCTGAGGGACACAGGCCAAGTTCAGGGCTCCAGAATACTGAAGGTACCACCAATCCTTGGGCTTGAGACAAACATGGGAGCTGGTACAACAGTTCTTCAGAGAAGCCACCTCCAGTCTGTAGCACCAAGAAAGCAAGATGGCAGCAGGTGTCCTTACGTAGGGCTGTCATCCCTCATCTTCCTCAGCTGCCACACCACGTGTCAGGCCGTTTTCCCATGGGGGCATCCGTCATCTCCTTCAAGCGCTTTGGAGACCTTTGTTCCCCTGCGTCCAGTGATTCTTCTGATCCGTGTCCTCTTCTGCCTTACATAATGTTGATGTTTGTTCTCTGCCAGGCTAGTCTTAAGCCATGCTAAGTGAAGGATGGACATTTCTTGTTCAGATGGGACCACTCTTCCTATCCCCTTGAGTCTTATTTATCTTCTTCATGAGTTGGAAATGATAGAAGTCAGGGACAAAACCAACACTGAAAGAGACCAAACTGTAGGAAAGCTGTGGTCACCTCCTAAAGAGTTGTAGAGAAGATGTATGTCTCATTCTCTGTGTCTGCCATAACATTTTGAACACTAAATTTGGCATAACCAGAAAAAAACAACAGGAAAAAAAATTATCATTCACGTTTTCCTGCATATACCACATAAGACTTGCATTTGTGGTCATTATCAACAAAGCACAGTAACAACCTTTGAGACGGTCGGGAAATCGGTGTTCATACCATGATGGATGATACGGAATCATAAATAACAATATAACCAGCGTTAAATAAATGGTTTTAGGAACTACAAAGGCAAGAAGATCTATGTTGTTTCAATTCAGACAAGATCTGAAGAGTCATGGCATTGTGAATAACAGCATTGCTACCTTTTTCTCAAATGATGGGAGATACGAAATTAACCAGGAACCATTCATTTGACAAGAAAAAACAAGAAGATATAGCACATAGCTACTAGTTACTATGAAAAATATTTACATGCAATGATGAGACAGTAAACAAACATATAAATAGCTCTACTTAATCCATTATTCTGAAGATTTATTGAAAATTACCATAACTTATATAGGCCTATGAATTTTCTAACACAAGTTTTTATATAGACAGAGACCTTACAGAAAAGATTTGCCTGGGACACTTTATATCCTAGGGATGGCCTTGAAGAGAACTCCTGAGAAAGGGTAGGAGGTAATTTACCAACATATAATTTCATCTTTTCTCAGTATGGAAACAGAAGATTTCACATTACATGGTTTAGGAATCTGCATGTCTTAATTTAGCAAATATTTTATATACACAATGAGATAATTACCATTATGCATTGCAAAGACTTGGGGACTTTGGCAATGTTTTTTTGTGAGTTTTCTTTTTTTCTTCTTTTTTTTTGGTAGCTGTATGCTTTTGTATTTTCCCTGCTTGAAGATAATTCTCAATTACTCAGGTTCGCCTTATTCATTTAGTAATTTTTTTAAAGATTTTATTTATTTATTTGACAGAGAGAGAGACACAGCGAGAGAGGGAACACAAGCAGGGGGAGTGGGAGAGGGAGAAGCAGGCTCCCACCGAGCAGGGAGCTTGATGCGATACAGGGCTCTATCCCAAGTCCCTGGGATCATGACCTGAGTCAAAGGCAGACGCTTAACGACTGAGACACCCAGGCGCCCCTCATTTAGTAAATTAAATGCATAAAATGAATGCTTTATTTCTAGACTGTCTGACCTCCAACTCGAGTATTTTTAGATGGACTTACTATGTCATTATTGGTAGAAACTCAGACAATGTAAATTAATTTTTAGTTAGCCTTAAACTTTTTAATTATGGAAGAAAATTCACTCTAACGATCAGATAGATGCATGCTAACACATCAGATTATTTCTGAAATATCAGTCACCTGGATTTAAATCTTTGCCTTTTATATGAACATTTATAATTAAGGCTTAACCATTCTAAGGCTTCAACAGTATGTTTTTCCAAACATCACTCATATTTGTACCTATAAAAAATTACATATTCACTGGCAATTAACAGTCAATCTGGTCAAATAATTATTTGGCCAAATTACTAAAAGAGGTTGATAGTGGAAGTTCTACTTTCAGTTGAAGAAATCATGGTTTATTTCTAAAAATGGGCCAAAAAAAAACCAATTAGGTAAAGAAAATCAGAAAAAAAATTAAATTTTAAATCAATATATTAAACCAACTCAGACATGATATAGTCATTCTAGAAGCATACGTCCTTCCTCTTACCCAATAATGTTTTACCCTGCCAGATTCTGACTTAGAAAAATGCTACTAGAAATGCTTGAGCTAATCAAAGTAAACATTTTATTCTCCTGGGCTTTTAAAATTACAAATTCCACTGCAATTCCTTTCGGTGAATCTTACAAATATGAAAAAGAATAAAACATTCTAAGAACACAGCACATTAAAACGGTGATTTGAAGTTCACTTTTATTTTTATGTTTTTAAAGATTTTATTTATTTATTTGACAGAGAGAGACAATAAGAGAGGGAACACAAGCAGGGGGAGTTGGAGAGGGAGAAGCAGGCTTCCTGCCAAGCAGGGAGCCCAACTCGGGGCTCGATCCCAGGACCCTGGGATCATGACCTGAACAGAAGGCAGATGCTTAACCGACTGAGCCACCCAGGAGCCCCTGATGTTCATTTTTATATTCCAAATCTTTGTCTAATATGAAACTGAAAGACAAATAGATCACTGCCACCATTCTTGCTTTCAAAACTTCAACGGATTTCTCATTTAGAGGGAGATGGTTATAAAACGCACGCGGGCCATAGAGAAAATAGCAGGGCGCACTTCTGACTTTCTGAGTAGTTCTTTTTCTTGGGCCCCGCCAAGTCTTGCCTCCCTCCTTGTATCAGACAAGCCTCAGAGTTGTACGTAGTCGTTTCAAAGTGGCGCGATAGTCACACGGGAAGTGAAGAATGGATTCTGAGTAGGGATATTAGTAGCTACAACAATCACATCTACTTTCTTAGTAATGAACAGCAAGTTCCAAGCTTTTTTTGTTTTGGAGTTTCCACAACAAAATGCGTCTATATTTTCCTGAAAAGCAATGGCCTTTTTGCAACGAACCCCTGGGAAATAGTCTTAAAATGTGAACGTCTGTGATCTTCACAAATAGACCATAAGTTGTGCCATAAAAACCATCATCTGAGGAGCGCCTGGGCGGCTCAGTCGGGGGAGCATCTGGCTCCTGATCTCGACCCGGGTCACGATCTCAGGGTCGTGAGACTGAGCTGTGCATCGGGGGTCCAGGCTGAGTGTGGGAGCTGCTTAAGATCCTCTCTCTCCCTCTTCCTCTGCCCGCACCCCTGCTCCTGCTCTCCCTCTCAGGCACTTTCTCATTTTCTTTCTCTCTGTCTCAAAAAACAAAGTAAAACAAAACAATTACCTGACTTTTCAGGTACACTGAACTTCAAGTGGATGCATCGCAAAGAGCAAACGCTAACAGCTTTACACCCTCCAAATCTAGCAAAAATCACCTGTGAACATAAAGAAGTTGAACCAAAATGACAGCTAAATAGAAAGTAGCAGAGGCACGGGGTGGGAGGGCTCAGCTGGTTAAGTGCCAGCTCTTGGATTCAGCTCAGGTCGTGATCTCAGGGTCCTGGGATTGAGTCTCGAGTGAGGCTTCTGTTGAGTGGGGAGTCGGCTTTAAGATTCTCTCTCCCTCTGCTCCTCTCCCTGTTCTCTCTCTCTCTCTCTTTCAGTAAATAAATAAATAAATAAATCTTAAAAAAAAAAAAAAAACAGCAAGCACATGTTTACTATAAAAGAAGGTTGTAGATTTAATTAGAAGATATTGATTATAAATAAGCAATAACATGGTAGAAACAAAGATCCAATTTCTTTAGACCAAAATATTGTACCTGGAATCAGTAATAGTCAGTTTGGTATATCAGTCAACATGTTTAGACATTATGTTTGGTCCAAAGCACAGTTTTGATGTCCATGAAGGGTGGAGACTTCCACTGTGGAGTCACGTATCTGCCCCGCCCAACAGAAATAATTCCTTTAAAATAGTTCTGTTCCCTGTGTCTTTTTCACCACCCCTATGTCTGTTCTGGTTTTCTAAGCGGCAGGGTCAACCTGACATGTCCTGCAGGACTGAGCCGTCAGCCAGCATCGCCTGCCCCGGATGCTGAATCAGCCCACCCCCGTGCCACTAGCTGGTAGCGATTACAAGGACACTTTCAAATTTTGCAAATTTTTTGCCTGGATCAGAATGGGCTCTAGGCCAATTTCCTTAAAACCAGGACGGGTTCTCAGACATTTACCTAATCACCTTTCTAATGACAGAGGACCCTGAAAACACCTGTCATTTCCGACATGGATGGACGACTCGATGCCGAGTGAAAATCTTTTCTCGCGTCACCCAGACGACGACCACATTCTAAGGCCATAATGGCTGTTCCTAATGTGGCAGGTCACAGTCTTAACGTGAAAGGCGAAGCTTTTAGAAGGAGCACTGTAAGTAGAGCTGATATGAGAGGAACCTACCAAAATGGAAAGAAGGGAGTAGGAATCAGTTGTTGCATTCAAATTTCCAACCTCCGTGGCTTTGGTGCTCCGCCAACCACGCTTCTTTGGTGTAAGCTAATGGATAAAGGTTGCACGGAGAACGGTGCGGAACTGAAGGAAGTTTTCTTCTGCTGCTGCAAAGGTTTATTGAGGATCAACAGAACAGAATTCAACAGCTTGGAGACAGTTGCTGTTTTCAGAGGAATTCTGGTTCATAATGGCAGTGTATTGGTTAACTCGTCACAACAAAATAAGTTAAAATAGATGGGCAAACCTGCTGTAGGTCTGGACACCCTAGAATCAAAGACTAAAATGGTGGTTCCGGTGCAGGTTTATTGAGGGGGTGCTCTTCAAGGAAAGCTCTCCAGGGGAGGGTCTGACAAGCAGGAGACGGTAAAGGAGTCTGGGCAGGGGCACCCACAGCACCTACTACATTCACTAATTGCGATCCACTCAGAAATTCAAAAAACACCTAGGACTCGGGCAAATTTTAGTCAGACTGGAAAGGGTTCCCTCTGGTACCAACAGGTGAAGTCATGGGGATGGAATGGCTGGCAATCTTACCCAGTTGCCTTTAATTGTATTACAACCTACGACTTGTGCTTCCTTCGCTTGTTAACAATCTACAGCTTCTGACATAATGTATCCTTAACCTATTTTGGTGCTCTTAATTCAGAATTATTCCTTCTTCCCGCATGAAAGAAAAGCTGCCAGTTTTGAGAATACCCATTAAGTTAAGGGCACAAGGCAGGATGTTAACATTCAACTCAAAGGAAAAGCAGTGAGACTCTATAAATCACAAAGCACAATTCTTTTTTTAAATGTAAAAATGAAGTTTTCCATTAAGAGATGGAGGGGTAGAAAGAAGTTTCCTCAGCTCAGCTCAGCTCAGCTCAGCTCAGGTGTAAGTTTTATTTGCACGTCGCGGGTCCTTCTACACGGACATCCTTCACCCAGTAAGGAATGTTCCCTTCTGCTGTGGCTTGTGACCGCCCCCATTCTTCAACGACGGGCATGAGAAATTCCAAACACGCCGTGAGTCATTTTTACCTTCTTTCCTCCCGGACGTCATGCTGGAGATGGAGTGACTCGCATTTTCATTGTTGCTCTGTGCTGTACTGAAACAGTCAAAACAAATCTAAGTCTTTATTATCCGACAAATAGATAGGAAATAGGAACCGAAAGGCTGGACGGCGATGAATTTGGTGGTCTTTACCCAGATGGGCTTTTGAAACAACAAAAAACGCAAATGTGTTATCTCGTACTCCCAACTTCTCTCCACTCCATTTCGAGGTGATTAATTTCATCTGGATGTCTAGGGCACAGACAACGTCATATTTGAGTTCATTATAAAGACAGAGAAAGAGACGATTCGTCTACCTCTAAAGGGAGGTCCTTCTCCTTCTCTTTTGACCTAATCAATAAGACAAGGCATTAAATACAATGGCTTCAAAATCTTAACTAGAAATGCCGGTTTGGTCACAAGAGGCTTTGGTGAAAGGGCATGCAGGAATCCGCGGGGAGGGTCATCACTATGATAACCCACCCAGGACGGTTCGATTTCTGTACCTCTGAGTCCGGGTATCTGTCCTGGGTTCCGCAGCCAGCCAAGTCAGCGGGGTACTTTTTTCTGAGGCAAACAAATCTCCCTGTTTCATACTGATCCAACCTAATTCTAGCCACCCAGCCTACACATTATATATTTCCTATTTTGAGAAAAACATTCCTGGAACAAGGAGTGGGCAGTGGACTCAATTCTATTTTCCACTAAATTAAGACACCTTACAGATAAGGAAAGTCACATTTTCTGTGACAGGCAAGAGGCAGAATCCTTGCTGTGGTGAAAAAAATCACAGACTGAGAACCAGAGGATGAGAGGAAAATGGCAGATTGACTTCCGGTTAAAGGACAGCCGTGAGCTAGGACAAGCCTCCCTCTGGCGCGCTCCCTCACTCCTCAGCTCTGTCCACAGCCACAAAGAAAAAATTTCCCCAAAGCAGAGCAAAATTCCAGCTTTACAAGGGCTTCTAACCCTGGCCTCGCACAATCAAGGCGAGACCTTCAAATTATAATTAGCTTTCCTTGACCCTTGTCCAAACATCTTTTAGCCTGGGACCAACAAAACCTGTCCGTCAGCATGATCAAATCACTGCTATTTTTATCAGGGTTCAGTGGCCATTCTTGTGGCCACGATTGTGTCCTGACCTTCTCTAGAGGGAGAGCGCTGGGGATCAGTGTAGTTCTGTTCACACTCAGATCGAGTTGATAAACCACGTCTGGGAATCAGAATCCTGGTTTAAAGAGTAAATGGCGACTTTTGGTTTTATTATTGGAGTAAGACTTCATTTTTAATATGTGATATTTAGTCGGGGGGCTCAGTGACTACATTTATGAAATGCATCCATAAAGTAAGTAAGAAGGAGAGGAATATGGAGGAGAAGAAGGAAAGGGGTAGAAACTTCTCATTAAAATTTTGCCAAGTTTACAAGGAGGCTAAGATTAGACCAGTTTTCTGAATTAGGACTAACACGAATTTACCTCTTTAATGAGCCAGAGCTCAGTCTCACAACAGAAATTTTTACCTCTTCAGAAATTCAACTAAGGAAAATGCAAGTTCGGTGAACAGAAGTGCTAAAGCCAGAGGAACAGCCTCTTGGCTAATAGAATTAACTGACATTTATTTTGTGTTTAAAGGTGTCAGGTGCTAGTAAGAGTTCAATGCTAATATGAAGAGTGTTATCACTTCCAGAACACAAGCTCATCGATGGGATTAAAGCCCAGCTGGAACATCTATTAGCTGTGCACCCCTAGAAAATGTATTTCTGGGTTTTTCTCCATTTTTTTTTAAATTGTAAAATGCATGTCGGAAATAATCCCCACCTCGCAGGTTGTCCTAAGGTTAAAGGAGTTAGTACATGTGAACCATTCAACATAGAAACTAGCACGTGGGAAAAGTTTAAATAAATGTTGCCTATTACTATTATTTCTCTCACTGAAAGTGTGAAAGTGATGATGAAAAAGTGAAAGTTTAAAGGTTAAGTATCTTTCTCAAGGTCACAAAGTGGATAATGAGCAAAATTTGGATTTGAATTCAGGTGACCTATCTCCAAAGTTCGACTGCTTATATAGTAAACCTTAACACCTCCCTGACAAACATGTTCCCAGGACCCAGGTGACTGGAATTCAGCCCTTTCTGACAAGGCAGGAGCACCACAGCAACGAGATGGTGATGGGTTCTTTCGGCCGAAAGCTTGTGGCAGATCACGAGTCTAAGTCTAGAACGATTAGTCACCGCACAGGCTGACTGTGCTACAGACCCGAAGGCAGGGTTAATTCCTCCATGGGGGAAGGGGTCAATGTGGAAAAGTTGTTGGCTGAAACTAGATTTCTCTCCTGAAATTCAAGCATTATCATGAAATTAAAAAAAAAAAAAAAACTCAGATTAACAGCTTCAGTGAGGGTAAAATATTTCACCTAAAGCAAATAGAAATTATCTTTTGTGGTAGAAAGGTACACAAGTTCCAAACTAATACATGCATTTTATATTCACACTGTGCTAGCTATTTTGTCATACAGTATCTCACTCAATCTCTGCCAAAACTCTGTGAATTAGGGGCACCTGGGTGGCTCAGTGGGTTAATCCTCTGCCTTCAGCTCGGGTCATGATCTCAGGGTCCTGGGATCAAGCCCCACATCGGGCTCTCTGCTCGGTGGGGAGCCTTCGGTGGGGAGCCTGCTTCCCCCTCTCTCTCTCTGCCTGCCTCTCTGCCTACTTGTGATCTCTCTCTGTCAAATAAATAAATAAAATCTTTAAAAAAAAAAAAAAACTCCGTGAATTAGAAATTATTAGCTTTGTTTAACGAATGAGAAAATAGGTTATGAAAATGTCACCAAATGGCAGAGCTAGAATTTGAAACCATGTCTCCAAAGCCTAGTCTCCTAACCGCGAAACACATACTGCCTTACTCCTCGTGTGGTGATGCTCTTTTTATGTATAAAAATTGCAAGGTAAAAAAAAATTTTTTTAATAAAAAATAAAAATAATTTAAAAATTAAAAATAAAAATAAATAAATAAAAATAAAATTTGCAAGGACTGGGGCTCCTGGCGGCTCAGCCGGTTGAATGTCTGACTCTTGGGTTCAACGGGGGGCGGTGATCTCTGGTCCTGGGAGCACGGCACATTGGGCCCCCAGTCGGCAGCGAGTCTGCCTCCTTTCTCTCTCTTCTATTCTTCTCCCACTCATGTACATGCACTCTCTCTCTAAAATAAACAAATAAGTCATTAAAAAAATTGCAAGGTCTCCCCTTATACAATCGTATTATCTTAACGTGGTTTGTCATGCAGCCAAAAGGCTTAATAAATGCTATTTTTCCTTTTAACCATACACTTGAAAAGCAATTTGGAATTTTAAAAGACTTGTACTTCTCTTCTGTCAGATAGAGCTAAGGAAGGCATTACTATACTCACTTCACTGACTGAAACACCGAGACTTGTAAAGAGTAACTCTCTCCAATCAGAAAGTTTTTAAGTAATGCCATAGGCCTCACCCTCTGGGCTTTTCACTATACCTCATTCCCTACTTTTGGCAACACTATCCCAAACAGGCTATTAGAGGATCTAAAAATAGAATCATTTCTCTAAATATAAATGATCTCTATCAAAAGGCAAATACTTGAGATGTCTATACAGCCATCCCAAAAACATTTCCACAGAGACAGAGTTTTGAACGTGTGAGTTTCCTAAGATTGATAGATCTTTGGGATCTAACTAAAGCTATTGACTGATACCTTTGGGCTCTGGTTCTCCTAGAACAGCCACAAATATCGTGTGGTTTACAGGCTCAAGACAGCTTAATGACCAAAAGTGCCTGCAAGCTGTTGGTGGGAGGCCAGGAGGCATAAAAGCATGGCCGTTCTTGTAGGAGATGTGGTAATTGAGACAATGCCAATTTTTTCTTGTTTATCTCCTGACTGTGAAAGGATTAAAGCAAAAGGGAAAAAAAAAAAAAAGGAAGGAAAAGAAAAATCAAACAACCAATGTCTGCCACACAGCATCCAACAGCAATCACTTCAGCACCAAGCTCGTTGAACTTACATCAGCCTTAGTTTCTCATTGAACATGCAAGATTCAAAAAACAGCATGCCTGATTTTGCCCTTCCTTCCCTCTACAGGATCAAGGGAGGGGAAAGATAAGCTTGCAGAAAGAAAGAAAGGAAAAAAAAAAAAAAAGCTTTGATTCTCCACAGGTATTTACTTATGCAGGAAGGAAATGTCTTTGCTGCCGCCTCTAGAAGGGAGAGTACTGGGTACTGGAGGAGACCTCCTGGCTCATAACGGGCACTCAAGAAATGCTTATTATTGGATAAGGAGCCCGGGGCTCTCCAAGTGATGGAGAGGACATCAGTCCTATCCTGGAGGGACTTGCAATTGAAAACTTCTGACATTAACCCAGACAGAAATGGACAGGCAATCCAGATAATGCACTGAGAACTCTGAGCAATCAAATAAATATGCAGCTTGATTTTTTTTCTATTTTTTACATCACTTATGTTATAGTCACAGACTGCTCAGTTCCCAACCCCCCTCTGAGCAACCTTTGTTCACAGACTATTAAAAGGAAGTCACAAACCATATTGAACAGCGGCCTTCAGTAGTGTAAATATGATGGCATTTTTGGCTGGAGATGAGTAGAATGTTCTTAAAGAACCATTGCAAGGCATTTGTGAGTGAATCTTGGGTAAGATTTTCCTTTTGGTCCTTCGGAAAGGTAAGGGAGATGGGCCATTAAACTAGTTTCCAGTTGGATATAAATTTGATTATTCCGGCAAGCTCAGAAGAGTTCTAATGACTCTACTGGATTCTTCAACTGCCCTAAGTGGTTCTCCACACTTGACTATTTCTAGTCCCAACAGATTCAGTCATGCACATATGGAAAAGGAGCCAGATTTGGGGTGGAAACATTACAGGCAAGGCCTGCTGATTTTCATCCTGGCACTCCCCACCAGCTGCTGGGTAGGATCTTATACCCTTACAGGCCTTTATGGCCCTTTATGTTAACGTTCATAATTTCTCATTCTTCTCCAGCCTTTATAGGACACCTTTCAATGGAAACCCACTGCATAATCCCTTTGGATTGTTCTCTATTGTCTGAAACTCTTCTCGTGACTGTCTTCTGGGACTGCCACACAGAGCCTGCTTACATCTCCGTGAAAAGCCCTAAAACATGAGGGGAGAAACGAGCTTGTAAATGCAGTCTGGAGAGGTCAGACTAAATATTTTGTTAAAGGCGGTCTCGGGAGTGATATTTGTTCATGAGGCAGACATGCACATTTCCACGAAGGATCAATAGTGAACCCATTTGTACTACGCTTAGTGTTCAAAGTGTTTCTGTGCATTTATCCCACCTTGTGCACCTTTTCTCTATAAATAAATGCCGCTGGCTGTCTGAGTTCCAGAATGCTTCTGCGTGTTGTGCTGTTATCCCTGCCGGAGAGCGGGGCTGAAAAGACCAGTGTGTCGCTATCCATCTCTGCACCCCGCATTCAAGCAAAGATTTTCCTGGGATGGCAGTTCTAACTGCATCTCGTTTCTCTGCCTTGAACTCCACGGTCTGTCTGCTGCCCTGAAGCCTGTGCTCACTACCAGCCACCCCATCGGTGCGGGCTAAGCCTCCAGACCATGTCTGCGATGGTTTCCCAGCATTCCAAAGCTCTGCGGACTGTGTGGGGAGACCCCGAGGGGCCCACTCTTTTATACCTTCTGCCTGAAAACCTTGGGATGGCGGCCGCTATCGCTCGTCCATATCTGTTCTGGCCAACGGGACAGTGTAGAGCCACCAGTGCTTCGAAGCAGAGGGAGCAGGGCAACATGGACGATCACGGACAGACCTTTGCTAGATTCCATGCTTGGCTACTTACCAAGCACGTTAATCAGCCTCTTTAAACCTCGGTTATGTCATATGTAGAAAGAGTGTCATGATGCCCACCTTGAACAAATGTTTTAAAGATTGAAATAAGACCTGGGAAGGGCATGGCTCAGACTGAGCATGCCTTGAGACAGCCGTGGTTACTCATTTCTGATCAAAGTGGACAAGTTCTAGGAGTAGGTACCACATTACTTAGGAAGCGAGAGTAGCAAACATTTGGTAGATCCCAGATAATTTGGCAGGAAGCTTGGACTCATGCTCATTCTGTGCATCCCGTATATGAAAAACAGGCTGGCCTTATTTAATGGGTTTTGAGATTTCTCCCTGTCTCTTAGTACCTCCTTGGATGGTATGCGAGCTGGTCGTGGAATCCAGTGACAGATTTGTGACAGTTTTTGCTGATGGAATTCTTTGACTGGGGCAAGATGGAACATGACCCCTTTCTCCTTCAAGTTTAACATCAATCAGTGGTGTTCGGCCAGCTCTATAAAGAGGATCTTAATTTCTTTTTGCTCTTACACTTCAAGAAAAGATTAGGCAGAAACCAGGTTTTTGCCCAGTAAGTTCACAAGGGCTTTTTAGCCCCCGGAATAAGAGCGGACACCTAGTAGGCACTCGATAAGCACTTGGATGCAAAGAAGAAAGGAGAGACCTGTGTGATACTTTATGTCAGAGTGGGAGAATTTCCTATGGATCTGGAATTTGTGTTGCCCACAAGTTGCCCTTTGCATTTTCACATGTTTGAACATGCCTCGGTAAGACAGTATCAGAACTCAGGTAGCTGCATCTCGCTGCACTGACAGTAGGTCACTGTCAAAACGTACATGAATGATTGCACCTGAGTAAATGTCAAGACACGCACGTTTCAGACTGAACTGGGGCCTTCGTGGTTTGTCCTCGTCCATTTTTCCTGCACACCTACATTAGTGGCCATGCAGCAAAGCTCATATCAACTCCTCCACTTTTCATTCTAAAGACACATTGTTTCCCATGTGCCTTTAAGGAATCATTCTTGATCTCAGCCATAAAATTGGAAAGCTGCATAACTGACAAGATGATCCCCGAAGGCAGCTGAAACATGGGATAGATTGAAACCGACAGTTAATTTGTAGCAGTAAAAAATAATGATATCACCATAAAACAAGTTTAAGATTAGACCGGGCTCAAACGCTCTGCGCCCACGGAATATATAGATGGGTATTGTCAAGCTTAAATAACAAAGCAAAACAAACCTGAACCTCACAGCCTCACGGAGCCCAATTTATTTGGTTTTTCGTGGTGCACTATCACCATCTGCTGGGTGCAGCTGATAAAATGCCTAGCATTCTTTAGATCCTGGAATATTCTAGTGAGCAGATCCTGTTGTTAATTACTATGCATAAGAAAACATATTTTTTAACCTAACAATATCACTGCAACGGCACAAATAAATCAGATCTTCCTAGAACACCAAACAAATCAAAGAGCCCACAAAGCTAGCTCCTGCCAACGGCATCCTGGTCCGCTGAGCCTAAAAGCTGCATTTGCTGAGTGCGTCAGTCCTAGCACATTCCCTCTTTATTCCCGAGCTTCCTTCTGACACGCATTCACTTTCTGACTTCCTCCTCCCCAGCTGCCTCCTCTACCAGGCATCCTACACAGCACTACAGTGATAGGCAAAGCAGCAGCTCTCAGCTAAAAACAGCCTCCTCCTGGAGATCTTAAAGGAAGAAAACCACGGACACTTGTCTTCTTTAAGGAAAGCGAAGCTCCAGCGGGATTCAGCAAGCAAGAAAGGATCTTGTTGGCTCCCAAACCTCTGAGAGCAGAGACTTTAGCACGGTTTCCTTAGGGTTAAACGCCCCGTGTTATGGCCGTCTTCCTAACTTGGCAGCAAGAGGGAGAAAGGATCGAGTCTACATGGGCAGATGGAATCGAGTGACCTCTACAACCTTGCCCATTTTATCTGATGTGTTCAGTCTTACCATTCCAGACTCTCTGTTATTAGCATCCCAGGCCTCTGGCTTCTCAACCATCCCGAGGATAGAGAAAGCCTCAGGAAATATCCCTTCTGCATCATGCCTAGTGTCTGTTGTTTTGTTTTGTTTTTTTAATTTTGTTTATCTGAACTTAATGTTTTTACTCGGTGAGCATGCAGTAGTTGTGTCTTGTAACCATTTATAAAAATTCTTCGACTTTGTGTGTATCTAGAAGGTTTTTCTGACAGTCCTATTTTTATAACGATAATGTAATAATTGCTCTGAGACGAAACAGGTGGCTTTGAGCCATAAGGTGACTGTGTCGCAAGGTGTTTGGCCCGGAGAGAGGACCACAGCCCAGTGCAGCAGCAACAAGGAACGCGCTCGAGCTGTCCTGCGCGTCTCTGTATGACCAGGCTGTCTCGGCGAGGAGGCCCTCAGGACCCTCCCGCGAGCCTCTCTGTAGGTGTCACACTGGCCGGAATTAAGTTCTTTCTGAATATAATCATCCTTGCATTTATCTACACAACGACCTCCCTCTCCTAAACATTCCAAGAAGTAAAGTTCAGCTCGAAGGCGTTGTACATTTTCTTCCTGATGCTGCAATTTGAGAAAGGCGTCCCTGACAGGTCACGTGGTTTCTATACAACAGAGTTAACCTCTGAAAGCCACAGATCCTTGACAAAATTTTCTCTTTAAATTGTTTTCTCTTGTACAATGACCAGTGACTATTAAAATGTCCAATGTCATCAAAATAATCAAGGTCAAATTACCCTAAAATAAAATAAAAACAATTTTTTTCTTATCAAATGACAAAGAATTTTTAACAAATAATAAATAACCATTGTGCTCAAGGGACAGGAAAAGTAATTCTATGCACTGTTGCCAGGAGTGTCATTTGGTACAACTCTTCCAGAGGGCAATTTGGCACTGTTTATCAAAAAGCCCTTTTTAAAAAGCATACCTACCCTGTGGTTCGTACATTACAGTACTAGAAGTTTATCCCAAAAGAATAGTCATTTCTGATGAATATAATACCATGCAACATCACAGCCTTGTTCGTAATTTACAGGCAGCATCATGGCCTTGTTTATAATACAGGGAGATTCTGTTATTCAGATATGGTAGGCTGTATGATGTCCTCCCCAAAGACGTCCACGTCTTTATCCCCCGAACCTCCGAATGTGTTACTGTACAAGGTAAAAAGGATTTTGCTGATATGACTAAGTTAAGGACCTTGAGATTATCTGGGACTACGTGGATGAACCCAATATGATCATAAGATACCTTCTTAAAAAGGAGGCAAACTGAGCCAACACAAGAAAGGTAATGGGGTAATACATGTAGGGGTTGGAGTGGTGGTCTTTGAAAATAGGGGAAGGGGCCATGAGCCAACAAATGTGGTGATCTCTAGAAGCTGGAAAAGACGAGGAAACAGACACGTCCATAACTACCAAAAGGAACATGGCTGAGCTGACACGATAATTTTAGGGTTTCTGATCTCTAATACTATAAGATTTTAAAATTTTGTGTTGTTTTAAGGACTAAGTTTGTAGTCATTTGTTACAACAGCAATAGAAAACTAATGTACCAGATATCAAGCAATAGAAAAGTTGGTCAACTTAGGCCTCCAAAAGCCTTATACTTGAGGGTCTGAGGAATGAAAGAAGGTTTTTTTTTAATCCTGTGTTTTTATTTTGATGGTAATCTAAAAAATGTCAATGTAAAGATATTCTGGACCATCTGGTAGACTAACTTATAACTCACAGTTAAGCTATGATTTCAATGTCCAAGTCTGTGTGTGTTTTACAGTCACATTGGTAGTGACTTTGCCAAGCAAAGGCTAACTGCACAGAGTGCTCGAAGAACAGAGATGACACTGCAGCTCCCAGAGGAACGATGGGAGGACTGAGTTGTCACCTGGCAAACAGCTGTCACTACCATACTCAGGCCATGAGGAGCTGTATTTGTATCTAACAAGAGTAAGTTTAGCGGCAAAGTATTTTTGTTGAAACTTTAGTTGATATTATATTTTGAGGTATGCCATTAAAATGATTGACCCGTGATAATAATGGATCTCTGGTTTAAAATTAGTTTGTTAGTAGAAGGGAAAAAAATGATGATGGTTTTCAAGGTGATTCAGATGATAGTCCATGAGGCTCAAAATCAAATGAACCATGCCAAGGGAAAAAAATGTAAAACATTTTTCATCCTACTAGTAAACATCAACCATCCCCTCAAATGGCTGTTGGCATTTTAATTACATTGACTTTATATCTAAATTTAAATGTAAATCTGTATTGGTTTTATATTTGTAGACAAGTGAGGACAATGAAGAATTAATGTAATTTTTACATTTCTATATAGAGGACTAACAAGATAATAAAAATAATCTAAGTCAATCCTGAAGGTAACATGGGAATTTATTTTTCCTTCACAAAGGATCCACATATTTATTCAAGTCTGCCAAACGCAGAGTCATTATGGTAAGTCCTTCCGCCAGAATACTACTCAATCATTAGAAATGATGCTGTAGAGTAACATTTCATGAAATGCGGAAATGATCAGGATGTATTGATGAAATTTAAAAATAGTTACCAATTGTAACAGTAAAATTCCAATGTTAGAAAAGAAAGAAGAAGAAAAAAGAAAAAAGAAAGTGATTTCTATACATAGAAAAACGGATAGAAGGACATACAACAAAGCAGAAATGCGTTGCTGATTCTGTTTTCCTTATGCTTTTTGGTACTCTCAAAATTTTCTACAACAAACAAATTACTTTTGTAGAGAGAAAACAGAACTTTGAGTAGCAGATCTGAAGTTACAACACCCCTCCTGGCCCTGACTTCAGAGGGTTTAAGAATTGAAATGACAGGTTTGTTTGTAAACCCCTGGCAGACAACTTTGCTGGAGAAGGTAGCCCATGTTCCCCTAAAAGGAGAGAAGAGTGTCAAGAAAACAACTCAATGAATCCGTCGTTTGTCCCCTGAACAACTAGGAGAAACAGAGATCTGCACATATACGTACACAATCAATCGCCAAGAAACCTGGTTACTTAATATTTAAAGTAATTAATGGTCAATCATTTTTGTCGTGAGAAGTTTGGGAGACTCCCATTCCCTGGTCCGCCACACATCTCTTGTTCCCACCAGCTGATGTTTTAAATCCACGAGCCCTTGGGACGCCTGGGTGGCTCAGTTGGTTAAGCAGCTGCCTTCGGCTCAGGTCATGATCCCAGCGTCCTGGGATCGAGTCCCACATCGGGCTCCTTGCTCGGCAGGGAGCCTGCTTCTCCCTCTGCCTCTGCCTGCCACTCTGTCTACTTGTGCTCACTCTCGCTCCTCTCTCTCTCGGACAAATAAATAAAAAAATAAAAAATAAAAATTAAATCCACGAGCCCTTGAGAAACCACCGAACCCCTTTCACATGTTTAGGTTGACTTCTAGAACTTTTACTATAGGTTTCAATAGTTGCAGAGGATGTATTTGCCTACATATTTTATTTTATTTTTTTTTAAATATTTTATTTATTTATTTGTCGGAAAGAGTGAGCACAGGCAGACAGAGAGGTAAGCAGAGGCAGAGGGAGAAGCAGGCTCCCTGCTGAGCAAGGAGCCCGATACGGGACTCGATCCCAGGACCCCGGGATCATGACCTGAGCCGAAGGCAGCTGCCCAACCAACTGAGCCACCCAGGCGTCCCTTGCCTACATATTTTATACTGACACATGCTTTCCACATAGATTTGTCAAAATGACGGAGTTGAAAATTTAACTGGTCAAGTCTACAGAAAACACCTGCCCTAGAACTAATGCGCAAAGGCCGCCCTCACCGTCAAACCAATCTAACAAACCCAAATTACTTTCTAACAAAAAATGTCTGACTTCCTTGTTTATTTTAATAAACATGTTCAATCACATCTTGTATTTCCTATAAATTCAAATTCGTTGTGAAATGGACTGAGCCAGAAAGACACGAGTTTGTTGCTGAAATAATTCGGAAATAAGGTCCAGCATGCATCAGTACCTCTTCCCCAAGCTCGCTCTGCTTCTCTCCTGCAGGAGCCTTCCTCAGGAGCCTCGCGGTCTCGAATGTCACCGTTCTGCAGTATAATAAGATTAGAGATGGGTCAGGCGCACGTTTTTCTTTACAGAATAAAGGAGAGTGATCGTGCAGGGGGTGGGGAAGGGTAACTGACCCGCCACAGCCATTCTCTCTGCCAGATTCATTTTAGGAAAGAGCCAGTGCAGAGACTGACGATCCGGAAACTGATTCACTTAAAGGGTTCCACGACCTTGGAGTTCCTGCCGTGTCTTCTGTCCTTCCAGGTCTGTATGGGCCCTTGTTTGAAAACGGCTACTGTAAACCCAAACAAAATAAATGAAAATTTTTAATTCGACCGAAAACAGAAAGGGATGCATTAAGTCAGGATACCAGCCATGATACCAGACCTAGAGTGCAAAATACACACGAAAATATGTAGGGCCACCTTTTCACATGGCTTTGAAGTTTCTCTCAGATAAGATATACCTTTTTTTTTAGTTTTTAAAATTGTACTTGAGTTCAATTAATTAATATATTGTACTATTAGTTTTAGAGGTAGAGTTGATGGATTCATCAGTTGCATAACTCCCAGTGTTCATGACATCATGTGCCTTCCTTAATGCCCACCCCCCAGTTACCCCATCCACCCACCCACCTCCCAAGATAAACCTTTGGAAGATAAACCATGCAGACAAAATTCTTAAAATCATGGAGTCTCATGCTTTAACATCAGAAAATGCCTCTGAACTATCCCAAAATTCCAGTGATTATTAAAAAACAAACAAAATCTGTTCTCTAGGACTTAGTCAACTCAGCTTTTGAGATGAATATACAAATTATGTAGTTATGACCCCCAGTTATCTCCCCCATTCCGGTGCTTAGATTTCCATCGTATACATAAGGTCTCCATTAGATTGTAGCCTACAGGGTACTAATTACCGTGATTAAATTGACCTTAATCTACCAGCAAAGTTTTAGTGCATATTCCAGGCAGGCATTGTGCTACATTGTAAGAAATGGGTATCAGATCACTCCTAACGCTCAGGAAACAGAGAAAGTAACTAGATGTGGACGAACCAATGTTATATTGGTATTTCCTAAGAGCGTCTTCCTCCACGTGCACTGAGAATGTTGTAACAAGCTGCTCTCGCTCAGTAAATCAGTCTAATGTTAGCCTAACTTTGAAAAACATTTATCCAATTCTTCTCTTTCCCTCTCCTACCTCCTACCCTGGCTTTTTAGCCTAGACGCAGAGAGCCTCCCTCTGAACCTGCTAGAAGCCACCAGCAGCCCAACTTGCATCAAGATTCTCTCTTTGTGCCGCCTTTCTTGCCTGCCCTGACCACGGCCTCATCACTCCTGATGCTCTCGCCACTCGCTGTGGTCCAGCCATGGTGGCCTTCTCCCGCCCAGTCCAAGAAATTCTGACCAACGGGCCTCTTTCTGTATGAGCCTCTCCCTCCCTCTCCCCTACTAAAGGCTCCTCTCCCTTCTTCAGATTCCAGCACAGTAGAAAAGCAGAGAAAAGTCCCCATTCTGCGCCTGAACTTCTGACCTTGGTTTGTAAGCACATTCTTGTTTCTTCTATTAGTTGATTATGTCTGTCCCACTAGCCTCGAAACGACATGAGGGCAGAGGCTGTTGAGTCCTTTGACTCCCGGGTATCTTCACCGTGCCTGGAACCTAGGAGAAGCTGAGGGACTGTTAGCTATTTGCATGAGTGGTCAAACCCTGCTTGAGAAACCCCAGACCTAGAACATTCCAGCACACTCCAAAGGCCAGCTCTCTGAGTGTGTGGTCTCCAGCCCCGAACCTTGCCTTGCTAGGTCCAGGGAACCTGTTAGGTTCCAGAGACTTTTTCAGACACAGGCTTGGTACAGGGAGCCGATGAAATGGAGACAAAGAAATGTCTTTTCCTGGTGGTCAGTGCTAAGACTGCACTCTCCTGCCTCAAGACTCCCGCGATCCTGTCTCTGCGTCCTCTCCGACTGGGCTTGAGTTTCACCTGCCTTATTTGCTCCTGAGCTACCAGCACTAACAGAGTGTCTGCCACCAACTGGGTTCTCAGCAGATTTTATTGAATAAATCAGTAAATCAATCAATCCTTGACCTAAGCTTCCCCTTAAGTACAAAGCCCCCTGAAACTGCCCAGTTGCATAGGTGTTTGGCACCTGTGCACTGCTGGACACCTTTCTGCATTAATCCCACTCCTTAAAAAAAAAAAAAAATCCCCATTTAGTTTTCTTTTTGACTCATTAATCTCCACACACAAACTGCCAATTCACTCTGAGAGGTAGGCGGCAATATAACTTAGGTTGACCAAAAAAACTTTTTTTCTCATAACCCAAAAAAAGCAAAGATGAAAACAGTTGTCCCACTCTTTTCTCAGCCAAATGTGTCTTGAAAGTTTGATTTTTTTGAGCTCAGAATCCAACTCTCTAATTATCTAAACAATTCTGCAAGTACAAAACACCATATTTACATATGCAAAGCAAGAATGTGGAATTAGAATACTTAATTTATTCACACAATTGAATGTTGAAACAACTACAGATTCAGAAACTATTTTTTGCAAATTCTCATCTCCAAAGTAGTTTCATACACTACTTTTTTACATAACATCATGGTCCTCAGTATCTTATCTCCAAACAATTGATATTTAAGGAACTTAAGTTTTAGGTAAATATTTGGAATATGTTTGCAAATTCAGGTTCCCTGAGCAAGGTTCTTAACCTACAGGCCTCTCTTGACAATGAGGTCCTCGGTTTGCAAACATTTTGTTCTAATACGTAGGTGAGGAACAGGGAGGGTCTGCCTTGATGGCTTAATAGCTTTTTCTTCCTGGGTAGACTCATTTAGGATGAAAGTGATTATTTTGAAATCCATTTCATTCTAAGCAAATGTCTCTACGCTGGGAAAATAAAACAGAGCGACTGCAGGCTAGCTCAGGAGCAACTGTTGCCATTTTACTCCGTGTTCTTCCTTATTACTCCCAGAAGTGTAAACGAGCATCCGGGACGGCCCCATCCTCCTTGTAGTCCCATATAACACTTACCTTCTTCACAAACCAACCAGCCAACCATATTCTAATGAAATTACAGCCTTACATCCATCTTTCTAGGTCAACACTAATGCTCTCCTTCTCTGCTTTTATACCAGTTGATAGCAGAGTTAAGGTCCGGCTCCATCCTGGAAGGACACATTTTCCACTCAGCAGTCTTCTTGCTGTTTAATGCAGAGCATCACTCCTGGAGGAATGTCTCCCATGAGAGCATCTCCCAGTCTGTAAACACCCCTAACAGATATTGCAGCCTGTCCTGATCTACCTTCACCTGGAACGTTAACTGTGATTATCTATAAAATAAGTAGACAGAAGGAGTTGATAGTTGGGAAAGTTTTAGTAAGTGGAAAGTTTAAAATATAATAATTCACATAGCCCTTGGACCTTTGAGTTCCTTCATTCTCCCCAGTTTCACATCTTCCTGCTTATCTAAGAATCAAAGCTTCTCTATTTCACTAAGATTGGCTTAAGAGCTTAAAACCTCCCTTCTGCTAGTTATCTAGAAAACCAAGGAAATAGTTAATGGAAAGACTTCCCATTCTCTCCCCCACCTCCAAACTGGTTGCATCATTTTACTCTTGTTCAAGGACTAGCCTCTGAAAGTACAAAGTCAGGATGTGACAGTGAGCTGTGTAGCACATCCAGACAAAGGCAACATTCCATATGGCCTTGGGGGAAGGAAGAGGCAGAAGGCATTATTTACCTGGTCTGCACACTCCAGATACTGGAATTCTGAATACAGCTGTCAAGTACATCAACTTGGCCAAGATATCCAGCTATAGAACTACTGGGATAAAATTAAAATAAAATAAATCGAGAGATTCATTATTGTAACCCTTCAGGAAGATAAAAACGGGATTTATTGGGAACCACTTAGCCTGCACTATAGAATAAGGATTACAGGTTGGTTACCATGCAGCAGATTACAAATACATATTAGAAACAATACAGTTGGTCCCAACATGCATTTTAAACTCTCTCTTACTAGAAATGAGCAACTGAACCATGGCACCAAATGAAGCATTTCTTATCCCTCCTCAAAATTCCTTCTTGAAAATTGCTCTGATCACCCTGTGAGGCCCCATCCCAAGACGGTCACTGTCTTGTCCGAGTTGTAACTGCATAAATTGCCATTCCTAGGTGTATGTGAAGGAGCCAGGTTTTCAACCAGAGGCTCTGCTAAATTCTGTACCTTTCACCAGTTGCTTATTTCCAAGGTTAATGACATCACTCTACAGCTTTCTGCACCTGAGTCGCCTCAGAGACTGTCACCCAGATTTTCGGAATTTGCCCGATTCTTCTTTTTGGGTTATCTCCTCCCTGAGCAACGGAGGGAGGTGATAAAGGATGCAGGGGGTATTATGTCCTCCGTTCTTTCGCTTTGGCAAAAGCTGAAATTCAGAAATAAGAATTCTGCAACCTTCCTCTGCCCTTGCTCACAAACATTGTGTCCTAAAAATTCTGCTACTCTCTTTTTTTAAGATTATGTGTTGGGGGGGGGGGGGCAGAGTGACAAGGGAGAGAGAGAATCTCAAGCAGACACCACACTGAATGCAGAGCCCGAGCAGGGCTTCGGTCCCACAACCCTGAGATCGGGACCAGAGCCAAAATCAAGAGTCAGACACTTAACTGATTGCAACACCCAGGCACCCCTGCTGCTACCCTTTGACTCATTAATTCTGTTTCTGTGAATATATCTTAGGGAAATAATGTAAAATATACAAAAAGCTTTATGATACAAAAAGCCCAAAGATACTAATAAAAACATGTCATTATGAGAGAAAAAAATGAAATATTCTAAGTTGCCAATAATAAAAGAATGATCAAGTAAACTATGAGGTATCCATTACAAATTCGTTTGTACAAGTTCAAAATAACATGTGGGTACGTATTATAATAATAGATTTTTAAAATCTGGGTCTGTGTGCTGCATTGGCTTCCTATTCCTGCTGCCAATTATCAGGAACTCAGCGGCTTAAGCCACCTGCATGCACTGTCTCACAGTCCTGGAGGTCCCAAGTCTGAGATGCGTCTCAGTGGTCTAAAACCAAGGTGTCCGCAGGACTGCATTCCTCCGGAGCGTTCGAGAGGATCCATTTCCCTGCTTTTCGCAGCTTCTCAAGGTCGTCTGCTGTCCTTGGCCAGTGGCCCTCCTCTCCAGCAAGCCGCCGTCTCCCCGGTGTTCTTTTCCGCCCCCTTTTTCCACTTTTAAGGACCCTCATCGTATATTGGGCACATCCGAATAATCCAGGATAATGTACCTGCTTGAAGGTCTGCTGATTAGCTACCCTAATGCCACCTGCAGCTTTAATTCGCTTCTCCTTGTAACCTCCCGCATTAGGATTAGACGTGAGTATCTTGGCGTGGGGTGGGGTGGGGTGGGGTGGGCATATCATTCCACCAGCATACACTGTGAAGAGAAACAAACCCAACAACCAAACAAAACTAAAAACAAAAACAAACAATGGCACAACTAAGCACAGGAAATCTAGATGAAAACATACCACAATGTTTGCATTACTTAGTGGCATTGTGGGTCATTGTTTTATTCTCCTTGCTTTTCTATGATTTCCGTTTTTTCCAGTGATTTATTATTTTCTAAATATTAATCAAATTCCTATTTTGATAACAGAAAAAAATAAGTCTTATCAAAAAAATCGTTTTAAATCCCTGTGGCTACAGTAGCCTAGAATTTTACTCTTTTATCTTTTCACATGAATTTTCTGACTTGCAAATCAACTAGTTAAAGGGAATGAAAAATAATAAGAGCAAATAGTTATTGATCAGTACAATTCACCCTGAAAATATATAGTAACACCAACCCCACTGACTTAAGAGAGCTCAAAATTGCATGTCAACTTGTAGGTATGAGTCTTATCTCTCCAATTAAAAGCCAGACAATTTAAGAGCAAGTATGAACCACATTTTTTATTGTCAAATTGTTAAAGAGACTGTTTAAAGGAGGGTATAATCTGATTCTTATACAAATATAAAATGAACATGTCAAAGATTTTAACTCAATAATTAACGAGGGGACCAGTAAGATGTTACAGCCTGCTCCCAGGAGAATTTAAAGTGCCCTACAAATATAATCAGATAAGGAATTCTGAAATAAATTTACAACTAGATGCCCAACAGGTCTATTCACAGGGCGATAATCAATTTCGTTCCACCAGACACAATTAACTTACATTTCCATGGACAAATACCATTACCTTACTATCCATTCTCTACAACTTTGAGAGTTACAAAAACAGCTAAAAGACAATGAAAATCAGAGATAATCCAGAAGGTCATGCTAGACAAGACATTTGAGATTCTCTTCTTTCTTTCCCATTTGGCTTTTTCTTTCTGGTCCACTTCAGCATTCTCAATTTTTTTATGACAATACAATACGTCGCATAGTAACTTGTGTGTGGTAGGTACTCTCTATAAGTTTGGGGTTTGAATGTTTCATTAGAAGATCAACTATGTACCTATTGCACTAACCGTCCTTGGGATGCCAGCCGTCCTACTACTCTTTGTCTTTGTTGGAGGCCCCGAGCTCTCTGCCCTGCTTTCCTCACTCTGGTTAAGCTCTAAGAAGAGAAAGGTTTCTGCCATCTGGGTTTAGCTGGACTTATCAGGGCAGTATCGCAGAAGCAGAGTGAGTATCGGATAGTGAGTTATTTCGTACAGTTATGACAAGAAGTGAGCTCAGGCCTCATAAGGCCAGAAGTGATAGACTCTCTCCCCTATGCTGAGCAGGAACTTACATGGCCAAACACTACAGAGGAAGCACTTAGCATTCCAGCCTGGGTTGTGTATCTAGAAGATCTCAGCAAGATTTCCCTCGGCTCTTCCAAAGTTAAACTCGATGTTTTTCAAAAAGCTTAAAGGTTTTCTTGAAAAATCTTCATTTTTAAAGAAAATAACCTCAGCAAAAAACCATAAATGTAGACGGACTTTCCCTTCAGGAGCTGGAAAATTTAAATAGCTTCGGAACTCTTGGTCTAAGATCATGGTATTTGCCAGATGGGTAAAGAGGGAAAAATTAAGCACAATTAGAATTCCAACTGAAGTCATCAAAACACCAACACTAAAGCAAAATTTCAAGAATCTGCAAAGGATCCCAGTTACCCACACCAACCTCAAAAATAATTATTATCATATTTAAAAAGTCGGCATATAGAGAAAGACGGATGCAATCTTGTAAATAGAATCAGTCCTCTGGCACCCTCGGACGTCCGGAAACCGGATCAAACCGAACAGGCTGAGAAGACACACATCTGCCGGTTACAACCCTGAACAATTTACTGTACAGGTGATCTAAACACATAACCATGTATAATCGCCCTCAATCAAATCAATTCTGTAATCTGAAAGAATACACGTATTAAAACAGCACGTGTGGTGCAACACCGACCCTCAGCCAACAGGCCAGCGTCCGTCCAGCCGGCGCCCACCGCGGACACTCATGGTAGTTCCCACCACCGGGCTCGCACACGCACGAACCAGATGCGGGCGAGTCACGGCGTGCCGGCATCTGTCAGACTTCCAGCCACCCCAGATTGTCTTAAGTGACACAGGAGTCACGCCTTTGAGCAGGACGCAGCTCCCAGAGCGGCCAGACTCCAGTCCGGGCACACCTTCCCCTGTGCTGGCGCATTCCCGTAAACTGATGAGCTTATGTGTGACATTTTACACTCTGATTTTTACTGCTGCCTGATTTTCATTCTAAGGGAATCTTGAAACTGAGATCGGAGGAGGAGACCACATGCAGTCTTTTTAAATGAGATCTGAATATTTTTTTTCAAGACCAAAGCACCCTTGGAGCAGAGGCAGCGTGGGGCCGTGTTCCCTTAGAGGGCCTCCCATTGAACACTCAAGCTACAGTCTCTGTAGGCATTTGAGCTTTCTCTCTTCCTACTAAGCTTACCATTTCCAGGTGCACTTCAAACGGACTGAGAAAGATGGCCCCTTGACTGCACGCACTTCAAGCCCATCCTTCACACAGGATCTAAGCAGCTGCCACATTAAACAGGAAACCCATGGGTCAAGATCCAAACTGAGAGGGAAGAGGTAACAAGCAGACCTGAGCCAGGGGTAATTTATGATTAAGTTAATGAAATTCTAATTAGCCTTATAAAGCCCTGAAGTATTTCCTACAACGGCTTGTCACGAAGCCTTTATTCAAGGAAAGTCAGAGTGCGTTAGATGTGGGTCATGTAGCATATTGTCGCAAAGATTCATGTTTGTCTTCTCTCTTTAACAGCCAAGCAAACTCCTGAAGGCAGAAGGTATGATGAAGTACTGAAGGGGAAAGGAAACAAAGCAGCAGCAGTCTGTTCAGACCCAGTGTGACCCTTGCTCAGGGGACATCTGGGTAATTGTTCAATTTCTTCTGATTTACAAAACAGATTACAAAAGAATGTTTAATAAATTCACCAAAGAGCACTTCTGGCCTGCTGTCCAGGTCCTTTTAAGAGTGGAATTGTCACTAGAATTAAGAACATCTCAGAATTAAAAATAGACTGTTATTAAAAGTAAGAACCCTTACTTAATTAAGCATGCCTACTCACAAGCACTGAGCGGTGCCCTCCACAGAGCAGAGGGAGAGATGAAGATCACTTAGCAAGTCGCCTGTGTGACTGGGAGTGAGGCCCCACTAATCAGGCGTGCGCGCGGCGGTGTTAATGGAGGAAGCCTGAGCGGTCTGTCCAAAGTGTTAGAGCTGGGAAACGTATCTCAAGAGAAAGGAAGAGAAAGTGCCGCGCTTATTAAAAAAAGAAGACAAGAGTTAAAGATAAGTCCATGTTCAGACTCCCTTTCACACTTTTAGATTTAATTAGCTTATTAGGATAGAATCACATTCAAAAGGCAACAGCTTAAAAACACGTTGGAGGCCAACATTCACAATCCTGTCCCTCCAACGGGGACCTTCCTTGATTTGATTTATGGACATCCCGTTCCTTTTTAATTATCCACACGGTTTATGCGGGACCTGATACGCCAGCCTGCAAACACCGGCCCTCGAGACCTCGGGTTTCGTGTCCTTCGCCACTCGGGCCTCTATCCAACTGTTTTCCTTTACTCTTCTCACTGGAGAGGATTTCCGGGGTTATCAGTTCCCTCTGATCTCTTCACTGTTCAGTTCAGTGGTTGTGTTAGGAGTTAGTTGGACAGTTAGGTAGTCAGGACCAGGGTCTCCCAAGAAAGTACAGAGTCAGGACCGCTAAAACAAAACAGCACTGGCATCCTGCTTTCCAGCTTAGACAGGACCGCACTGACGTTCTTTACAGCCTTTGCAGAAATGACTTTGGCAAAATGTCCTAAAATCAGACAGTTAACCACAAAAGCACTTGTCATATCTTGGGCAAGGGGCAGTGAAGACCTAAGCCCCCAGACGGCAACAAAAAAAGACCATCAGCACGTGGACATCAATTTAATAGGTAGACGGACACGTGACCAAAGCCCTGATTGGCTCAGCACGCCCTGATTGCTTAAGAAGTTTCCTCAAAAGAGCTCATAAAACCCCCTAAACTTAGAAAATCCAGGGCAACCCACTCAGGTCCACCTCCCTCTCCAGGAGCTTGTACTTTTGCTCAACAAACACCACTTTGCCGCCCACCGCTCATCGTCTGGTCTACCTCTTCACTCTTCGAAGCAAAGACCAAGAACCCGGGCACCAAGGGACACAAATCCTTCAACAGTTGCAACATGAGTTTGTGGCAGAGGAAGAAATGTTCCCCTGTCCACGGTTCTTCTAGATGGACTAAGAGTTACATTTACATGAGACAGATTAACAAGAGAAAATCAAATTTAGTTTCGTATGTACAGGGAATCCACATAGACAGGAAATTCCAAAGACAGGTAAAATGAGGTATACATGTTGTCCAGAGCTAAGGAGAATGGTAGGAGTCTGGAGATACAAAGAGGAAGAAAGCCATTGGCAAGAAGGTGAATGGGGATGTTTGGAAAACAAAGGTGCCCTGTAGGGCAGATCAGTTTCTTCGGTAAAAAGGAATCTCTGTGAATAGCTCTCTTCCAGGAACAGGTTCTCTGTCTAAATTCCTTCTAGGCAATTGGGAAGAGAAGGCCAAAGTTTCTTCCTGAGTCTTTGGGCCTTGATTGTTTTCAATTCAAAATAATCTACATGCCTTTGTGGCCACACTGGGGTGGTCTGCCCTTGGCCCCTCAGAAGAACTTGAAAAAAAAAAAAAAAAGCTTTCATAATGATACCTAGTAATATTTATTTCTCATGCAGTACTGTATAAAACATAACTACTTCTAATAAATTGTTTCATTTCATTCTTTTAAGTACCTTTGAGGAAAATACTATTCATACCTCCAATTTATTTTTATTTTATTTTATTCATTTGACAGAGAGAGACACAGCGAGAGAGGGAACACAAAGCAGGGGAGTGGGAGAGGGAGAACCAGGCTCCCTACTGAGTAGAGAGCCCCACACATGGTTGGATCCCAGGACCCTGAGATCATGACCTGAGCTGAAGGCAGAGGCTTAACGACTGAGCCACCCAGACACCACTCATACTTCCATTTTACAGATGGGAACACTAGAGGCAGGGACAGTAATAAGTTTTCAGGGCTCTGTAGTGGGAAGAGCATTTAAACCAACGTCTCTTCGGACATGAAAAAGCCCTTGTACATAAGGTCTTCACTGACACTCCATAACTCACTATGCTATATCTTCCTCTCAATTTTCTATGAATTCGGGATGCCTATTTAACTGTTGAACAATAAACAATTTTTACAAACCCTGCCCTGAAAATAAAACTATTACCCAATATCCCCGTGAGCTTAATATATTTATAACAAGAACAATGACAAATGATGATAATGCAGACTTGCGCAGAAAGGACAAATTGTTCTAAATTGCAGGATGCGTCCATCAGTCAGCATGATTAAACTGTCCTCACTTAAAATAATGCTTTTCATTCCTTCTTAGTCATGCCCACTGTCCCCAACTGTTACCAACATCTGAAAGAGCACCTCCAGCTTAACAAACTCAGGCTTTCCCTGGAAGGAAACCTCCTATGAAAATACATTTCAGAAATCAAAGAAAACACATGCTGTATTTCAGGTCCGTGAGTGGCCTATTTTAAGTCATGTGGGCATGTGTTCATCTGTTCTGTTAAAGTCTCTCGAAAAATAAAGAATAGAACTTTGGTTAAAAAAAAAAAAAAATATATATATATATATATACACACATATATATAAATAATAGAAGCTGTGGATAAGAGCACTACTTCAACTGTGATTGACAAATTAAAATCATTTTTGATCAATTAAATCTAAATTGCATTATGCTATCAGAATAAGTAACCTAGATTGAGGCTAAGGAATTTAGAGCATATTCAAATTGAGATTTCAGTTTTGTTAATTTGTTTTTCAGTTCTTCTGTGGAGTGGAGAGGATCCCTGATTAATTACTATGTAACTAATGAAAAACAAAAGACAAAGTAAAAAATAAAAAGTATATCATCCCCAGAAAACGTTAAATCCCAGTGCGACCATTTCCTTGACAGTTCCCAGAGCCATCATTGCTCTCATTTTACAGATGAAGGGACTCAGAGTTGGACGGGTTAAGTGATTTCCCGGACAGAAAGAACTGAGTAGCCTTTCTCAACGTGTGTTACTCTTGCCTCCTCCTTTGTATGTGCCGGTGCTTCTCTCAGTACAATCATGCCTTCTTCCCACCTCTACCTTTGCCTGGTTCTTCTTACTGGTCTTTCGGGACTCAGCTTAGACGCTATTTCTACAGGAAGCCTTCCCCAGGAACCCATGGGAGCGAGCACCTCATGCAATGCGTTCCCATAATACGCTAGGTACAACACCCTCCCCCCCCCAGTGGTGTGACACAGCTGCCTGTTCTCTTGTGGGACCTCTCCCTCTCCCCAGCCGGGGACTAAAAGCCAGTGGACTCTGGTTCATTCGGGGTTCCATCCTCAGGACTGAGCCCTGTGCCTCGCACACCGGAGGCGCTCCAGTGTCTACTTCAGAATAAGAAAATCCATGCTCAAATGAGTGGATGAAGGTTCCTCAGCCCACATCCCCTGCTGCCCCAGGTTAAGCAGCTTCTCAGCCAGCAGCACGTTGCCTCTCAGATCAAGTGTGTGGCTGCACTGAGCACAGGGCCCAAGGGGAAGTCAGTGTTCAGTGAGCATTCTCAAGCGTGAGGCCCAGGTAGAGCACCCAAGGGCCTAAGCCAGTTACATCAGCGAAGGGCATGAGCTCCCTCATATTTCAAATCAATTAAGACCTCGTCAATAGCACAGCAGTTTAGTCCTAGTGTTGAAAACACAGTTATTCCCTCATTATTGAAGTGGAGGGAAAGGATGAGCTGCGCGGGGCTCCCTTCACAGAAGTACAACTACGACGCTATTGTAGAAAATTCAATCGAAGTAGATGGGACTGAAGACCACTAAGACGAGACAAATGAAAATGAGCTCTGCTTTTCTTTTTTCCAAACCCCAGGGCTTTGTAACCTACAGGTGAGAATAAACAAGGAAACACAATCACTTTCTTCTCCACGAGCAATGCTGCCACAGGTAAAGTCTTGTTTGAGGAGACGCCCAAGAGACGTTGAAAAGGTGGGTCAGGCAGAAGGAGAAGCCGGTCCCTACTCAGCAGGGAGCCAGATACAGGGATGGATCCCAGGACTCCGGAATCATGACCGGAGCTGAAGGCAGACAGATGCTTAACCGTCTGAGTCACCCACGTGCCCCACAGAGAAGAAAGTCTTATTCTTCAGTCCTCTGGGTCTCTCTCTCTCTCTTTCTCTTTCTCTCTCTCTCTCTCTCTCTCTCTCTCTCCACACCCTTGGGAATATAACAGGGAAAACTGAATTGCTACTTCTAGACGAATGTTCCTGTGGTAAGCAGAATAATGCCTCCCCCTCCAACCCAAAGAAGCCCATGTCCTAATCCCTGGAACCAAGAAGATAGTACTACTTACATGGCCAAAGGGATTTTCCACTGTGTGGATTTTCTGGGTGGATGCAGTGTAATCACAAGGGTCCTTATAAGTAAAATAGGATGGCAGGAGAATAAAAGAGAAATATTTGAAGATGCTACAATTCTTTCTTTGAATATGGGGGAAGGGTCCGTAAAGGATGCAGATGGCATCTAGAAGCTGGAAAAGGCAAGGAAACAGATTATCCATCCACAGGCTCCAGAAGGAACGCAGCCCTGCTAGCCTTCGGTTTTAGCCTAGTGAGATCCATTTCAGAATTCTGACTTCTAGAGCTGTAAGAGAATAAATTTGTGTTGCTTGAAGCCACTGAGTTTGAGATAGTTCTTACAGCAGCTATAGGAAACTAATACATCTCCCAAATTTGCTCCATGAACTTGAGCCTTTGACTCTTCTCCCCAACTAGGGCTCATCTCCCAAACTATCCTACATGGTCCATTACTCTGCCTTTCCTCCAGGCTGGGGCTAGATGCCCGTGATGTCTCCACCTCTTTCTGCCCTCTTCCCAAGCTGTTTTCACTCTTGTCAATTCCTCTTGATAAAAGTCTACCAAATAACAATGTTTTACCCCCATTGTCATGATTCTTAAAAGGATTCTAGGGGTGCCTGGGAAACACAGTTAAGCTCCAACTCTTGGTTTCAGCTCAGGTGGTGAATCTCAGGGTCATGATCTCAGGGTTGTGAGATCGAGTCCGGAGTCAGATTCCACACTCAGCACAGAGTCTGCTTAAGACTCTCTCTCCCTCTTCCTCTGACCCCCTCCCCAACCTCTCTTTCCCTAAAATAGATAAATCTTTTTTTTTAAGTAAAATAAAAAATAAAAATAATCTGAATTCCTTAAGAATTAAATCCTCAAAAGAATTTAAGGTGAATTATGTAGGGAAAATGTAGGAATTTATATATTGTGTATACTTATATATTCCAGTATATATTCATTATAGGAATAATGAAAGAAAAAAAAAGGCAAAACCAAAAAGACTGGGAGAGGAACTCTTAAGGTCTCCTTTATTTACAGTCCATGACCCAATCATCAGGCAGGAAGAGGGGATTTTCCCATAGGCAATGAGTGTTTATCAAATAAGCTGATCAAAGATCTTCCAAATCTGAAAATATATACTTTTCATGGTTAAAGAAAGTGAGGAGGACTTTTAGAGACAGGGAATGAGACAAAGTCCTTCCAAAAGGATTCCCTAAATGTAATTCTACTTCACCTTGCCTCAAGCTTTTACTTGGAACACAATCATGATTTTCATAAAGCCCTTATTCAGGATGTGTCCACGACACACCTGAGGTTTCTCTATCATTCCATAACACGCAGAATCAAGTTCCTGGATCCCAGTCATTCCCTAAGATAAAAGGATTCAGCAAGTAAGAAGAGTTAGTTCCTGGAAGGGCCAGCTGACCTAGTTAAGATATTTCATCTTGTGAAAGTTGGTGGGAGAATAAAGTATGTCACCAAAAGTTTAGTTAGATATAGAAACTCTCTAAAAAGCTAAACCCTTAGAAACCAATAACGGAGAACAATTCACTTTCTAATGACAGCTTGTCACTTTCCAAGAAAAAGGTTTCCACTCAGGCACTCTCAGGACACCAGGTACTAAGTGTGTCCTGACATGTCCTATAACTCTAAGTTACTCCGTTCTGGGATTTAGAAATCTGTATTTGTAGAGACATATATTCTATTGTGATCTTTATAATATTTTGTTATTTATGAAAGCCATCAGGATATGTGGTTTCTCCACTGAAAATAACTGACCATCTCACAAGAATCGATCTCCAATAGAAGACCACACAATGGGCTTGCACCAGTCCTTGGAAGCACTACCTGAAGTTACACTTGAGTCACTGGGTCCTGATGAGCATCCCACACTCCCTGAAGGCAGTAACCAATGCCATGCTGCACTTCTGGGCCCCAGGCCTCATGGCAAAGCCTGGCGAGGGCTTGCCCACCAGAGCATCACTGACTCTAGATTAGGTTCTAACGTGATCCCACTTCTCAACCAGTGGCAATCCACACTGACTGAGGCCAAGCACTGTTTTGAACTTTGATCATGTAAATCATAGCTCAGCTTTATAAAGTACCTGTTAGGAAAGCAAGCAAACTAATGATTTAATAGTAAAATATTTGCCTTTCTCCACCTTCCCTGCTCTTTCCTTCTTGCTCTTTGTAAGAAGGAATATGAAACACACTAAGAAAGGGTTGTAGACATGCCCATTTCTCTCCTGAGCAGGCCAACTTTAGGTATGCACAAATTCAAGCAACTCAGCAGGATTGTTATCCAAAATTTCAGTGCTCTTATCCTTTCTAAATGGCTATCCAGAAAGTGGTCCATCTCACCCCGAGATGGGGTGCTCTTCCTGGTTCTGCAAGTAAAAGTTCTTCAATAAATAAAGCCACCAATGAAGAATATTGCTGACAACTTCTTCCTAGAAACATCACCAAAGGCAAGAGCAAAAATGAACTCTTGGACTTCATCAAGATCAAAAGCTTTTGCAGAGCAAAGGAAACAGTCAACAAAACCAAAAGACAAACTGACAGGATGGGAGAAGATATTTGCAAATGACATATCAGATAAAGGGCCAGTATCCAAAATCTATAAAGAACTTACCAAACTCAACCCAAAGAACAAACAATCCAATCAAGAAATGGGCAGAGGACATGAACAGACATTTCTGCAAAGAAGACATCCAGATGGCCAACAGACACACGAAAAAATGCTCCACATCACTTGGCATCAGGGAAATACAAATCAAAACCACAATGAGATACCACCTCACACCAGTCAGAATGGCTAAAATTAACCAGTCAGGAAATGACAGATGCTGGCAAGGATGCAGGGAAAGGGGAACCCTCCAGCACTGTTGGTGGGAATGCAAGCTGGTGCAGCCACTCTGGAAAACAGCATGGAGGTTCCTCAAAAAGTTGAAAATAGAGCTACCCTACAACCCAGCAATCGGGGCACTACTGGGTATTTACCCTAAAGATACAAATGTAGTGATCCGAAGGGGCATGTGCCCCAAATGTTTATAGCAGCAATGTCCACAATAGCCAAACTATGGAAAGAACTTAGATGTCCATCAACAGATAAGTGGATAAAGAAGATGTGACACACACACACAAACACACACACAATGGAATACTATGCAGTCATCAAAAAATGAAATCTTGGGGTGCCTGGGTGGCTCAGTGGGTTAAAGCCTCTGCCTTCGGCTCAGGTCATGATCTCAGGGTCCTGGGATCGAGCCCCACATCTGGCTCTCTGCTCGGCAGGGAGCCTGCTTCCTCCTCTCTCTCTGCCTGCCTCTCTGCCTACTTGTGATCTTTATCTGTCAAATAAATAAATAAATAAATAAAATAAATCTTGCCATTTGCAATGACGTGGATGGAACTAGAGGGTGTTATGTTAAGTGAAATAAGTCAATCAGAGAAAGTCAATTATATGATTTCTCTGATACGAGGAATTTGAGAGGCAGGGCAGGGGGTCGTGGGGGGTAGGGAGGGAAAAAAATGAAACAAGATGGGACCGGGGAGGGACACAAACCATAAGAGACTCTTAATCTCAGGAAACAAACTGATGGTTGCTGGGGGTGGGGGTCTGGAGAGGGATAGGGTGGCTGGGTTACAGACATGGGGGAGGGTATGTGCTATGGTGAGTGCTGTGAATTGTGTAAGACTGATGATTCACAGACTTGTACCCCTGAAGCAAATAATACACTATATGTTAATTTAAAAAATAAATAAAATAATAAAAAATAAATTAAGTTAACTTAATTTTAAAAAAGAATATTGTTGACATTCTATATATTATACCCAGTAATATTTGAGAAATAGGGTCTACACTAATTATAGGAATTATAGGAAGAACTCTTCCCTTCTTGTGAGGAAACTGAAATCCCCCAAAAAATGTTTCATTCACTAAACCCCATTCAAGAGATTTTCTTTCTTGAGAGTATACTTCGGATAGCTTCCATCTCAATCTTAACTTTAATTGTTGAGATTAAAGTCTTTGGAAAAATCAGGACAGTGGAAATTATTATTTCAAAAACATAATGTTCACTTGTAGATTAAATGTCTGAAACTAGGGCAGTGAGTGAATTTGCTAAGACATAAGAGAAGATATGCTGCCATCAGGCTGAAGCAGAGAGAATACAGAAGTCCCCAAGGACTCGGCTGGTGCATTGTCTGTGGAACTTTATCCACAGGTCTGTAAACAGCCATTGTCCAAATACCCAAGTAAAGAGAGTAAAAGACATACCTTTGCCTAAATATTCTATAGAAACATGACTCTCAGGGTTGACCTGTGTACATGGATCACAGAAATTTAAAGAGATATAAATAACTTTAGGTTATACCTCACATGGCTGATCCATTTTGTTCAATTTCAGTGAAAAAATGTTATACTCCATTTTATAGGCTTTTTTCCTCTTTGAGGCATCGGACTGCTGGGAATAACTGGTCGTCTTCTTTCTTAAGTCCTGGCCATTCCCCTCTCCATGTGGTTTTTGTCCTGTAGTTCATTAACACAGTGTTTCACATTAATTCATTTTTTGATGTTAAAACAATGTCATGTGGCATCTACACTGTTTCTTTTTAAATTGAGGTAATCTGGAATCAGGTCTAGTCTATGAACTTCGGGAAATATTCACAGCATCCTTTAGACAACTGTCTTAATTAAAACAAACAAGCAAAAACAAGTAAGGCAATTAAAGAAGAAATACTTGATCTAATCGGATATCTTGATTTTTTTTTTTTCTACATAAAACCTAAAGAGCTGCTCCTGTGTGCTCCCGAGCCCGACATCACTGCTTGCCTGAGCGCTTTCCCTACCTGGAGTTGCGTCCTTCACCTGAGACTATGCACCAGACAAGTTCTCTCAACGTGACAGAACTGTAGAGTGTCTATGGTTGTCTACAGGAACTGAGTCTATATAACCCACACCAGTATAAGCAGGAAAAGTAAGACAACATCTTTCCAAACACAATCAAATACATTTGAAATGTCAGCTGTCGAGAAAATACTTCATGGTGAGCCCGACGCTTTGCAGGCGTCAAGTCATTCTCCCAGAGCGCAGCGTGTAAGTGTTTAGAAGAGCCTGGGTACATGAGTGCTCCAGGAAGACCAGGGTGCATTTTCCAAGCTTCGTGCCAAAGATCCATACTTCCTCTACGATATTACCGGTGTTTCTTAAAAATTCATTTCAGTAGTCACGGAAGCTCAGGAAATTCTTGCTTTACTAAAGGACTTTGCTTTGCTATGCTAATGTGAGTTGGGACTCCCTAGAAGTGAATCCGACTCTACAGCCTTCTCCAGACCTATTTGACCAAGGAACCTTGCCGCAGAATATCTATGAACAACGCGTGGGGTCCCTGGTGCTTCCAGAAGCAGAGTTTGGAGACTGTTGCATTTGTATAATGTGGCAAAGCCCTTGGAGCTGTGGTTCTCCAATACGAGTGAGGAGCCGGTCATTCTAAAGTAGTCGGGTTACAAGTGACATCGCCACAGGTAATATATGCCACACCATGGCACCAGTTCTCCCATTACAGCAGCTCTCAGAGGTCCAAGAGTCATCAGAAGTGGCAGGTTCGAGCCGAGTGACAAACAATTGTATTCTCTAAAGCCATTCGGGAGCATTTCTCAAGATCCCTTCACGTCCTGTTCCTCAAATTTGATGCAATTGTACATTTTTGGGGCCAGGACTCTCTGGCTGTACATTCAATTTTGGGTTTTGTTCCAGAGCCTTGTCATTCCATCAATCAGAGCTACGCCGTCTGCTGAAATGCTGACAAAACCAGCTGCTTTGTCACTTCTAATCAGTTTCATTAATGTTCCCACGTTCGGTGTCAGTTAGCAGCCTATGCTCCGGACTGTTTGATGACTTGGTACTACCTACTGTCTGCAGATTAAAAATCAAATTACAAACTGCTTTGTCCTTGACATTAAAAGTCCTTCCTTCTTCACCGAATCATTTCTCTTTAGCGCTTTTACCCCTCTTAAGCTAAATTACGCTCTACCATGCTGTGAAGTGAGGAGTTCCATTGTCATACAAGCAACGGGTCCATACTGGGATGTTGGTCTTGACGTTCACTTAATCCCCCTGCCCTCATTCACAGCTAAATCTTCTTTATCTAAGTCTTTTCACTGTTGTGAATTTTTTTTCAGCACATTAAACACCTCTTCGAAATGTTATTTTCTTGGCCAAAATCCTCATGCATTTTTTTAATTCATCAGACACAATACCTGCATTGTCTATTGTCTGCAGTACTTGACTTTGAAACTGTTGAAGGGAACCAGCTGGACAGACTCATCCTTGTGACTGATGATGCTGCCGCGTAAACCCAAGCAATTATGAAGTCGCCATTTGAATGCTATTCTTCGGGTAGATCTTGTATATCTTCCCTGCCTTTCTCCTCTTTCTCAATGTCGTGAAAAATCATTCTGTACTTACTTTAATTGTATAGAAGTGTACAGGTTTTTATTTTTGCAGCCAAATGCAGAAATAGCATAAAGTTTTGACCGTCCTTCCCCGTGCTTCGTGTCACAACTGACAGCATGGGGCCTCGTCGCCTAAAGCCATACAGCAACAGTGCTGTAGGTCACATTTTTAACTTTAATGACAATCTGTAATTGCCTGCAGCCTGTCTTATTTCTGGCCCTGCTGATTTCTTGAGGACCTGTGATAACACAGCTCCAACTTGGCCCTCTAATCTGGCTCATGCCCTCTTTTCATGTGTTTTTTTTATATTTTTTCAGGGTTATCAGGTCTTCCAGTAAAGTAGTCAGAGCCTACGGCTCTCCCTCCTTCTTCAGGGCATTCCAAGGAATTAGAATTTCCTTCCAGCCTGCAAGCTTTCATAACTGTCTGCCTTTTCCCGTGGCTGGAGTGGTGAAGGCTTGAAAAGCAGAAGCTTTGCTTCAAATTGAACGGCCTGATACCAGCCTTGAAATCCCCTTTAGCTTTAATCTTTTTTAGACATTTGAAATTTTCAAAATACCACTTGTCAGTATAAGTTCCCTTTTCCTCTAGCATAACTGAATCACATCTGGATTGTACTGAAGAGAGGTTGTTATTTCATTCCTCTTAGAAATATTCCCTTCATTAAATATTTGCAATGAACATACATGTGTCCACTCAGTCAACAAAAATGGACTGAATACCAATTATGGATTAAGCACTGTCTTAGAAGTTACTAGAATTCAACAGGAAACAAAGACATGTCACTGTCCTTCCTAAGGAGCTTACAGTCTAGTGGGGGCCTACGGTGGCTAATGAGAGACACAATTGCTAGAGAGAAGAGAGGGAAAGGGGTGGGGCGGGAGAGGGCTGTGATATTACCACTGAACGAAGACTTGCAGTAAAGTGAGAGGCAGCACACCATCGCGGTGAGGAGGACATTCACAAGAGCCAGGATATCTGATTCAAATCCTGCTCACCATGTATTAGCTGTGACCCTGGGCAACTTATATAACCTCATCACGCCTCATCGGTCTCATCCTTAAGTTGGGATAGTGGTTCCGCCTCAAAAGTTTGTTGTGACGATCGAATAAGCAAATACTATGAAGCATTTAAAGCAGTGTCCAGCTCATAAAACAAGCGTTATGGGAGCACCTGCAAAATTAGAAACAGACTGTAGGAAAACGCTGTGATCTGGGAAACGCGTATTGCTCTGTGAGCTCATCACAGGTGGGCTCAAGTTAGTCTGGGAGAAGTCATGGAAGGCTCTTTAGAAGAAGTTGAGATCCAAGGGAGTAGTAGAAGTAGCCACTGCAAGGGTGGAGGAAAAGGGAACAGAGTAGCACTTCTACAGCTAGACCCTAAAATGTCCATTAAAGACAACTAAAAATATCAAGGTGACAGTGTAGGGACCAAATTTTTAAAATTCGGATTTCAAGTTCCAGAAAGCCAGAGATCAATAAGGCATATAATAATAGTAAACATAATGTAGAAAATTATAAACATTATGGATAAAACAGAATAACAATGCAAAATGCTAAAATTCAGAAGATCCTTTAGATGCTTGAGAGAGTGGCTATAGAGCCAACAAAAGGAGGTGCTGCCGCTTCCCTGACTGTAAATTTATGGGGCTAACTTCCCAATGAAGCAACACGGATTTGAAATGAACAGTGGATTCTTGCAAAGATCTAGAATATTCTGGAGATACACCCCTGCTCTAAAGCTGGCATGATCTCCCCAGCCCCACAAAAAAACAGAACAAAACCAACAAAGCCTCTGGGCTAGTTGGAGCAAGGGCTCATTCTAGGCTCACCCTTTCCATCCCGACTTCTTAGCAGGCTCCAGGAATGGGCTACGACTCTGCGGCTTATGCAAACCGCACGACCTACATGGAGATGACTGCGCACGGCTTACATGCTGCCCTTCCAGGGGCTTAAAATAGACTTCAGGTTCTATCCCAGGGCACTGCTCTATTTCTATCGTGCATCATACGGAATGACCATTTCTGTAAGTCAAAAATGACTGAATACCAGCAGTTTCATATGGTTCAACCTAATACACGTTATGGGGAATTTTTAGTCTGTTGTGATGTTTTTTGCTGGAGGACAAGCCACAAGGGCGGCACGTGGTTTCCTGAGCTCTCCGTGAACAGTCAAACAAGCAGAACTTCCCACTTCATACTGAGTTTCTTTGCACATGTACTCTAGATGTTGGAAAATCTGTCTTCTTTTAGAGAACCAAATACGGTTCTTTATTAAATTCAATGCATCAGTATCATTTTTTTTTTTTTTCTGAAGCTACCTGGAACAAGTCATATTTGCCTCGCACCAAAAAATTCTGGACATTCACACATCCTTTAACCTTCCTAGCTGCAAATCTTCAGCAAATTTCCTTAGGATGTCTCCCATACTTGGACTTTAACCCATGAAACAACACTCTAGATAAAGCGTTTCAGCTTGCTGAGAGCCAGCCTACACAGAGAGACACTCGGTCTACATAGCTTCCTCTGACTCCTTAGCCCTGAGATACTGTTACCAGATACGGCAGGTTTACCAAAGATGTATTGTTTCAAGAAAGGTATCACGGTTTTAGCACCAGGATTCTGTGATGACAGCACTGCAAGTTCGTGCCACCACTCAATCACACAGTTAATGGCACAGTGGTTTGAGAGTGGCCACTGCATGCGTGACCGCCAACAACAGAAAACAAGACAGAGGGTGGCTAGACAGAAAAGACTTAAAAAAAAAAAAAAAGATTTTATTTATTTATTCATGAGAGACGCCGACAGAGAGAGAGAGAGAGAGAGGCAGAGAGAGGCAGGCTCCCTACGGAGCCAGGAGCCCGATGCAGGACTCGATCCCAGGACCCCGGGATCACAACCTGAGCTGAAGGCAGACACTTAACCAACTGAGCCACCCAGCACCCAACAATAAGGATTTTTAAGTTATTCTACTTTACAAGACCATGGAGGTAGATGTTTCGGGGGGATTCATAATGTCAGAATGTGGGAAGGCATCTCTGAAATTCTTTTGTTTTCTTTTTATTGTCACAAGATGGCAAGCTCCAACAACCTTGACCCTACATGACAGCATCCACAGAAGAAAGCAAGGGTTGGAGGAGAAGGGGAAGAAATCACGCTTTTTTACCTGATGGTTGCTTACCAGGAAGGTCAAACCTTCCCAGGTGTCCTTATAGCTTATTGGTCAAAATGGATCACAGGCCTATACCCTATACCAGTGTTTCTCAAACTGTGGACCAGCAGCATTGTCATCACCTGGAAACTGAAAAATACAAATTCTCAGGGTCCATCCCATACCTACTAATCAGAAATCCCAAAGTTATAGCCTGAGATTCTGGGTCGTAACAAGTGATTCTGATTCATGCTAAAGTTTGAAAGCTGCTGTCCCAGTCACTGCCAAAGGAAAACCAAATGATTTACCAATCATTGTTCATCCATTGAAACTAGGTACATTGGGGCCTGAATTAAAATTGGGCTTCTGATGAAAGAAAGGGAGGAAAGGAGGGCAGAGGTGAGGAGTGGAAGTGGAGAAAAAATGGGAGGAGGTGGAAAAGGAACAAGAGGGCCCCCCGATCCTCACGGAAATGGGGACGAGAGGTAGATCTCAACTCAAACTGAGCCTATTGCTTGAATATCTTATAAAATTATTGATTTTTGCAGTTTACAGGGAGCCAATACATCTAATAAAAAGCTAGAGGGAATCAGTTTTCTAATGAAAAATAGACTTGATTATTCTACTTCAAATGTAATTTAGGAGTGTGATAAGTACTACACCATGCACATTTGCCAAGAAGTGATACACAATGCAAAAATCAGTAGTTAATTAGAACTTCAGTGAAGTGCCAGATTTCACAGGGAGTGTGAGATGGGGTAAGAAATGTCATTTAGCAAAATGAAAATTAATGAGTTTACATCTCTTCCTACTTTTAAAGAACTGGCTTTACATCTACTACACAGTACTAGAGAAGGCACAAAGTTTACTTTCCAATCATCTGTAGCCAGGCTGCCCATATGGTGGCCACTAGGAACATGTGGCTATTGAGCATGTGAAATGTGACTGGTGCTAATTGAGATGTTTTGTAACTAACTATGAAAGATGCATGGATTTCAAAGACTCGGAACAAAATAAGAACGTAAAATATATCATTAACAATTTTTATATTGACATCATGTTGAAATGATAATATTATGGTATGTTGGGTTAAATAAAATACATTAAAATTAATTTCACCTTTTTATCTTTTTCCTTTTTTGTGCAACTATAGAACATGGAAAATTAAGTATGTTGTCTGCATTACATTTTGATTAAGTAACACTGATAGTTGACATATTTGATTTAGTAATTCTACTTCAGTCAAACTCACAGAAACTTTTCAAACACCAACCAAGCAAGTCAAAAAGAAGTAGGTAGGATTTGTGGTTGCCTAGAACAGAGGATCTGAGAGATTCTGGCCAGAAAACATTCCCATTCACAAGTTATTCATTACCTCCAAGAGTTAATGCCTTGGAAAAGGAAAACCATATTTTCCTTTGTCCTTAAGTATCTTCACTTACTATGTAAATACACTCATGAGAGGACTAACATTAAATATACATAACCCGGTGATGGGAAGAGCCTTTCTGAGATCTTCAATTCCCATTTCTTCCCTTTCCTAAAAAAAAAAAAATTCATCTGCTCAGGATCAAGTACAGTCAAGATGTTGACCCAGTCTTGGGCTCTGACTTCTTTCACTTCTTTTCACTTACAAATAAATAAATGGACAGATTGGCACCTGGATGGCTCAGTTGGTTGAGCGACTGCCTTCAGCCCAAGTCAGGCTCCTGGAGTCCAGGGATCAAGTCCCACATCAGGCTCCCTGCTCAGCAGGGGGTTTGCTTTTCCCTCAGTCTTCCCCCTCTCATGCTCACTCTGTCTCATGCTCTCTCTCTTAAATAGATAAATAAAGTCTTAAAAATAAATAAATGGATAGATAGATAGGTCGATTATACTTCTCACCCATCACAAATATTACAATGGTACATTGCCAGGGATGGCATTCAGCAGATATCTAACTGAATTAATTTGGTGTTGGTGCAGAGAAAGTGGAATGTTCAATGAATGAATAAGAAATTCTTTCCCAAGTTAAACTAACTCAGGTAGTTTTTTGCTTCCAACAAAATTGAAGGAAGAATCAAACCCAGTTTTTCACTGATATTTTAAAATATTTTTAAGAAGAAATCCCTAAGTACTTAATTTTTTGCATACAATTGAGAAGTTAAAGAAAAGTGAGTGACATCGTCATAACAATATTCTTTCCAATATCAATCTCTTTACATGAACAAGGTTTGTCAGCATTTGCATCTATTAAACTGACAAACGGCGTGTTACTGGTGCTGAATCCTGTTTCATTTTGTCACTAAGTGTTATACATTAAAGGATACTGAACTGACTTTTTTTTTTTTTTTTTTTTTATTTATTTATTTGACAGACAGAGATCACAAGTAGGCAGAGAGGCAGGCAGAAAGAGAGGAGGAAGCAGGCTCCCCGCTGAGCAGAGAGCCCGATGCGGGACTCGATCCTAGGACTCTGGGATCATGACCTGAGCTGAAAGCAGAGGCTTTAATCCACTGAGCCACCCAGGTTCCCTGAACTGACTTTTTTAAAGCTATATATCACATTAAAAATTCATTTCCAATAAAATGATATTTTTATGTTTAATAATTATCAAAATTTGTAACATATTTATGTCAACTCCAAGCTAACAGTACTTTTAAAGGTAATTCAGTGGGATGCAGGATAATTTTAACTTGGAAACTTATTCAAATTTTTTTAAATGTTAAATTTCAGTTGACACTATTTTCTTGTTGCAGAGAAATATGAAGTACTCAGTAAACCTAAACTTCCATGAGAGAAATGGAATGGAAGAAAGAGTTCAAAGAAGCAAAGGAAAAAATTGAAATTTCCAACTGCTAAAAGAAGGCTTATTCACCTGTTTTTTTTTTTTTTTATTCACCTGTTTCTTAAATGGATGATGGTAAACAGGTGTCAAAGCCCATAGTCTTTGGTTTCATTGGACTCATATAATAATTTATTGCCTTTATTTTAAAATAATCAGTATTTGTAAGATGTAGAAAATTATATTATTTGGGGCTACTATTTAGACTTATGTTGGGGGGGGCGCCTCAGTGGTACAGTCCGTTGAGCATCCGACTCTTGTTCTTGGTTCAGGGTGTGACTTCAGGGTCCTGTGGCAAAGCCCCTTATCAGGCTCTGCAGTGAGTGGGGAGTCTGCTTGAGGGTAGCCCTCTCCCTCTGCCTCATCCCCTACTTGCTCTCTTTCTCAAATAAATAAATAAATCTTTAAAAAAATAAATCAACTTACATTGAAACACTTTGGATGTCAACTTTAAAATGTGCAAAGTGAAACAGAATTTTTCAAAATTATGTTTGGGCATTTAAGGGAGAATGTTTGGAGACCATTGGTTCTTAATGGTGCCTGCATCAAAGCCATAAATGCCCACAATCCACACAGGAAAATTTCAGTCAGAATCTCTGGGCGCATCCTCCCCACCCTGTCTATACTTGTGATAGTCACATGAGCCAGAGTTGATAACCAGGGTCATGGGGTGAATTAACTTTTCCTCTCACGTTCCTCTAGGACAGAAAGGGTCTGGAAAAACACATGGGGCAGGTACAGAACAAGAAAAGAACTGAAAGAGGAGAAAAGGGAAAGAGGAGGGAAAAAAGCAGGAAAGAAAAAGCATTGAAAACCATCCCACCCCATCCCAACCCAATTTTGCCAAAGAATAATCCTGTCTCTAACCAATAAAGATTTCGTTATTACCAGACTCTTGGAAAGTACATTTGTCTTTTTTGTTTTTTTTCTATTATTGTAATATTTGACAAAGTGCATGTTCAATAAGTCATTTGGATGAACTCTTGTTTATCCGCTAATGAACATCTTTTATCTAATGAATACTGCTTCTTGCCCGTGTTATATCAGTTTGTCCTCCAGAGTCTTCTCAGTATTCAGTCCCAGAAAGAATGGCCTCATCTGTTTGGGTTTTACTGCTACAAACACCAGGGTCTTGGGAACAGACAGTGCTCTCCAGGTGTCAAAAAATGCTTGTTACTTTGCTATGGTATATTTCATTTTAGGAGTCCTCTGTGATGCTTCTCACACATAGAGTTTCATCCATCCTTTTTTTTTTTTTTAAAGCACCTTGTAAGTGGTAAATTCCACAACTCCTTTGTTCTGACATCACTGGGTTCTGACTCTCCATAGGTAATTGGTATTATTGTTCTGATGCTTCCATTGTTGACACTTGTGCCAATTTCCTTAAATAGTAGCTCACCTGTGGGTACTGAATTATTCTACACAATCTTCAAAGGCTGTCAGAAGATGCCTTCTTGAAATTTTATGATTTCATGAACAAATGTGAAATCCTTGGTAAATGTGAAATACTTGGTAAAGCCCTGGGTTTCTTTATATTTATTATTTTGGAAACCATTCCCAATCTGACTAGCTGCAGTACACATTTGCTAGGAATGTCTTCTTTCGGTTTATATACACAGAGCTGAAGACAGCAGCCGAATTATTTCCTCACTAGAGGAAAACAATTTATTATTGGGTACATTTTATTGATTTCATATAAAATTTTTCAAGTCGAGAAAAAAGTAGGATTCCCCCAAAGCAGACAATGTATTCCTCCTCATCACCACAATCCCCAGCTAGAGGAATGCTTTAATGAAAGGCCTTTATAAGCTTTACACCCAGGTGCACGAGCTTATCATATCGCAGGCACCCCAAATCATTAAACGAAATCTCTGAGGCATAACTGACACTTTTATCCCTTATCTGACAACTGCGACAGGAGCCAGTGTGTTCACCAACCCCTACTCTTCCTTCGGAGCCCGTCCTCTTTTCTCGAATGGCTCCTTCCTTGGAGACGCCTCAAAAGTTTTCATCAGCCATGATAATTTCGGGATAATCTCAAGCTCTTGGCTTTGTCCAGCTTTTGTTTCTGAAGACTAACATTTTATGCTGGACTTCATCAATAAGAGATAAATTAAAGTCAAGTGGCAAATTTTGAGTGATTTTTAAGGAACCCGAGCTTGGTAGGCAACTCTGACGCGAGGCCCCTCGCTGCCATTTTCTGCGGTCTCTACATCCAAATATTGCCGTATCTACTTGCGTTCATTTCTTTGTTCTACTCCCACAGTCTAGAGTTTTGTGACAACTGCTGTCATCTCTCTCTCTAACTTGATCTTCCTACCACTGTTTATGTTACCTTCAGACAGGACAGCTCTGATCATGTAGATTATATCCTCTCTCACAAAGTTTTAAAGGCTTCTCATTGCACATTGAACCATGCCCAAACGTCCTCACTTGGCTTTTAAAACCGTACATGCTTACCAGAGTCAACGTTTTGAAGGACCTCGTTTTCTAGGCACTCATGTAAATACCAAGGTTATAAAAAGTAATAAGAACATTAAGTATTTGTTGCTATTAAGAGATTAAAAAAATATATATGGTTCTCACCAGAAGTTCTCTTCTACCTGGGAGAGGCTTGTTCTACTCTACACTCCCACACACATTTCCACCTGTTTGCATCCACACACCATTGGCAGAAATCCCCTCCTTCAGCCATTCAGGATGACCCACAAGCCTCACAGACACACGACACTCTCCTACCCTTGAACCTTCGCTCATTTGGTTCTCTTTCCCTGGAAGCCTTCTCCTGCCACATCCTTCCTGGGGATACCCGTCACGCCCGCTCTCCTCAAATTCTCAGTATTCTATAGGGCTCTCTCAGACCTCCTCGGCTGGATTAACACCTCTCCATTTCCTCAATGTGTATTTACTGACATTAAACACCGTAATATACTATATTACGGTCAGTAATAATACTATATTAATGTCAGTATTTACTGACATTAAATACCGTAATATACTATATCACTCCTGAAGTAGGGAGTCTCCTTCTCCACTAAATTTGGAAGACCTCAAAGGCACAGATTTTCTCTTTTCTTTTCCTTTATGTCTCCCAAGGTGCCCAGACCCTTAAGCATAGATAATCCCTGACAAATATCTGGTAATCTGCAGTAAATGCTTCAGCGTGGGACCTTGAGAGAGCGACCGGCACTTGATGTATTGCTTCATGTTGAAATTCCAGCCCATTGTCTATGTCATATTAAGATTTAGCTTCAAGTACCCACTAAGTTTTTTATAGCTTCTTTAACCAGATTGCAAGGCGATTCTTTTTTAGCCAGCAACATAATGTGGGGAAAGAAAGACAATGTTCCTTTTCTCTAATGCGTTTTGCAATCACAGATTTCCTTGGCTATGCCTTTCTCTCACGATCCTTGATTCAAATGGTGATGTTGTAACCATGGTAGACACTGAGCCACAAAGCAGCCACAATTCTAAATACTGGTTGGCAAGAAAAAAAAATTCTCATTAAATACTTGCTAATTAAATGGCTTGGGTGAATTCCAGGTTTATGAAGTGTTATCAGCTTCCGCTTTGGATAGAGGTATTCTAGGGCTCCATTGTCATCAGTTTTTTATTTTTTATTTTTTTAAAGATTTTATTTATTTATTTGAGAGAGACATAAAAAGCACGAGCAGGGGGAGGGGCAGAAGGTGGTGGGGAGAAAGAAACAGACCCCCTGTTGAGCAAAGAGCCCAATGAGGGCTTGATCCCAGGGGCTTGGTCCCAGAACCCTGAGATCATAACCTGAGTGGAAGTCAGATGTTTAACCAACTGAGCCACCCAAGTGCCCCTCAATTAAGTTTTTAAAAAATCAGTTCTCAATCTGGGGGGCAGGGAAAAATCAAAGTTTGCTTTTCTTATCTCATATGGACAGTCTGTGTTTGACTAAGTTTGATTTTCTGCTTTTTGCCTCAGTATTTTGTTATGGTATACATAGGAAACATTTTTGGAGGGGGTTACCTATAAGATTAAAAGGTACCATATGAAACTGGTGGGTACAAGAAAGATCAGCTAAGATTTTCAGCTTTCAAAATTACTCATTACTGGGGCACCAGGGTGGCTCAGTGGGTTAAGCCTCTGCCTTCGGGTCCTCTGATCTCAGGGTCCTGGGATGGAGCCCCGGGTCGGTCTCTCTGCTCAGCAGGGAGCCTGCTTCCTGCTCCCCATCCCCCTGCCTGCCTCTCTGCTTACTTGTGATCTCCCTCTGTCGAATAAATAAATAAAATCTTTAAAAAAATTACTCATTACTTGAGAAGATAAGATCAATACATGAAAAAATTTAATTCATTCTTGCCAGATATTATAACAATGCAAAGAGGCCACAAAAGACTATCTGACTGACTGATTTCTAAATATTATCCATTAGGACCATATACAGCTAGTGGGAAGGCCAGTAAGAACTGGAGTGGTCCAGCAGTGTAAACCAGAAGGCTAATGAGGAACACAGTTTAATTGAAGAAGAAATTTTATTTTATTTTTTTAAAGATTTTATTTATGGATTTTCAAGAGAGAGAGAGAGAGAGAGAGAAAGAGAACACCTGAGAGCATGAGGAGGAGGAACAGAGGGAGAAGCAGACTCCCCACTGGGCAGGGAGCCTGTTGCAGGACGGGGTCCCAGGACCCTGAGATGATGACCTAAGCTGAAGGCAGACAGTTAACCAACTGAGCCATCCAGGCGCCCCTGAAGGAGAAATTTTAATTGGGATACTAATTTTTTAAAAGTTGAAAATAAGCTTTTATCTGTAGTTCTTGACAATGAAGTCATAGAACCTAAGGGTCTCTATCACTTCAAGATGCCATAACCCCTTCGATTTCCTATAGTGTCTGGAAGGACAGGCAGGTAGGGTCTGTAAGCAGAAAGGAAACAGTCTTAATGTCATATAACCACGAACACTCCTGGGGTATCGGTGATGGTGTGCACGATGTTTTTGCTTTTCCCATCCCACTGCCGTCAGACGGCGCCATCTACCTCACCAGCTTCCTTTCACTCCTCTACCTCCTCTTCCCGTCCAGCCTCTCACACAACACTCACAGGCTTTTCTTCTGCTTTTCCCTCCCCACTGGGTGTCAGATTCCAAAGTACTGAGTTACGAGCTTCATCACTTCATCGTAGACAAGCCCCAGCAGGGCCTTTTGAGGGCTGCTCCCTTTTGGGGGGGACTTCACTTCAGGAGTTACAAAGGATGCCCCCCACCCCCAGCCGGAAACAAGCCCACATGAACATTTTACTTGGGCTTGCACAGTGCATTAATTTCTTTTAATTAATTTTTATTTTTTTTTAATTAAGGAATTTCCAGATTCTTCCATTAAGAGAACCAGACCACCCACAATGCCACAATCGAGGAGTGACTGCTCACTTTTAGGTGCAGATAAGCTAAGCTTTCAGTTTTCCCCATTCCTCAAAGCTCCCCACTGGTGACATTTCCTGTGATCTTATAAACATTTTTGCTGGGCATTCTGGGAGCATCTGGGAGACCACCAAAACTTTAGTTTGTTATTATTGACCACTGTTCATAGTATAATATAGACCCATTACGTTAAAAACACAACTGTGTCTCTATTCTGTCTTTCTGAAGATGTCCTCAAGGGGTCTGCTTCCATGACAACTATTAAGTGGACAGCTTTCTAGGACCCACTTGTCTGTCAAATCAGTAGAGCACCATACTAATAGTTATTATGTAATGTGCTGCTCAATTACTACTGTGTGTTGGAAAATGTATCTTGCACAGGAAACAATAAAGCAAAGACACTGGAAAACTCTAAATCCATAAATAATTTTACTCTTCTCTCTTCCTCCAGAATAAATTTCAAATTCTCCGACTGGGAGAATGCAGAGCCCGGCAGTCTGCGACCTCCAGTCTTTCCAGAATTAGCCCCCAGCTGCCATCTTCCTGCTACCACCCCAGGCTGAGGCAGCGCCATCTGTCGCCTGTTTGCTGCAATAAACTCCAGGCGATTTCCCCAATTTCCATCTTGCCCCTCCACACTCCACGGCCCTTCTCCACACAGCAGCCTTGGTGTGCTTTCTCAAATGGAATTCAGGCCTCCCTCCTCTGCATGAACATTCAGCATAAAATCTAAAGTAGTTGCCATCATCTTTAAGATCTCATGAGATGGGGCCTGTCTGTGTCTCTGACCTCAACTGGTACCTTCACCACTGGCGGGACCCTCTGGCTGCACTGGCCTCTGGTCACCAGACGAGCCTGTTTTATCAATACCCTCGCCGTTCTCTCTCCCTGAGCCTTCAAAAGGTTTCTCGTTATTCTGGTCTCATATCAAATTTCCCCCCTTCAGATAAGTCTTTCCTGTCTCATCCTTTCTAAACTAACTTCTCCTCCCAACACTGTCACTAGTCACTTAATTATTTCGTTTATTTGTATTATCTTATTTGTTTACTTGGATATTATCTGTTTTTACCCACCAGTGCGCACGTTCCTTTGAACTTGGGCACCTCATCGTCTTGTTCAGCCTTTATCTGCAGGGCCTAGCGCAGCCCTGGGGCACTGGATGATATGTTTTTCCCTAAAAATGCCCCCTACCCTTTCTCATCTCTCCACATTTACCTTTGCCAGTTTCCCTTATTGTCTAAATTCTACCTGTCCTTCAATAACCAACTCAAATACCATTTAAGTTGCTGTTTCTGTCCTCCAAAACTTTATGGGATTCCCCTCATCCTTCTGGTATGCCCTTTGCAGAACTGTCACATGTTCTAGGTTTCCTTATGTCATCCCTTCCACGATACGGTTAGCTCCTAAAGGAACACACACATATTTCACCTATTTCTGTACCTCTAGTACCTAGGACAGTGTCCTGCCTTACACGAAATAGACACCCAACACAAGTTTTATAATAAATAAATTGAGTGAATTAATAATATATCTGTGAATTCCTACCACTAGAAACATACTATGAGAAATGAAAAAGAAACCCAATCGTTGGGGTGCCTGGGTGGCTCAGTGGGTTAAAGCCTCTGCCTTCGTCTCAGGTCATGATCCCAGAGCCCTGGGATCAAGCCCCGCATCAGGCTCTCTGCTCGGCAGGGAGCCTGCTTCTCTCTCTCTCTCTCTCTGCCTGCCCCTCTCTGTCTACTTGTGATCTCTGTCAAATAAATAAATAAAATCTTAAAAAAAAAAAAAAAAAGAAACCCAATCGTCAAGTTCTTTTCAAGCAAATGGTTACTCCTCAGCATTTTCATGGAAGACAGAGTATAAATAATTCCCTTCAGATTTTTCTATCACTGACTTTAGTCACCTTATTTATAATTTTGAGTGCTTAGAAGTCAGCAAGCTTTGTGTTCTAGTTCCAAAAAAGACATTCTTAAAAAAAAAAAATTAGCAAATGACTCACTGAAATGTCATTTAAAAGAATAAAAAATAAAGCACTCACAGGGCTGTCTCAGTGGAGGGAGCCAACAGCAACTCACAGAACGAAAATCAACTGAACTATGCTGAAGTCGTCAAAGATCTTCAGTTCTCCTCAGCACCGGAACAAAAATATGGGACACAATATCCAGATGGTGGGTAAACAACACTGTTGCCATTTTCAAGGAAGAAAAGTATGATTTGGTTTCTATAAAACAAGAGAAATATTGGGGAGGAGGGAGACTGTATAGACAAATTTGACCTCAAATTATAACCCGCATGTTACAGAAAACATAAAATATTGGATCAGTCTCTCATATTGAATTCATCATTTAATAATAACAACTAAATTAAAAAGTGGGGTGCCTGGCCGGTTAGGTAGATAGAACCTGTGGATCTCGATCTCAGGGTTGTCTGTTCGAACCACACTGGATGTAGAGATTACTTTAAAATCTTAAAAGAAAAAAGTTTAAAAATTTAAAAAATAAATTACGAAGTACTTCATATGTGTCAAGGGCGGTTCTAAGCCCTTTACATAGGCCAACTCATTTAATCAGGACAACCTTATGAGCATTATCATATTATCATATCATCAATACAACCTTATGTTGATAAAACTATATTATTAATATTTTAGTACTATCATATGCTACATCATGAGATAGGTCTTGTCACATTACCGCCATCTCTGTTTAGTGAATGAAGAAATGAGGCACAGAAAGACTCAGCCCTTCGCCCAGGGTCACCCAGCTGGCCAGTGGTGGCTCTGGGAGTCCACCTGGCCCCAGAGCCAATGCCCCTAACAATTTCACTATCTTTCCTTCCCAAGTTGTTCTTTAGTTTTTCCAAAATATCCTAGTTCTCTAAAGCAAACGAAACTCTTTTGATAGGCTAGTGGATTTGCTAAATCCATAGATGAAAGTTCTCTGTAGAAAGCGCCTTTCCCTTCTGATTCCTGACGGCATTGGAATTCCCCCAGGCAGACCATCTCAGCACCATGATTCACCTGAGAACATCCCAGGACCAGGGGAGCAGCACATATGGCTCAGGCTTCCCCCCCAGTTTTACTCCTACCAATCTTCCAGCCACCGAGGAAGAGTCTGTGAATGAGTCTGCACGGAACCCAGCGAAATCATTCCTTTCTGCGGGGCCTTTTTCCAGAATGGAGAGCAAAATTAAGCTTAATAAGAAAGGTTTTAGAGAAAAAACATAATGCTGCATCTAAAAGAAACTACATTCCTCCTGGAAGAAAGAATGTTTCTTTGGCAACTAGAGAGAGACGCTGGCTTTGGGTGCGTGCTGGGTCTTCAGCCCTTCCACGGAGGGCAAGGCCGTGGGCTTCAGAGGCGGTTTCGTGCAAGAGAACGATACCAGACCAGCTTCGGGGGCTCGTGCGGACTTTTCCTAGGTCCCATGTCTGTCTTCCTTGCCAGCCCTTCCCCATTTTCATCTAGACACCCACACACGCACTCTGATCTTTGGACCAGCCTCCCGCGGGGGTGACCCCATTTCCAAGCACCCTGGCCTTGCTTCTAACTTCAATTCCCAGCTCCTCTTCAGCGCAAAGTCTTTAAAATCACACTTGACATGTACATCTTTATCTTCTTCTCTTTGATCAGAAACAGAAATGGTTCTCTACTTTGTTTCTCCCAGGGTTTTCTATTCCTTCTCAGAAAGAAAGAAAAGAAAGAAAGAAAGAAAGAAAGAAAGAAAGAAAGAAAGAAAGAAAGAAAGAAAGAAAGAAAGAAAAGAGAGAGAAGAAAGGAAAAGAAAACACTATGTAACTGATTATTTTCTTGTAAAGTTTTCAGCCACATTTAAATCACCACTCCAAGAAATATTTTCTTAAACTGAAGAGTTTAACAAAATATAAGTGGTTGCCTTTAACTTTAGATTAAATTTCATTACTCTGAGACAAGTATGCAAAATCCAAGTAACAACTCAAGAGAAAAGAAAAATTTAAAAAGCCGGTATTTTTTCAATTATTCCAAAGAAGCTCTTTTCAAAGTCGCTTTGATTCATAAACTTCAAAGACACCTAGATTCCATTTACTGAAGGGCCAAACAACAATATGGATAAAACCACCCAGTTATTCTTTAGAACAGATTAACCCTGGATTTTAACTGCCCTACAACTCACTTCATATTAGTCATTAATTGTCAATTCCTCTGCTCATGGATATTATAAACTAACTAATATGAAAAGCACTTCATTATTTATCACTGACCTGAACATATTCTGAGACTAGACTGCATCTAGTTTAACTTATCCAACTTTCTGCTAACATAACCACATTTGGACGATTTGATGAATGTTCTTAGTGGTCAGTATAGCTAACATATTATAGAGAAAGACTGCAGTTTGCTTTTGTACTTAAACCTCTTTCTCTAACTTCTGTTTGCCTTTCCCTGCACACCTTCTAGCATCACCTAATGTTTATACTAAAAAGACACTTTCCTAGCATTACTAACTTTACTAGCATTAATGTTACTGTTCACGTAACCCTGTTTCCCTTCTTCTGAGCAGCACACATTTCTCTTTCTGCTGCCCAGATCCTCCAACACGCTATTTTATACCTACTGGCTTCGATTCCCATATACCAACTCCCATCTCCACTGTAACTTACAACATTGGATTTACTCTCCAGCAATCTCCAAAACTGTGCCGTGGCTCCTGAGGCCTCTGTCCTCTGCTCTTCTCTGCCCGCAGTTGATGTTTTGATAGATTTTTCCAAGTCCATCATTCTGGTCAAACCTGCATATCCCCTTGTTCTCTGTGTACTGGTTTCATATTTCCTGCAAACTACAGCCATCCTCTGAGGGGATGTCCAGCCATACCCTCAAACTCAAGAAGTCCAAAATTCCATACGTATAGTATATTTCTTCTCAAATAGTAAATATAAGGAGAGAAAGAATATAAAAAGGAATGAGGGGGTTTTTATAGTTATTTTAATGTATTATGTTGAACTCTATTCCAGCCCTCTTCAGCCAGTTTTCAGGAGAGAATTAAGCTCTAGGTTTCCAATGCATGTCATAAATTCACTTCCCTCCTAGGCATCTGGCATGGTAGACGTTATGTGTCACCTTGAGAAGACTGAAAACAGTCATCCAAACCAATCTTTGGAAGTTCAGTTCATTGAGATCTCAATGAAAAGACAATTCTGTGAAGATATATAAATTACTGAAAATGATGTATGTCGAAGAAACCCAATTAGAAGAAATCATACAAGACATTGAACAACTTAAGAAAAAATGACCTCCAAAATGAGCCAGAGCTTCTAGTTTTATGGGTGAGTTCTTCCAAATCTTCATGCAACGTATGCTTCGGGAAATAGAAAAAAAAGTGTAAACACCAAAAGTATTTTTAAAAAGCCATATGCTTCCCAGTGCCAAAATCTGATAAAGGAAAATATGAAAACTGTAGCCTTGTGTCATTTGTAAATATAGATTCAATAATCCTAATAAACAGCCCATCTAGTCAACTAAATTCTATAGTTTATCATGAAGAATGTCCAATAAGCAAAACAGAGTATATCCTAGAAACACAAATTGAGTTTATTATTCAGAAAACAATTCATCTGATATGTTAACTCAGTAGATCCAGTTAGAAAAATGAGAACTCAAAAATTTAGATCCATGTTTTACCCTATGAAGAGAATATTTCCTTATCATGAAAAAGAAGACCATTCTCAAGCCAATGGCCAGAGCCATATTAAACATGAACCACTGGAGACATTAAGGCTTAAAATGTGAATAAAATGAAGACACATCATGTTACTGTTAACATTTAACATAGGTCTGGAAGTTCTGGCCAATACTTTAAAAACTTGAAACCAAAAAAAGGCAAACTTTTAGGATATAGGAGATGAAATCACCAGCATTTATAGAGGATACAATTATATACATAAAAAAACCCAAAGAGAATCAACTGAAAAAGTCATCATTAGCAAAGTTCAGTAAAGCTGAAGATACGCATACAAAAATAGAGAGCTTTCCAAGACATCAGCTAAAATTAGTTAGTAAATACTGTCGGAAAACATTCCAATTCCCATAGTAACAAAACATACAAAATGCCTAAAACTAGTCTTATTGAGTAACATCTCAGATTGTATCAATAAATCTATAAAACTTGATATCAATTTATATTTAATTGTTTATAAACAAAAAACACCATGTTCTTCTCTGATAAGAGTTTATGCGTGCCATTAAAAGCATGCCGTTCATTCCACATTAATTTACAGATTCATTGCAAACTTCAAATTCAAATACCCTTGAAATTTTTAAGCTTGTCTAAATGATTCTAAGGTTCGTCTGGAAAAATGACATGATATGACCAGCTTTAAGCAAAATATTAACAAAAAGAGTAATGAATGAGTACTTGGCTTGCTAGACATAAAAACTTTTATGAAACTACAATAATTTAGGTGGCGTGGTAATAGCATGGGACCTGACAGATTAATGAAACAGTCAAGAGAGCCCTGAAATAGGACTAAAAATATATAAAAACTTAATGAAGAATGATAAATGAAAAATCACATACCATAAAAATGCTTGGAAGTAACATTGGTGAATATAAAACTGATTTAAAAGCAACAGAATACATCACCAAGGAAAAGATACATAGATTTGACTGCATAATCTTTAAAATCCATACAGTCCTGAAATAAAGCTTATCTAATATAACATCAATAATATTTTAAAAGTTAAGAACAAAACTCTAACAGAAAACACATTAAAAATATTTACAAACAAACTGTACCCTGGGAAAAATATTTGTAACATATATGACAAGTTAAGAACTTTATTGCATAAAAGAGAATTTACGTCTCCGTAACAAAAATAAGAGCACACTGTGCATCCGTTTCAGACCGCGACAAACGTAGTGGCTTAACACTGTCCAAATCTGTTTTATTTCTGAAGGTCGGAAGTGCAAAGTCAGTTTACCTGGACTGAATTTAAGATGTCCTAAGAGCTGGTTCCTCCTAGGTTCTGGAAGACAACACTTTCCCTGCCTTTTCCAGCTCCTAGCGGCCACCAGCCTCCCTTGTCCCATGGCCCTTTCCTCCACTTTCAAAGCCTGCAATGTAATGTAGTATCTTCAAGTCTCTCTTCTCGCTGACCTCTGATTCCACCATCACATCTGCTGCGACTCCAGTCCTTTTGTCTCCCACCTGGATAATCCAAAAAATCTCCCCATCTCAAGGCACTTAATTTAATCACATCTGCAACATCCCTTTTGCCACATGAGATAACACAGTCATATGTTTTAGAAATTAGGTTGTGGACATCCTTGGTAGACCATTATCAGTGTACCGCACATGAACAGAAAAATAGATAAAAGAAGGAGAGACAATACACAGAATTTTTTAAAAAATGGCCACTAAGCATGCGAAACGCATGTTCAATCTCACTAGAATCTTTTGTTTTTTAAGATTTTTATTTGTTTATTTGGCTGAGATAGATATAATGAGAAAGAACTCAAGCAGGGGGAGCAGCAGGCAGAAAGAGAAGCAGACTACCCGCTGAGCAAGGAGCTTGACACGGGGCTCGATCCCAGGACCCCAGGATCATGACCTGAGCTGAAGGCAGGCGCATAACAGACTGAGCCACCCGGTGCCCCTCGATCTCACTAGAATTCTAACTGGAAAATAAAACAATAGTGAGAGATTTATTTTGCCTAACAAATTGACAGAGACTTTTCTAAAATATAAGTACATGAATCTAGTGCGAACACAGTTTCTGAAACATTGTGGACAATGATTAGATGATATGCGTGAGGAGCCTGAGAATGTTAATGTCATTTAATCCGAAAACTTTATTTCTTGAGATTTGTCTTAAGAACTTACTTAGGTAGGCATTTGAAAATGTATAATAAGGTGGTATTTTAAAAGAGTAATAAATTAGAAACTATTGTCCTCCATTAAAGCATGGTTAAATAAATAATGATAAAGCTATAGGACTGAATATTGTGCAGCCATTAAATTAAATCTTAAAAGATTTTTAATAATATCCAGGATATTCTCACAACACACTGCTGAGAACAAAAGCAGAATAAAAACTGAATCTATTACAAAATATATGCAAAAGTGGAGGCTAATAATGGTTAACTCAGAGTCATTGGATTATAGGATACTTTTATTATATTTTACCTTAATAATAAATATTATTACTGTTATAATCATAAAAAAAGATAATTTAAAATTCCAAAGTGAAAGATGACAGATGTTGGACACAGAGCCTCGGAATTCTAAGCAGGATGGAAAATAGAGTGTTACACGCCCCCAAATGGCAGCTCCCACACATCAACCGCAGACCAGCCATGCACATTACTCCTTTCAGAAACAAAGCCAGCCAGCACCACGTGCAAATCAGTATCTCACAGTTATGCACCTTCGTCAGCAGAATAACACAGAGCAAGTTCGAGCACAGAACTCCAGACCCCGAGTAGAGGAGGGTTTTGCCATTGGGCCTACGAAAGATCATGGACATACTGCGGAGCCTCCAGAGTGAGAGGGAAGAATTAAGCGATAGGAGTTTTAATTAGAATCTAACGTAGAAACAAGAAACTGATTGGAATTGCTGAAGATTGCATCCCATAAACACATCAGACACAGCACAGTTCACAGTGCACCTTTTTTTCACTTGGCAAAACAAAAACAATAATATTAAATTTTGCTATAGGCTCCTAGAAGGAATACTCATTTCAAAGTGTGAGTTAGGGCTACCTGATGCTAACGCTGTCAATAAACTAACAGTAAGTTAGCTTTATGACAGCAAAAATGTTTTGTTCGTTGCGACGTGTCTGGTACCTGACACCCAAGAGGTACTCAAAAGATAAGGTTTTGTTTTTGGTTTTGTTTCTATTTTTAAGCAAGCTACACGCTCAGTGTGGAACCCAATGTGGGGCTTGAACTCATGACCCTGAGTTCAAGACCTGAGCTGAGATCAAGAGTTGGACACTTAACCGTCTGAGCCACCCAGCTGTCCGGTGTCCCTCAATGAATGATTGTTTAACTGTTTGGACCGGAAGAATTACTATCTTCTACCTTCCGGTTAAATGTCTTATCACTTTCACAGGATATGAACTCACTAACCAGGGCCAATATTGGAGAACTAATATATCCTATTCACATCTTATACAGGGGTATTATTTTAAGGGAAATCCTATCTCAAATCTAGAAAGGAACTTAAACCTCTTCAAATTCAGGCCGTTCCATTTAACACAGAGGACGAATGCCTTAGAGTCTAATGTAAGTGGTTCAAGGACACACCTCGGGCAGCAGAACCACGGTGGAGGGGTCCTCCTCCTCCCGTGCCCCCACTGAATGCACGCATCGGAGGCTGCCACGTGGGTGATTTGGCAAGTGGAGGTGTGTTCCCCTGGGACAGCCCCATGGCTCCTGCCTCTCTTCTCACAAAATATGACCACCCACCCTGTTACCCCACACTGTCTACGCCCAGCCCCTGCCATTTTTACATTAACTCTAACACTTAATATGGGTGACACTACTTCTCTCAAGACTACTGGCAGAGATCCTTTCTCAAATCAGCTGCCAAGTGATTTTGAACTCGGCTCAGGGAACGTCATGTCTGAGGACGCTGAATACTGCAAGCCCGATAGACTTCCTGTTCCTTGTAATTGTGTTGTTCATCCTTGAAGTCTCTGTATTTGACATTTTGCCATTGTCGGCTCATTAAATAAATTACTTATTAAAATAAAAGAGCATCCCTGCGGTAAGCGCCTGGCCTGCTGACATCCAGCTGAAGAATGATGTGCTGGGGTTTTGGCTTTGTCTGATTGTCCCGAGTCAGCTCGGCAGAAGCCACCACCCCCCGAGCAGTCCCTGCAGAGGTTGGGGACACACAGAACCAAGGCATGGCAGGCATGGCAAGGCCGTCCGTGTTTACAGCGAGGGGAGATACTTTTACAACCTGGGGACCAAAGACATGCTATTATGCCGTTCCAAGCCACTTACTCTTCTCAGTAAAAATCTGGGATTTACAGATAACATTTGTTATATTCAATAAAAAGAGCTAGGCGATGGCTGGGGTCACTCACAGATGTTGACAGCAGCCCACCAGAGGCAGATACAGAGACGACACCGTCGTGAACAAACCTCCAGGCAAGAGAAAGACTTGAATTCTGTCATCTTTCACCTCAAAACTTTTTTCCCAAAACTGAAATTCAAGCAGTCAACATAATACATGAAAAGATGAAATTCTGCCCCCCCCCCCAGCCTCCCTCCAGGCTTTTGCCTGTTCCCCTGGAATGTGAAGCAGCAAATGTAGATTTCTGTGATTCTGGGCAAGGAATATTGGAGCAGATAAGGTCTGAGCTGAGCTGGGAATATGATAACTATTTTCATGGACTGCTGAGTCTCGCTAATTAGATACTTTAATGAAACTTGAGCTTTCTCTTCCTAACTTCCAGCACCCCTTAACCCTTAACAACTGGGCCAGGCAATCTTTTAAACAAAAGGAAGGGGAAGTTTCCTATAGCTCCCCCGGCTTGAGCGCGCGCTCTCTCTGTCTCTCTCTCTGACAAATAAATAAATAAAACTTAAAAAAAAAAAAAAGATAGCGTTTTGGAAGTTTGATGAGGATGTATATTTTGCTTGAAAGGACAGTTAGATCTTAGACAAGCTGAGAGATATGGGAAAGCATTCTCAACATGGGAAATGAAATGAATTATGGCTCAGAGGCCAGAATATACTGGAATTCTTCCTTTTCTAGTAAAAGCTGTGTCCCTCTCTAACCTCTGTACGTGTTTCAGCATTTTTTTCTGGTTCATTTCCCATAATGAATGGTGTGAGAAAAATAGTCTTTACCAAAAATGTGTCCAAATCCTACAAAAGAGGAAAAAATCCTAAAAAGAATATTTTATTTTTATTAGGTGTTTTGTGTGATTGAAAGTAACTTAGGAAAAATGTGAAAAATAGCCATTTTTGTCCATAAATGTAGACTAGCTAATCCATTTTAGGTTGCATGGTATTTTGTTTATTAAGCTCACTATCAGCCTCTTTTGTTGCCAGCTGAAGTACAGTAATATGATTTTGTTCCAAATTTTACACTTTGCCAAAGGTCTGTTTCTCAGCTGCATTTTGGGAACAGCTGTCAGCCCCAAGCAATCTGATTGCTTTTCATGAATGATAAATCACTTCCCTGTACACTGATTTGTTTAGGTACAATAAGAAGAGACATCTTTCCACCCAATGTGTTAGCAGAAGAATTGGTAGGACGCGGATGCTGGGGGAGGCGTGTGAAGGTTCTAGTGGGCGTTTCCTTAGGACTTAATGTTCGATTAATGTTAATTTCACCGAGGGTGAGTACTGGGAAAAAAATTCTCTTCATTAGCGGTTCTGAAGGCAGCAAGAAAGAACAGGGATCCTTCCTCTCTTGGGAGCCATTCTCAATTACCACTGGGTCATCCATTTGAAAATAAAAAGAAAAAATTCTCCAAGATCACACATTCTTTTGTTTAAAAGATTGCCTGGCCCAGTTGTTAAGGGTTAAGGGGTGCTGGAAGGGGTGCTGGGAAGCAGGCTTCCCACTGAGCAAGGAACCTGATGCAGAACTTGATCCCAGGACCCTGGGATCATGACCTGAGCCAAAGGCAGATGCTTAAATGACTGAGCCACCCAGGTGACCCACGAAATTGTACAGTTCTCAGGTGGTTTTCCCAACTGTTCTGACCCTCAGTGGTCTCACTTTCCCTTGAACTCTTGGGACATTTCTTTTAGCTGCTCCCTCTCTGCTCTCCTTCCCTAACTGCTTTTGTGCCCAGCCCACCCCCCTTCATTCAACTGCACTGAACCCTTGCCCTATCCAAAACAAAAATACGCTCTTTTTATACCTCTGTTTCCCTAAACCTGATTCTTTGGCAAGGAAGCGTCCTTCAGCCTTTCTTGCCGGCTAATCATATTCAGTCTCTGAGATCTCCTCAAATGTCCATTTCTTCTTTCATTTAACAAACATCGAATGAACGGCTACAATGATTCTTCTTCTAAACTAGTAGCTAGTGGTAAACACATGAAGAAGACAAACTCTGTCCTAAAGACAACCTCTGTCCTAACCTCTGTCCTAAAGACACCCACAAATTCTTACCTTTTTCTAAAAGTCGCTGTGTCATGTGGCCTCTGACTGTCACTAGTCTCCCATCTGTCACTCATTCCTTACGTCCTTGGGCTCCAGCCACATCAGCTTTCTCTCGGTTCTCAAAGTCCTTATGCTCCTTCTAAACTCAGGACTTTGTACACCCCATTCGCTACTATCAGGCACTCACCTTTGACCAGCTAATCCCTGCTCTGCTTTATACCTCAGCCCCCTGTCCCTTTCTCGGGGACATCATCCAGTGTCTGTGAAAGGCTCAATTCTTTTACAAGTCCTCAGAGTGTTCTCACAGTCCTGTATGTCTTCTGCAAAGCCATGATAGCAGCAGTCCTAGTTTTGCAATTGTTGATTTGCTTCTTTGGTTAATGCTTGCTTCTCCCATAAGGCTGTAAACTGCATTTAGTATTTTATCAGTAAATCCTCAGGAACTGTAACAGTATCTGTACATGTTAACATTCAATAGATACTTCTGGAATAAATAACCAAAAAAGAGGATGTGTGAAATGAAAAATCCAGTTGGTAGGGGAACAACAAAGCCCTTTATCATGCAACAGAACATATGATGGAGGGAGTCGCGCGTGCTACAAGACCCCTGAGGAGGGTCAGATCTACATCGATCATTTCCATGAAAACAACTTCTTCTGACCATCAGACAGGGCAGTGAGACGGAAATCAAGGGGGGAAGAGTAAATGAAGCTGTGGACACAGAAAGTGAAGCATTGCCTTTCAAGAAGTTTAGTTGTAGGGTGACCAGAGGAAAGATCTGGAATGGAGAGGATGATTGTTTCTTAATAAAAGACTGAAAAAGACCTTAGGTGCTGAATAGAGAAGAGTTAGATGAAGAGATTAGCTAATTAGCAAATCCAGGCTTCTGCAGGTCTGGAGGGGAGAGGAGTTGGGATAGAGCTGAGAGGAACATCCCCCGCAGGAACAGGGACTTCTGTTTCATTAGGCAGGAGAGAGGGATGTTCGAATGTAGAGGAACACGGCGTCCGTTCCACAAGTATTTATCGGGCGCCTCCAGGTAAGGGGAATAAAGCATGTCTGGAGATGAAGCGGAAAGGGTTCTAGACAGCATAACCCTACAGCGATGACAATGAGCGAAGACAGACAAAAGACCAGAAACGGATAGTGTCGTATCCTCACGGTTTCTAAAGTCCTAAATCTTTGCCTCTTTGGGAGGCGAAGAAAGTTCTCTGCTGACAGAGTTGCTGGGGCTAGCCTGAGAAGAACAGTGAAAGTTTCTATCAGCTGCCACGGAGGATAGAAGGGGGAGCTTACGTGGGATGTGGGAAAGAATTTCTGGAAGCACTCAAGACTGGAGAACAGTCTGAGGTTCATGCATTTGCCCTGGCACCATCCCATCCCATGGTCCAGTCCTAAGAGCTAAAAAGGCAAAAAGGCGAACTGATCCAAAGAGAGGACAAAATTCCCAAGAAACCGGTGGAAGGGTGATTTTTGTGAGTGATGCCAAAACCACAACAGAAGAACTTAGTCAAAAGGAGGAAACCTTGCTTGCACAAAATCTCCCGAAGAGCTAGTCCCTCTCTCCTGTGCTTCTGCAGCAAGTTCCACTCGCTTTCAATTGCAATGTTAACTGTGTCACACTGGAGTACGTTTATGGGTAAGAACATCTTATTTTCCTTTATATCTCCCCTGGCTCTGTCCAATGCCTGATTGAGAGCAAGCACTTAGTGTGCATTCATTGACTTAATTTATTACATGATAAATAATCATGCTTTGCTACTTTTTATAATTATTTACCTTTCCATGCATATCATTGTTTTCTCTACTTTATTATGTGGGTTAAGACCAGGAATCATGCCTGCACTTTTCTTTGTACCTAGGAGTGGGCCCTAGAAATAGAACAAGGTCAATAATTTTTTGTTATTGCTATTGAAGGAAAAAAATGATTAAGATGGTAAAGCAAGGTCAGTTTCTGGGTTTCTCTCTCCCTGAAGCAGTCATAAACTTGTAGTTGAGTAATTGTAAAATTTTGAGACTAGAGGAAAAAAAATAATGTAATCAGAAGAATGGCAGTGACAAGTGTTGAAAAAGATGACTCCTTGTGTCTCCAACATCACAGGTACTTCTAGAAAATTATTTTCTGGGATAGAACCAACCCCAGGGTAAGAAGGACATTGTACAAAACTATCACAGCTTGATGGAACTACCCTTCGGAACAATGACTCTTTGGTCATAGTATGAATATCCTCAGGAGAACCAGAGCTGATTCTGCAGAGAGGAGGAGCCCCAGGGTAATAAGCATGGTGCGTTTCTAAATACGACTATATCAAATGAAAACACATGATTAAAACTGAAAGAAATGCAGATATGCTATGAGATAAAATGTAAATTTTAATGATAAATATGGACCTAACTTGGGTTCTTCTCAGACCCAGGACATGATATTGGGATCAGAGTTGGAGGGATGGGAAGTGATATTCACGTTCCTTATCTATTCTAGCATTTGACCAGGTGGATTTAGGAAGTACCGCCTCATTGTTACCAGCTCTTTGCTGGGTTTATTAAACATCAAGCAACTTCTTAAGTCACTTTAATTTTTAATGGCTCTTACCACCAGAGAAAAAGTGCCTGTGAAGATGACTTTCTCACTCCCTGGCCATGAATATCCCTTTTGGTAAACCCATGAATTGCTCTCCAGGTATAATCCAGTCTCATGTGAGTACAGGCAGTGCCAGTCAAAAAAACACCCAAAAACATTCCTTTGTCTTAAAAAAAAAAAAAGTTGTTTCCATTTACTTGGAGTCCCCCAAAGCCTTAACTAAAATGTTTATTTTATTGACCCAATGTAGATCCAGCCCTACAACCACAAATTCACCACACTGGAAAAGAATGGCTAGATTTCATACTTTAGCATGAATACCACAATAGTATTGACCCAAGTTTTTAGTAGGCTTTTTTTCTTCTTTACCTCATTGATTTTCTACTTCTGCATTTATGGTCTTATGGTAAATGTGCCCTCTACTGTAATATTTAATTGTACTTAGCAGAAGGTATTTATAAACGATGAATTAAAATAGAAATGGAGGCGCGCCTGGGTGGCTCAGATGATTAGACGTCTGCCTTCGGCTCAGGTCATGATCTCCAGGTCCTGGGGTCGAGCCCCCCATCGGGCTCCCTGCTCAGTGGGGGAGCCTGCTTCTCCCTCTCCCACTGCCTCACCCCCTGCTTGTGTGCTCTCTCTGTCTCTCTGTCTCTGAAATTAAAAAATAAATTCTTTAAAACAGAAATGGAAAAGGTGGATCTTTGGAGTGGCAAATAAAAGGAATGCGGACAGCGCTCTTCCTTCTTCACAAATATGTGTCACCCAAATCATCCACCACTACCTTCAAAATTCTCCTATCTACAACCCCCAGGAGAAGCACACATTCTAAAGTGGCTCTACCCACTCAGAGAAAGGAAATGTATAAAGAAAACATAAAAGAAAGAGAGATTTACAGTGTTACTATTATGCAGTGCTCCACTAAAACCCAGAAGTATAGAATAAAGGATACCTGGGGATAACTTCTTAGAAACTTAAAATTAAGTTACTGTGTTTACTCTCAAACTCCTGCTTTCTCCCTAAAATACATACATCATTAAAATTCAATATTCAAACATATATGTGGATTTTATCTGAAGTTAATTAAATTTAGATGAGCTTGCATTTATGTTTCATTAATCCATTTACGTATTTATTATTTGAACATCAGAACATTAGCTAATCATTTCTAAAGATTGGACTGCACAAGTAGGCTTTTTATAAATCTCATAAAGTTTTCTCTTACTATCCTGATTATCTGGATGTTAGTCATTTTGATCAAATTACCTTACTCAATTGCCAAATGAGCCATTTTTATGGAAAGAGCCGAAATGTATTTAAAGGAAGCCACAATAAACTTAAAAATTATTCTCATTGGTCTTAATATGGAAACAATTTAAAGCCAATTTGGTGTTGGTTTAGATGTTTTTCAATCAGCAGGATAAACTAAATTATTCAACAACACATACCCAGAAAGTTTTTCCTCTATATAATTATCCAGGTTAAGCAATCAAGGCACACAGTCCCAGAGAAGGATCTCCTGTCCTATTTACACAAGATCTGGTTTCAGAAAAGCCACTTCCTTTCATGCTTTTTCTCCCTCAAAAGTCCACAGCAGATTTTTCAAGGATGTTCACTGCTAACTGCCTTTCCGTAAAGTACGTGTCTTCATGGAGTACTTACTAGTATTTTTCACCCGTTATCTTTCCCTACTGCAGGGCTACCTAACAGGCTTTGCTACCGGGTACCCTTCCCTCCTGGACAAGCATAACATAACCCTAACAGTTGCCCCCAAGAACCCAGCGAAAGCCCACAGTGTTCCCACAGTGCCTGTGTGTTCAGAGTATTTTGAGTTACAATCTTCAGCTTCGATTCTCTGCTCTACACGGTACCAAATAAAGAGAGACAGGTAGAAAGCACCCATTTAAACTAACCTTTTCTATGTAATTTAACTTGAATTACTTCGAATTGGATTTCTATTTTAGCGTGCATTTGCATATTTATTATTGGGCCCAGAAGTCAAGTTTTGAAGCTGCCTCTGGACTCCCTTTACTCGTCATAAAGGAAAGAGGAAAATAAAATTAGATTTTGACATAGATGAATTTATTTGCTTTTATTAAAGCATAATCCAAAATGAATGCAAAAGATTCCCCAAATTAGGAATTATATCGTGAACATAAAGCCTATTTATGGGTCATATGTGCAACGTGCTACAATTTAAGTCCCCTCAGCCTGCTCTGCCGCAGCCTACACCAGCAGGTCCTGGTCAGTAGTGGCCTAAAGCACCAGGACAGACAGGAAAGGCAGCCCCCCCCCCCAGCGTGGCAAAGACCAGATAGGGACACTTTCAGAGGGGTCCAAGAGTATCCAACGGAGAAACTAAGTGAGACAGAAGAGGGGAAAAAAAAAAAAAAAGCTTTCTTCATCTTTCCCCATTTCTCCTTTTCTATACGATACGCATATCTACACAGTATGTGCCTCGTACTTAATGGGGGTGAACAATAAATGGCAAATTAGCAAAATAAGCAACAAAGTAAAAACCTCAGACTCAGGTATGAGGGGTCCCCACTCTAGAGGACACACACTTAAGAGGAGTCCCACTTTGGCATTCCCCTAGCTGCATCCCTTCTCTTGGGACAAGGGGACATGCCCAAAAGAAACCTGCACCCATCCTCCACCCTGACCCTGCTCTGGGAGTGGAAGACCTTAAAATCCCCCACCTAAATAACTCTAAGCCCTTTCCAGTGCCTGCCTATGTCTCCTCCCAGGACCCCCATCCCCAGGACTAACCCGAATGGTACACATACTTCCAGGGTGCCAAGAAGAAGCTGATTGGGGCAAGGGGGTGGCCTAGGGCAGAGTCCAGACCTGCAAATTTCATAACCCACATGTATATGAGGCCACTCCAAGAGCCGGAGGAGCCAGAGATGGGGAAAGGCAAGGAGGGAGCCGGCTGCAGGTGACCAGCAGTAGACTCACCCAGAACCACCGGTTTCTAGCTCAAAACTCCTTAGAAAAACCCCCTGGAATTCTAAATTTTAATACTTCTTTATTAATCTAAGAGTGTATTTGTCAGAGGCCAGAAACTGCTTTAACAGTCTGTAGGCTTATAGTTCTTAACAACTTAGACACAGGGTGGCAAGACCTCCACTTGGCCTCTCACCCAAGGCTCCATGAATGTTAGGGGCGGGTTCCCAGAGAAGAGGAGAGAAAGAGGTGGGAGGAAGAATGGAGAAGCGAGAGGAGAGAAAGAAGTAACCGTGAAGGAGGCCAGGATGAGGGGATTTACCTGACGAGTTGTACTCAGTGCCCCATAAAATGCTGGGAACTTTTCAGCTGTTAGTATAAACTCATTGAGTGAACAGTCAGTCAGTCATTCGGTAATGAGGAAACCAGGCTAACGTGGCCACAGACACCGTTGGGACCACACCGGGCATCACGAAGCTTTCCAAAATGGCTTGCCAACTACTTGTCCGTCACCTGATCCCAACCTGAAGCATGAAAACGACCAATTTGGTAACTGTTCTATTGTGCACATGGAGCTCTCCTGACCGCCAAACACTCTCACCAGAGGATGAGTTGACCCTCAGGGAAACATCGCCTCATCCTGGGCGTCAGGCAGATCACGTCATCAAAACAAGCAGGACGGCTGGTGCCAGGGCTTCTGAAATTGCACCCACATGACATGAAAACTTGAAATTCTGCAGGAACCCTGGAGCCGAAGAGGCAGGGTTTGGTTGTAAGAATATTTCAAAGGAAAATCAGTTTGGTCACTGAACGTGCTTAGTAACAGTATTCGTTCAGATTTACTTGCTTAGTTTAAAAATACCATTTTTTTACACAACTCAGTAAGAAAGTGTGTTAATGTTTCTCTCCTCCCGTCTCCCACCTCTACACAGTGGTTCTCAATCCTCATTCTCAACCTGAATCACTTGGACATATTTTTTTAAAAAATATCAGTGCCTGGGCCCTACATGCAAAAATTCTGATTTAACTGGGAATAGGGTCTGGGCATTAGTAGTTTTGAGAATTATTCCAGAATATTCAAATGTGTAACCTAAAATGGGGGCTGCTGAGCCACAGAGAGTAGAGGTTCATCAACCTGATCAGGTTCATCAACCTGACAGCAGGAAAAGGAAAGTCTAGAAGGGAATGACGATCCTCTGAGGAGGTGACCTGCAAAGCCCCAGTCTAAGGAGATGGTTGTTATACCACAGTTTGGTTTCCAAATACATCTCCTTGCTTATGTCATTGACATTTATTTCGTGTTTGAATGACTCCCTTCCAGATTTTTCAAAATCACTAATTCATATTTTAATTCTCCAGAATAGTAACCATCCCTTCATTTTTAGATTCGTCTGGGTATTCAATGGTATTTCCAATTCTTTGAGCCCTAGTCATAGTAAGAATGCTTATTAGGTGTTGAATAATATCACTGTTCTCTGCAGATCTCAAACTTCAAGAAGCATCAGAAGCTCCAGGCTGTTTGGTAAAATCACATTCTGAGCTCCACGCAGAGGTCCCGTCCAGTGAGTCTGCAAAGGGGCTTTGGGTGGGCATGTCCAACAAGTTCTCCAGACAATCCGGCTTTCGGTGATCAGCAGGCAACCCTTCAGAGAAGCAGTGCTCTTTGGCCGCTGGGGTCTATACAAAATCATTAGCCATGGAAGATTTCTTCTCTTTCTACCACACCTTGGCCTTTCTGTAAAACAATGACACAATTCTTCCAATTCCATCAGTCGTAGGAAATTCATTACAAACAGGTTTCCTTTGCTCTTGTAATGTTAAAGAACACCGCCTTTTTCAGGTTCTGTAGTAGACTCAAATCAACTCTTATGAAATCTTGGTGAACTGACTGGACCTTACATGAAATCCTTGAGCCGACTGCTTACCCCACCATCACCTCTAATACAGGGCACCCAATACAGTATATTACCAAACAATCAAGGATAATCACACATATGACAAAGTAAGCAGGATACCGGGAGTTTTGAGCAACCCAACTTACATTAATATCTTGACAATCATGCAGGATTCCACGGCCATTTCCTTATCTTTGAGGCTTTTCCTCAATTATAGAAGCTAATAAGATTGGTAAGGCGCCGTTTGATTTACTTATTGATTTATTTATTTATTTATTTATTATTTTATTTTATTTTTTGAGTCCGTTCAGTCGTGGAGCCCAACATGGGACATGAGCCCCCGACCTTGAGATCAAGACCTGAAGGAAGACCGAGTTGGTGGCTTAACTGACCAACTGAGCCGCCTGGGGATTTCCCCCACTGCCCGCCATTTGACCTTCTTAAAATATATAGGTTGTTTCGCAACCTGTTGGTTCTTTTAAATCATTGATACTTAACTGCTTGATGACTGTCTCCACTTGCTTCCCAGGTACCCGTGGAAACTGATACACCGCTCGCTGTCTTGCAGAGAACCGTCCTTCAAGGTTTCGCAGAAGCCAAGTCCCGCAGCTGTGCAGCGCCATCTGCAATTGTCACACACGCCGCAGAGCCCAAGTAGCGCTTCGTTACTTTTTTCATTTAGTCCGGACAATCCTATAAGGGAGGTGATATTATCTCCATTTTAGGTATGGAGAGCAAGGTTCAGAGGCCTGGTTTTCCCAAGGTCGCCTCATTAGTGAGCTGAGACTAGAATGCAGGCGCTCTGAATATTCACCCTGTTCCCCTTCCCGTGCGTCACACGGCCAGTCATGGGCTCTGCTGGTTCGACGGCACCCAGACATGGCAGGTACCCTTAATTACTTCTTCCCCAGACCCAGCTGGCCTGCCAGTCTCCTCTCACAGCTGAGACTCGTGTTAGCCAGGTGTTCACGTCTGACCGTTTGTATTAAAGGCGAAAACGAAAACTGCATTAAAAGCGTGTGCCATTTCACTGTCTTCCAGCATCACCTTTCCTTTGCCATCTATCAAGGGATACCATGTGTTTTCCTGGCCATCTTCTTGTGTCTATTATTTTCATCATCTTTAAGTACTAGAATTGGCCACCGCTCTGTGGTTGGCACCGTACTAGATGCTACTGTGGTCACACAACAAAATGACAGTCTCGCAGTGCCAAACTCACACTGGCAGCAGCTGATAAACAGGAGGGGAAGTAGATGTGGGCAGGAGGAGCTGGGCCAAAATTAACTCAAATAAGTGTGCGCTTTGACAAGGGCCAGGTGCAGAATGGACGGGTGAGAGGCAGAGGCAGGGGATTCTGCCCGCCGCCCCCCAGTGCCCGGCTGCGACCCTGTCCCATCCCGAGGAGGGGAGGGGATTCTCGAATGTGGTTACCACCTGGGCTGCTGATCAGCACGCTGCCACAGCTGCTGAAATGGGCTCCCCCGCCCCGGGCTTCTGGGAGAAAGCTCTTCCTGGCTCACCTAGGACACCTCAGAATCAGGCTGCCCCCAGCTACACCGACTACCCGTCCTCCCTACAAACACGTGTACTCATTCTAACCATGCTGGGCCGTATTTCACATATATAGTTGTAGAAGTTCATTTCTAAGGGCTTACCATTTGAAGAGAATTACCATTTTAGCCAACAAAACTATTTACCCAATGAACAGTTATTGTGATGTAAGTGGAAGTCACTGTCCTCGGGCCTAAAGGGGCAGAGACGACAAGACACAGATGTTTCCTGCCCTCGTGGGGCTGACATTCTAGTCGTCTTGGAATTCTAGCTATTGTTTACAGGAAACTTTGCCATAGCCGCGTAATTCATTCCCATCAGTGGATAGTGTGGATCGTATGTCTAGTGACGTGGAATTCTTACTTTAATATTCCAAAGCTCAGGTCCCAAGAGAGTCTGCATTAGTTTGGGGGCGGGGGGGGGGTTAGCCCAAGCACTGATGTATTTAAAAACTCCCCCAGATAACTGAATATGTCACAGGAGCTGAGAACCAGTTCTGTTCCAGAATTTCCTCCCCCACCAACCCCAGAACCTAAGAAGCATGTGGAGATATGAATAAACCTGGGCCCCAGACCCCCAAATTAGAATAAGACGGCTGGGAGGTTGTGTTTTTAATAAGCGTTGCAATAATGTTTATAATCAGACGAATGTGGGAAATACTGACTGTTGTCCAAAATAAAATTTATTAATTGCACTGTGAATTAATCTATCAAAAATCCTAATTTTTAAGGTATATTTTAAAATTTATCATCAGTTTTTCATTATTAATGAGTCAGAATTTGTCTTTCTTATAAACATCATGCCATTGTTCTATGAAATGTAAGAATGAAGTGGAATTAAAATAAATATGGCCTTATATGTTGTTGGCCTTTAAAAAAAAAATAAAAAATGGACTTCGTCCTGGCAATAACACAATTTCAAATCAGTTTGTTAAAATATGTTTGGATTGAGAACATCTGATTTCTTGTTCACAAACTAACCTAAACATTTCTTGTTAAATGAAATTTAGTCATGACTTAAAATATTTGAAGAAAAGCAGTCATCCAGAAAATTAAGGTCAACCAAAAACAGATGGCATCTATGAAATAGGGTGTTGAATTCTCTGTTATGCCAAGTAAAAAAATAAAACAAAATCTGTATTATGAGATAGTCCTTCTGAAATTTGTTATGTCTTATCACAGGATGCATATACATATTTTTTAATAACCCAGACTTTTTAAATAGCAGTAGACCTTTCATGTTTCTTTCTAAGACTTCTGTTATTCGAAAATAAATTTCCAGGAAGCTTGATTTTTGGAGGAAATACATTTTTATGTCACAAATCAGTTAGGTCTTCTCAGGGCCCACTACATACAGTATATTTCCATTTACATCCATTAGAAAGAAAACATCTTTTTGCTTTCTTACGGTACCCTTTTAAAGAACTTTATTTTCAGCCTAGTGCCACTTTTGGAAAGAAACTTTTCCCAGTTATGATGCATAGGGAGAAAAACCATCTTCTGGAGTCTTAGGTGACTAACCCATCTAGACCCCCCAGAAGACGGTAGGGAGGAAAAATGATGCCAGCAAGGGAATCAAATGGTTTTTGGTGAAGACAAAAATAACAGATACTATTCTAGGGCAGCAAACACAATGAAGCAAATGGTGGCTGTTACAGGGCTTTTTCATCACTCATTTCCACTACATCTTTCTATCTTCCAGATATAATGAGCAACCCAGATTTTTCCATTTACGAATGGAGAAAACCTCTTTCTAGGGCACTGGAATGTGAAAGGCATGAATAAAGATGAAGAAATGGGCATTTTCATTTTGATTGGAGCTAAGTAGTTTTAAAAATGATAATAGGATTGGAATGTATTTAATAAAAAATTATGCTGTGAATAATAAATCAGGTATTGTAATTCTGACGTTAAATCATTTTCTAGAGTATCTCAGTTTTTCAATAGCATATGAGTTCAAAACTAAGAACTAGAAAATACATTAGACATTTTTTTTTTATCCTGAAGGGCATTTTTTTCTTCTTTGTAGAAAAAAGAAAAGGTAAAACCATGCCCTAAATTAATATTTGTGGATAATGTAGTGTGTAGTTTTAAAATTAAATATATTGTGAAAGGCTTTACAAATATTAATTCATTAATCATGACTAAATTCCTTTGTAGAATATGGCAAAAATGCTATTAAAGGAGTCATATCCTTGTCCTGCTATCCAAATGGCTTTGCCTGTACCAGGCTCTATTGTGAAGAGCTGTATATTTCAAGTTCGTAGGAAAAATTTGATCTTTTTTCTGACTAATGATACCATTTGTTCCAAACATCTGATTTCCAAGTTACAGAATAAATGAATCACAGTATGGATTTATTCCAACATAACTTGCTCTCAAACCACATTTTCTGACATCTCACTGAAATCTAATGATGTGAAAAGATATTCATGTTATGTTGTTAAATAAAATAATTTATCAAGTAACTACATGGTACCAAAATGTATAAATATATACCTATAGCCCTAGCTATCAATATGTCTGAAGGAATTAGAGTTGATTCACACTTTTTTCCACAGTTAACATGCCTTCCTATTGTAATTCAAATGTTTTTATTTTGTTTTATTTTACTTATGGTATATGGCCAGGAATAGCCTTAGTCATTGTGACAGGAAAAAAGAAAGTACTTGTCAAGATTATAGGCTTGTCATTAGAATTTTCAAACTCCTGATTAAGTCTTTTTTTTTTTTTTAAGATTTTATTTACTTATTTGAGAGAGAGAGATGGAGATAGCGACAGAGAGCACCAGTGGGGAGGAGAGGGAGAAGCACATTCCCCACTGAGTAGGGAGCCCGATGTGGGGCTTGATCCAGGACCCCGGGACCATGACCTAAGCCTAAGGCAGATGCTTACCAACTGAGCCACCTAGGCACCCCAAGTCTTTCATCCTTTATTCAGCCAAGTGCTGGGTTCCTGTCTCGTTACAAACATTCAAGACTACCCAATGACCTTCTGGATGTGTGCTGGATATCTGGGAGCACCCAAGATTTCCCACAACACAAGCAGATCAAACCTGGATCCCACCCTCAAGGAGTACAGAAGGGAAGAGAAGCATATTCAGAAATAGCAACCGTTAATATAGGATAAGCTCCTTAAGAGGAATAAAACCGTGGTGTTACAAAATTTCAACACCTTCTTCCCTTGCCCACACTTTCCCCTTGGATATTTTCCTTGCTTATTCCTTTGCACCTCTGATCTCTGCTGGCACGTGGCCTCAACTGTGATAACCTTTCTGGTTTTGTTCTGCTCTCTCCCTTCAATATCAACAATTCCTATCTTTCCTTTTGCAAAATAAACATGCACATTTCCTGTCCCATTGTCTCATTCCTCTCCAACACAGCTGGGAACTGCCCTCCCAAACGTAGGCATCTACATAGAGCTGCATTCAACAGTTTCCGTCTGTGCTCATACCCCAGCCCAGGGTCAGCCCAAGCCTTCTCCCTTGCAAGAGTCAGTCAGGACACCACCTCCTGAACAACTTCGGCACTTCTCATTACTTTCCCCAAAGAATGAAGCTTGTGCAATGGGCAATGTGGAGGAAACAGCGGTAGGAATGGAATAAAGGTTGGTAGCCACCAGTATTTGTTATGCAGAGTCTGAGTTCTAAATCTGTATCTGAATGTGTCTGAGTCTGTTTGACAGAACTAAAAATATTAATCTATTCACCACCTTTCTTCTCCTGCCATTTCAGGAATGGCTTGCTTGCTGCTTACTACCAGGACCTTCCTTGTACTGACATGGGGCTCGATGAAGGTAAAGAACCAAGAAGGCACTGAGCTGCAGACTAAGACACAGGATCGATCTGGAAGCCTGAAGGAGGCAGCAGGAGAGGGCAGAGGAGCTGGCAGGCCCAGGAGAAGGTGGGGTTCTGCCACAATCTAGCAGAGAGAAAAGAGGATTGGGAGGTGAGAGAGGGCAGTGCTGTAGCCATGTGGGTAATGGCAAAGATCGCCAAGCGTCATGCGATGTAATTCCAGGTTGCCATCTCTTCAAAATTCTTTAGCAAAAGCACATAGGAATTTTAAAGGCATTTTATACTTTATTTGGGTTTTGTTCAAATCTGACAGAGGCGGGAAGACCTAGATCTACTCAGGTTTCAGCGTCTGTGTGATGTCAGAGTTAGTGACGGGTGTGAGGAAGGGAAGCCGGCAAAAGAGAAAGGTACACAGCGAGCTCATGGTGTCAGTAAGACCACACAGAATCTAGTCCTTTAGTCTCCAAAGCTAAGAAGATTCCATTTGGGAGCGATTTTACCCCTATTTCTGCTAGACGCTATCGCTGCCAATTTTTCCCCACTAACAAGAAATGTTCTACAGTGTCACACTAATCTATTTAAAAACCAGAGAACCATGAAAATTCTGCACAAAAAAATCCCAAACCCATGACGAAGCAAACAGAAATATGTGTGCTGCCGTATCTAGGTCCTTTAAAGGCTGTCCATGCTCATTATAAAATTAAATGACTGAATAAATATTAGCACAGATTCTTTTTTTTTTTAATTTCCGTGGAGTTAGGGACTAAAGGGGCAGCCGGAGCTCCATTTCACAGATACAAATGATTCATTTTGTCCCTAAGCAAACTCCCACATAACCAAATTTTGCATCATCTTGTTTGGTTAAAAAAAAAAAAGTAAAATAAGATTTAAAAATCTGTTAATAGGCTACAAATCTAAATTCTAAAAATTAATGTTGAATATTAAAAATATCAGACTATAAAACAAATTCATTCAGAGATTAAGGAAATATAGAAATGCAAATAAACCCAAGAGAGAGACAGAGGGAATGAAATAATTTTTAAAATGGATACCATGAATCTTTTGGTTTATCTCACTCACCAGAGAATGTTGATCTAGTTAACCCTGATTCTGCCCAGGTCAGAAGCACTAGAGTCTGACTTAGCTTTACTTCTGTCACACAATAGTACAATTCAATGTTAATAGGACATATTCCGTACACAGGCAACTGACCCTTGCCTTTCTCTGACTCATTAGGCTCATTTGCTACCAGATTTTAACTTCACAAATCCAGAACTTTCCGTATCTCTTGCCAAAGGGATTCATCTGGACACCAATCTGCCCAGCAGTCCCTCTGTGGGATCCGCCCGCACAATACCCTCTGCTCACTGCAAAGCTTTGTTCCTCTGGAAGCTCAAGGTCTTCTGAGTCATTATGAAAATGTCTGCTGAATGACCTCTCCTTTAGGAACTTCTAGAAAAGCTTTATGACGGCCTGTCATTTCCAAATGGATGGCCAAGGGAGTACGTGCACTCACACGGAGTTTCCCAGTATTATTACAGTCATAATTACTGCACCTCCCTAGATTCCTTCTATCCAGCTGACTTTAATCCTTCCAAAAATCATTTCCTTCAATCTTTCATTATAATTCAGAATCCTGTACAAGTCCCAGAGAAAATAGAGAAATATGGTCAGGCCATATGTTTTTTTTACTGGGGAAAAAAAAGTTGATGAGGTGGGCCTGTCTATTTTCATTCTCCTCAGCACAGGTGGAAAAGAATCATGCTTATATTATTTGGTTCTTTTCATGTGTCCTGTTTGCCCTCGAAAAACAAAGACAAAACCGTGTTTTCTGTGAGTTTTATATACTTTCTTTCAGGATTGTTCATCAAGAGAGCCGTTGAATTAGGTCAAAGATTAGTTAGTGTTGGAAAAAAGGCAAAAGTAGGGCTCAGCCAAAGAGTCCCAGACAAGGTGTCTTAGGAGGCCGGAGGAGGTGGTGAGAAATGAAAGGAGTTCAAAGCTAAAGGCGGCCCTGGTACACAGAAGCCACGCGAAACTCCAGAGCCAGATGGCTGTGACACACCACGAAGTTCCCTCCTTGCTTTAGTAGTCTAGAAACTGAGAATTACACACTTATTGTTGATAAAGAATAAATACTTACCAAAAACAGGTGGTAATAATACATACCATAAATACTTCTGTATGATCTCCTTTCCCAGGTGCACGGGGAATGTGGTTGTGGCCACTCGTGGAAATTGCAGTGGGTCTGGAAGGCCCGAACTGAGCACTGGGATGTGAAATTTCACACTCATGACCGCAATTCAGGAGGCCACAAGGCAAAGAAAGCTTTGTCTGAGGTTGTTATCTGAGTACCAGAAACCACAATGTGAACATTAATAAATATGGAACCAAAAAGACCTCACGTATGGAGCAGGGCAAAACAGGTAGAAGAGACAGGAGTACTCAGGAGTCATGTACGGTGCCAGGAACCTCTCGTGTGAGCATTCTGGAAGCAGGCTGAAATGCTAAAGATGCCACAGGCAGCAAAGGCACTAGTCAGAACTGCATTCCCTTTCTCTAAAGCTCTGGGACACTAGCTTCCCCCAGCTTACCTGGAAGTTTTGGTCACCTACGCTATGCTCTCCCGGAAAGCATGGGGGACTCTGTGCACACAGCTGGCAAGCTTCGGCACCTGGCAGCTCCTGCTGGCCCTCTCATTACACCCCTGCCGGTCCTTGCATAGGCCCTGTTCGAGAAGTTCTTCTCCCCTAGTGACAAGCTCCTCGAGGGTTCCAATACCTCCCTTTTTCAATAACTTTTCAAAACTCTTTATCATCCACCTTACCAGAAAGTCACATTTTTCACGTTAAAAGTAGACTTGACTCTCCCCAGATAAGTTTTGGTAATTTTCCTCTCTGCTGTATGTTTATGGATATCTACAGGTATCTATAATGACATATTTACAATTATCTTTAACCTAGAGTCCCATCACTACTCTTGCGCCCACAGTAAATATTTCCTGCAGGAGAGACTATGAGATGCTCTAAAACATTGTGAAGCCACAATCTGGGCAGCTTGATTTTGAACTAAATTTAGTCATTGATAATTCATGCGATGATAATAATAACAAATATCTACATGATATTTTATATTTTATGACACACTTTTGGAATACTCGTTATGCCATTTGGACCACACAACTCACTCAAGTAGGAGAGCAGAAATTCTTCTTACTCCCCAGTTACAGACTGGGTGATCACGTGACTTACTCACAATGAACACGTTTTAACTGTCAGAGCAGTGACTGAGAACCAGGACTTATGATTCCAGGCCAAACAGTCCACAGTTCTGTAGCGGTGGCCTCTTCCTGTCTCCAGCCTACATCAGAATTAAAGACCCAGATGAAAGGGCACTGGCCACTTTCTGGCACAACGGAGCAGTCGAATGTCACGGCTGATGCTTCTGCCCTTGCATCTTCATAGCTGTTTGCTTACGGCTCCTAAATGCTCTCCATGTATAGGAAATGTCAGAGACAGTGGCTGGTCATTGCCGTTTCAGTCTTAGTGATTTGATGGAGAACGTACAAGTGGCCTGAGTACACTCTGTTCAGGGGTCAGCTTGAAGCAGTGAGTCACCGTGAAGATAAGTACGTAGCCATTACGGCCATTCATTTTAGGAAGGATGCTGCTTTATCATTTACCCTTCCTTCCTTGGGGCCAATAAAGAAATGATAACTCTTCTGACTGCTAATTACCATAACAGAGGGAGATCCCTGGCTTTTGCCAGGAATAAGAGCTAAAGTTATGCTGGAGGGACCGTGTTTAAACTCCCTAACATGCGAGCCCCAAGCGGGTCCCTGGGACTGGCTCCCGTTACTCTTATTTAAATTAAAATGATGTTGGGCCACTCTCGGAGAAGACCGGGTTGAAGATGCTTTATTTTACGCCAGACCTCTTACCTCCAGCTTACTCCAGTCAAAATAAAATGGAATATATTGGTGATACCCAGAACAGCCCTGTGCCAGTCGCCCTCTGCGTCACGCCTGCCTGTCCCTCCTGCAGAGCAGCCTCCCTCCGGACTAGAGGTATAAGAGGAGATCATCCTCGTTTAAATAGAAGGACTTGTTTAAATATACGAAAAAAGCTCCCACATGACAATAATTGTTATTTTGCTATCTGTTGAATAAGAAAATAAAAAAGAATTTTAAAAGGCTTGGGTGAAAGCAATAGAGACAACTTTGTTTTTTGTTGACCATGGTATTATCAATAGTCTTTTGAAAAAAAAAAGGGGGGGGTGGTATATGTATGCAAGACATATTTATGTTTTTGTCTGCACACGGACTCACAACCAGCCCCTTCCCCGTACGTCCTCCCACAGCTGATCTAGAACTTCTCAGACTAGCCCATCATCTGAGGTCTCCAGAGCTTAGTTTTTCCAGGTATGGATTGGTCTTTACACCGGAGAGCAGGAGGAATCCGCCTGGTGCGAATTCACGCACCCCTTCAGCAAACATTTCTCGAGCACCTCCTCTCCCAGTGCCATGTGAGGTCTGTGTTCGTGTGATTTCTGGGGGCTTCCTCACGCACAGATGTCCGAAAGGGCACTAGTCAGAACTGCATTCCCTTTCTCTAAAGCTTGGATTTCTCAACATTCAGATTTCTTGAGAAAGGTAATACTTTCACATTGTTGCTTCCCAATTCAAAAAAATCACCTGGGGGACTTCTAAAAAACTATCAGTGCCGGGGTCCCACTCCAAGCCGATGAGAGCAGGTAGGGGAGGGGAACCCAGGCACTGACCCCTCTCTTCTACTTCACATGTTTCTGGGCATTTTCTCATCCAAAACACTTTTCCATTGGCCGGGTCCTTTCCCTCATTTAGTCAACACATACTAGTATTTGTTGAGTATCGGGCGCCAGGCACTAGTTCTGTCCTTCTAGAATTTACATTCTCACTGCGGAGAAAGACAATAAAACAATGAATTCAGCAACCTCTGGTTCTTATCTTTTTTCCTATTTGCTGGCCTCTGCCAGGTCTTGGTATCACTCTATGGCTCTGTTACAGGTGGCTCATGGCCATTGGTTCTCAGAGCAGATTCTTTCCTCTGTCAATTATGCACATTATCATGAGGGATTTTTAAAAGAGTATTTATAATTATATTCCACAGATCTATGCTTGAGATGATTAACTTTCATCCTGCCCTTAGGAAAAAAAAATTTTTTTTTATTAATTTCCCTTAGAAAATTAAGGTACGTTGGTTTCAAACTGTTTCTGTCTCCTGAAATGGGGAACAAAGGCAGGATTTTAAGTTAGGGGACTAAATCCCAAATCTGACTCTGCCTTATTAGCTGTGGGATCTCAAACCCGTTGTTTAACCGTCTCAGATCTTAGTCAATAGGGGTGCACACAGAGCACACATGTAAGACCAGTCGCCAAGACTGAACTGGCCCTGGGATGAAGCGCCCCTTCTTCTGTCACTTCTATCACCATCATCAAAGGAGAAGACAGACCTCCAGAAACCCCTCCTCTTCACCACCATACACGCGCTCTCACCACCACAACTGTGATAACCTCTCATTTTTTCACTCATCCTCAGTCTGTCAACCACCACAAAACCTCCCAGATTCCCTCGCATCTCCACATATTAATCCCCTTCAAGCTCCCTACTTACCCTATTCTGTCACCTTCTCCCTTCTTTCCACCAGTCCTGAAACCATCCACTGTGCCTTCCAAAATTGACGACCATTATTTGCAAAATCCGCTTGTATTAGTTACCAACAGATTTGTTGCATAGCAAATAACTCTTAAAATTAGTGGCTTAAGAATAATTATTATATAGCATAGTCTTGTCAGATCGGAAATTAGAGAACAGCTTGACCAGACAACTTTAGTCTGGAGACTCCCAGGAGGCTGCAGTCGATTGTCAGCTGGGGCTACAGTCATCTGATGGTTCGGGGGGGAAAGAGCTCTCCCCACGCAGTTTGCTCTTGCATTGGTGAGTTGGTGCTAGTTGTTGCATGGGGGAGAGGGAGGGAGGCCTCTCTTTCTCCACAAGGACCTCGCCACAGGACTGCTGGAGTATCCTCATGGCAGCTGGATTCGGCAGGAACTAGAGGTCTAAGAGAGCGAGGCGGAAGCTGCCGTGCCTTTCATGATCCTCAGAAATCAATGTCATCACTTCTGCACTGTTCTATTGGTCACACAGCTCAGCCTGATTCAATACTGCAGACGACTTTTAAAAAGGCTTCCTCACCAGAAGGTGAGAATCACTGGGTATCATCTTTAGTGGCTGGCTGCCACACTCTGTTTTCAGGAATGATTCTCTGAAGGCTCCCTACTCTTTGCTTTCATCAGAACCTGACTCTCCCCTAAGAACATCCCATCAGCCTCCCAGCTGAAGACTGCTTTTCCTTTTGTAGCCCTCAGATCTTTGAGCCTAGAGCTAGGCAGGTGTCATCCTTGTTCCTCATTACCTCCAGACACTTCTCTTTCCCTCCTCCCTAAAAACGCCAGCTTTGGTCTCACATCATCATCTATGACACTCTACTGAGGCCTCTGCCAGACCCCACATTTCTCTAGATTCTAGTTCCTGGCTCTTAGTCATACTCTCCAATACTACTCCTGTCTTAATTCCTGAAGCTATGGGCACAGAAGTAAATCACCACACACACACCCTCATCTCTCAATTCCTTAAACTTCTCCATGCCAACCATTCTACCACAGACTTAAATCCCATGTCATAGCCCTAGACCATATCACTAGCAATAAATGCAACTCCTTTTCATGTTAATTTTATGTATTCTACCCTCTGACACCACCTCCAATCTGTCCAGCTCACCAATCCCCCAATCATCTTTAAAGCTCACTGGGATGCTCAGTTGTTAATCACCACCGTTCCACTGTCCCTCACCCCTTAATGTTATCATCCTTCTACACATCAGGCTTAAATTCAATGACTAATCTGTATCATTGTCTCTTTGTATACACCCTTGACTCGTTTGCCTCTCTTCAGAGTTATCATACTTACTTGAAAAATCAGAGTCTTGGTTAAAGTCCAGCTTTCTGTCCTATGCCCAACCTCTACTACATAATAAATGTAACTGGAGAAAAACATACAGTCATGCTGAATGGTCTCATTTTTTTGTTTGTTTTGCTTTTTAAAGATTTTATTTACATGACAGAGAGAGATCACAAGTAGGCAGAGAGGCAGGCAGAGGGAGAGGGAAACAGGGTCCCCGCCGAGCAGAGAGCCCAATGTGGGGCTCAATCCCAGGACCCCGAGATCATGACCAGAGCCGAAGGCAGAGGCTTTAACCCACTGAGCCACCCAGGCACCCCTGAATGGTCTCATTTTAAACTTAAGAACAGATTCTCAACTATGCTCTTAATGTCATAACTTAACTTCCCAAGACCATTCAGCTTCCCACTCTCTTGAACCTTTTCACACTTTCACTCATATAAATATTCCAAGCTTCCTCCTGTCTCCACTATCCTATGTCACTGAGAAAATTAAAACAATCAGAGGAGAACTTCCACAGACTTCTATCACCATGTTTACCCACCTACCAGCCCTGTATCTACACCCTTTGCCTCCACACCTGCTACTCTCCATGATCCTACCCAAAGCCATATCATTTCCATTCAAACATAAATCTGAATCATTTCCATTCAAATACAAATATCATGCTGATGTTTTTCCCATCTTTTAAAACAAACATCAAAAACATAAAACAATAACTTCTCTGGATTCTACTTATCCTCCTGGCTATCGTCTCATTTTCCCCCTCCCTCTTGCACAAAAAATCCTCCAGAAAGTTATCTGTTGCTGCTGCCTGTATTTCCTTTCCTACCATTCTCCATCAAAGCCTTCTTAGTCAGATTTTTGCCTCACTACTCCACGGTAACCACACTTGACCACGGGAACGATATCCGCCGTGTTGACAGGTCCAGCAGCCAGCCTCCTAGTGCTTGCCCTATCAGCAGCATTCGGTACAGTGGACCACTCCCTCCTTCTTGACGTGCTTGCCTCTCCTGACTTCAAGGACTCCACATTCTCCTGTTTTCTTCCTGTATCACTGGCTCCTTCTTTCTAACCTCCTTTGTGGGCCCTTCCTCTCTCTGACCCTTGAATGTTGCAACGTCCCAGGGCTCAGTCCTTATTAGTCCTGTTCTCTTCTCTAACTACACTGATTCTCTTGGTGATCACAGCTTAAATGCCACCAATGCACTATTGACCTCCAAAGCTTATCTCCAACACCAACTCCAGATTTGTATGTCCTTGGATGTAAAACAAATATCTTAACACAACAAGCCCCAAGTCTGAATTCTTGCTCTTACTACCAAAACCTGCTCTACCCTCTCTCTTAGTTAACAGCAACCCCACCTTCCCATTCAACAGATGAAAAACACTAAAACTCTTTTTGAGTTTTCTCTGTCTTCTATAGCCAACATCCAATCCAACCACAAATCTTGCCGGCTGTCCTTTCAAACATATTTAGAATCCGAGTGCTTTTCACTACCTTTTCTGCTGCTGCCATCATCTCTCTTCTGGCTCCTGCAATAACCTCTTACCGGTGCTCCCACTGCCCCCTGTCCTACACGTTACTCTCAGCATGGCAGCCAGAGTGATACTTTTAAAACATTCTGGTATCGCTCTTCTGCTAAAATCCCTGACTGTCTTCCCACTGGCGCAGAGGAAAAGACAATGGCTTCCTAGACCTTATGACTGACAACTCGTATCACGCACTTCTCTGACCTCATCTCTAACTACTCTCCCCTTTAATGGCTCCACTTCAGCCTCGCTGGCCCCACCCTGCTCCTCGAACACTGGCCAGACAAGCTCCCACATTACCACCTGTACTTCAGTTGTTCCTCCTGTGTAGGTGTTACTTCCAGCTCGGTTAACAACCTCACCTCTTCCATGTCTCTGCTCAACACTACATTGTAGAGGCTAACCTTCACCACCTTACTTATCACTGCAACAACACAACTGCGCGCGCACACACACACACACACCCCTTGCCAACCCTCACTTACCTCACTTACCCTGTTCCATTTCTTTCCATTTTCTATGTCATTTATCATATTCTTTTTTTTTTTTAAGATTTTATTTATTTATTTGACAGACAGATCACAAGTAGGCAGAGAGGCAGGCAGAGAGGCAGGCAGAGAGAGAGAAGGGAGGAAGCAGGCCCTCTGCCGAGCAGAGAGCCCGATGCGGGGCTCGATCCCAGGACCCTGGGATCATGACCTGAGCCGAAGGCAGAGGCTTTAACCCACTGAGCCACCCAGGTGCCCTTCATTTATCATATTCTAAGGTATTTGATAATTTATCTTTTTTTGCCTATTCACTATCCTCCCCTTCTCCCTACCTCTCTCTCTTATAATGCAAAATGAAAGTTCTTTGAGGGCAGGGATCTTTGCAATATTTACTGATCTTTCCAAACTTAGATGTAGAACTTCATCTAACACGTTCAATAAATCAATAAATAACATCTTTCTGGAATTTCCAACCCAGAGATAATAGGTATAGCTTCTATAGCTAATTGGTAGAAGAACTAAAATTTAAACTCAGACATTATGAATACAAGTTGAAAGAAATAACCCTTTCTCAAACCCTTAAAACATCAATACTATTTATTAAGTTTTGACAACAAGTAAGAACAAATATATTATTTTAGTTAAATGGCTGATTACTAAGACAGACAAACATTTTTCACTCTTCTTTTTATTTATTTATTTATTTATTTCACAGACAGAGATCACAAGTAGGCAGAGAGGCAGTAAGAGAGAGAGAGGGAAGCAGGCTCCCCACTGAGCAGAGAGCCCGATGCGGGGCTCGATCCCAGGACCCTGGGATCATGACCTGAGCCGAAGGCAGAGGCTTTAACCCACTGAGCCACCCAGGCGCCCCTTCACTCTTCTTTGCTAAATGTGAATTTTCAGTGTATTTCACACCTCCAAAACTTTTGTTTTGTGGCTTAGAATCATTGTGTTCTTAAATCTCCTTACTTTTTATTTGCATTAGCAACACTAGCAGATGATTTTCCTTTATATCCCATTTTACACAAATAAACCAAGTTTTTATCACTTTAGGGGAGTTAGTGTGCATGCTAATGAGTATAAAACAACACGGCCAAGTTAAAAATCAGAGGCTGTGCTGGACCATCCCTTCCTCTGTGAGTCATTCCAGCACATCAGTGTGGCAAAACCTGCAACCAAAATTCATTCCTCAGCAAAACTGCAAAGCACTACATGTTAAGTTGCTTGAAAACAGCCAAAAGTGCAAATGTTTAAGGCTCAAGTCCCTGCACTGTAATTGGGCGCAATCGTCACAACAGAAACCATGAAGCAGGGGACAGAACACAGAGGAAAAAGGAAAAAGGGTGGGAATCCCAGTAGCCAGGGGCTCAGTATTTAGAGCTTTTTCTGCTCTGGGCCACTCTTTAACTCTTCCAGGTGGTGGCAGTAGGAAGGTAACAAATGCAACAATGAATTGTCAGAGTAAAAATGTCTCAGGGTTACAACTAGGACTCTTACAAATATTAAGTGTGTCAAAACTTACCTAACTCGTTAATGAGGAAATCAGCAGAATAATAAAGCTGGTTCAAAGAATACTTAGAGAACGGAGAAATTATAGAAACTGAAGAATGTTGGAATAAGATTACTAGATTAGATAAAAAGCTGGTGGATATTTTACAAAGCAATGAAACTGTAGACGTAGGGGTTGTATTTTCTAGCAGGCAGAAATCATTTACATCTCTACCAGATAAAACTATGCATGACTTGCAACTTCACAGGAAGTAGGCCCTAATTAATAGTAAATGATACAGTGAACAAAAGGATATTCCCCCAAAGAATTAAGTAGTCCTTGGGTGGGCCTATATGACACTGCAAAGACATACAGTCATCCCCTTGCTTATTTCTAATTTTTTGGAATATATATTTTTTATTCTCATTTTTTTTTAAAGATTTTATTTATTTACTTGACAGAGAGAGAGACAGTGAGAGTGGGAACACAAGCCAGGGAAGAGGGAGAGGGAGAAGAAGGGGAAGCAGGCTTCCAGCAGAGCAGGGAGCCCCATGCGGGGCTCGATCCCAGCACCCTGGGGTCATGACGTGAGCTGAAGGCAGACTCTTAACAACTGATCCACACACGTACCCCAGTACATATTTTTTAAATAAAACTGAAGTAGGAGAACCTCCTTCTCTTAGCCACCTTTGGAGAAACACTTCTGTTACACTAGAAATGTGTCTGGTCTGTTTCAAGAAGAACAAAACAAAACAAAACAAAACACCTTCCAGTTCCAAACTCTGAAAAGATTCTATAAGACCACGGCCTATTTTAGTAAAAGCATTTTGTTTGAATAACGTATTTCTCCTACAAACAAGAACATAATTAATGAATGAATGAATCCCACATTCCAGTTTGACATACATAATTCATCAACTGTGTTAGAACTGGAAAGCACCTTAGTGAGGAGTCTTGGAGGCACATGATGTCCAGAAGGGTTAAGCAATTTGCCCAAGGTCACACTGCACTCTGAAACTGAGCTTATAGAGAAATTTAAAGTCAAACAGAAAAACATGGGGGCTATAACAGCAAATCTTCTAACTTCCTGTGGTTGTTCGATGGATAACCGTGATCTTTGACCCTCAAAACACGCTGCTGTGGCAGAAAACAGCCTTTACAGCAAGGAGCTCACGTTTAAGGTCTTGAGGACTTTTTAATTATTAGTAATCTTCTCCAATAAGATACACAGCAAAAGAGGGGCACCTGGGTGGCTCAGTGGCTTAAACCTCTGCCTTCAGCTCAGGTCATGATCTCAGGGTCCTGGGATCAAGCCCCATGTCAGGCTCTCTGCTCAGCGGGGAGCCTGCTTCCCCCTCTCTCTCTGCCTGCCTCTCTGCCTACTTGTGATCTCTCTCGCTCTGTCAAATAAATAAATAAATCTTAAAAAAAAAAAAAGATACACAGCAAAAGAAATAGGTTAATTCAACTGCAGAAAAAGAAAAGATGAAAGCGTAGACAGCACCATTTACATTGGCTTGTCAAGTTACTTCGTTTTTTTTCATTCTGTTTTCTTCTTTTCTGATTTTTCCTTTCAGGTCTTTTTTTTTTTCCCCAAAGAGAAATCTGCCTTACTTATAAACACTTTCGTTTTAGAAAATAAAGCTGTATTGTTAAAATAATCAGGTTTTAGAAAAGATAGAGTATATTATGAAACAAAAGCAAAAAAGCAAGGGAATTTGACTACTGAATAACCTTGATGGTAGATTAGAATGTACGCCATTTCTCATCTCCTTTTTAATTCTCCTTATCTACAAACTGAATTTGGACTACAGGATGGGTTGACAGTGTTGACAGAGAGTTTTGCTGCTTAAAGTATTTATGTCAGTCATAGTAATTATGCTTGAGCAAGAGTAGTCTTTCATCAAGAATTTATAGAATACCGTTCCTTCCTCTATCAAAATGATTCACTTAAAATGAGAGATTTGGCACTGGAGGATAAAGCTCAATGAGCGTTCAAAATTGGTTGCTAATTGTCACCTTGATTCTGCAATCCCTAAAGTTTCTATGAACAATAGGTTTCTATGAACAACTTTAAGTTAATTCAAATCTACATTAATTTAAAATGCATATGCATGCCACAGTGTCACTTTTACACTGATGAAGAAAAAGAAATCGCTCAGAAAAACAGCATAACCGAACTAGAATGTCAAAATTTTTAAAAGTTTAGGAACTATTGTAATATCAATTCCCAGCCGCATTTCAAGTTTTAACCCTGTATCATCCTGTAATTCATCTGAAATTCTGAGGGCAAGCTTAATGCTTACCATCCAGCCTGGTCTGCTTAAAATATGTTTTACTGATACTCTAAATACCCTCTTCAGAGTGACTGATTAAAGATCTTTTTAAATGGAAGCTGATGATTCTTACTCCGTTTTCTCCAAGTTGTTAATAAACATTCACTTTTTAAAATAAATTAGTATATCCAATTACAGAACAGATGCATCAATAAAATTTGGACAGCTTAAGCTGCCCAGAGCAGTATTTCCTAATAGTTTTCTTGGGAATTCAGATGACTGCCTATTCTCCTACTCTGGCTAAATGTAAACTAAGAAGGGAGAGTATCACCAGTCTGACATAAGTGAGCAGGGTGGGGGTCTTGGTGGTGCCAACCCCCATGCTGCGATACGACAAATTGGAGACTTCAGAGAGCAGAGATCTTCATGATTAAGAAACCAGAACCTTGGGGTGCCTGGGTGGCTCAGTGGGTTAAAGCCTCTGCCTTCGGCTCAGGTCACGATCCTGGGGTCCTGGGATCGAGCCCCGCATCGGGCTCTCTGCTCAGCGGGGAGCCTGCTTCCCTCCTCTCTCTCTCTGCCTGCCTCTCTGCCTACTTGTGATCTCTGTCTGTCAAATAAATAAATAAAATCTTTTAAAAAATATATGATGAAAAGACAATGATGCTGTCCATTCTTTTTTTTCAGTATCTGAATTAAACGTATGTGAAGGGCTATGCCTAGAGGAAAGAGGGAGCTGAAAATCCCCAGAATCCTAAAATCCAGCAATTTGTTTTGTTAAGTGAAAGTCACAGGTTCAAAAATGTCCTTTGGCCATTGAATCATGTCTGTGATGTCTGTGTTCCAGCTGACTATATATATATATATACATATATATATATAATCTCCTTAAAGTCATTAGAAACTTATATCTTGAGTGATACATACCATTTTTAAAATAAAATTCCTTGCTGGAGCTCAGATACAAAGTCACTAAGGTCACATTCTGACCTCGTCTAGTGCACTGACAGATGAGGACGGTAGAGTGCTGCTCCTCCCACAGATCTGCCGAATTCCTGAATCCGGTGAGTATCCACACAGACTGAAATGGGAAAAGCACGGAAGTGAGCTATGATTTTTGTGCCCAGGGCATGAAAGATGCTAGCTAAATGCTCCTTAGAAGGTTTTTTTTTGTCCACCAGCTTCACAGGTGATGAGATAGAAAGGGGAAAAAAATTTTCTTTTCTTAGATAAGGAAAAAAGCCTCAAACTAGAAATGTCAAAGATAATTGAAGCCAAATGAGACATTCTAAAGCCAGTGGTAACATCTTTGCCGTTCACCTTCCCATCAACAGACACAGTATATTTTTTAATGGAATTACATAAAAGTATGTTTATGTAATTCTAAAAGAATGAAATATCACTATCTCAAGAGATCATGTTATTTTCCACGGTCTACATGCCCTTAGGGATTTTAGATTAGAACACAATATGTGCATTTTATATATATAAGCAAGGTAAAAAATGTTGTACTTAATGATAAAATTGAACAAATGCACTGGGAACATGACATACCTTAAAGTTATCATTTATAATGAAAACGGAAGTAATCTGGGAATAAAGACTTTGAATAAATAAGAGAAATAAATTCACAATCATGTAGATGGTCAATGTGGAGCTAGAAATTAATTTTACTAACAGATTTTATGCCCTGTTAGTAATAAGTTTCACAAGTCCCTAGGTTTTCTTATGCTATGTTCAGTCTTTTGGTTGCTTTTCATTGTTTTAGTAAATGGAAACATTTTATATGTTAAAGAATTGATATATTAACAAGTATAACCTACTAGAACACTACTGGTAGCTTATGTTCAAGACATAAAATAAATCATTAAAAACATGTTTAAAATTACTCAAATCCTAGCTTTTTTTTTTTTTTTTTTTTTTTTCAATATTTTATTTATTTGTCAGAGAGAGAGAGAGGGAGAGAGAGCGAGCGAGCACAGGCAGACAGAGTGGCAGGCAGAGGCAGAGGGAGAAGCAGGCTCCCCGCCGAGCAAGGAGCCCGATGTGGGACTCGATCCCAGGACGCTGGGATCATGACCTGAGCCGAAGGCAGCCGCTTAACCAACTGAGCCACCCAGGCGTCCCACTCAAATCCTAGCTTTTAAAAAAATGAGCCATATCAAAGAAAACACCCATCATGTGAAAAATGGTGAGTAGCCTTAGCCAGGTAACCAGATCTCATTTTCCCTGCTTAGCCTTTCAGGCTAGGTAGGTCTATGCTGCATTTTTCCCTGGGAAGGACTGGTATTTTCCTTTTTTTTTTTTTTTGCTTCATAAGTAGCAAGGTCAAGCTTGAATCTACTTGACTTTTTCTCTTTGTGAGCAGTAAGTCTCCTGTAACCAAGGCAACTGATATTGGCTCTGGTTACCTCTTCCATACTGGTACATGGTCCAAGATTATAGTCACAGCCAAAATGAATATCTTTGATAACTTCAGAGCTCCAGCCAATACAGACAATCTTGCAAAGGCCTTTCCTAAATAAGGGGAGTTACTTTACATTCTCCTTATTTTGTTTTTTAATTCAACAAGTTTTTTATTTTGGAATAATTTCAGATTTATAGTAGAGTGGAAAAGACAATACAGAGAGTTTCAGTACACCACTCACCTGTTAGTAACATCTTACATTACCATGGTCCATTTGTCAAAGCTAAAAAACAAACACAAACAAAAAGACAAAAACCCCACAGAAAACAAAACAAACAAAAAAAATTAAAAATCCTTGGTACATTATTATTAACTAATCTTTAGGTTTATTTGTATTTCACCAGTTTTTCTATTAATAGTCTCTTTCTGTTCCAGTGATCCAACTCAGGGTACCACATTTCATGTATTTGTCATGTTTCTCTAGTCTCCTCTGGTCTATGATGGTTTCCCAGTATTTCTTAGGACAGTAACGCAGCATTTGCCAGCTTTCTCCACTGTTAGCTGTCATTCCCCTTTCCTATGGTCCTCAGTCATCAACTGCAGCCCAGCCTCAAGGCCGGGAAGTGTCCACCATCTGAAGAGGAGAGTATCTCTACATCCAAAATGGAATTCTCTTGTAAGGAAGCTCGACCTTCCTTCCTTCCTTCCTTCCTCTCTCTCCCCACCCGTCTCCCTTTCTCTCATTTGTTGTTCAAGTGATTCCATCTCTTTCGGGTTAGCGTCTGTGTTACTCTGACATGAGCCGATTAATTTGTTTTTCCTCTCCTAGGTTTTTGGAGCTCTTTCTTTAAACGATACCACTTATCCCCTTGGGTATCTCATCAGTGTCTTGGCTTTAAACAACATCAGCATGCTGACGTCTCCCAAATTTGTAGGGATAGCTCAGCATTCTCTCCTGAATTCTAGATTTCCATACTTTCCTGCTTCGTCCTCATCTCCACTTGGATAGCTAACAGGCATTCCATCAGCAAGTCCAAAGCGTAACTTTCAGTCTTCCTCTCCCACATAACCTTGTCCCGTCATCTTCCCTTCACAGCCAATGATAATTCCATATTTCTTGTTGCTCAGATCCTATCTTACATCCATGTACCCATCCATCTTTCCGCCCACTGAAAATCTCACCACCTCTTGTCAGCTCCACTAGTATCAGTCTGGTCCAATTCATAATCATCTCTCCCCAGGGTTATTGCAAGAGCCTCTGCACCAGTCTCTTTATTTCGTCCATTCAAGTCCTTCAGCCCATTCTCACACTGCTGTCAGGGTAATCTTTTTAAACATAAATTAGGTCATGCTATTCTCATTCTCCAAACTCTTTATTGGTACTCATAGTAACAGCCAAATTTCTTAGCCTCAATTCTTAGAGTAGCCCACTGTTCTCCATAAATCTGTTGTGCTCCCTGCTACCACCTACACCACACATGCATGCACAGACTCACTCCCGGTGTTACTCTCTGAATCCTCCTCCCAACAGTTCTCCCCCCCAGCCCCCCACCCCGGCATGCACTCTGTGCCAGCTACAGTGGCTTCTGTGCTATTGATCAGCCCACGAGGCATGCCCCTTGCCTTGGGGTGTTTGCACTTGCTGTTTCTTCTGTCCAGAATGCATTTTCTCCACTTATTTACATGGCTCATTCCTTCACCTCCTTCAGGTCTTTACTCAAATGTTATACACTTAGCGAGGCCTTCCTCAGCAAGCTCCCCTCCAATCACTGCCCATCACCGTCTTTCTCAACACCACTTATTTCCATTCTCCTGATTTAATCTTTTCCATGGAACATCATTAAAAATGCTACATATTTTACCTTTTAAGTGTCTAGGTCCCCCTTGAGAATGTAAACTCCTAGGAGCAAAGTTTTTATCTCCTGTATTCATTACTGGATCCTCAATCCCTAGGATCATCTCTGCCCTTTGGAGGAACCCAGGCTCCAATCCCGATGTTACCAAAACCTAACACTGCAATCATATGCTATCATCGAAAATAGTAGAGCACTACCTAATGTTGAGAATGGAAACGACTTTGGGCCAGTAGTTCGTGTCCTGTCCAATAGATGTTGAGTATTGCTGTGTTTCAACTCAAAAGTATAAAACATCCCACTGCAACTCTATACAACACCTTTGGGAAAATGCCTGAGTCCCAGTCCAAGGCAGAATATATACAAGATAAGCCTCAAACACTTTTTCACACTCATGAAGGAAGAAAAAAAATTCTTAAAGACAACTAGAATCCTATCAGGAGGATTCTGGAACCAACTGAAGAAATTCTCATTGGCCAACAATAGGACAGTTTGAGCATGATAAGAATAGTATCTCTAACGAATCTAAACACATCAATATTTAAATCCATGTATTAGTAACGATGCCAAAAAATCTAATTGATTATATTGTAGATACGTTAAGTCATTATTTTGAAAACCAATAAATAAAAAGAAGGAATCTAATGTTTGGCGTCCCTTTTTTATAGGAACTTGACAACTGGTGACCAAACAGTAGGGGAGAGGTATTTTTTCTTTATACAAGCATTTCAGCTAGTAGTAAGTAAAGAAGAATGGCAGAGTAATAGAGTATTACCATTTTGCAATACCTAATAAATTATAGAGTCTAGACATCAATTATCAACGGCTGCCGGCATCCCAAGAAAGGGGGCAGGGGGGCCCAGACACCATCTTCCTGCTGGAAGAACGCTACCATACCGTCTATCAAATGGGCTTGCCAAAAAAATTAAAATCAAATCATGGATCCAATCCACCTTCAACACCCGATCAATAATTTGCAGGAAAGATGGAGGCCAGCAGACGACGCTAAAACACACTACAGGGAAGCAATCAACAAGTCCAGGTTTGCCAAAAAAAACCCGCAGGTTTTTCCACCAATAAATTTCCAGCACGAAAGAGCGGGGCAAAGAAACCAGGGGGATTTCGAGCGCAGGAAAGGCGGCGCCGCAAACCTTCGCGCAAGAAGCAGAATATGCGACAGGGGATGGGAGAGTTGCCGGCAGGACCGTGAAGAGTAAAAGTCAGTCCCTTATACTGACATAAGGTCCGGAAAAGAAAAGATTTCGGTATTTTTTAAATGACTGTCCTAGAAATAGGCCCCAGTGATTTCTTCATGACACGGACATACCGGGGGCCTATCCGGGCAAGACGCAAACCAAAATCCAGATCAGAAAATAACCACCAGTTTGGCAACACAAATTCTCTTTTGTAGAGAAAACCAGCACAAACATATGTCAAATATAAACAGACGGGGGGCGGGGGCCTGGAGGGTCACCTGGGTGGCTCAGTCCGTGAAGCGCCCGTCTTCCTCTCAGGTCAGGATCTCAGGGCCCTGGGATGGAGACAGCTTCAAGCTCCCTGCTCGGGCCGGGTGCTCGGACACCGGCGGCGCGGGGGACAGCCGTGGGGTCAGGCTGCAGCCACGCGGCCACCTCAGACACGGCGACCTCAGACAAGGGACGTCAGACGCGGCGCATGCGCTCACCGCAGCAAGCCCGCGCATTCCGCAGCGGCCTGGGAGACTTCCGGCTCCGACTTCCGGCTCCCGACTTCCGGCTCCCTCTGTCCCCAGGCCTTGGGGATGGGGACGGCCCAGGCGTCCCGCCAGGCAGGCCTCTCCACGGTGCGGGGATGCCGCATGCCCGACCTCCCACGTCCGGTCGTCACGAGTCACCCTATAGACTGTAGACACCGGGAAGGAGCTGGGTGCTCCCCCAAGGCGCCTCTGCCGCGAGGGCACCGCCAGTCCCTAGCCTCTCGCTAGGCCACAGTCGGCCTCTTTAAGATTCTCTCTGTGTGGCAGACACAGAAGAGGAAAGGGCCGGGGCTGGGGGGCTCAGTGGGGTAAGCCTCTGCCTTCGGCGCAGGTCATGATCTCAGGGTCCTCAGGGTCCTGAGATCGAGCCCCGCATCGGGCTCTCTGCTCGGCGGGAGCCTGCTTCCCCCTCTGTCTGCTGCTCCCCCCGCTCCTGCTCACTCTCTCTCTCTCTCTCTCTCTGACAAATAAACCAATAAAAATATCTAAAATAAAAAACGAGGTTATTATTAAAACAACGACCAAGTTTTCGGTGGAAAGCTGGCGGAGTCGGGAGTTGAGCGCATGTTGGTTCACAGAATGATCCTACTTCATCGCACTCTCCAAAAAGAACTATCGCTAGAAGTCTACACCCCAATCTTTATTTTAACATTTGAAAGGACGAAGCCCGTGTTCATCCCAGTGGCTTCCGCAGGCTTGGCCGCCGGCGAGGTACACGCACGAGGGCGCTGGGAAGGTCCCCGCCGGCCTCCGTCCCCGCAGGAGTCCCCGGAAGCGGAAGCGGAAGCCGCCGCCGCTCCCCCCACCCCCAGCCGGCTGCGGGGCGGGGAGGAACTCCAGGTGCACCTCAGCCACGGCCCCTACGACCAGGGACGCGGCCTCAGCTCCCGCGGCTGCTCTCGCTCCGGAGCGCGGGCGTCACGACGTGGACTCCCGAGCGGGGAGGCTGAGGCGGCGCCTGCTCGTAGGCCTCGGGCACTGCCAGCCGCTCCGGATGCCGCCGCCTCTCGGGCGCCTCAGAAAGTGAGACGGTTTTGTGGTTTTGTTTTCTTAACGCTTAAAGAACTCTTGAAAATCAGTTTGGACAAAACCAAACTCTCGCCATAAAAAATGGGTGAAGACAGGAGACGTCACTCCAAGAAAAATACATACACAGAGACTCCTTGCGGCTTCGTTCGTAAGGGTCCCGTCTGGGAGTCGCGTGCTCGTCGGGGACGGAAGTGAAAGCGGACGGGGACACGCACGCCGCAGTGACGTCGAAGGACCCATCAGCCGGTCACAGTGGCGGACGTTATCGGAGACATGATCCAAATGGAAAAAATTCTTTTTAAGGAATGATATTTATGAAACAACTGGAAATACGAATATGGACTGAATATTGGATGATACCAAGAAATTAGTGTCAACTTGTTTTGGCTTGATGATGCCATGTTTTCTAAGGTTCTTGTAGACAGTCAGGCTGAAATGTCTATGAATGACTATGAAGTCTGAGATTTCCTTCAAAATCAGTGCGGAGGAAAGAGACAGGAAAGACATCGGGGGAAGCTGGCACAGGTGGGTGTCGAGTACACGTTGTTCCTAAGATTGTTCTGTCCATGGCGCACTCGAAGTTCTCATGATAACGTGGAGGGTGTTTTGGTTTTGGTTTTGTTTTGTGAAAAAGTAAGACCCAAAGAAGATGCAGCATAGTTTGGTTTTTTTTGTCTGTTTGTTTTTGTTTTGGGGTTTTTTTTTTTTTAAGATTTTATTTATTTGGCAGAGAGAGATCACAAGTAGGCAGAGAGAGAGGAAGGGAAGCAGGCTCCCCGCTGAGCAGAGAACCCGATGCGGGGCTCGTTCCCGGGACCCTGGGATCATGACCTGAGCCACCCAGGTGCCCCCATAGTTTGGTTTTAAGAGGCTTCAGTGTCAACTGCCTAAATTCAAATTTTAGTTCAAACAATTACTGGAGTAGTTTCTTTCTCAGTTTTCTGATATGTAAATTGGAGGCAATAATAATCTCACCTCTAAATAAATATGCAAAACAAAGCTATAATATCCACCTCATTGGATTGTCATGAAGATGACCTTGAGATAGCCCCCCCAAAATGGACAAACAGAATGCCATTGACTTTGATGTCAGAAAGTCATGACATAGATGTAATTCTTCCTGTTACATGCAGTATTACCTCTAAATTTTTCTCACACCATCCCGGACAGTACAAGTAAGCAGACGACCAGAATGCCAGGACAAAAGGTGACTCCAGAAAATTCCACAGAACCTCTGGTTTGCTTGCTATCATGTTCTTGCCAGACGATGACTCAAACAGTTTCTCAGAGATGCTCACATGACGAGAAGCCGACGACCAACACCAGCTTGCCAACCAAGTGGATCGTCGGTCCCCAGATGAGCCTTCACATGGCTACTGCCCCAGTCAGCAACTGACTCAACCTCTGAAAAACTCTGAGCCAGAGCCGCCCAGCCGGGGCACCCCTGAGTATCTGGCCCACAAAAACAGTAAATGCCGTGAGAGATAATAAATATTATTTAAAGCTACTAAAGCTTGGAGTACTTTGTTATGCAGTGACCGATAACTAATAGATGTACAAAAATATGTGAACACTAAAATTCACTGGTAAATGTAAATTCAGGTATAAAATGCTACTCTGGTTTGTGTAATTCTCAGAAAAATGTTCCTGAATGAACTTCAGAGAAGTTCCTTTACAACATCGGTGCTGCTCATGGTTAATGCACAGATCAATTAATACAAGAGATTAAGTACTGGCTCAAAAGAAATGAATTTGCTCTCTTGGGATATATTATCCACTTGTTTGAAAACAAAGCATATTCTTGAAAAATAAATATTTGATTAAAAACTATCTAATGTAAAGCATAAGATGTAATATAGATTGTCAGCAACAAACTGTTCCTCATGGCATGTGTAATTTTGGTTTGCGGTCAATTTTTTTCTCTCAAGTGATCTTAGTATTTTTGTTGGAACCATCTGGCAATACTATTTCCAAACATGCATTGGAAGTTCCAGTATGGAACTTTGCATGGAGCTATGCAAATAAGGTCAGGGATAGTTAGAGCTATAAACCATAATTGACGAAGATTTTAGTTGAACAGAAGGTCCTCTATTTGCCAAGCACTGTGCTAGATGCTTGAAACAGAAAACTCAGTCAAGTGTGGGTTTAAAAAAGCTCAAAGAGTCTGAGAACCTTTTAAGCATAGAAGGCACTGGTACAAGAGAAAATCAATTCAGTAAAGGATGAGAAGAGGACAATAATGAAAATCACAGGCCACAAAGAACTAAGGTGATTCCAGAAAATAAAGGCTGGCCAAGAATGATAGGACTTCTACTGAAGAGATATTGGACGTTCAGTTAACACCATCACAATATCTACTCATTTCACATTTTCCCTAATATAATTATTATATTAAATGTTGAGTTGTTGGGGAAGGTCATCAAATAGACATGACCGCAGGTCGCCCGTGAGCTGGACCGCAGCACTCAGAGGCTTTCCCCCTGCCTTCCTAATGTTTGTTGGTCTTACCTTAAATTTGCATAGTATCGTAAGAGAATTGACATTTCTATGAGGTTAAGCCGTTTTATTCAGGAATAAAGAATATCTTTCCACTTGTTTTTCTATTTTTTTTCTTTCATATAGTTCACAGAGACATCTCTCTCTCACTCTCAGATTATTGATGTTGGTGAGGTGGAGCCTGATTGAGGGGAAAGAGTGGACACATGACCCCGGTTCTATCCATCTGAGTGAGTGTTGGGTTCAGGAACAGATGTATGACCTGACCCGGACCAGTGAAACCACTTGAGAATTCTCTCTGGATCTATAAGAAATGAGAGGCACTCTGCTGGTATTACTAAGTCAGTAGAATGTAAGCCTTCAGTGGTATGGGAAGAGCCTACAAGCAAAGCCAACACCAAGAAAAAAACAACTCAAAAGTGATGGAATGAGTCAGGGGCCTGACAACAACCCTTGCATACCAGCATCTGGCCTTGCCTGATTGTGCATGCTGGAGTCCAATAGGTTTATTTCCTTTAAGGCAATTCAAGCTGAATTTTTATTCCTTGCAACTGAAAGAGACAACATGCTAATATAATAGTTCTTTTTAATTATTTTGGAATTCCATGTAGAGCACGACTCTATTGTTATCAGACCCTTTCTATCTTCTACTTCGGTCACTCGTATCTCACATCATCTGGATCAAAGTTTTGAGGTAGGGAAAGGACATAGTGGGAAATTTCTAAACCCCCTTCTCCCCAGAGAGGGCTCAGACCAGCAGTCACACACATCACTGTTTTGTCTCTGTAGGGGCATGTAATTAAACTTGTAAACATGTAATTAAACATGTAAAGATTCAGCTCAGGAAAAATGAGCCTCCCTGGACCTGGTCCTTTCCAGCCACGAGGCAGTTTCATGTGCATAAGACTCCTGGTAACAGAGAGTCTGATACGCCCTTCATTTCTGAACAGAAAGATCAGCCTCCCAGTAACTGCTTTACAAAGCGAAGATATGCTGTGCTACTGATTAAACCCATATAAAAGACAGAAGGTATGAACCTGGAGCAGTTTAAATATGTGCAACCAAAAGCTACGAGAAATCTGTAATATACCTGTCCTCGTTTCCCATATTCTGCTACTTATGTCTTGCACCACAAAACACAAAGAGCCCAGCAATACCAGAAACCCAGCAAATGTGCAGACAGCATTTCCCAGCAGGGGCCTCAGCCTCTCACAGCGTGGGGCTCTGCCTCTCAGTGATGTGAAAATCCTGTCACAGACTGACTTGCCAGCTGATGCTGCAGCCTTCTTACATTCTGGATAAGCAATTTCTATACTGTTCCTTTCTCCCATGAATTTCACAAATGGTTCGTATGCATTTGGCACAACCTAGCCATCCAGAATTTCTGAAGAAATGACATTTCTATCCCTGGAAATGAAGAGTACATTTGTAAATGTATTTGGGGATTTTGCTTTAAATATTGTTACATATTCCTGTAACATTGAACCTATTGGCAATTATAACCTTATTTCTCCTTATCTATTCTATATTATAGGACATATACTCTCTAAAGAATGTGTCAGAATATCTAGAAAACTAAGTCATTACTTGCTCCTATCTATTCCTCCTACCTTAAATTAAGGGTTTATTATGGGCTCAATTTCTTGAATTCTATGCTAGAATTCTTTCTTTATTCCATTTTCCATCCTTCATTTTCTTCCCCTTTTCATTCCCTACCTCTTGTCCTTCCCCTTCATTGTGCAAGTTCCTTTGCTGAGTTCTGGATTAATTTTCTGTATATATGCATATGTGTCTTTCGGTGATAAAGTTAAATTAATCTTTTATAGATTGACCCTAAGCTTTGCTTACTGGAGGATTTAGAATGTATTCATATATCTCAATAAACGGTGGAACAGGCAAGCCAGGAGTACTTTTGCAGCAGAAAAAAGAAAGAGAGAGAGAGAGAGAGAAAAGAAATTATTGAGAAAGAACTCATTCTAAGAGAAGAGAGAGTCAAGATGCATATTTTAGTCATAGGTGTGAGGGTGGTAAGTCCTAAACAAAGGAGCTATAATAGAAGAGTAAGGAAGCCAGGTGATGTTGAGTAGGAGACCCCAGCCTCTGTGTCTCCCAAAAGATCAACAATTACACAGCCATCCATAAACAAATGTAGCTCTGGAAGAGTTTAGGAGTTCACTTAAGAAAGTTCAGCAACACAGTTGAACAAAAGTCTTCTGAGAATAACAGGGCTGAAAAGGAAGGAGGAATAACTTCATTTTCCTTGCATCATCTTATCCTGCAGACTGATGTTACACAGCAAGAGGGAACATCCCAGCTCAAAAGAGTCCCCTTACCAGGAAAGGAAGAACAGGGTGAGCGACCAACTTCTCCAGCCTTTCAGGCCAGTGAAAGTTCACCTGCAGCCAGCCCTTCCAGCTGTGCACCTGCATACCCCTGACCCAGTTCCTGTCACTGATCTTCACTACCATGTGCACACCCATGGGGAGACCCTGCAGCCATACAGGTGCACACCAGCAGCCACGGCCCCAATAGCTATAATAAGGCCACAGTTGGTGCCAACGCTTGCTGCGGCCCTGGCCCCCACCACCACATGTGTCTGCTTTCAGCCCCTGCCACTATACAAACACCTAGAGCCAGCCCCCATAGCCAAGCATATGCACACCAGCACTAGCCACAACTGCTGCCTTGCTTGGTACCTAGAGGTGCTGCTGAGGACCACAAAAACCCTTGTATCTACTGCAGTACCCTCACAGTGTTCACTAAGGGCCATATAGCTGTCAATGTCATCGACCCCAGCAGCTTAAACCAACAAGACATCATGTTCAATCCCCAGACCTGGAGATAAGCCCAAAATTTGGTGCCCTAGATCCCAGGCAGCATTCAACAACATGTGCCCGTGCTTAGGTGAAGATCTTTCCATACCAAAGTCAGTCCATAAAATCTGAAAGAGGTTCCTGCTTCTTCAAATGTGCAGATACCTACACAAGCCCATAGGAACCATGAATAATTAGGTAAACAGGACACCACCAAAGGATGGTGGTAAATGATCCCAAAGAAATGGATATATATGAATTGTCTGAAAAAGAATTCAAAATAATTGTTCTAAAGATGCTCAGAGTTACAGGAGAACAACAACAACAAAGAAAAACAAGTTAATGATATCAGGAAACACAATATAAGATGAAAATGGAAAGTTTAACAATTAGATAGAAAACATAAAAAAGAATCAAACAGAAATTTTGCAGCTGAGGAATACAATGACTAAACTGAAGAATTCAATATAGAGCTTCAATAACTAACTAGATGAAAAGAAAGAAAAGACTCAGTAAGTTCAGGGACAGATCATTTGAAAATATCCCATCAGAGGGGCAAAAAGGAACAATAATGAAAAGGAATGAAGAAATCCTATAGGATGAATGAGACACAAGAAAAGAAACAACCTATGGATTACTGGAGTTCCAGAGTGGGGGTCGTGGTGCCTAGGTGGCTCAGTTGGTTAAGCATCTGCCTTGACTCAGGTCATGATTTGTGGGTCCTGGGACTTATCCCTATGTCAGGCTCCCTCCTGGGAGTCTGCTTCTCCCTCTCCCCCTGTGCTCTCTTGTGCTCTGTCTCGAGTGAATAAATAAAATCTTAGAAAAAAAAGGGGAGGAGGGGAGAGGAGAAATGAGCAGAACACTTGTTTAAAGAAATAATGTCTGATAACTTCCTAAAACTAGGGAGAGATTTAGACATTCAAGTTCATAAAGTTCATAGATTCTCCCAAAATTTAAACCAAAAATGAATTTCTCCAAGTCACATTATAATAAAACTGTCTAAAATCAAAGACAAAGAGAAAACCCTGAAAGCAGCAAAAGAAGCTTGTCACTTACCAAAGAACTGCCAGGCACTATGAGCAGATTTCACTGGACAATGTATTCAGAGTGCTGGGGAGGAAAATGTCATTCAAGAATACTTTCCTCAGCAAATATGTCTTTCAGAATGAGAGATAAAGGCTCCCAAACAAAAGCTGAGGGAGTTCATCATCACTAGACCTACCTTACAAGACATGCTAAGAGTTCTTTAAGCTGTAATAGAAGGATGTTAATTGGTGCTGTGAAAACCTATGAACAAATAAAACACACTGGTAAAGGTAAGTATATAGTTAAATTCAGAATTCTCCAATACTGTAATATAGTGGTATGTTACTCACTGAATGCTAATATAAAGGTACTAAAAATAGTTGTAGCTATAATAATTTATCAATAAGTATAACAATGGAAGAACATGTAAATTATGACATAAAAATATAAAAGGTAGGGAGGAGTTAAATGATAGAATTTGGGTATGCAGTTGAAGGTAAGTTGCTATCAGCTTAAAATAGACAATTATAAGATGTTTCATGTAAGTCTCAGGGTAATCACAAAGCAAAAACCTATAGTAGATATAAACAAAGATAAGGGAATCAAAACATACCACTATGAGAAATCATCAATTCACCAATGATCATCATAAAAAGACCACAATAAAGGAACAAAGGAACTAAAACCAGCCAGAAAACAACTAACAAGATGGCAGCAGTAAGTCCTAACCTATCAATAATTACTTTAAATGTAAATGGATTATATTTTCTAGTCAAAAGGCATAGAGTGGCTAACTGTATAAAAAGCAAGACTAACTATATGCTGCCTAAAAGAGACTTACTCAGCTTTAAGGATATACATAAACTGAAAGAGAAAGGACGGAAAAAATATTTTATGCAAATAAAAATCAAAAGAGAAAGATTTGCTTTACTTATATCACATAAAACAGACTTTCAATTAAAAACTTTAACAAGAGAAAAACAGATACTATATAATGATAGAAAGTAATTTATAATGACTGGGAGTTAATTTATCAAAAATGTATAATAGTAAATTGTATAAATATATATGCAACCAACATTGGATAACCTAAATATATTAAGTGAATACCAGAAGACCTTAAGGGAGTAATAGAAAACAATACAATAATAGTGGAGAATTCACTATCTCACTTTCAACAATGGATACATTATCTAGATGGAAAATCAATAAAAAAAAAATTAGATCTGAGCTATACTTTAAACCAAATGGGCCTAACAGACATATATAGAACATTCTATCCAACAGCAACAGAATAGACATTCTTCTCAAATGCGTACTGAACATTCTCCAGCATAGATCAAATGTTAGGTCACAAAATAAGTCTTCACAAACTTAAAAAGACTGAAATTGTATCTGTACATTTTTTTACCAGATGGTATGAAACTAGAAATCAATAACAAGAGGAAAACTGGAAATTTCCCAAACATGCGGAAACTAAATAACAGATTCCTGAAGCATCAATGAGCCAAAGAAGTAATCAAAAGGGAGATAAAAATATATCTTAAGCAAAAATGGAAACACAATATACAAAAATTTATGGGAATAGCAAAAACAGTTCTGGGTGGGAAGTTAATAGCAGTAAGTGCTTATATTTTGAAAGAAAGAAATCTGAAATAAATGACCTAACTTTAAATTTCAAGGAACTAGAAAAAGAAGAGAAAGCTAAGCCCAAAATTATCAGAAGGAAGGAAATAATAAAGGTCAGAGCAGAAATAAGCAAAAAGGAGAATAAAAATTATAGAAAAAAATCAACAAAATTAAGAGTTGGTTTTTTGAAAAGATAAATAAAATTGACAAGCCTTTAGCTAGGCTAACCAAGAAAAAAAGAGAGAGCACTCAAAGTTATAAATGAAAGAAGAGACATTAAAATTGATAGCACAGAAATAAAAATGATTATGAGAGTACTATGAACAATTATATACCAAAAATTGGACAAACTAAGAAAAACAGATAAATTCCTAGAAATGCACAACCTACTAAGACTGAATTATGAAGAAACAGAAAATCTGAACAAACCAATAATGATTGAATCAGAAATCAAAAATCTTCCAACAAAGAAAAGCCCAGGACCAGACAGCTTTGCAGGTGAATTCTACCAAATATTTAAAAAAGAATTAATATGAATTCTTCTCAAAATTCTTCCCAAAAATTGAAGATAAGGAAACACCTCAAAATCATTTAATAAGGCCAGCATTTCTCTGATACTAGAGCCAGATAAGGATACTACAAGAAAAATATAGGCCAATCTTCTTGATGGAATAGGTGCCAAATTTTTCAACAAAATCCTAGCAAACCAAATTCAACAGCATGTTAAAAGGCTCATACAACATAATCAAGTGGGCTTTGTCCCTGGGAGGCAAGGATGGTTAAACATACCCAAATTAATAAATGTGATGATGTACCACATTAATAGAATTAAAAATAAAAATCATAATCATCTGAATAGATGCAAAAAAGTATTTGATAAAATTCAACATCCTTTCATGATAAAAACTTCCAACAAAGTGGTTATAAAAGGAATATACTTCAACATATAAAAGTCATATATGACAAGCTCATAGCTGAAATCATATTCAACAGTGAAAATTTGAATTTTTATCCTCTAAGATCAGGAACAAGACTAGTATTCCCACTATCACCCCTCCTAGTCAACAGAGTACTAGAAATCCTAGCCAATGCAATTAGGAAAGGAAAAATTAAAAGGATCCAAAACTGAAAGGAAAAGGTAAAATTGTCTCTGTCTGTTGATGACATATCTTCCTATATAGAAAATCCTAAAGACTCCACCTAAAAACTGTTAGAACCAGTAAATTCAATAAAGTTTCAGGATGCAAAACCAATATACAAAAATCAGATGTGTTTCTGTACACTAAAAATCAACTATCTGAAAGAGAAATAAAGAAAACAATCCCATTCATAATAGCATCAAAAAGAATAAAATATTTAGAAATAAATTTAACCAAGAAAGTGAAAGATCTATACATTGAAAACTATAAGAAATTGAGGAGAAAATTTGAAAAAAAAAAAAAAAAAAAAGATATCCATAATCTTGGATTAGAAGAGTCAATTTTGTTAAAATGTCTATGCTATCTAAAGAAATCTACAAATTCAATACAATCCTATTAGAATTCCAGTTTTTTTACAGAAATAGAAAAAATAACCCTAAAATTTATATGAAGCCTCAAACAACCCAAGTAGCCAAAGAAATCTTGAGAAAGAATAGACTTGAAAGCATCACACTTCCTGATTTCAAACTATATTACAAAGCTATAGTAATCAAAACAACAAGATGCTGGAATAAAAAGAGACACATAGGCCAATGATACAGAATGGAGAGCCCAGAAATAAGCCCACGTACCTGCGGTCAACTAATATTTGAAAAGGTAGCCAAGAATACTCAATGGAGAAAGGATTGTCTCTTCAATAAATGATGTTGGGAGAACTAGATATCCATATGTAAAATAATGAAATTAGACCCTTATCTTAATACCTCTCCAAAAATTAACTAGAAAGGGGGCGCCTGGGTGGCTCAGTGGGTTAAAGCCTCTGCCTTCAGCTCAGGTCATGATCTCAGGTCCTGGGATCAAGCCCCGCATCAGGCTCTCTGCTCAGTGGCAAGCCTGCTTCTTCCTCTCTTCTTCTCTGCCTGCCTCTCTGCCTACTTGTGATCTCTCTCTGTCAAATAAATAAATAAAATCTTTAAAAAAAAATTAACTAGAAAGGATGTAAGGACTTCACTGTAAAACGTGAAACCATAAAACTCCTAGAAGAAAACATAGGGGAAAATCTCCAAGACCTTAATCTTGGCAAATATTGTTTGGACATGACACCAAAAGCACAAAAAGCAAAACCAAGTATCAACAGCTCCATCAGCTAGAAAGCTCTGCACAGCGAAATAAACTATCAGTATAATGAAAAGGTAACCTATGAAATGGGAAAATATTTACAAAATATATATCTAATAAAGGGTTAATATCCAAAATATATATGGAATTCCTACAACTCAGTAGGAAAAAAATTAAATAGCTCAATATTTGGAAGTAGACAAACGAATGAATAGACATTTTTTTAAAATGGCAAACAAATGAATAGACATTTAAAAAAAATGCCAACAGAGACACGAAAAGATGCTTATCACTAACCACCAGAGAAAAGCAGATCAAAACCACAGTGAGATATCACTCCACACCTGTTAGAAAGGCTATTATCAAAAACAAAATAAACAAACAAACAAAGAAAAAAAACCCAAGAGTTGATAAAGTGTTGGTGAGGTCATAGTAAAAAGAAAACACTTGTGCACTTTTGGTAGAAATGTAAATTCTATAGCCACTATGGAAAACAGTATGGAAGTCCTTCAGAAAATAAAAGTAGATCTGTTGTATGATCCAGCAATCCCATTTCCAGATATATATCCAGAGGAAATGCAATCGCCATCTCAGAGTTCACTTCACTCCCATGTCCGTTACAGCATTATTTGCCATCGCTAAGGCATGGAAACAAAAAAAATGTCCGCCAATGGAAGAATGGATAAAGAAAATGTGATATATACACAATTGAGTATTATTCAACCATAAAAAAGAAGGAAATCCTAACATTTGCAACTACATGGATGTCTCAAGAAAATTATGCTCAAGTAAAATATGTCCGACAAAGACAAATACTGTGTGAGCTCATTTGTATGTGTAATCTTAAAAAGCTGAAATAGAGAGTAGAACAGTAATTCCCTGGGGTGGGTGGGGGATAAGGGAAATGAAGAGAAGTCGATCAAAGGGTGCCAACTTCCATTGTAAGAGGAAGTCATTCTGGAGCTCTAATGTACAATGCGGTGACTTTAGTTAACAATATATTTCGAGTATTACATACTTGAAAATGGCTACAAGAGCAGATTTTAAATGTTCTCACAATTACAGCAACAACAAAACGGTAATTATACGAGATGAAGGATGTGTTAACTATGGTAAATATTCCACAATATGTATGTCTATCAAATCATCACATTAGACACCTTAAACCTACACAACGTTATATGTCCATTATGTTGCAGTAAAGCCGGGTGGGGCAAAGGAGGAGAAATGCTAAACCAGACAGAGGCTTAGAAGAGTAGAGTGGTTGGCGTTGAAACCATCAGCCTTGGCAGGATCAGAGAGGGCACTCTCAGTCCATATTAGGCATGGTCTCACAACCCCAGCGGCCCTGAGCACAGATTCAGGGATAGACTCTCAGCCACCTCACTACCACATCTGACAGCCTCTAGTACCAGGCAGCACTCAGTAGTAAGGCAGTGGGGCCAGCAACAAGAAAGTACGAAGGTAGTGAAGTCATCAACTGGTAAAACTGACCATCATTGGTGGATATCAGTGAACACGGCCAGAGGCATTGGTGTTTCACACTCCAGCAACAACAGGGAATATCAACACACCCAGGGTCCGGAGGGAACTACCTCCCAGGTCTCATCCTCAGAAGCTGAGATGGGCAACACTGTGCCTGTATTACTAATCGTTATTATGTCAGCACCTAACACAGTACCTGACACAGAGTAGGTGTACATTGAATCTTTGTGGTATGAATGAGTGAGTAATGAATGAATGAATGCATGAATGAATGAACTAGAAAATATCTACATCACGGGATACATGTTTTCATATATAGGAAAAAATTCCAAAGGTTGTCTTTAAAAATGCATGAAGGGAATGTTTGTGAACACTTAAAATTCCAATCCAGGCGACTGAGGATAGTCTGAAGGAGGCAGAACTGGCATTTGATTGTAAGTAGAATCCTAATCAAGTGTTGGACTCACGTTTTGAAAGAAAAAGCCGCATGAGAAGATGATCAGCCTCGTAAGCAGGCAAAGAAGGAGGATCCCAGAGGAAGAAAATGTTTACAAATAACTGTGCAAGTGTTATCTACAGAAAAAGAAATTCTGCCTGAACACTAACATTTTGAATTTCTTGGCAACATTATCTCTAGAGTACCTCAATCTGTCTCAGCTGGGGGACACTTCTTGAATCAAATCACTCCTAATATTTGGATTCCTTGCTTACCAATCTTCTGCCAATCCAGGCATTTTCATCTCTTGACGGTTACAAGGCTCTCTAAAATTTGACAAATTTGTCTGTAGGAGACAAGCCTTTGAGAGCCTGGTTAATGCTAGGCCTGAAGAGAGGGAGCGATCCCAGGATGCTGGCAACATGAGATTTCTGATCCCCAGGGCTGAGGACTAGCTTGCCTTGATGGTGGTGGAACTCCCAGGGTGACTGCTAAGAGGGACTGGCCAGTCTCAGTCTTCTCTCCATTGCCCTGTGCCTTTGCCAACATAACCCGTCTCCCAGAGAGCCGGAAGAGGAGAGGACACCACTCGTCAACTAGTGGTTTCTAATCAACACAAGAAACATCCCAGAGTCCTCCAGAAGTGTGTAAGGAATTTTTAGATCTCTGAATTTTTCTATAGAGAAAATAGAAGCAGAACCAGAGAAAATCCATTCTGTGTCTGTCACTATGACTCTATACTTTGTTGGGCCAGTGTCCCCAGTAAACTTCATTTACCCTATATTTATCCCAAATCTAATAAAATTCAAAGTCACTCTTTGTTTCTGGGCATCTCATCAAATCACCAATTACCCCCCAAATTACCAAGTTCATAGTTTACTGATTATCGTGGCGCCTCTGAAACATTGGACATTGTAGATCACCAGCTCCTCATGTAAATTTATTTCTCATTAGGCACAGTGATATGAGCACCTGCTGCCTCTCTCTCTTTCCCTTCAGTGGCTCCTTCACTATTTCTAATTTCTCTTCCTCATGCTAACTGGAGTTTGGGACTCCAGACCTCTACTCTCTGTCCTATCTCCTAGTGAGTCCTGACCCATTTCGACTACTCCAACAACCCAGCCCTGACTGGTGTCCTGAACTTTAGATCCATACCCATAACAAAACTTCTGGACATTTATATATTGATGACCTAATTTTGCCTCCAACAAAGCACAAAAGAAACATTATTTATATATGCTATCACAAGTAACAGGATACACAAATCAAAGTAGCCTAAACATACATGAAAATTATTGACTTAAGCCCAGGTATAAAATGAATTTCAGGATTCTGGCTTCTCTCTCTCTCTCCCTCCCTGTCTCTCTCTCTCTTTTTCTCTCTTCCTCTCTTGGGCTCTTGGCCTTAGCATCATCTTGGAAACCTCCCCACCATGAGAGCCAAGTGGAGGAAGACACAAATGCACAGGCTGGAACACAAAAGAAGAAAGATGAGGCAGAGATCTAAGTAAACCACTAGCTTTTGTACCATAAAGGTTATGGAAGAAAAAAATGGAAAGTTGGAGGCCTTGGGTACAGTACAAGTTGTTGACTGCATGCTACCTTCTAGAACTTGTTTCAGTGGATCTAGAACATCCATCACCCTCCAGTCACCATGTTCACCACTGAGAAACCCATCTTGCTTATACCAAACAAGGTCCCTTTTGATATTTTGACCTGGATCTGTAACATTCTAGACTAGTTGGGCTCTCAGTTGTAGCCAAGTATAACACATGTACAACAAATCATCTCTTCTGTCTTTAAAAAAAAGAAAAATCCTCAGATGAGCTTCCTCATGGTAACAATATGGCTGCAGCAGTTCCAGGACTCAAATGCACATCTCAGATTACAGAAAAAAGGAAAAACCTGCCTTCCATAGCCATTGAACAGAAGTTAAGGGCTATATTCTGACTAATGAATTGGGTAAGCACCTACCTCTGTATGGTCCCTGTGGCCAGAAAAATGCTTTGAGCCATTAATTTGGGCCACAGTTCCAGGCTTATTCTTGAATCAGTTACTAGGGCAAGGGGATGTGATCATCATGATCAGCTTGGGCCATGCAGAGCTCTTCTCTGAAGCAAGAGGTGAGGCCAGTCCCACTAACAGCATGGCTGCTACATAACGGGACAGGATGGAATGGATGTCAGAAAGGCAACCGATAGTTTTAGCTACATCTTTTCTATGTATTTGGAACCCAGGGTAAAGGAAGAATTCTGTATAGTTAAGTTTGTAAGTAGTTAAGGGTTCACTTCACTCCTTATGTATATGAACCAGTTTAAATGGTATAGTTCAGAAGTGGATTCTGTAGATCTCCAACTTTTAACAGGAGTATACCAAACATAACTGAAGCTTTTAATGATGATTTGAGATCATCATGATGCAAATTTATTATGGTACCAATTACAGTACAGTGACTGACCCCAGTAGTTACCAAGCTGTGCACGGCTGTGGCCCATAAAATGGCACCAGAGTGCTATGCACTTTAACAAATTTTATCTACTTTTTATGACTTTTCTTTCTCAGCCCTTTCTCTAAATTGCTATTTCTAGTCTACAGTGGAATTAGGAACCACATAATGAAGCTTTCAAAATTGAGTATAAATTAAAAGTAAAAATGAAAGCGCCAAGGAAGAAATATGCCGAAATGCAAATTGGTTGTCCCTGAGGGGCGGCATTAAGCTTGTGTTTACTTATGTCTGTTTTCTCATTATTTTTTTTTCTATAATGATTAAGAGTAACTTTTGTGGTCTCTCTCACACACACACCAACACACAAGGAAAACTAACAAAGTAAATCAGATTTGGATGGTGACTTTGCATTCCCCAAGGGGAAAACAGCCCCAGTTATTTCTTCTTACAGTCTCTGACAGTTCCTCTAGCAGATTCCTCTAGTTTTGTTGATTTCCTATTGCCTGGTGTGTTCTGAGTCAGAAACCACACACACTGGAGAAGAGATCATGGAAAGTCCGAACCTACGAGAGGGAAGGTCTTCTGTCTACCCACCATGAGATCTTGGCCTGGTAGGTCACCACCAGGCAGAGACTGCCCCTCAGGCTTACAGATGGAGACACCCAGTTTTGCCTGTGCCTTGGGGTTGGACAGATCATGAGGATGATGACTCAACACTGGGGAAACTCATAAGTGACATGTGTGCTTCCTCCCCAGAATACCAATTTAATGACAGATAATGAAAAGAGATCTGCTGCTCACAAGGAATTTTTCTTCTGGCATAGGAGCCATATGGGCAGTCAAATTATAATTGGAAGATTGATTTGGTAAACATAAAATTAGAACAAACTACAAAGTGGCAAAAAGTTAAAATAGCCTGTTACCTCCATTCATCATCACACGGGTCATATCTGCCAACCACACCAGCTGCCCAGTAAGGCCCTAGGCCGCTCCAAACACTGTGTTTTGGGCACTTTCCAACTTTGTCTCCATGACTCACCATTTTGTTTAGTTCATCACCAAACAACGCCCTTACTCACGAGCCATCCTTTCTTTAGATAACTTCATACATTCACGGGTTATGAATAAAGATCATTGCTCTTAAAATTACCTTGCACACTTCTCTTAATAAGTATCGCTCTAGGAGAGCCATTTTCAAGTTCTAGGGCCACCTTGTGGGTAGCTCCCATTCTACACACTACATTCTACTTCTAAGGGAGGTAAAATCCAAATGGAAAAGTGTTCAAATAAGTATAAAGCCAAACTCTGCTATCTTTCCTGCAGCTCTTCCGCCAACCAGCTAGTTCCCCAAACTAACAAGTTTTTAAAAATTAATAATGTGCTCACCCTTCACTCTTCTCCCTCTGCTGCCCCTTACTCTGGGGGTAACCGTCTCTTGCTTGCTCCTCTTTCTCAATGCCTTTCTCAACCGCTGCTTTCTTTCCACTAACATTGCCCCACGGTTTTTTTAAATATCAACCTGACTTACTGTAATTGTCCCGTCATTTTTTCTCTTGCCTCCTGTCTCTTCCCTTCTACCCTCATCTGTGTATTATTACCCTATGAATCCTAGAACCTTTCTCAAGCAAGATATCTAAGGGCTCCTTATTACACAACGAATGAAGGGCAAAGCCCTGGACCAGTGCTCAGAGCCCTCCCTAACTTGGCTTTTCTGTTCTCTTTTGTCTTTACCTTCTGTGACTTCTCAACATGAGCTCTCTATTTCAGGCTTTTATACTCACTGTGGATAAAGGAAAAAATCAAATACAATGTTTGTGTTTTGTAATGCAAATCTATAGAGAGGAAGTCTTAGAAATTAACACCAGCAGATACAGTTTGCAAATTTTCATTTTAACAGCTCATTTAGCTTTTCTTTTCTAATTTCCTGTATTTACCTTCAGAGACACATACATACACTCACAGAACCACGGCTACTTACTAAGTCATCAGCAGGTACCCACAGTTTCAGTCATGCTTTTGAAGGAGACCTAAACCTGTTTAAGGTAGGTGGAAAACCAGTGACACAGACATTGCATAACTCATACTGACTTGTAATGCACCATCATTCAGAAATACCCTCAAACAAAAATGTTCTTGACATTTAATGTGAGGGAGACTCTGCTTCTTTCTTTCTTTTTTTTTTTTAATAAAGATTTTATTTATTTATTTTACACAGAGAGAGAGATCACAAGTAGGCAGAGAGGCAGGCAGAGAGAGAGGGGGAAGCAGGCTCCCTGCTGAGCAGAGAGCCTGATGCGGGGCTTGATCCCAGGACCCCGAGATCATGACCGGAGATGAAGACAGAGGCTTGACCCACTGAGCCACCCAGGGGCCCCAGACTCTGCTTATTTCTTATGTAGGATACAACCTTGAGGAACGTAATACAAACTGTCAATTTGGTCACCTTTCAGTAAGAGCCCAACACAAAGTGATCTGAGCAACTAAGGGAGTATATTGACTCGTGGGACTCCAAAGTCCAGACATGGCTACATGCACGTGTTCGAACGTGGTCACTGGGACACATCTCCGTATCTCAACTGTGCATTTCTCCACGTAGATTCTTTCCGCATAGGAGAAAAGACAATCACCAGGAGCTTCCGGCTTAGCGAGCCCAGCAAAACAATGGCGTCATTTCCCGTTCTCAGTAAATGTCCTAGAGTGGGTTCATCTTGGCCCAGCTCAAGTCGTGTGCCCATTCCTGAACCAATCACGGTGGCAGGGGAATAGGCTGTTGACTACCAAGGGCTATCCTGGTTCCTCTCGGAGGCCAGAGGCTGCAGTCAGCTCCGCGGATCTACATGAATGGAGAAAATGTGATTTTTCTAAAGGAAAATCAGGGTGCTGCCATCAGAAGAAAGGAGAACAGCTAGGGGAAGACCGGGTGACTGCTAGGACAGATTCTTAAACGTGTGAGCATGCTCTTATTTCAGTATGCTTGATAGTGAGTCCCAGAACTATATAATCAAAATTTCAGATGAAGTTGGCAATCTGTAAAAACTTTTTTAAGTGTACATATCTTTAACCCAGCGACTCCACTTCTAGGAATAACAGCTATTGTAGTAAGTGCTTCCCTGTGTGTCCACCAGTGGCCCGAGCACATTGTGCTAACAGCACTCTGGGACGGAGTGGGGGTGTATCCATTTTTGCCCTCAAGAACTTAAGCTTAGAGAAGTTAAGTGATTTAAACAAGGTTGCACAGCTAATAATAGGGAAAGCTAGGAGTCAGCCTTCAAAGTCTTCAAAACTGTTAGTTACTTCCCTCTTGAGTCTCGGTGGCATATAGTCTCACGAATTTATTCTAAGAAAAAATGACAGGTGAGAAGAGATGTATGGCCCTGGATGTTATCTACAAGTATTTGTCCACAGAACTCAAGTGTGAAATAAAGAATCAATAAATTATGTCACCTACATATGTCCCTTCGTTATCAGCAAATATATACTAAGTTCCTACTTTATGAAACGATGAAAGATTAATGGCTTGTTCTGCTTTGTTTTGTTTTGGTGAGGCTGTGAAATTACAAGTTTGTTTAAACCAGCTGCCCGAGTTGCAAAAGCATCTACAGTCAAGGTTAATCAAACACAACAAGGCCGTGTGCATTGTTTTAGACGTCTCCCTGTGTCTGTTCATCATTTAGGAAAAAATTGAGTACTTAATCTGTGCAAGCACTCAGACTATATCTCTATGTGCTGTAGCTGTCAGCTGTCAGGCCAAAGGGAGCTTTAGGTAAATCATTTAACCTTGATGTTGCCAACACTAGAACCTTCCATCAGATGGGGAAGTGAGTGTCCCGGGAGCCCGCGAGCTGCTGGGTTTAACCCCGAACCCCAGAGTGAGAAGCCACCTTTAGCAGTTAGAAACCTTCACTCTGCCCCGGTCCCCAAATCGGGGCAAAAGAGGGGGCAGGACAGCCCTACCCCTGAGCTGTTGAGGAGTGTAGACCGCTCGTGAGGAAGGCTGGAGAAGGAGATATGCTGGTCTAGGTTTCTGTCATGCTGCCGGACTGGGTGGGAGCAGGGGGAGTTCAAGCGATGCATGTCACTAATGCACTGTTGTTACTTATTTACTTGGATTGCTTTATTTATTTATTTGAGAAAGAGAGAGGGTGGGGGCTGGGGAGACGGACAAGCAGTCGCTGCACTGAGTGTGGAGTCCCACCCGGGACTGGATCCCAGGACCCTGAGGTCGTGGCCTGAGCTACAACCAAGACTCTAACGTCGAACGGGCTGAGCCACCCATGCAGCAGGTGCCGCCGTTGTTACTTTTTTAAAGTATTTATTTATTTATCTATTTATTTATTTTTAGATTTTGTATATTTATACAAGAGAGAGAGCATACATGAGCAGAGGGAGAAACAAACTCCCCGCTGAGCCCAGAGCCCTACCCAGGACTCCATCCCTGGACCCTGAGATCATGACTTGAGCTGAAGTCAGATGCTTAACCCACTGAGTCAAGTTTTTATAGACCTCAGATTTTGCTATTTTTTTCTTTTTTTTTAACCTGTTGTAATACCTAGAGAGATCAATTAGTTTGTAATCAGTCTCGTTTTCACCATGCCTCCATTTCTCATTATCCCCAGGACTGTCTCCTCAGCAAAGAAAACCCTAAAACACTCCCGAAAAGCACATGAAGGAGAAGCTCATTTGCACGGGAGTAATGATTTAGTCCTGTGAACTTTTAATTTGCATAATCCCCTTGCCTTTCCCCACTTTCTTAAAGTCTTTGATATTTTTTTTTCCTCCAAATGACGGGGTTGGGAGGAGGAATTAAGTCAGCATCAAAGTTCTAGCTCTTGTGTTCTCAGCTATTACATTAATCTTTAAGATTTTCTCTCCCATTTATTAAAAATCAGTGATCATCCAACTTTACACAGAAATCCACATCAAAGTTAATTAGAATCTTGGGAGTCTAATGTTTGTCTCTTCCTTCATTAATTTCTAGAAGCTTGAAGCAAGCCTCTATGTGCGATTGTGGAAGAAAGAAAAAGAGGAGCTGGTAGACATGACCTGCCAGTGGCGGGATTCGGAACTGGACCTAAGCTCGCTTAGTGCTCAGAAGGGCCGGCCCTCTCGGCAGCCCGCAGGCTGGTCTGGCCAGCCTCCTGGGGAACGGAGGCCAGCCCTGACCCCAGTCTGAAGGATGGAGGGTGCAGGTAAGAATTAAGCAAAGGAGAATAGAGCTGTGCTTGCTAATTTCTTTTTCTCTCCCTCCTCTATAACCAGAAAAAGCAGCCAATTACTCTTACAAATTGACTTTCTCTCCTTCCTTCCTGTAAAGTTTAAAAAACAAAAATATCATGCAGTTTTGCAAAACTTCTACTGGAAGCAGGAGATGAGACGGAGTAAGAGGGAAGAGATCGTGCAACAAGACGCTTTTACATTGGGTTTTCCAAAGTGTACCTGGACACAAAATGCAGGGAAAGGACATGAGTAGAACAGCAGATTCGATCTCATACACTGATCAGGGGGCGAGTCATAGCAACGGCTGTGGGACATCACTGGGTAATGCTTTAGGAGGTTTGTGGGGAAATCACAGAAAACAAACTGAGAAAGCTAGTTTTCTTCCCAAACTGTTCTTGAAAAGTGGAGAGGAATCTTCCAGGGTATGTTCTTATTTTTTAAAAACTCGCTGCGTTAACATTCTAAAGTCTAAAGAAAATACAACAGGAAAGCCAAGAAACTCACACGTAGGCCCCATGAGAGGCTTCCGTCACCCACCGATGAGACCAGTTACAGTTTTAAAGCATAATTAATGTATTTCATACTAGGACATTTGAAACCACTTTTTATGAAGTCATATATTTCCATGCTATATGTGAGAAGATAATTCGAAATGGACCAAAAGAGTCAATGGACCCGAAGTTCCTGAGTGTGACCCACCTTGGAGGGCTGATGCAGACCCTCGGCGCCCTGAGAAGTGTTCCCCAGCTGCAGAGCTCTAGGAGGCCCCCCAGCCCAGGGGCCACCACGTCTCTGCCTGTGCACGCGCTGCCCCCTGTGCCCCGAACTCAGCAGGGAACACTCTGCCAGCCGGGAAGCCCCTAACTCATCAGGTAAATCCTGAGATGCAGGTAGGTAAACAAAACAAAAACAAAAAAAAACAAAAAAAAAAACCACCTCCCCGTGCTTTGGCTTGAGCCGTGTTTGACGTGCCGAGGAGCTGGTGCTCCCAAGCAGTGTGCTGGGTCCCGGCCCAGCACTTTGCCCTCATCCCCAGGATCAAGGACACATTCCCAGAAAGGCTGCTACACTGTATTCAGGACTGCCCCCCGCCCTGATGACTGAGGCTTAGTTCTGGGTCAAGCTCCACGTGCTCCCAGCCTTTCCTCCCAGGACATCTCTCACCCCTCCCCACCGCCTTCCTCTCCCTCTCAGAACACAAGTGTCAGGCGATCTCACCGGCTCGATGCTCCCCGGGAACCAGCCAGCACCAGGTCATTTCCCAGGGGGCTCTTCTGCCTCCTGTCAACGAGAAATACAGCCAAGCTGAAACCCCAGAAGGACTGATAATTCCGAGGAAGGGACCGGGGGAAAAACACACACAGAAGGTAATGGGACTTTCAGTCATACCGACGAGTGGCCACAAGATTGCTTCGGATCAATGTGTGCTTCAAGCCATTACGCCGCGCGGCGAACATGGAGGGGTAGGAACGCGCACCGATGGTTCGAACGTGACAAGCAATTTACAAGATTCACATTTTTCACCTAAGACCAGACAAGACCGAACTAATGCTTCAAAATGTCCGTAGCCAAGTTCGCGTTCTTCTGCCGGCTGTGTCACATCCCCACGTGTTACTCTCTCGTCCCTTTGAGGTATGAAAAGGGCTGCTCTCCAGCATCCCGTTCCTTCCGCAGATGCTGCCCTTAAACTTCACTTTTCTTTTTTTTTTTAAATCTTTTCTTTTTAAGATTTATTTATTTATTTGATAGAGATCACAAGTAGGCAGAGAGGCAGGCAGAGAGAGAGGGAGAAGCAGACCCCCTGCCGAGCAGAGAGTCCAACTCGGGGCTCGATCCCAGGACCCTGGGATCATGACCTGAGCCGAAGGCAGAGGCTTTGACCCACTGAGCCACCCAGAGCCCCCTAAACTTCACTTTTCAATGCTCAAGCCACCCTGCTTTTAAGGAGCTGTGGTTGTTTTCTAAGAAACAAAATGATGAACACTGAATTTTGACACACCCTCGGTGCAATACTGATTCGACACGTTCGAAGGAGACGTTTGTTTGGGTTCAGTATGTACAATAGAAATCATACAGAGGAGTCCTGCTTTATGCAGGGAGAGGGTCTAAAGTCAGCATATAAAATAAAACCATACAGCGCCCAAGTTTATTGAAAATTCCCTTAAACTAATTTAGAAAGCATAGTTTTGCAGCAACAGCCCCGTGCACTAATATGCAGCTGACCCTTAACAGCAGGGGTTACGGGCGCTGACTTGCCTGGGCGGTTGAAAATCCACACACAACTTTTGACTCCCCAAAACTTAACTACTAATATCCTGCAGTTGACCGGAAGCCTTGCCAACAACATGGACAGTCAATGAACACATATCTTGTATGTTTATGTATTATATTCTACATTCTTATAATAAAGCAAGAGAAAAGAAAATAGGGACCAGAAAATACATTCACACTATCATACTGTTTTTGTTGGAAAAAAAAAAAATCTACATAAGTGGACCCAAAGTTAAAATCTGTATTGTTCAGGGATTAACTCTGTATCACTTACAAATGATTGCACTTAATATATAAGAGACACGAAAAATATCATTTTCAAAGTTTTTAATTCCGTAAGAAAAGAGAGTGAGAGGTTGGTATTCTTCACAGAGTTCTAGATGAGGTAGTGGGTTTGCGTTAAAGTGTGCGTTCTCTTAAAAAAAGAAAAGAAAAAGAAGAACAAGACTTACGTCTTTAAGAGCTAGAATCCCACAAAGCGGCAAGCAGCTCCACTCCGAGAGTCGCGCAAGAGCTGAGACAAACCCAGGGGGCACCGGTTGTGGGGGTCATGGTGGATGCTCCATTACAATGAATATTGGGGTCTTTCTCTCACTTCTATCTTGTTTTTATTGTTGTGTAGGCTGTGTGTCTGCTAAGCCAAGCACTTTGAGTTGAATATTCAAAAATTAAATGTGTATGAAATGCAACTCCACCACAGAAGGGAAAAATTAGACGTCAGGCTGATGACCCAGCACTGCTTGCTTATTTATCTATTTAATCTAAATCGGAAGTCCGACTCCTCTTTGCCGGGGGTTGAACGCTCCTGTTGCCACTGCTGCACACAAACAGATGTCCATACACACATGCATACACGCACGTTTGTGCCACACACACGCGCACACACACACACACACTGTCACCCCCAAAGGGACGGTCAATGAAACATCTCCCCGCAAAGCCACCTGTCCAGGTTCATTCAACTTCTTCCCGCCGGTTGTTAAACTCCTTGGCACCTACAGCTCCTACCCCGCTGTCTCCGTGGGACAAGAGCTCATCACCATCATCACCAAGATATCTTCCCTGTGCCCCGGGCGCTGAGCTCCTCTAGGGCCCCGTGCCCCCGAGCATCCTGCCCCCACTCGGTACCCTGCTGCTGTCAGCAGCCACCCCTTCGCCCCCCACCCCCACCCCAGCACAGCTGGCAGAGCCTCTGTGATTGCTGGGTTTGCTGACTTGCCAACGCTACCACTTTCCCCTAGAAAGACAAGAAGCAGAGGAAATCGGGGTACTCTTAGGTACTAGCAGGCTGTCTCCTTTGAGAGTCCGAGGTCTGAATGCCCAGATTATGTGGAATCTCGGTAATTCTCCATCAGGTGGGTGGGAGGGGACCTCGCCAGCCGTAGGACAGATTTCAAGTGGGATGATGATGGGGAAGTCATCAACATGAAATAAAACCAAAAACACACTAGCATAGCACTTAGAATATTCTAGGCACTGTTTGAGTGCTTTATACCCATTAACTCACTTAAGGCCGTTTTTTTGGTCCCTTTCAACGTTAAGAATGTTTGTGCCTATATGGACCGCTAGCCTCAGCCCCAAATTCTTCACGGGAGAAAAATCCTTTTCTCTGTCCTAACCCGTCAGAGGGACAGTTCCTGCTCCCCGGGTAGGCGTGTTTAGATCACATCGTATCGATACCCGGCTGCCTCCAAATCCTGGACAGTCCTAGATTGCCAGATTATAATGTACAGCTTTAGCTTCCCTAGGAAGCTAGGAATGTGTCCATTTACATTTTTAAGTTTTTTATAACAAAAATGAGTAGGAAGTGCTTACACATTAGTACGTACATTATGCACATGCAATTGTATGTTTATCTGCTATATAAACACATCTATCTCATAAACCTCTCATATATAAACATGCATCTGTCTCATATATCTCTCATGTATATATAAACAAATATATGACATATATATGAATTAAACATATATAAAAACAGAAGAGTATAATGGACCCTGGCGTGACCAGTCCTGTCTTCAACAGTCACCAACCCGTGAATAATCTCATCCCCTCTAGACGCCCACCCACAGAATCATTTTGAAGCCAATCACAGACATCCCATTATTTCTTTCATAAATACTTCCGTAATCGTGCCAGTGGCCAGTTTCACACTCGTCTGCTGGGAATCCACCTTCTTTGTTCCAATGAGACACTGGAGCTGGACCCCGTAGACGCTCTCTTTTGCCGGGAGGCGGGGTGTGAAGCCCGGTCTGTAGAAGGCCGGAGGGACACTGGAGGGGAAGGGGCGGCTCTGCGGGGCTCCACGGTCCCCGCCGGTCCCCGCCGGTCCCCGCCTGTCCCCGCTGGTCCCCGCAGCCGAAAGCAGCTCGGCTCCTGCGAGGCCCAGCGGCGCCCCGTGAGCTCTGCGGGCGTCTTAGCCGGCCTCGCAGGCGGCCTCACCGTGTCCAGCGGGCGTCTTCGCACGGAGCGGGGTGGCCAGCCCCGGCCGAGGCCGCCGGTGAACCACCCCGCTGTCCGCAGGCGGGAATGCACCGTCTTCGAGGACAGCCGGAGCTCATCACGACAGGTGGCGGCGAGAGGGAGCCGCGTTCCTCCCTTGGAGGCCCTGTGTCTTCCCTACCAGTAGTGGCTGCTCCTTCCTTCTCTCCCGGCCCTATTTGTTAGTGTTTGCTAAAGGGGTCACCGTGGCCGGTCATCTCCTGTTACTAATAATTCCGTATATGAAACCCTCCCCGTTCAAACGACCCTGTGGTTTCCATCTTGGCTGCATCAACTCCTACAGAACGAAACTCCCCAAATAAGGACTCCTGTAACACACCCACAGAACCACGTCGCACTTAATCAAGATCTAATCACTGCTCAGACGTCCCCAGCTGTCTAATAAATACTTTTTACTGGATTATTTCTTTTCCAATCAGAATTCAAATAATTCACTTGATTGATATTTGTTTTAAGTGCCTTTTCCACAACCGCCTGCCCTCCCCGCCCTTGTTTGCTGAAGAATCAGGGCAGCCGGTCTTGTGATTTCCCGTGGCGTTCTTCGACTCTGTCCTCTGTGCCCCGTACAGCCCACGCTCCAGCAGTTAGATCTAGACACTCGGACAGATTCGGGTCCAATTTTTTTTAAAGAATATTGGTGATAGTACTTCCAATTGCTTCAAACGAGGAGATACAAGACGTGTGTCTATTTCTTGGTGATTGATCAGGGAGGTCCTGAATTGTCAGCTAGATCCATCAAGAAATTTCTCATCAATTATCCCAGAATAATTTTGGAAAACGTTGCTTTTTTATTTTTAAGGAAATGCCTTTGACTTCATAGTGTTATTTCCCATTCGAATTTGTAATTGTTTAGAATTTATAATTTTACTTAGCATCTTTAATCCATCTTTTCATGATTCCTGATACCATTAACAAAGCTGTGTATTTTATTTATCTTGACTGTATAAACACATATGTATAATAAATTCAGAATAAAAATATCACTAACAGTATTTCTTCCTAATTCATTTTTTAATTTAGGATATATCCTCTAAGAATGCATAGAGAAAGAATTGTCTTTTTGCAATACTTGAAATAATTCTTCTCTGTTGCGGTTATATATAAATGAACAAGTTCATTAATTTCATTTTGCTTTAGCTTTAGATATGCATTTTATTGTGATTTCATACATATGCATGTGTTAGATGCATCCATATGCAAACCATTTCCATGATTCTCAAATTATATCTACAAAACAAGATTTAGTGAAATTCAGTTTCTGTCCGTGTCCCCTTCCTCTTAAGAAATAATTTTTACTTGCCAATTCTTTCATTTTCAAAATGTAAAGCAAATAGTCATTCCCCTTTTTTAAAAAAAGGTAGCATACTCTACTGTTTTATAACTGCTTTTTTCACTTAATATATTCTAAAAATCACTTCATGAAAGTATGGAGAGAGATCTCTACTGTAGCTGCTTAGTATTCCACAGAGTGACTACACAGTAATGTGTTCAACCATTCCTTAATTGGTAGACCTGAGTCCTTTCCACTCTTTTGCTGTTATAGGCAATGCTTCAGTAAATATGCCTTTTTATATTTTTGTCAATGTGTCTTTAGCATCGTATCAGTTAGCTTTTGCTACATAGAGCACACCACCTCAAAACTTAGTGGCATAAAGCAACATCATTATCAGCTCAAGATTCTGCAGGTCAGCGGTTTGGGCAGGGTTCGGCCCCTCCTTCCTTCTGCTGCTCGCGCCGTGACTGAAGTCCGCTGCCAACTCAGCCGAGCTGGATAATCCAAGACTCATTCACGTGTCGGGAAGTGGCAGGCGATCAGCCAAGTTGCCTCGAGCGGCCTCCCATCCTCCAGGAGGTGAGCTAGCATTTATTCGTGTTCTCGTGGAGTGCTCAGGGTTCCCGGCACGTCAGGAGACAGCAAGCCCCAGAGCTCAGTCACTTCTCAGTTTTTCTCCTTGCATTAAGTTTGCTCCTGTCCTAGGGCACTGGACAACTCCTTTGTCCCCGAGGAGACTGTCCAAAGCTGTGCAGATAGGCAGGGGCATTCCAGCAGCCATTGCAAACAGCTGGCCATAGGGATAGGTGCCCCAGAGGCGGGTGGTTGGGTGACAGAGCATAGTCAAATGTGAAATTGCCAAATCCCACCCCTAACCCTGGAGATTAAACAGTTTACATTCCCTCCAACTATAAATGAAAGTGTCTGTTTCTCATAGTGTCACTCACTAAGAGTATGTTTTCAAACTTTTACATTTTTACCAATAGAAAAGTTGAGGAATGGTATCTCAATGGCATTTTAATTTGCATATCTCATTATGAAGTTGAACATTATATTCCTTTCATATGCTTAGGGGGGATTTGAATTGTGCGTGTGTGTGTGTGTGCGTATGTGAACTGCTTATATTTTTTTGTCCATTTTTCCAGAGAGAGTGGTCGTCTCCACTTTTACAAGTTTATTTATGTATCAGGAATATTAGCCCTTTTTCAGGGATAAAAATTACAAATATCTGTCCAAGTTTGTCTTCATACTCTATTTTTTAACTATACAGAGGTAGTCAAATTTACTAATCTCTAATGTTTCTGGATTTTGACCCATTGTTAGAAAACTCTTCTCTATTACCAAATAACGGGGGACTTCACCCACGGTTTCCTAATATTTGGGGGATCAGGGGCAGGTCTCCAATTATCCCATTTTCCCTGCAAAGATAGGACCTATCATAGTAGACTAAACTTCTGTAATTGGGTCTATATTCGGTTGACGTTTAAAGTATGACCAATCCTAGGTAACAATACAGAAATTCTATATTTCCATTCTACACCTTCCCCTCTGCTGTAGTACAGCTGAATCTACACTCCCTTTTAAAACCAAAGCAAACTGCATCTCCTGCCCAGCACTGTCCAGTGAAGTCAGCAACAACCGCCACGCTTGCACATCGACAAGGAGTTAAAAGTACACGCTTTGCGGTGTAGGACTCTGTCAATTCCTGGTAGTGTGATATCAGGCAAATTACTCAGTCCTTCTAAATCTTAGTCTCTATCTGTAACATGAAGATAGCAAAACCTCCCCCCACAGGTTCGCTTAATGAGATCATCAAGGTAACTCACTAGCATAGTCCTGGCACACAGCAACTACTCAATAAATTACAGGTAGCCAATTAAAGAAGCAGAGGAGAGGAACCTTAAGCACCAACTAATGAAAAAAAGAAAATATCTAAGGTTAGGAAATGTGGGGTTTAATGCAGAAATAGCTTGGTTGGTGATTAATCTATGTCACGTTTGGGCATCCACACAGGCATGCACACATACGCTGGGGAAACACACTCACAATTGTATGTTTCACTCAGGGATGCTTTTCTGTAGCCTGAGCAGTAGGTCTTCGCTTGGCAAGTTAATTGATACACTCTTGAGTATGCCAACTCCAATTTCCTAACTATGAAAAGGCAAACCCTAAGGAGCAGAAGGCATTTTTGGAGAGCTCATACCTTAAGAAAATTAAGAGTTTTTAGAGTCAAAACCTGAAGAGTTGAGCCCCTGACCTGAAAATACTGAAGTTCCGGTGTCTCCCTTCTACCCCGGCACTCAGGGTACCATCTACACCTGCTACTTCTTATCAAGTCCACCCAGAGTCTCCCCACCTCCCCGAAGGCTGCTCAGGACAAAGTGGTAAGTCCCAGGTAGCCAACTCCTTCTAGCCCCAGTCCTAGCGCTGCAAGTCCTCCTGCTCAGCTGGTCTCATTCCAGCAGTTTCTGCCTCAAGAGCCTAGGACGCTGAGTGTAAATCTCGACAGGGAAAGAAAAAAAATATTAAGGGCAGAGCTAGAGCTAAATTGAAATGAGAAAGGATAAAAAAAAAAAAAAAAGTACCAAGTCTTAGGATTACATTTTCAAGATGTGTGAAGCTGGGTTTGGCAGTATTCTGGCATCGTTGGGATTTAACTAGAGCTGACCTTGGCACATAAGAAACTTTCCCCTTTCGTTGATTGAGCCCTGCATCAGGCTCCCTGCTCAGTGGGAAGCCTGCTTCTCCCTCTCCCACTCCCCCTTCTTGTGTTCCCTCTCTCACTGTGTTGCTGTCAAATAAATTAAAAAAAAAAAAATTTTTTTAATATCCGAAGAGTTCACTGCCCCTGGGCCATGCAGAGAGGGGTTCACTTGGGAAAGGGCATGAGAAAAGTTTCTGCGGCGATGGCAATGTTCTGTACATCTCAAGAGGCGTTTGAGTTCCAGAGGCATGGGCATTTATCAACACACACCCAACATTTGTGCATTTGTTTGTATGTAAATTCTATACTAAAAACGGCAAAAAAATACTGAACTAGTATTCGTGCTGAGCAGGGAATGAGCATGCTGAAATGAATACATGTCTGTTTACTTGAATATATTAAAAACGGATGGATGAATGAGAGGGATGTGATGAAACTAGTCAGATGTTAATGATAAAATCTAAGTGGTTAGTGCACAAATGTTTACTCTAACATTGTTCAACATCACTGTATGTTTGAAATTTTTCATGATAAAATGTTGGGAAGTTAGTGCTGGATCAGAAGCAAACAAACCCGTCCGCATGCTGTGGGCACAGCAATTCGGAGGACGGTCACTGGGAATATGGAATTCCTTCCGGCGTACCCTCCGCCCTCCCCTTGGCCATTGACCTCTCCTCTGGCCAAACCCTGGCCAACATGTCCTCCCTCCTCTGCGCTTTCATAACCATGCCCTCACCCTCTGGGCAAAGGTGAACAGAAAAACAGCACAGGGCACTCAACTGTTGAGCAGACCTTTGTGAAGACTCAACCTTACAAGCCCGTCATGACGAACGGTCAGCGGGCAGACCTTCCTGCACGAGCAGAATGCAAGAGCTTGGCTGTTCACACACACACACACACACACACACACACACACCTGCACACACGTACACACACCAAAAGAAACCCAACCTAATTGCAGTAACTAAGTTGCTTAATATTTCAGATTTAAAATTATGAGAGACGGCCTTCTCAGGGCATGAAAAAAATGATCCGTATTTGCCTCTTATTTACATTGTTCGTGGAGAAAGAGCTTAACGTTGGTTGAGCCCTGGACATGGTCGTGATGTTTGCATACATGGGTTCATGTAGTCCTCAGAGCCCATTATTCTCATTTTATAACAAGGCTCATAGTCACGAAGCCAGTAAACAATAGATCTAGGATTCAAACCAAGATCTCAACTCAAAACTATTTCTTTTCACCAAAGCACACCGTCATGGACATTTAAAATGGGTTTCATCCTGCAAAGCTAACATCACTACAGGAACACCACCAGTCGTTTGGCTGGGATTATACAAGAAAAAAAAAAAAAGGCAGTTTCATGTTCTCCTTCAACTGCTTTTACCCAAACACCACCCACCAAAAGGTATTTTTGAGTTTACACTCCCCACCAGTGTTGTTGACAAATGTAGCAAGAACACAAAAATTGGCAAGCGTTTCCGTAGCTTCTACAGCACTGGGGAGCAGCTGAGGGTTTAATAAAGCTGCTTAAGGGAATTTACTTCTGATGTCAGTGTTGCTAGTTCATAAACTAGAATGAGATGGCTTCATTTCTGCCTAATGATCTTCTACATCATGCTGAGACCATCAGACAAAAATTCTTATCCAATGGACTGAGGGAACATTGCCTCCACGTGTTATGCCACATTCCTGAGCCACAGAACTATGTAGTCATCGCCCAGTAGATGGCACTAGCTGTGTTTTTACTCTGATGGCAGTCCTGGGACCTAGGTCAGAGGTCATCTCCTACTACGGTTATACATGTTTGAAACAGACTTGTCTGCATGGCAATCAAACAATGCCTTGCGTATTATTTGTGGAAAATATTTAGCTGGCTGTGTGCAGAACAAGACTGAGCTCTGTTAAGGGGTGGGGGGCTCTATCAGGCGTTCTTAGGAGAGTGCACCGTCTCCAATCCCACTACTTTTCACTTTGCCAGCCTCTCTTTGCATAATCAAGAGGAGACTGAGGAACGCTCCGGTGGTAAGAGGAAGAGAGCTGCGATAAACATGTATTTGTTGAGATAAGCAGTAATAAAATCTTTTTTCAAAAAAGTTTAACAGAAACCTAGGATGACAAAGCTTTTTACTGTCATACAGCCCCAAATGAAGTCAGATCATTATAGATGATCTGATTTTACTAGACGTAATTCGAGCAATTCTACATGAACCTTTTCAAAACTCAGCAGAGCTCACATCCAGAGGCCATAGGCACGGACACCACCTGCTTTACTCAGTTCTGCTCTTCGGAGGCATAGGCTTCCAACTATCTCTCCCTGTTTTGCAAACCAGAACTGTGGCATATTCTAGCCTAACAATGATGAAAGAAACCACACATGCATTTCAGGACAGCTGTGTTGGGAGAGAGATCAAGGGCAGGAGACAAAAATCTTCAGGGTCTTATTCCAAGTGCAGCTCTACCACTCCTGCACTTACAAATCCTCCTCCTGATAGAGCAGAGAAGCAACTCGTAGTTCCATCAAGTTCCGGGGGGGAACATCTATCGCGGGCGTGTAAACCAGCGTGTCAATTTCACTCCACGTACGTTCAATACATGGACAAGAAACTGAACTCTACATTCAAAAGATTTTGATGGAGTAAAACAGGAAATTCGACTTTTGCTTGGAAATCATTTAAAAAAAAGTTTCTGAAGACATGCCAAGGGCTTCAGCTGAGGTTGTAGGGACACGCGGTGGCAAAGGCTATGGTGTGGGAAGAGGACTCTGAGGCTCCCGGGGTCTACTGCAGCCTTGGGCTGGCATAGTCTTCGACCTTGGGAGCCACGCTGGTTGTGGGCTACCTATCAAGGCCTTTCAAAAGGCTTAAATGCCTACCTGTCAAACATGTTAAAATGTTCCTTTTGCTACATCACACCAGTTACCTCATAGTGGTAAAGAAACCCTTAGGAACATCTTTGGGTCTAACGTTCTTAATGAAGAAAGTGCTAAGGCTTGTCAGGGCCAGTCTATGGACTTTTCTCTAGTCTGTTTCTTCGTTTGCGATCTGTGCTTTGAGAAACATCGTTAGACCCTTTTAGCTCAGAAACCTGGAGTAATGTGGTTATAGTATTTAGACACAAACTCTGGTGTAACCCCAATAAAGCAAAGGAATTGGGAAAAGAGTTGAATAGGCCGGGGAAGTAAAATGTTTTTCTAAGCTTCTCCCTCAGAGCCTTACAGCGTACCACTCGTGACAGTGTCATTTTCCAAAGGTCACAACTGATTTCCTCAGAAGCGTACCTTAACTGTTAATCATTACAATGACTTTGTGAAGCGAGGGAGTGTTTCTTTCCCCTAACATTTAATCATTGGCTGAAGCCTGGTTTTCACCACAGCCAAGTACACCTGCCTTTACCCCTCTATAATCCCCTTTTCTGCCAGAAATGTGAAGACACTCTCATCAGCTGGGGAAATTGAAGAAAAGCCAAAGCGATTTTTACAAAAGCCATCACAGGGCAGGTAGTCCCAAGCAGCAGCCTAGAGGCTGGAGAGACTGACGCTGGGCAAGTCGTCCCGTGTTGACTGCTTTCCTGTGGTTTCCAAGGTTTGCTGTCGGGAGAACCTTTCCAAACACATCAAAGAAAAGGATCTTAGGAGTCACTGGAGCCTAAGGTTTCGTGGAGCAAACAGTACTTACTTTCATAACAGAAAAGGGAAGTCACTTTGGTAACTGGAATGCCAGATCGATATAAACTTAAGACTGCCAGTGGGTCTCCATGCTGCTGTAGAAACGGCCAGTGGGCACCTCTGAGAACACTTTGTGGGGCCACGTAACCAGCTTCCTAGACTTTAAACGTTCTCATGATTACTGTTGGATTTGTTTTACTAACCTCCCATCTATTTGTTCTGCATCATCCCTTTGGCATTATTACTAAACCCAGCAAATTAAACGTTCTTTTAAAATGTTAAATAATAAAAATACAAATGACAAGGATTCAGTACTACAAATATTCAGGGAATCAAGTTAGACTGTCCTCAGAGAGCAGCCTGCTGGAAGGGGTGGGGAAGGCACAGACCCCAACCTGTAAGAACAAAGCAAAAAAGAGGTGGTATATATAGGAAAACCTGTGTAAATGCCTTTGGGAAAGCACACTGCAGCCTTCACTGTTACACATCATTCTCGGGCCTTGTGAGGTTCATTTTCCCGTCTCTGTATTGTCGCCACCGGCCAAAAACCTGTCCCAGAGAGGAGAGGCCAGCTGGCTGATGAGACCTGAAACCAATTCAGAACTGTTTTGTGGAAATGAGATGGGGCCCAATTCTAGTAGGTGTGCACTTCTAAACTAAGTGGGTTTTGTTTTTGGTAGGTGTTTAGACATTTAAAAATTCACAGGTGAAAGCACCAGGGAAGAGGAAGGTAGAAAACTTTCTTCCTCTTCGTGTCGAGGCCCGTCCACGCAGACTGTGGGGCAAACATTCGTTACGGACTGAAATTCACTTTGGTTTTGGAGGCTTCCCTTGAGAAAAAAGAGATGTGTTAATAAATGGTAACACAGAACAAGATTCAATTATTGAGGCAAATGTCAATTACAAAATTAATAGCTTAGATCATTCTCTATTTAATCTCAACATGTTAAAGGATAACAGTATTTCCACACCTAACGCTGCATTTTCTTCTATTCTTGAGGTATGATCAGATGACATTTTGACTGCCTATTACGTGCCAGAAATCACCCTAATCACTTAAGTGGAAAATCTTCTGTAACTCTCTAAAGGGATAATATTACTTGTTTTTATATTTGTGGAACTTAAGGCTTATAGAGGTCTTAAGTGTAATAATTTGTCCAACATCATAGGTGAGGAGACAATGGGCCGGGACTGGAAGCTCAGCTATCCCACCTGATAGTTTACTTTTCTCAAACTCCAAAATTCTTTCTTTTAAAATCATCTTTAACACCATATTCATACAAATCACTTAAGAGTATTATTGCTCCTACCCCTACTTAAAAACTTGCACACTTTTAGTAAATTTTTACTTCAAACATGTTATCTTGTATCTTAAAAAGATATTAGTCATAAAGCCAAAACTCACTATGAGTTAAGGCTAAAAGAAAAACTTCTGGAATATATAAACCCGTTACCAAGGTACTATGAACCATGAATAAGCTCCTTGAGATGACTCGTCACCTACCCCTTAATTCCCCAGTGTCTCACACTCAGTGTGTACAGAAATTCGTTAGATACACTGAATTGGAGAAACGAATACTCTGGTACCAATTTTCATATTCGAAGGCTATGGCGTTTTTAGAAAACAGAGTCTACATAAATTATTTTGTGATTTAAGGTAGGGACAAAAGGCGACAAGTACAGAGCTAAGCAGTCCCCGGGTTGAAGTAATCATTACAACTACGGTAAAATTTACTGGCTCTCCATTGCAAATCATTGAAAGAGCGAAAATAAGGGAAGGCCGTTAACATTAATTCAAGTTTTATTTGGGCTAATTTGGAAGAACTGAATTCTAACAAAGGAAAAATTTACCAGTTACCCACTCTATAGTAAAAAGTGGGAACTGGGTGTCATTTATAGCACAAAGAAATTCTACCTTTACATTTCTGAATAAAGCTGTATGCACTTCTTAGAGAGAGCCGTTTAACTTTGGCTGATAAGGCTTTGTGAATTGTGTTCAGAAACTTTGACAATACTCACACACACACTTTTCAAATAAAAGTTAAGTACCTAGGATTTTCACTCCAGGATGAGTTTCTGCAAGTACCTAGGACACTCTAACTTAAGACTGCGTACTTCTACAGGAATTCAATTTGAATTGCCTTCATCTACGTACCACAATTTTTTAAAATAATTAGATCAGTATTTACTATGACTTTTTAACTCCCTCAAATTATACTTTAATATTTGACATAGTAGTTTCAAAAAATAAATATTCAAGGCCTCAGTTTTAAGTTTCCCTTCAGTGTAACGCACAAAGTTGACAACAAGTATTAATAGGACTACCCTAAAATAAATGCAGCTTTCTTATAAAAATCCCTTGTTATAATACAAGTTCCCATTCTACTCCATAATTCTGATAAAGAATATATTCTTTTTGATAATAAAACAAGAGTTTAGAAGATTCAGTCCTTGGAAAATCCTCTCGGCAGTCACTCAAATGAAGAAGTCAATCATTCCTGGAGTCACAAACACTCAAAAACGGCTATTACCACTGACTGAGTTTTTTTTTGGGTGGGGGGGGAGGGTTGGTGGTTATTGCTTCAGTTGGCAATACCTGAATTTAGGACAAAAGAGCATCTCCCATTAAGCCTTACTTTAAATATTACAAAATGTATATGGAAGATAGACTCAGAGAGGATATAAAGCTGATGTCTTAAGAAACTCACCCACGGAACGGGGGCGTGTGTTTAGAGGATAACCATTGATCTTTTTGCCCTAAAAATAACTGCCCCTACTTTTCAGAGTCTTCCCATTCTTCAAATTCTTCAACAGGAGACTTGAGCAGCTTAACAGCCTTGCTATAAGAACAATCCACTCTTGTTAACAAACCCAAAACATAAGAGGAAACCGATAAAGGACACAGTTTTCACAGTTAACGATAAATAAAAGTGCAGTAAGTGTTCAAGTAGGGCGTGTCGTTTAAAAACTACATGTGAGTATTGGGCATAGGTCATCTTTTAAAGGCTCTCCGAGGGTCCCTGCCATTACTTATTGTGGTCATGACTGTTTGATTATTAGCTGTTCCTTGTAGCTGTGAATTTGTAGGTCCCCGGCCATTGCTTCTACCAGCATATGAAAACTGGCATCCCCTTGATTCTGGGCCAGCTTGAACCCCATTTCCTAAAAAAGAATATAAAAATTCATCACCATTTCAGACACTGATATGTAGTAACACACCTATCTGAAGTTCTAACATGTTTACAAGTAGTACTAGAGAAAACAAATGCCTTTATTTTTAAACTACTGGAAAAGACTCAACGTGCCTTCTGAGTTTTCCAAACATGTAATTACTGTAAATATATTAACTTGATGCTCTATTAATATGGAGAGAGAAATAGAACAGTTTGGGGAACAAAATGAGAAATTAGTAAAGAAAAACACAGTAGTGCCCTGCGCCAAAATTGTAAGGGAAAAAGAAAAAAAAGGTAAAATAGTGTATGAACACTGGCATTAGATTCAAATTTGGTTAGTAATTCAGAACGGACAATGTAATTCTAATTTTTCAAAGGACAAGACAGCAAAGTTTCCCACAATGTGATCATTACCAGCTGTGCCAAAACATGCGCCCACCAGGTCAAACAGAACTTCACCCACCGACTAAACTCCAATCCCAAAGCTTTTCCTCCGCAATAAAAACTTCAAAAGACACAGCTGAGAGACCCATTAACACAGCATCTGAGAGTATTTGAGGGTTAAAGGCCAATCTTTTAAAGAGGCAGCTATCAGCATGTGTGAAAATTTAAGGTGAGCTATTAAAGATGAAAGGCTTTTGGTGTGTCCAAATAATCAGTAATTTTGCATCTATTATCAATAATCACCAGATTACAGAAATTTTGTTTAAAAAAAAAATCATTGGAAAACCTATTACGCATCACTAAAACAGATTTCTTCTTATCATCAGCAGCCACCGTTTAAACACAGAATGTGCTCTGGGAGGTGGGGGGCGGGGTGAAATAGGTGAAGGGGCTTAGGAGCACACTTCTCCGGTGAGCACTGATCCGTGGAACTGTTGAACCACTACACTGCATATGTGAAACTAATAAAACACTGTGTTAACTACACGGAATTTAAACAGATAAATAAAATCCATGTATATAAAAATATTTTTTTAAAAATAAAAAGAATATGCTCAGTAGTTAGCTTAAGAGAGTATCTGCTATTTAGAAAATCAGTTCCTGGGGAATTCCTTGTTGACTAGCAGCTCCCTTTTAGTGTCAATGCACGCCTAATGACAGTTTTCTTCTAATCTTTCGTAAGATACATTCACTTAATTTCTTAATACTTGATCACAAATATGAAAAAAAAAATCTTACCCACTGGTCCAAATGTACCTGTACCCATATTATTATTCATGGAATTATTCTTCTGCTCATTGTGTGCCTAAAAAATACGTTTTTAATTTAACCAATTGAAGATTTATTAAAAAAATTATTATAATAACAAGTTATATCCATTCTTTAGTTGTTTTTGTTTTTTTTTAAACAAATTTTTAAAAGATTTACCCAGGTCCATTCAATGTTACTAATTCAGGAATGTTTCCCAAACCTTTTATAGCTTCTGTTTTATCTTACTGTGTTTTCCTGATATTCCTCCCTACTGCTCGAAGTGCTCAATGGCACATGTATTTAACGCTAAAGATATATATGTATATATACTCACAAAATATACATAATGAAAATGACTTTATATTCTTTTTAATAACTGTCATTATTTCTGGGTATGACAGGGTTGAACACCTAGCCAGAGAATTATAGTACCCTGTCAAAATCAGTCTAATCATATAAACAGACTATACATTTGGATTAATTACCCCTCTGCTCTGTTGTCCTCGATAATCTGGGTTGGGTTCACTGAAATTTGGCACTTCTGAATAAACCATACAAAATCTGAAAGAAAATAAAGCACAAGTTAAATGACTCCTAAAAATAATCAACCTTCCTTTGCGTAACACGCATAACTTATAGGAATGAAGAATTTAGGTGTTAAATCAATTAACTAAAAAGCAACATGCTAACTATTTATACAACGAAAACTTCCTAAATGCTATGTTCCATAAAAAACAAAGTATTCTAAAATACTCAGTGGTCCACAATATTTAAAACATTCTATTTTTTATTTTAGTTCTTCTGTACTGCAAAAACTAAATCATGTCAAGGATCAAGGACCCAGAAACACATCTCTGTGCTGTTTTTCCGTATAGGCTGATGTCCCTGAACCATGTTTAGGGTTCCAGAGTGGTTTTTCCAGCAGTGGTGATGGATTTGCACTGATCCATTCACACACTCCCATCCAGTCCCTCTTTTGACCAATCACTGTGAATCTGCAAAGATAATCATTCAAGGTTAAGAGCGGACTCCCCAGGTATGATAAAGACACGTGGCTATTAAGACAACAGTTTATTCCAATGCTGCTTGTAAGTTGACTATGGCATATATGAAGATTACACATAAGCATTTACTTAGCTCCTCACCCCATAAATTAATTAAAATCAGTTTTGGTATATCCTAGACTGACCCTGACAAAGTCAAGTCAAGGAAGAACTGAGTGACCCCCACTGGTTCTTCACGTAGCTGACCTCTTTCTCCATATACATGAAGGTCAGGAAAAACCCCACATCTTTTGGTGATATTGACGCTAAGAGCTTTCATAACAAGTTGCTCTAATACTGCTCTAAAAACAAACGTTAAGTAAATAATTTTTCTCCTAGCAAAAGCAAAGCGTTACTTGTTTCTGATCTTTAAAAGCTAGCAAGACTGCTTATCTTTTCCCAACAATTTTATCCCTGCAGTGTAGAAGAACATTTTGTGTGTGTGTATGTGTGTGCCACGCGTGGCTTCTGTATGTCTTCAAATATCCTACAAACAGAACGGACTAATGATTTGGCTTACTGCCAACACAGTACTTTATGAACACATCCCAAATGTCTAAGCTAATATGGAGGCTAAATTACCTTTACACCCCTAGAGAGGATGGTTCCTCCAAGTCAGGGTGGAGATTACCAGGGTAGGAGTATATGGAAGCTCGCACTGTGGCTGCCTGTACGGTACCTAGACTGTGGATAAATACAGGACTTCAATTGTCATCGCTGCAAGTCCTTTTACCATGAGTACATATTCACCCATCAATGAAAAAAGAAAATTTAAACTGTTGGCCTGAAACCTAACTTCTTACCTAGCTGCTGCTTTGGCATTTCACCAGAAGACAGAACCTATCTAAAACTGCACTGTGACACCTAAAGATGCATGTTCCCAAACTCTACAGAAATGGCCCCACTGGGGCTCATCTCAAGTGCAACTTCATGCTCTTTGCCAGGGAAAACTAATATTCTCAACCACAGGAAACAATATGGATGGCTGTTAAGCTGGTACATACATGTAAAGTTGTTTTTACAGCGAAGCTACTGAAGGCATTCGGTTTACCAATACAGAAAAGCCAAGAAGTTTATCCTTTAGAGTTCATACCTACCAGTTACTCTGTAGACATTATGTGTAATTTATTCACTTATCGGAAATGCATTTGAATACTTACTCCCCAATTTTTTGAAGTTCTCCACCCCTTCCAGTGTACAGCGTCAAACAGCCTTTCCACATGGATGCATACCTAGAAAGAGAAGAAACATCTGTTCTGTAAAAATACATGTATTTCCTTCTACTTAAGTGAAACTTTATATTGTATTTTTTTGTATCAGGGTGTAGGTGGAGATCAAACTCTGTCTACGGTGGTAAATCAATTAGCCTAATTTGATTAACTTGTTACTTACAAGCGGAACAGTACAAAGAGAAGTCTACTGCCAAATTTTGACGTAATTATCTAAACTATAGAACTTTCAATTGAAGAGATTCAAGCAGAAATTATTTCTCAATCATAGCATATATAATATCAACACCAAGTGCGTACTTTTATACACATTTACTTGGTCTCCTCAGATTAGTCAATAAAATAGTTTTTCCTTTTTCTCTATAAAACACATGGGAGGATTCATGAGCTACTGAAAATTTGGTAAAATTTAATCAAGGGCCTAAAAAAACAATCACAAATCTCACCTATCTGCCTTTCCAAACCTGCAATCTTTAGCATCAATTTAGCTGAACTGATTATTTACTCTGATCAACTCTGAGGTGCAGGCAACATCATTAAATATTCTTGCATAAAAATCTAACAAAAATGTAAATTAAACACTGTAATATCAGTCTAAGATTCGATTTTCAGTGGTTCTCTATAACCTACAATGGTAACTTTAGGACCGAATGTTAAATTATAGGGACACCTGGGTGGCTTAGTAGGTTTAGCATCTGTCTTTGGCTCAGGTCAAGATCCCAGAGTTTCAGGATGGAGTCCCCAGGCCTGCACAGGGCTCCTTGCTCAGCAGGGAGCCCGCTTCTCCCCCTGCCTGCCACTCCCCCTGCTTGTGAGCTCTCTCCCTCTGACAAGTAAGTAAAACCTTAAAAAAAAAAATTATAATTAAATATTGTTAACTAAGAAGTTATATTTCATCTTTTAACATAGATTAATAAATACTAGTTAGTTCCACATTATACATTCCTCTTTAGTAAGGGTAATCCATTAAAGACTTCAGCACTCTTATGCTATACAAAAAGCAACTTAGAAGAAAAAGAGTGCACTAATATTTCACCTTAGTAATGTGAAAGTTAATGCATGCTGAGAAAAAATTTGAAGTTTCAACAAGTGAACATTTAAATTGCATTTGTTTTGGGAATAACGTCAACAACAGCAGGGTTTTCTGATAAACATATCAATGTTCAAATTATCATTATTTAGATGTACTCCCTTCTTCAAAATCTACTTTTCTCAGATACAACTAGAACGGAAGGGCCTTACAATAGGCCAGACATGTTATTTTTTAAGTAAGGTGTAATTATTCCCATTTTACAGATGAGGAAATTACCGAAGTATAAAAACCTCAAGGTCAACTGAAGTTACAAAATAGTGGAGTTTCTTTAGTTTTGAATTTTCCTTTAAATTATACTCCTTGAAACTCTATCAACACTATAGGGATCTTGATTTTAGTTTTCCCACAAATTTTTGGACGGACATACCTATGTATTTTCCACTGACTACAACATAATGAGATATCCGAAATGAGATGCTGTTTACACTACATCAGATAGATGAGAAACATTCTGGCAGCCAGAAAAACTTCAATTATGCTAATCCGCACCACACCCTCCTAGGCAGGAATTCTCTTTTGTGTAAGCTACAGATGTGGACATTTAAAGACACACTTAGTGTCATGAGTCACTGCAGGAGAATAAAATGTCTATGTTCTGACTCTCTCTTCCTTCTTTGAGGATACTCTGCCTCACTTCCTGAAGCTGCTCTGAGGCCTGGAGGTATTATCAAAGGGCCTACCCAACCTCCAGCGTTCAGAGGGTGATCCAACACTTTTCTCCCTGCCGAACATTTTTCTGCTTATCATTCTGGTTTGTGTACTCCAGTGACCTTACAGCAGTAGGCACAGGAAGTCATCTTCCAGAAAGCGCCTTCCAGATACCGTGAACTTCCCTTAACTTTTCCATTCCGGTACAAATTTGACATACCGCAGAACTGCTAACCTGTCCAACTACAATCTGATGTCCTGTCTAAACAAAATACTGGCAGGATTTCAAAAGCCACTAGAAAGGGGGAAAGGCTAGAAAAGAGCTGACAACTGTATTAAATAATTGATATATATTAAAAAAAAAGTAAGCAGTATGGACTATGCTAATTTTGCCAATCTACAAAAAACACTCAGTAATCCCAAAACGTATTTAACCATCTACTTGACCCGTACGCTGAGGCGAGGTGGGCTAGATTCCCGGGTCAAACTGACTGCTTTCCTGGCGAGGATGTTCTATCCCGAAGCTGTCCACTACCCAAAATGACCATCCAAGGGGCCCCAAACTGCGCGGGGGGGCCACCGAGCAGACAGGAACTCCAGCACCTGTCAGGGTCCCCGGCCGGTGACTGCAGGCTGTCACCTAGGAAGCCTCTCCCCCGCCCCCACTGCTGCACACCTACCCTCGGGTCAACCGAATAATGTCCCCCGGCTGGATAAGACCTCCGATCTCGTCCCACACGGAAATAGTGATGCTGCCCGTTTTGTCTGCCACTTTGCACGATCTCACTTCATGGCCGTCTTTGGTTTTGGTCACGCGTCCTGCGGAGAGTTCAAATCGCAAGGGGGAGGGGTGTGTTAGGTAACGAGGACTTCAGAGAGGCTCGAACTCCTCCTCCGGGACCGTCACGCCGTGGACAGGGGGCAAGAGGTCGAGTCCCGGGATTTCGCCGCAGGTCGGATCCGGGTCCGGGGTGGGGGGGCCACCGGGGCCACGTGGAAGGGGGGAGGGGTGGGGGGCCTCGAAGAGGAGGAGGAGGGGAGCCCCAGGCTGGCGGCGGCGGCGCCCTCCCCTCCTGCCCCAGCACGCGTGGGGCAGCGGGGTGGGCGGCGGACCCCACTTACCTATCTCCAGCACAATAAAGACGACATTTAAGTTTTTCAGTCCGGGCTTAATGTCTTTTATGAAAAGAGGAGGGTCGTTGCCCCCGTTCATACCGAGGCAGGTGCGGCTACGGCTGCGGAGACGCGGGTGGGCAGGGGGGGACGAAGCCGCCCACCTCCCGGGCAGGGGCGAGGGCGCAGGGGAGACCCTGGGCGGGGGCGGCCAGCGCACGGGCAGGAAGCGGCCGGTCGGGGACCCGGGACACCAGCCCAGACGGCACTGCGTGCCCAAAACGGAGACGGAAAAAGGGGGAAAGGCCCCCGAGTTCCAAAGAAAAGGAAGAGGCGGCCGGACCCAAGCGCGCTGCGGCGGGGCGGCAGCGACCCTGAGCCGGACGGCCCCCTCGGACCAAAGGAAGGTCAAAAAAGGCAGCGAGGGTTCGCCTCCGCCCGGAGTCCCCTCACACTCACAACACACACACGCGAGCGCGCGTCCAGTGCGTCCCAGGCTCCGGGAAGGGACAGACTGTGACAGCGAACCCGGCGCCGAGCCCTAGCAACCGCGCACGCTCCGACCCGAACCGCGACTGCCGCACGCGCCCGCGCGCCGGCCGGACCCCTACCCCGGCAGCCCCGCCCCTTGTGACGTCACGGGCGTCGGCACGCCCTTCGCCGGGCTCGCCCGGCCGGCCGGAAGGGAAGCGAGGGGTCCGGAACCTGCCGGCGTCGCACGCGCAGCCTCCCTCGCTCCTCGCGGGCTGTCCGCTCGGGCCCCGCCCCCCGAAGCCGTCCAATGAGCGCTCGGCCCCGCCCCGCCCGCCCCGCCCGCTCCGCTTCCGCCGTCGCTGAGCCGCAGCCGCAGTGCCCGGGGGCTCTTTGCCGGCTGCTGGCGGTCGCCGGGCGGCGCGGGGTGTCCTTGCTCCTGTCTCGCTGGGAGTTCGGCCCTCCCCGGGCGCTTTAGTCCCTCGTCCCCGCGGGTACAAGGGGCAGCGCCTGTGTTTAGGGCCCGGGGGTCGTTCAGAGAGGGGCGCCCAGGCGCAGGCCGGGCTGGCTGTGGGCGGAGGGACGCGCCGGCCGACGGGCGGGTCCGCGCTCCCGCGGCCGGGCCTCGGCTGAGGCGGGGCCTCGGCTCGGCCGCGTCGGCTCCGTCCCGGGGACGGCGCGGGGTTTGCCGAAGGTCCCCGGGACGGCGTGACCCGCGGGCCTGCCCGTGCCCTCCCGTGCTCGGCGGGTGAGAAGTCGGGCTCCTCCGCGCGCTCGTCCCCTCCGCGCTCTCTTCAGTGGGCAAAGTTCTAGGGCGGCTCTAGGTTCCCAGCGGGGCTCCGGCGGGAGCGCGGACGCTCCCAGACGCCCCGGCGCCCGCCCCGGAGGGCCCGCTGGTCGCGGCTGCCGAAGGGACTCCGGCACGTCGCGGTCGCACGCAGGGTTTGGTCACCGCGGGCCCGCGCTGGCTGTTGGGTGTCCTTGAGCCGGGACAGGTGTGTGGTGACTTGTGTCCTCCGTACAGTGTCGCAGAGCTTCAGGGCCCGGAGAGTCCGTGTCACCGCGTGTCCTTCCCGTGGCCCCTCGTCTGTCTCCGCAGTTGTGACTTTCCAGAACGGGCACCGTCGGCCCTTCAGACGGTCCCTGCACTGCTGTGCGCTGTGCGTGCCCTCCGCGCCCTTCTGCGGGCTCGGTCTGTCCTCGAACAACCGCGCAGTCACGCACAACCGCACAATCACGCGCAACCGCGCAGTCACGCACAACCGCACAATCACGCGCAACCGCACAATCACGCACAACCGCACAATCACACGCAGCCGCGCAGTCACGCACAACCGCACTATCACACGCAACCGCACAGTCACACGCAACCGCGCAGTCACGCACAACCGCACAATCACGCGCAACCGCACTATCACACACAACCGCACAGTCACACGCAACCGCGCAGTCACGCACAACCGCACAATCACACGCAACCGCACAATCACGCACAACCGCGCAGTCACGCACAACCGCACAATCACACGCAACCGCGCAGTCACGCACAACCGCACAATCACACACAACCGCGCAGTCACGCACAACCGCACAATCACGCGCAACCGCGCAGTCACGCACAACCGCACAATCACGCGCAACCGCACAATCACACGCAGCCGCGCAGTCACGCACAACCGCACTATCACACGCAACCGCACAGTCACGCACAACCGCACAATCACGCGCAACCGCACTATCACACGCAACCGCGCAGTCACACGCAACCGCGCAGTCACGCGCAACCGCACAATCACACGCAACCGCACAATCACGCGCAACCGCGCAGTCACGCACAACCGCACAATCACACGCAACCGCGCAGTCACGCACAACCGCACAATCACGCACAACCGCGCAGTCACGCACAACCGCACAATCACGCGCAACCGCGCAGTCACGCGCAACCGCACAGTCACGCACAACCGCGCAGTCACGCACCACCGCGCAGTCACGCAACAGCAGTGGGAACCCCGAAACGTGACAACCCAGAAAAATAGGTTTTCTTCATCTCTTCACCTCGCATCGTGAGAAACGGGCACTTGACAAGCAAATCTGGGCTCAGACTGTCCGGTGTGACCTTTCGGACACTTGATCGAGCTTCGTAGTCATGATTCAATAATCTGGAAAAAAGCCTGCTGGCCTGGGAACCACCACCGCAGATGGTCGTGTGACCCGTGCCGGGGAAACCGCAAATGCTCGGTACCGCTTCCCTCGCTTACTTGTCCCTCTGAAGGAAGAGGAAGGCAGCAGTAGCTTGAGCTGCGGTTACACAATCCCCGCATCGGTGGTCGGCGGTGGCCGCCGACTGTTACCCCCCATGTCCCAGAGGGTGAGACTCGGCAGGACGCAGAGCCAGAGCGCGGCGGCTCTCGGGTTCGAATCCAGGCAGTCTTGACGCCACCATCCCCCACCCCCCAGAGCCCTCCAGCTTAAAAGTAGTTTTTTAGACTTAAATTGCAGTGGTAGAGTTACATGTTTTAGCAATAAAACGTAGCTGTAGCGCATTAAAGAATCATCTAATTAACTTTGTGATGATAACAAAAATGGGGAGAAGAGTCAGAGAACTTGCATGGCTGAAGCCTTGTTTTTCTTGATTCTTACTGAATGTTTTTAGATGCACCACCCCGGCCCAAGCATCTGCAAAGAAGTGGCTTCGATATGACACAGCCTGAGAAGGGTTTCAGAGAGAATCACAGGACCAGGACAGACCAGACGTGCTTCCATTTCATGGACCAGTAAGGCCTGGAGAGCCAAAGACACTGACGTAATGAGGGAAAGTCGTGTAAAATAATAGAAACATGATTTCGACATCAAATAAAACCAATGAGGAAACATGGCAGTTAATGGCAGAACCACATCCAACCTCAGGGCTCCCAAAGCCTCCCCCTTCAGATCGGAAGCTCTGATTCCACCGAGTATCCCGCAGGACTTGTTGCTTCATTTGGATGTTCCTCAAAGTGATATTCTTCAACACAGGCAGGAACATTCTCACAGAAGCAATATTTAACCAACTGAGCCACCTCGGCGTCCCTCAGAGAGGGAATATTTACATCAGACCTTTAGTTATTTATGTATTTATGTATTTAAAGGTTTGACAAGATCTTTAAAAGATTAACAACAGATAGGAGACCAATTAAGAATGCGGAGCACAATGGTGGCCAAGAGTTCGGACAAAGCCAGCTGGCCCCTCCTTGCCCCCTCCGTCCTCTGTTCCCAGCAAGGGGATTAGATGGGGCGGCTCAGGCTTATTTTACGGACACTGACGAAGAGGAAGCAGTTAGGAGACCAAGCCCCACAAAAGCAGAAGCGGAAGTTCAGCAGCCCCGCCCGGCCCTAACCCCACGGGAGCGAACTTGGCCAAACCTCTGCTTCCTCCCCTACTTACTCAGCGGTTCTCAGGCAGGAAAGGCCACCAAGTGCTTTCGCATTCACTGAAACTGGAGAGAGCCTTGAGGAAACAAAATGGTGTGAACGGGGCAGGAACTCTTCAATCCACATCAGCTGGTTTCAACCAACTCCAGTGACCACTCAAGGGGGACGTTAATGAAAAGAGACAGGGGTGGCCGTCTAGAAAAACAGCTATTGCCACTCAGATAATCATTCCTAATACGTAATTCAGCAAAATAAACAAAGAGATCCCTGGTCACTAGGCCCAGCCGGGCAGGTGGTAAGGGATTCTACTGCTGACTCTCCACGACATCCACAAGATCACCTCACGGTCCTCTTCCTTCCGAGACTCTTGTTCTTCAGGCCTTCCTCATTTCAGAGCTCAAACATCAGCCTCCGAGGTAACGAGAGGATTGTGGCCAGAACCTCACCAACGCTATCCTGTGTTAGGGGAAAAAAAAAAAAAAAAGGTTGTGTGGTGAGATCCAGTACAGTACAGAAGCGTATGCACTAGAATCCTGTACCTCAGGGTCTGCATATCTGGGTGCTCCCTGGTAAGGGTTTTCCTGTAAATTTTGCCACCACCCACTACGCATGCTCACTGCCACGTTCGGGTTTCTGGGATCACAAAAGTCATTTTCATTTTTGTTGCGCAATCCACCTCTTCAGCACTATGACAACGTCAGTTGAGTTGGGTTGAGTGTCTGCCTTCGGCTCAGGTCACGGTCTCAGGGTCCTGGGATCGAGCCCCGCATCGGGCTCTCTGCTCAGCGGGGAGCCTGCTTCCCTTCCTCTCTCTCTCTCTCTGCCTCTCTGCCTACTTGTGATCTCTCCCTGTCAAATAAATAAATAAAATCTTTAAAAAAAAAAGATTTAGCCAAAAGACTTGTAAGTAATGTTTAGAAATACTTACAATATAGCCACACAAATCATCTCTATAATGATACAGGCTAACACACACTGAGCCTTTGCTATGTGCCAGGCATTTTATACATACAAATACTTGATACTTATTAATACATTATTTAATAATATTTTGGAAGTGAGTTTTCTCATTTTACGGTAAGTTACAGAGCTGGGATTTAAAACCAAGCCTTACATGAAATAACTTCTTCTATGAAACAGGTTATTTGCCCTTAAAAGTGCACTTCTTTAGTTATCTACATGGGTAATTGGATTTTTTTGAAGGCTTTGTAGTTCAGTGATAAGTGCAACGCCAGGTTATTTAATCCCAAAAGTCTCATTGTGGTGGGGGCAGTGAGGTCCGCTGGTGAGGAATAACTTTGTAGTTTCTTTTGGGAAGAAATGCATCCCAAAGTAGGTTAATTCAGCTCAGCTACTTTATCTTTTTAATGATAGTGTCAACCAACTTCGGTTTCTGTGTTCTAAAAAAGTTTCTTACAAGTGCACCATACATCTAACTAGCAGCCTGAATTCATTGTTTGTTCAGCTGAGAAAACAAAATATTAGTGGCAACTGAACCAACTCAGAATTCATAAAAACAAAATTATTTCTTTATTAGCAGACTAATCTCATTGGAGTATGTATCATAATCCTCATACTTAAAGGGATATTATAGAAAAGGCTACAAATCACAAGTCCAGATGGCTGACCACGTTCCATAGGATCAGAAGTCCTCTCCATACTGTGTGTCTAGAGGAAGTGCTGTTTGCTGAGGTTTCTTGCTTTCCTACGTTGCTGTGGAGGGAGTGTTCATGCACCACCGCAAATTCCTGTGTTGAAATCTGATCCCCAATGTAAAGTGGAATTTGGAGGTAGGGCCTTTGAGAAATGATTAGATAAGAAGGCGGAGCCCTCAGGCATGGGATTGGTGCCCTTAGGAAAGAGACTCCAGGGAGCTCCCTCACCCCTTCTGCCTGGGGAGGACACAAAGGAAAGAGGGATGTCCGTGAACTAGGAAGCAGGCCCTCACCAGACACCGGATCTGCCAGTGCCTGGATCTTTGACTTCCCAGTCTCCAAAGCCGTGAGAAATAAATTTCTGTTGTTGATAAGGCACCCAATCTATGGGATTCTGTTAAAAGAGTCCAAATAGGCTAACATATATGTAAAAATAAATAACTCAGTTATAATTTTAAAAAACCACCCCTCCTGCTTTCAGAATCCTGGTCGTCAACATGCTCTAGATGGCCCGACAAGAAGCAGGTAGCGGGTTCTGCTAACGTCATTCGTGCCTGACCTGTGTTGCCGTGGAGGGCTTGGTGACCCTTTATGGAAGTTTGCCTTATACTCTTGGCTTATCTCTAATAAAAATAAATATTTCTTCCTATTTTATAGCATTATACAGCTTACACACTTTCCTTTCACACACATGCAAGCACACACATATAACCAATAAATCACCTAGAAGAAACAGTCACTGCTTCCATACAACCCCTAATTAAGATCATTTTCCATGTGAACATAGAGAGTCCTAGCTGGAAGAATGTTTACAGATAATGGACTCTAACTCCTTCTTTTTGTTAAAAAAAATGTATATATATTTTTTCACATTTCTGGGCCTATAGGCCCAGAAATGTGAATAAGAGTAACACTACAGCCCCTAATGAATTAAGGCTCTCAGTAATTTCAGTAATTATCATTATAGGCTGCTAATATCATGACAAGGGGGACAACAGTCAAAACAATGAAATCAGAATCTCTAAAGGTGGGACTTAGGCATCAGTATATGCTAGAACCTCTCAGTGTACCACCAAATCAGAGCCATAGCAGGTTAGAAGAGACTTTTTTTTTTCCAGAATATTTTCTTTATTTTCCACATACCTGTTCTGGAACAGAATTTCCCTTATTCTAGCTCGGGAAATCCTGCACTGAGATAAGCTTCTAGAAGTGGAATGACTGAACGAATGCATAGTTCAGAACTCTGACAAGTATTGTCAGTTGACATTTTAGGAATTTTGAAGAGACTTATAATCCCTTTTGCCCTTTATATGCTCATTAAACATAACTTATTAATTTATTCAACAAACCTTTATTGAACAACTACAATGTGCCGGCCCTGAGACTGCATCAGTAAAAAAAAAAAATAATAATAATACAAATAAAATCCCTAACTTCATGGAGTTTGCATCCTGATAGGAGTAGCCAGAAACCACAGACAGATTATATCAAGTTCCGTAGTATATTAGAGGGCGACGAATAGTATGTTGGAAAATGAAACAAGGGACAGGGTAGGGATTCAACAGGCGTGACTACCGAGAGCGGGCAGGGAAAGAGACATTCGAGTAAAGATAAAAGGAGAGGACGGAGCCGTGGGAGAGGCTCAGGCCGCCTGCCTTCTTCCCCCAGGAGTGGTAAGCAGACTCCTGTGACTGAAGCAGGGGGACAAGCAGAGGGTGTAAAGGATGCAAATGGGGAGGGAGCATATCACAGAGGAGGTCCCTGAGTTGGACTCCGAGACTGGGGTCTGCTGGACTGTTCTGAGCAAAGACCCAACATGCTAATCAGACTAACAGGATAGCTCTGACTGCCCTGCCGGGTGGGAGCAGCAGGCAGAGGGAGAAGCAGGCCCCCCACTGAGCAAGGAGCCTAATGTGGGACTAGATCCAAGGACCCTGGGATCACGACCTGAGCTGAAGGCACTTAACCGACTGAGCCGGGTGCCCCGAAAGAGACTTTTTTTTAAGATGCGAAAAATCATATCGTGACTGTGGGCTGAAGAGAATGTTCAGCAGGTAGAGGGAACTTCTGGAGACACATCCTTGTCCTTGAGTAGGTGAGGGGGGAGGGAGGGAGAGACCCTGTGAAAGGGCTGGTGGGAGCGTACACGATTTCTCTGGAGCAGCCCAAGGGAGACGCTGGTGGGTGGGGCGACATGACAGCGTGAGTGTGTGGACATCCCCTTCTGGTTGTTACTGCTTGCTTTCTATTTATTTATTTATTTAGAGTCGATCAGCCAATATAAAGTACATCATTAGTTTTCATGGAGTGTTCGATGATTCATTAGTTGCATAGAACACCCAGCGCTCACCACATCACGCGCCCTCCTTAATGCTACTACTTTCTGAGTGAAATAAGCAAGATCATCCATTTTGAGTGAAGAGAGGGACAAGATGCTAGAAGATTGACGCGTGGAGGGGGGTACGAAAGAGTTGTCAGGGAGCGTGGGAGTGAGTGAACTAGGGAAATGGATTACAGTTTCACAGCAGGACTACTCGCTCACTTGAAGGCAATTAATAGTAAGTTTAGAGTTAGACCGCTGCACATGGTGCATTTTTTTCTTAAGACACATTCATCTGTGAAGATCTGGGCACAGACTAGGCTGAGATTTGGATTTAACTAGTATTGGAGTTTTGCCAAGTGACAGTAACCCTGTTTTTTGCAGTGTGTGTTGTACAAATCTTTCCTGGTTTGTGATTTGCCTTCTCCTTTTGTCTCTCTATATTTCTTTGAACTACAGTAACTTTTTATATGGTCAAGTCTGTTGTCTTTTTCCTATGGCTTCTTCCATTGTTTTTTTGCTTGAGGGAGCCTTTCCTCAAGAAGGGATGATATCACCTTTCTTTTATAACTTCTCCAATTTTTTTTTATAATTTTATTTATTTATTTGACAGAGTAAAGATCACAAGTAGGCAGAGAGGCAGGCAGAGAGAGAGGAGGAAGCAGGCTCCCCGCTGAGCAGAGAGCCCGATGCGGGGCTCGATCCCAGGACCCTGAGATCATGACCTGAGCCGAAGGCAGAGGGTTTAACCCACAGAGCCACCCAGGCGCCCCTAACTTCTCCAATTTTTTATGGTTGAATGTTTAACTCTTTAATCTATCTGTATATATGCTGTGATGCAAAGTTCTAATAAAATTGTCATCAAAATTTCCTTCCTCTCCACATTAATTATTAAAGAAGCAATTCCTTATCCTTAAGTTTGTAATTTCTTTAAAATATGTTACCTTACTATCTTTCTATATTTTGTAAGTTCTCATTCCAGGTTATCACTTGTTTTTTTTTTTTTTAAGATTTTATTTATTTTTTAATAGAAAGAGACACAGTGAGAGAGGGAACTCAAGCAGGGGCAGAGGGAGAGGGAGAAGCGGGCTTCCCACCCAGCAGGGAGCCCAATGCGGGGCTGGATCCCAGGACCCTGGGGTCATGACCAGCGCTGAAACTGAGCCACTGGCCGGTGCCTCAGGTTATCACTTCTGAGTCACCAATTTATCTGTGTAAAGCTGTAACAACGGTATATTTATAATTCTTCAGCATCTGATAAGGCAAACACCAGCCTCCAGCCTCTTTTTTATAAGTATTCTTTAACCCTTCTTACTGATTTTTCTAGAAAATTTTGTCATGATTCAAAAACAGACTCCTCTTAGGGTTTGTTTGGACTCAAAAGAAGCCCTAAATCTTAATTTGGGAAATACCACTTTCTTTATGATATTTAAGTTCCCCATTCAGGAACCATGCTCCGATCATCTATGCTGGTCTTTTAAATTGTACTGGGTTGATTACTCATTCGTGTTTTTATACACTTCAAATCTCCCTGAAATATAGTTTTACTTTGATTTTGATTTTGCTGGAGTAATTCCTCAAGTAAATTCCCCAGAAAGAAAAGCAGAAGGTAACTTTCTGATACTTTACACAACCAAAGAATTTTTTTTTTCTCATATACATATGACATTTGGGGCAAGTATAGAATCTTCAGATTATAATTTTCCCTCTTAATATTTATCGCTGGGTCCAATGGATAGAATATTCCTCGAAATAGTACTATTGAAGGGAAAAACTGGAAAACAACTAAATGTCAAAAAAGAAGACATTTATTAAATAAGTTAGTGACTAATTAGTAGGAAAATCTATCAACTATTTTTTAAAATGAGGTAAATATATGCACGTGATAAAAAAAGATTGGGGAAAATGGGCGGCTGCATAACTATGTATACTACAATTAGATTTTTGAGACTAAAACCCTATCTGGATATGTATTGGTATATCTATTTTCATGTCTATTTATCTGGAAGAACACGCATCAAATATTAACAAATCACAATGGATATTAAAGTTAATGTGTGTGGGAAGAACCTCCACTTTTTATTTCATATACCCCCAAGTTATTTGACGTTTTAAAATTATGTATTATTCTTAACCAACAGGTGTACAATTTTATCCGGCCAATATACACACTTACTTCACCTTTTCCCATACCTAAACTGCCGACCACACTCCCTCCTACAAACGCTGGGTTACGTGCCTCTTCTAGGTGTTCCCATGACACACGACACTTACTTGAATTATAATACTTTTCACTTATTTTATAGTTGCCGATTTATTTATCTCTTCTTTCCAGGTAGACTGAAAAGTCGGGTACTTTCCCTATTTCATCACTTTTGGTGACACCTTATGAAGTAATTGTTTAATAAGTGTTTGTTCAAAGTGTCTATGATTCAAAAGAGAATGTATTCTTACCTAGTTCTCTGGAAGCTAAAAGGGCAGTGTTCGGGAGGTAGAGAAGGGAAGTGACAGAGGCAGGTGAGGAGTCCTGGGGGTGAGCAGCCCATCCCCGGTGGGACTGATTCCCGTCCCCGTCACCGAAGCCGGTCAGAGGGAACGAGGTGGCGACTTAGGGGGAAAGCGCTGCAGGAGCGTAGGAAGGCGGCCGGCCTGCCCCACCGGGGGTTCCACACCCAGACAGGAGCGGATGGTGGCGGTGACCTCCTCTGGCGACCCAGTAGTCACGGATCCCACGTGGGCAGCGGGAAACCCCGGAAGAGAACGTTGAAAGGCAATTAAGGTAAAAGCAAGGGAAAGCAGCATTTGCTTAACAGGGAAAAGACTAAGCTGTCCCAAAAGCGAAACCGAAGAGGATGCATCCACGTGCAGAGGCTTAGGTACCATGAAGGCCGCATCCTTCTCATGTTACAGGACGGTGAGCAACCCCATGTGGCAGGAAAGCCACCCCAGGGTCCACCTCCCATTTGTTACCGCTTCACTATTCCCTGAGGTGACCTCTCCATCGTCGTGGTCAGAGTCAGGTTGTGGGCACATGCGGTCTTCCAAACTATGGAAAAGGAAGAGAGGAACTCAAGGCAAGTGGCTTATCTTTTAAGGTAGAAGTGACGCAGAAATAACACATTACTTCAGCTTGCATCCCATCAGCTAAAATGCAGCCCGTAATCATATCTAGCTGTGAAAAGAGGGTAAGGATGTCGTCTCTAGCCAAGTAGCCATGGATTTAGTGTCATCTGTTTCTATGGAAGACAGAAAATACAGACTTTAGAGAAAAACTAAGAGTTTTTGCCACATAAAGAAAATCAAACATGGTGCTCATAACCGACCTGCGACAAGTGTCATTGAAACTCTGGTGGCCATCAAATGCTGGTTTAAGACAACTAATGTACGTGCAGTGCAAAAACTAAGATCTTTGTGGGTAATTTAAAGCTAAAGGGATTGTTTTTAATGACAAGATTATGTCCTTTCTATTTTTGATGTTAAAATCTAATGATATGGGGGGATGGTAGATATCATTTTAATTATCATTTTTTTCTTCTTTTCTTTCTTTTTTTTTTTCTTAGTAAAATAGAGATTGACAATACTACATCAGTATTCTCATTCTCCAGTTCGTGTAAGTGTGCTTGTTGAGATTTTACTGATTCTTGCCATTTTGACATGGGACCAGAGCTCCGTCACACCAAGCACGGAGGCTCTGCGGAGAGGCCGGTATAGTGTTGTTCTTATTGCCTGTTCTTCCTTCAACAGGAAGAGGACAGCTCGCCCACAGGTGAGGTTTTCCGAACTCTCCCCGTGGGAGCCACCATCATCTCCCTCTCCATGGCCAGTTAGGGTCCCCTCCTCTGGGCTCCCAGAGTAATCTCTACATGGTTCCGCCGTAGCGTTTATCATCCTGCGTTGTATTAAAGGTTAACGTTGCTCCTACTCGATCGTGAGCACCTCGAGACAGGGACCCTGTGCCCAGCAAAGGTACTAGGCTCTTCTTCAAAAGGAAAGAAACATCTGTGTTAGTTTGTTAGGGCTGCCCCAACAAAATACTACAGTCTAGGTGGTTTAAACAGCAGAAATGTGCCTGGTCACAATCTGTAATCTCAGATGCTGGTGTCGGCAGGACCGGTTTCTCTGGAGGCGTCCTCCTCGGCGTGCAGACGGCCGCCTCTTCACGGTGTCCTCACGTGGTCTTTCCTCTGGGCACGTGGATCCCCAGTGTCTCTTTATGCACCCAGATTTCCTCTCCCAAAAAAGACACCAGTCAGATCGGATTGGGACTCACCCCAACAGCCTCATTTTTACTTAATCACCTCTTCAAAGGCTCCGTCTTTAAAAACAGACACACTTTGATGTATTGGGAATTAGGACTTCACCATATCAGTGTGGGCACATCGTTTCGCCCATAACAACATCTTTATGATCCTTGCTGATTGTAAACCAATCCAGGTTTTTATTTTTAGTCAACTTAAACAGAAATGTAGAAGTAGAAAGTCAAAATCTCCTTTTATCCCACTCTTTGTAATAGCAGCTCTCAATAGTTAGAGGTAATCAATGATTCTGGAATGAACGAGGGAGTGAGTGAGCAACAAGGTGGTCCCCATATTACACCTGAGGAAAATGAGACACACCAGAAGACCAGGCAACTTTTTTTTTTTTAAGATTTTATTTATTTATTTAGAGAGCATAAACGCTCTTGCAGGGAGAAGGGGCAGGGGGGAAGGAAAGAGAGCATCGCAGGCAGACTTGATGCTGAAGCACAGAGCTCAACACAGGGCTTGATCTCACCATCCTGCAAACATGACCTGAGCGAAAATCAAGGGTAAGATGCTTAACCGACTGAGCCGCCCACATGCCCCAAGGCCACTATCTTAAGGTCATAAAACCAGTTAATGATAGGAAAACCTTAACCCAGTCCTACCAATTTCTCATTTAATATTCCTTCTACTATCCTTCGCTACTTTTTTTAAGATTTTATTTATGTCTCTCAGAGAGAGAGAGATTTATTTATATCTCTCTCAGAGAGAAAGAGAGAGAGATCACAAGCAGGAGAGTGACAGGCAGAGGCAGAGAGAGAAGCAGGCTCCCCCCCAAGCAAGGAGCCCGATGTGGGACTCGATCCCAGCACCCTGGGTTCATGACCTGAGCTAAATAAAGCCAGCGCCCTAATTGACTGAGCCACCCAGGCATACCCCTTTGCTGTTTTTTACATTTATTGTAATTATTGAATAAAGAGATTTTTAATGTCAAAGTGGGTAAGCTGAAGATTTTATATTTCCCTGAAAGTGACCAAACTCAATTACTCTAAATGCTTTTAACTTACATTTAGCCTTGTCTGAGGATCTTTTTGTAGCAAGAAACAGATACACACTCAGACTAATTTTCAGGTATCTGTTGCTGCTAACAAATCTTGTCAAAATTTAGTGGCTTAGAGGCACCTAGTGACTCAGTTGGTTAAGCATCTGACTCTTGATTTCAGCTCAGGTCATGATCTCAGCGTCCTAAGATCAAGTCGTGCATCAGGCTCCCTGCTCAATGGAGAGTCTGCTTGTCTCCCTCTATCTCTGCCCCTGTCCTTGTCCTCTCTCTTTGTCTCTGTGTCTCTGTCTCTCTCAAATAAATAAATCTTTAAAAAAAAAAACAGTGGCTTAAAATAGCAACTACTTTATTTGTATGATTCTGTAGGCTGGTCATCTGAGAGGGATTTCTGATGACCTCGCCTGCAATCACTCAAGGTCTCTTACAGCTTAGACTCTGGAACTCAGGGTTGCTTTTGTCACATTCGGTTGGTCAAGGTCAGTCACGAGGCCAACCAGGATGCAAGGGGGTGGGGATACAGCCTCTGCCTCTTGATGGAATGAGTGGCAACATCGTATTGCAAAGATGCATGTGGATACAGGAAAGTGTGACTCATTGGGGGCCTTATTACAATGTTTTCCCACAGCTGACATTTCCCACAGGATAGCATTCGGCTTGCCAGCCTTCCTGTGATGCCCACGGCTTCCTTTAAACAAACTGAACAGTTCGCATGGTTTCATGCTGCACTGTGTGACTCTGCCACCTGGCTTCAAGAAGTCAGACTGGAAATTAGCACTTATATTAGTTAAGATTACGACTAACTTCAGTGAGATAGAATCTCGCACGGTCGGGTTTAAAAAAGAAGTTTATTTTTGGCTTTTGGCAAAGTCCAGAGGTAGGTTCTTCGGGATTGGCATTGGCCTTGAATTATCTGGCCCCTCAAACTTCTTGTTCCAGTGAGCAAAGGTACCTTCCATCCCCCAAGGTTGCCTCATGACCGAAGCTGCCAGAGCTCTGGTTGTCACAACTAATCCCACCCAACAGGATGGGAAAAGAGGAGGAAACATAGAACCCACTCCAATTAAGGATACTTCTGGAATTTGAAAACCCAGCTTCCTCCTATATCCCATTGGCCTGTACTTAGTCACAGAGCCATGCCTGTCAACACAGGGGTTGGGAAATGTGTGCTATTTCTGGTGGCCATATACCCCGCCAGAAATCAGGGATTCTCCTGCTACAAAATAAGGAGAGAGCAGACACCGACGGATGATCACAGTCTGTGCCACAGGGCTTGACCCAAAAGCAGATATCTACACACTGTCCGTGGGTATATAATATAGCCTGGTAAGAGATGCATTATTTATTACCTCACTCCTTCTGCGAACATAGTATACATTGTGTCCTTTGTATGTGCTAAGCACTGTTCTAGCGTCTAAAAATAGGGCAGTAAACAAAGCAAAGTCCCTGCCTTCATTTAGTTGTACTGTAGCTGGGAAAGATAAGCAATAAACAAATATACAATATAATGCAAAGTAGTGGTAAGTGCTGTGAGTAACTCATCGGGATAAAGGGATAGGGAGTTAAGACGTGTGGGTAGGTAGGGACAGTTATTTTAGATAGGTGACATGTGAGCCGGGACACGGATGAGGTAAGGAACAGCCCTGCATATCTAAGAGGAAAAGGCTAGAGGCCGAGGGAACCATACGTTCAAAGGCCCTGAAGCAGAAGCTCGCTTGGAATGTCTGAGGAGCAGCAAGGAGCTGGCGTAGCGAGAACGGGGGTGGGGGAACGACAGGACATGAGGACAGGGACAGCCAGAGGTCAGATGCTAGTAAGTCCTGCGGACTAGACTGTGAATCAGATACCCCTTCTTGAGGAGTCGGAAAGCGAAGCGGCGTCACGGGTTCTCAAGATCACACCGTCAAGATCTCAAGGCGAAGGGTTGGCCAGGACGACTCGGGACCGGCGCCGTCATACTTGCGGCTGAGATACCAGCAGGACACAGAGCAAACCCCCAAGGGGAAAAAAGCCCAGAAGGCAAAGTCTGGAGGAAACAAGGTAGAGCTTCCAAGAGTCTCGTCCCAGGGACGCCACACAAAGGGAGCGTATTTCCTCCAGAACCAGCTGTGACAACAGGTATGAAATTCCGTCTCCCAGGGAGGCGCATGCCCAGGGTCTTTTTCTGAGGGTCACTCACACGGGTGTCCTCCTCCTGGCATGTGCCAACTTCCTGGCTGCCGGAAGGCGAGCACGTGCCCAGCACGAGCCATGTTGTGGTACAAACAGCTCGGGCAGAGCGAGCTGCTTTACCATTTAATGAGCGGTCGGAACCTTCTGGAAACCCAGGCTCTCAGATGCTGGGCCAGGGCCAACCTCGCTAGCAGGTCTTTCTAAGCAGCATAGTCTCGGGCCGGTCGTTAACTCTGTTCCGCACCGAAGCACACAGAGATGCTCCGAGCACCGTGGGTAGGAGCCTGGAAACTACTCAGAGACGACGACTACTAGAGGCGATGCGTAAGCAAAATTCGTGAGACAAAGAAACTGAAAAGTAGCCAGAGGGCGCCAATACAGGAGGGAGAAGCAGAAAGGAGAGAAACGGGACCGCGGGAATGGAAGGGTCACTCGTGCGGGAAGAGCGGATGCCCGTCTGGGTGACAACAGCCCGCAGAGGGCTCTGGGGGCGCCGGAAGGGCTCTGTGATCCCGGAGGCCCGCGAACAGGGCTCTGCTCCTTCCCGTCGCCCGATTATTCTGCTAAAATGGTTTCCCATTCTTGCCTCCTCATGTCCCTTTGGATCTTTGTAATAAATCCCAGTCGCCAGGATCAGAGGCCTGTCTTGTGCTGTGCCCCTCGGAGTTCACACACCTGGGCGTTCGGCCACTGCAAGCGCAGACTTAAGGACGGAAAGTCCTGCGGGGGCCGAGGGATCACTGGCCGAGCCGGTGAGGGACCGAGGGCTGCAGCCCGGCGTGAACTCCTCACCTTCCACCGTGAGGCCGTGTTCTCACCAGAGCGAACCAGACACAACCGTGCTCAGACGCAAAGGGGACTTTTAAGCTTTTTAAATGTTGATCCCGTTTTTCACTCTGTTTAGAATTTCAGGGCTTCTCATCCTCAAAACATACCTAACTGCGAATGCCCTTTGCATTATCTCCAAGGCCTCCCCGACCGCCTCCCTGACCGCCTCCCCGACCACACTCCCCCGCCCCGCCGGAGTGACTCCTTCCCTCGGCACTGCTCGCTCAGCGACGGGGACATCTCTCTGTTGTAACAATTGTAAAACGTATTATAAGCGACCACTTAGGCATTTGTCTCTGAAACAAATTATGTTCCTAGCATAGTGCCTGACAAATGGTAATTTTTAAATAAATGTATATTTGGTGAGTGAATGAATGAATGAATGAGCGAACCAAGAAACAAATGCAGGGAGTCACATTTTGAAGCGTCTGATCCAGGATTTAAGGCCAGAGCCCCTTCACCAGAACACCCAGTTCTTAATTTTCATGCTTGAAACAATAATCTCTCTCATTCACTGGGTTGCTTATTATTTTCTAAAATTGTATTGGTTTTATGTTATTTCTCTGAAGATATTATTACTTTACAGATGTTAAATAACCATCTTAGCATTGATTCTAATGATTTTCCTAGTGAAAATAAAATTCTTTTTTATTTTCTAATTATGGGCGGACTTAAATATACCCCATCCAAAAGAGGATATGCTAGATATACTCAATTTTGTAGACTCCAAGTATGTTTATACAAGAGTAAACACACAGAATTGCTCTCCTGATATGAAAGTGCTTCCTATCGCTAATGCCTTATGGATAGATGCATATTTTTAATTAATTTTTCAAAGGGGAATAATTTCAAGTAGTATTGTTTTCATAATCCACTACTTACAGCACTGAAAGTTGAACTGCCTAAGAGATTTTACGTAAAACCAATTCTAAAAAGCATAGCCAGGATCATTGCAAATGTTAAATTGAATCTAAGGTTGTTACTCTTTCCACAAGCTCTCTTCTGATTAATGGCCTTTTTTTTTTTAAGATTTTTTTAAACTTATTTATTTGACAGACAGAGATCACAAGTAGGCAAAGAGGCAGGCAGAGAGAGAGGAAGGGAAGCAGGCTCCCCGCTGAGCAGAGAGCCCGATGCGGGGCTCGATCCCAGGACCCTGAGATCATGACCTGAGCCGAAGGCAGAGGCTCTAACCCACTGAGCCACCCAGGTGCCCCTGATTAATGGCCTTTTAAAGTCTGATAGTATATTTTATAGCTTTCCTTTACTTCCTTGAGAATTATTAGAATCAAGACCTTTTTAAAAATGCTTTGATGACATGCTGTAGCCAGCTGTTGTTAACACACAAGAGGTTTCAAGAACTAAACAAAATATATTACCAGAAATTGAGGACAGATTCTTTTTTTTTTCAGTAGCATCACCTGCAATTGAAGCTAATTAGAATTAATTTCCAGTTTCCAAGATTAGCCATTGAAAGGAGGGTTTCAAACACCTGTGGATGAAGTTGGGGTGTGCCCGTTTCTTGTGTGTGTGCCGGAGAGGAGGTTATTGCTGTGGTACTGGAGAAGGAAAATTATGTTTGGGGAGCATTTTCTTTGATTCGGGCACTTAGCACACACTTTCCTTTTCTCACTGCAACACTCCACCGAAGTAGGACTCTCCTCCACACCCCACGGGTGGGACAATGAAGACAGGACAGGGGCTCCGGGCTACACCGCTGCTATCAGGTGGCGGAGACACAAACTCTGGAGTCAGAGAAACTTGGTTGTTTATGTCTCTACCACCCAATATACAAGGCCAGGTTATCATGTCACAAGATACAAATAGCTCCGTATCTGTGTAACCTAGTCCGGATGTTATCCCTAAAATGGAGTGACCTGCTTAGGGATTAAAGTTTAAAAAAAAAAAAAAAAAGAATTGAAGAAGGGTCAGAAAATTATGGCCCCAAACCTGTTTTTGTAAATAAAAACTTATGGGACAGGTGCCAAGCCCACGTTTGCCTCGTTGCTGATGGCTGCTTGTGGCCACAAGGACAGAGCTGAGTCGTCGTGACAGAAATCCCATGGCCTGCAGAGCCCAAACTATTTACTCTCGGACCTGTTACAGAGGAACTGTGCTGACCTCTGGGGTAGAAGCCATGTCCGGTGCTGTCCCCGGAAGATGGATTCAACGTCCGGGGACCGTGAAGAACTGTACTCCTGCAGAGTTGGGGGGGGGGGTCCACCCCCTCCGCCTTCATCTGGAGGACGTATTTTATAAAATGAGTCAATTCCTCTTGCCTTAACCTATTGTCATCGAGGAAACTCATCACAAATACTATTCTCTAAGTTCCACAATAACTGAAAACACGGATGGAGAAAACCCACATAATATCGTTGCTGTGAAAACAGAAACGAACGATGAATTAGAACAGAAATAGAAAACTAATAGATATGCAAAACTCTCCTAGACTGGTACAGGCTGTCCGTCCCTGAACCAATCAAACCTTCGTAAGGGAGATGGAATTCAGCGATTGGCTTAAGTTAATCGTGGCCACTTGCAACTCCACAATGTGACGGCTTGTACTAAAGATGGGGTTGACAGGTCCGCCACTATATTCAAGACAATGAATGTGGTTTTCTGAAGAAGGGTCTACTGAGACACCACATGAAAAGATACAATCTTAATTAAAACGATGCAGCTTGTCCTGGTTATTTTCCCATTTGGCACTCACTGAGTCAACTGAACATACAGGCCAGATACGTTCATCAAAAAAAATCGTTTAAAATTTCAAAAGGGTCATTCTGGAAACTTTTGAAATTTCCAAAATTGAGAAAAACAAAAAAAATGTACATCATCTCTTGGCTTTCTTCTCATGCCATCGACAGACATGTCACTTCCTATGCATAAACACACCCTGCAAAGTACCGCACGCCTTTCCTTTATTTCCCTCTTAAATAAAAAAATTAATCCAGCTTATTTATGAGAAGATAACACATTGACATAATTAGTCATTCTAAAGGTACTAAAGTGTGTCTCAGGAGTCCTCCCTTTCTTTTTTTTTTCTTTTTCCCCCTGAAGATTTTATTTGTCAGAGAGAGAGCACAAGCTGGGGGAGCAGCAGGCAGAGGGAAAGGGAGAAGCAGGCTCCCCACTGAGCAGGGAGCCTGATGCAGGGACTTGATCCCAGGACCCCAGGATGATGATGTCAGCCGAAGGCGGATGCGTAACCAACTGAGCCACCCAGATGCCCCAAGTCATCCCTTTCTCCTCTCTGTTCCCTAGTCACCCATTCTTCTGTCCGTGAAGTTACTATTTTCTTGTGGACCATCTCACAGATAATCTGTGCCTTTATAAGCAAATATGTAAAAATAGTCTTTCCTTCCACCTCTTTTTACAACACCTGTACCTTGCTTTTCTACAGTGATAATACATCTTAGTGATCTTCCCATAGTGGTACACAGCTCACTCGCTCTTTTATCGGTCTTCCTGATAGCCCACTGGTGGGTGTATTATAAATTATTTGATTAATCCACTATTGATGGACATTTGAATGGTTGCCGCCCTTTGATATTACAAATGCTGCATTATATAAGCTGAGACATGTCATTTCACACATTTTGGAGCGTATCTGTAGCATAAATTACTGTCTTTTCTTCTCGCACCAAAATTTCATTTCCACGAGAACAATGTTTGTTTTGGTTGGGAAAACTCACTAAGACACTTTACTTCTTTTTTTAAATTTTTATTTATTTATTTGAGAGAGAAGAAGGGCGTGCATGAGCAAGCATGGTGGGGAGGGGCAGAGGGAGAGGGAGAGAGAGAACCTCAAGCAGGCTCTCCGCTGCGCCAGGAGCCCTCCGTGGGGCTCGATCTCACAACCCTGAGGTCATGGCCTGAGCTGAAATCAAGCGCTAGAAGCTTAACCGACTGGGCCACCCGGGCGCCCCGCCCGGAAACACTTTAACCTTCTGTTTGTTTTATATAAAAGACTCACTCACGTCCTAGACTGAAACTATCTCCAAATCACGCGGTCCACACACGAACTCACACTAAGCCTCGGCTGCCCGGCTGAGAACAGTCAGTTCCCTAGAGCCTCCCCTTTGGGTCAGAACTACCAGCCGGGACACTCCGGGGACAGGACAGCGCTGACCGCCCAGGACACAAGCCGAGAACAATACCAGGAAGACGAGAGACGCGGAGCCAGGAGTGCCCGGCCGAGCTCACCGGCAGCCGCAGCCGCTTACTCGGGGGCCGCAGAAGCCTTTCAGCCCAACTGACGTGTCAGCCAAGTCTCCGGTTCGGGGCCCTTCTGGGGAAGCTTGCGTGTGTCCGAAACTTTGTAAACATTTCCGGTTAGAGCTCTCCAAGTTGTAATCCCCAGGATAGTTCACGGGTTCCCATTAGCAAGGGCCAGGAGAGGCGAAAGCTTTGTTTTCTAGTTACCAGTCCAGGGCAGGAGCCAACAGACCCTGAGCCAGTTCCAAACAGCTCACCTAGTGCGCGTGACACAGCCCCTCGGGCCTTGTCCGTGGGTGCTCAGACGTGGCCCTCAGAATCCATACCTCTTCGCTCCCACGGGACTCCCTCCTCCAAAGCAAACCCGGATTCCAGACTCTCCTCTGCCCTAAGAGCTACTGAAGGAAAACCGCCTTGCACGAGGGAACACTGTAAACGCAACCAGTCTTTATACACCATTTTGAAGGATTTTTATCATATTGTTTACAGGATGACCTTTTCATGGGGGTGGGGAGGGGAGAAAGCGCTCTGGGCGCGGCAGGCTGGGACAGAGCGCCGCTAAGAAGGGGACACAGGCCGGACAGGTGCCCGGCAAAAGCTCAGTCTGCCTCCGAGTGGCCCCTGAAACATGACCACCAGCCCCGCCCCCTCCCCGTGTTAAATCTCCCTTACGAATGTTTGAGAACACAGACATCAGGATGGATGGTGTGACTCCGCAGTGTTGTAACAATTAACTTTATTTAATGGCTCCCTTAATACCGGCTTGCTCAAGGGCCAGCGACTTCCAATCGTCGCATCAGACAATCTTCCCAGGTTGCTTACGGCTGCTCCCGAAGGGGGTTTACGATGTTCCTTTAAACACGACCAGCTCCTAGAAGAGTTTCCTAGCGATTTTGTTTTTCAAAAGAATTTTCTCAAGACTTGTTCCTGGTCCTTTAAGCATAGACTAAATGTCATCTCTCGCGGAGGCATCATTTACCAGGGCCTAAAATCACTCAGACTGAGGAAGACCTCGTCCTCGTTGCTGCGAGGGGTCAGCCGGTGGAGTAGATGCCTGAACCCGTGGATGGCGCACGTGTTACCCACCGTGCGGCCGAGAGCTGAGCAAAAGGCAATCTCACTCTGCCTCTTTGACTCGTATCCAGTTTGGAACTGTCACTGGCAGCGATTTGGTTTTTGTGTCTTCGGAGCCCTGGCAGGGAACGGAGCGAGGCGATCTGGTTTTCGGCCTTTCCCGGCGGCTAGGTGCGGTTTGCGGAGTGGATGTCTGGAACCGGAGGAAAAGAAAATCCTGTGGGGGTCCCACCGGACGTAAGCCCTAACCGGGAGCCTGCGACTGGGCTGCAAGTCCCATGCCCCCCCCACTGTTTCCAGAGAATCACCCGGGACCATTACGGGAAGCTGTCTGGGCTCACCAGCTCCCGTTCTCTCGGGGAGGTTAGAGGCCTGTGAATTTCACAACCTTTGCAGCTTCTTGGGAAATGCACTATGAGTTTCCAAATCTCTTGCTCAGCCTTCGTAAGATTGCCAAGTGATTGCAAAAGTGAAAATAAAACCCAAAGCTATTTGTGTGCCTCCGTATTTACGAATAAGGCAGGAAGTGAAGAATGGCATGCAAGCAAGTTAACTTCATAATCATATGGACTTCAGGGTCTTAGTGGAATCCACAGCCCCGATGTGGGAGAAATAAATACTGTTAACGACACAGACTTACTCTTCTCACGCACCTGAGTAATTCATGCACTGTTAGGGCCGGCAGGAATTCAAGATCACCTACTCCACACCTTCATACCATAAATTTGAGATCGGAGAGGTTGTCGCTTGCTGATAGGCACTCAGTTCGTATGGTAGAAAGAACACCGAGCTCAGGGCAGAAAAAAAAAGCTGAACTTGGATCTTAACCTGCCCCTTTCTGGTTGTGCCTATCAGACAAACCAGTGACTCTCAATTTCTATATTGGAAATAGGAGAAATTTATGCTCCAAAGAGGTTGTGAATGTTGCTTTGTTGGGCAGGGACAGGGAGATGCCTTTAGGAACTTGGAAATACGTTGGCTCTTACAGAGTCAAACTAGTCAAGTCACATATAATAGATGAAAAAGTTACCTTTAGGAGTAAGTTATGAAATTATAAATCTATGATAGAAGAGTTGGGTTTTTTTTTGTTGTTTTTTTTGGTTTTTTTTAGAAGAGTTGTTTTTAAAGTAAGTCTATTTTCTGACTTTATAGAGTACTGTATACCCATTGTACTAAAAAAAAAAACAAAAAAGAAAGAAAAGAAAAGGCGGGGCGCCTGTGGCTCAGTGGGTTAAGCCTCTGCCTTCGGCTCAGGTGGTGATCTCAGGGTCCTGGGATCGAGCCCCGCATCGGGCTCTCTGCTCAGCGGGGATCCTGCTTCCCCCCTCCCTCTGCCTGCCTCTCTGCCTACTTGTGACCCCTCTCTCTCTCTCTGTCAAATAAATTTTTTTTAAAAAGGCCATAAAGAAGAAGGTGGGGATTACTCATAATTCCTGTATGTCCCTTTTTGACACTTGATAAAATCCCCCTGGTGTGGTCTTTCAGTGCATCAGAGAGGCCCTCAGAATTCTAAGCCTAATGAATCGGGCCTAAAATCTGAGAAGCTAACCTGACCTGAAATGTGACGGTAACGTGAGAATCCTGGGAAAGACCCGGTGAAGACAATAAGAAGGCTGGCAAGAGCCAAAGCGAAAGAAAAGCCCGGAAGGCCAGGCCGTGGGGCAGGCGCGGTGCTAAGGCGCTACGGGTTTCCTGCGCGTCAGGTTCTCCTCTCAACCACCCTACGAAACGGGCACCGTTACTATTCCCACTTGTCACACGACGAAACGGTCGTTCAAAGAAGTTGGATGACTTCCCCACCTCACGCAGTCAGGGAGCGTCAGGAACTGGCCGTGGACTCCAGCAAGCAGTGCGCGTCCGGAGCCTGATTGTTTTGTAATTGATTTATTTTACTGAAGTTACACATACAGATGATTTAAAGAATCGAAGAGCTCTTCAAGGTTTGCTTTGAAAACAACAGTCGCTTGCCTCTGTCTCCCCCATTTCTCACACCCTAGAGGCACCTGCTTTCATTCCCGCCTCCCCTCCGACGGCGGAACCTGAGGTGTTCCCCTGTCTCTGCTGCCACCGGGCTTTCGCTGTCCCTTGCGGGGGTTCATGGTAGGCATTCTCTGTGTCGTCTCTACCAGCTGAGGGTTTAGCTCCGTCTCCCTCGTCCCGCACGCCCCCACTCTCGCCCCCACTGCCTGTTCTCTCGGTGTAGTCGGCTGTGGTGTGAATGATCGTGCCCCCCCAACCCCCCCACCCCCGCCGAATATCTTTTAGGAAACCTAATCCCCAGACGGTATGGGAAGGCGGGATCGATAGGAGATAATTAGGTCACAAGGGTGGAGTCCTCATGAATGGGATTAATGCCCTTATAAAGAGACTCCAGGGAGGTCCCGCATCCCTTCTGCCATGTGAGGTGACAGCGGGAAGGCACCGTCTAGGAACCTGGATTCTGGCTTTCACCAGACACCGAATCTGCCAGTGCCTTGATCTGGGACGTCCCAGCGTCTAGAACTGTGACACGTAGATCTGTCTTACTTATAAGCCACCTAGTCTATAGTATTTTGTTCTAACAGCCCAGTAGACTGAGACAGTCACACACTGATTTTCATTTCAGCTAATATTCCTTATCCGTGTCCTTACGGACAGGCAAAGGCTATTTGATTTGTTCATGCTGTAGGCCACCATGACCACGTTCCCTTTAATACCCAACCTCCTATTTTCCCTGGAATCATTGTCACGATTGTTTTATTATTGCTTATTTAGTGTTCTTTATACTTGATACAAATTCCAACTCCTCCTCAATTGTATAAATCTCCTTTTAATACATTAAAATGCACTGGAAACTCTAACCATTTCCTCTGAAGAAATCAGACTTGCTCGCTCCCATCTGGGTCAGAGGCTCTCTAACACGAATTCCAGTTAGGACACTGACTCCCATCTGCCCTCATTCTCTAGTCTTACATCCAATTTCCTGCTTTCTATGTCTTTCACTTTCTTGGTTTGTTCCCTTGGTTTAATGAAGGACACAACTCAAGAGAAAGAACCCAAAGAGGCAACATTTCTGAGACCTACGTATCTGAAAATATTTCCTTTCTACATTTAATACTTTTTCAGGACATAGAAATCTATTCTTCCTCTGAATTTTGAGAGTATTTTCTCCATTGTCTTCTAGATTTAGGTGTTGCCACTGAGAAGACAGATGGCATTCTAATGCTTGATTTGTTGTATTAAAACACCCCCTCCCCCCACCCCAGAAATTGGAGGTCCTATTTCTTTGTCCTTATTGTTCTGGATATTTTGTTCATTCTTCAGTACAAATTTTTTAATGCCCACTATGTGCCAGGCACTATTTTAAGTGCTGCGAGTCTATCAGTGAAAATTTTATTATGATGTTCTCAGGCAGGCATCTATTTTTAGTTCTTGTTCTGGGTCGCTGGTGGGCCCAAGAATCTGAAACTGGGATGGATGCAGGATACATTCAGTAATTTTTTTCTTTGATAATTTCCTGTCCTCTGTTCCCTTCTTTTCATAATCCTATGATGAGATGTTGGACATCCTGGACTGGTCCTCTAATATTCAAATCTTTTCTCTCCTCTATCTGTACACTATTATCTTTTTAAAACTCTATTTCCTGGCAGATTGCCTTAACTTTACCTTGTAACACTTGTAACATTTTACCTTGTAACACTAATGTCATATTTTTAATATCTAAGTTCTTTTTGAACATGCTGAATATTCCTTTTGTATAAAATGTTGTTTCATACCTTCTCTATCTCTCTGAGGACAAGATTGGGGTTTTTTCCCTAAGTTTTCTATTGGCAAAGTTTGTTTCCTTCAAGTTGCTTCCTTCTGTTTAGTTTGATCCCTACCTTTCACTAATAGGCTTTCCTCGACTATCTGGTGGCTGCTAGCTGTCTAGTTTTATTTTAAGACTGGAGCATTGGAGAGAGGACGCTCTGGGCATACAGCGACCCTTCACTGAGTCCACCACATGGGTCCACTTGCTGAGCTCGTATCAGTACATTTTCTCTTAGGCTGCTCAAGTAAGCCAGAGAATCCCTCCCGCCCTCTGCCAAGAAAACACAAGCTTCCGGCCAACAGAAGCCACGTGGAGGAAAAAGACTGAGACGGTTTCGACACACACTTTGTGGATCGACATATAATACCCTGTTTGCAGTAGCTCTTCTCTTTCCCCAACACTCTCATCCAGAGTCCTCTGTTCTCGTCAGGAGAGGCCTTCGGTTTCCTTCTGCAGGAAGGAAAGGCATCTTCTCCCTGGAGGAAATAGGGGTGGGGAACTGGGGCTCTATCAGCTTCTTACAAAGACTTCCCACTGAAACCCCCATGTTACCCCACCCTCATTCCCTCTTCCTAAGGTACCGTTGCTCCAATATTTTAGGACTCTATGTTGTAAATTGGGTTGGTTAACAAGTATAAGATTTAGCTATTGTTTTGTTTGCTTTTTATTTTAATCCCAGTATAATTAACATACAGCATCCTATTAGTTTCAGATGTACAATATAGTAATTCGGCAGTTCTGTACATGGCTCAGTGATTACCGCAGCCACACACTCTTAATCCCATCACCTATTTCACCTACCCTCCCCCCCGACCGTTCCCCTCTGGTAACCTTTGGTTTGTTCTCTAGAGCTAAGAGCCCACTTCTTGGTTTCTCTCTTTTTTCTTTGGGAAACACACTTTATTTGAATCTCTTTCTTTTTTTTAGGATTTTATTTATTTGTTCGACAGAGAGAGACACAGTGAGAAGGAACACAAGCGGGGGAGTGGGAGAGGGAGAAGCAGGCTTCCCGCCAAGGAGGGAGCCCCATGCGGGGCTGGATCCTCGGATCCTGGGACTCCCACGCCACACACAGCATAGTCGCCTTTGCAAAACGCAAGTCGGATCTCGTTCTACACAATCTGTGTAAAATCTTCAGTGACTTCCCACTACTCCTGAGCTAGGGCAGACAATCCCTAACAGGCCTGTGAGGGTCTGCAGGGACTGACTTGGTTTCTCTTCTGGCCTTACCTGGTGGTGAGGCCCCCTCACTCTCAGCTCCCAGCCTTGCCGCCTTTCTTCCAGATCCTTTTTCCCTGGTGCTCTGCCCCTCCCCCCACCCCAGTCCCTTTGAAGCAGACCCTCCCACCGCTGCTCCCAGTGGGCCAGCTGCCCCCTTCACTCAGCCCTGGACACCTAAAGAATGAGTAGATGTTATCACCTCCTCATTCTTTGGGTCTCCAGTTTGAGCGTCACTTCCTCGGGGAGATCTGGTGCGGTCAGGCTTCCTTATAATACACTCACACGGAAGCGAGCTTCATTTCCTTATGGCACTTGTCTCACTTGCCCCTGCTTTTTACTATTTTATGGATGTCTGCCTCCCCCACCAGACTGTACGCACCATGAGAGCAAAGAGCATGTCTACTACTTTTCATCACTCTGTTCTCAGGACCCAGCTGATTTCTGACTGCCCCTTTAAGGACTGATTTTAAAAGAAAAAGTAATATTTTTCTTGGCTAACATCTTCCTCAAATTCAGAAGGATTTCAGTGTAATAAATGTCATGCAATCTTGCCTTTAAAGGTGCAAGGTCATCGTTATAAAAAACATGGTGGAATACAGTAAACTTCTAGTCCCTGAGGCTATAGGGATATCAACCAGTATGTTAAGAAGCTTCAGACTAATTTCCAGAAAAAAAGTGAGACAATTTTGAAGTTTTCAAAAGAGAATTTGAATTTTATTAACGCTCAGTAGAAAGCTGAGAGATTGGTTCAGTTACCACCTTCCAAGATAGGAAGCATTAAAAATAACAATATTATTATTATTATTATTGAATACTTATCACGTACCATCAGTAAGCAAGAAGTTTAAGTACTTTATCCCACTTAATCCTCACAGCTACCCTCTGAGGAGCTAACGGGTAGAACCACCATGTTACCAATCAGGAAACTCAGGCAGGTTAAGAAAGATGTTAGGAGACTGTGGGTCTGGGTGGCTGAGTTAGTGTTCATACCCTAGGCACTCTGGCTGTACAGCCTGCATTTTTTAATGCTTTTAATGAGAAAGATGATGAGCAATTCTTTCCAAAAGCCAGAAATTTGGCCAAGGAAAACTGATCTTAAAATCTAGAATAAGCTGGGTTTTTATTTCTTAAGTTTTTATTTAAATTTCTTGCAGAATAATATTAGTTACAGAGTAGTGTTAGTTTCAGGTGTACAATATAGTGATTGAACCCTTCCAAATGGAATAAGCTGTTTAAAAAATAAATCAGTTGCACGTCTATTCTGATTAACTTTGAGAACAGATGGACAGGCTGATAGCCCAGAAGGGTCAGTTAATGATGTGTTTAAGAGCCGGGCTTGGACCCACGAACCTCTTGAGGTCCTCTCCATTTCTTCAGTTCCGAAAGGTTGCTTAGTGCCGAGTTATCTTTGCCTTCAACCTTTTCCCTGGTTGAAAATTTGCCTAATGTAGTCAACTTTCTGTTATCCCAGGGTAACTTATCCAGGGCAAATCTTGCTTTATCGAGTTTAGTAGTCACTTTGCTTAATGACTTGCTGTGTTAACAACTTGGCAAAGGCTTCCTCCAGTCAGCACCTACTCAGTTTAATTACTTGCTTTGTTGACGTTATACTGCCTTCGGGGAAACACTCTGAAATCCAGAACTTAACCAACTCCTACAGTACCCACTCCGCCAAAAGATTATGAGATCACAAATTGTATTTCCGAGAAAGAAAAAGGAGAATTTTAAGAAATTGATGTGATTCTCATGAGGGTTTTTGATGAACTCAAAGAGCATTAAAAAAAAAAAAAAAAAGGTGAAAGAAAACAGTGTGATTGCTAAATCAGAATGGCAGGGTTCTATATGAATATAGTGTTAAAAGAAATCTTTCTTATCTTGAGACCTACTGAAAATATGCTAAGGATACTTTAAAGAAACAGATTATATTTTTAAACACAAAGAGACCAGTTTCCCAGGGCAAATGGCATCTGTGTTGACAGCTGCTGTGCAGAGGAAAACATGCTGGGATTGGGGTCCCCACATCTCTTCCCGAGACTTTTCATGGAGATGCCTGTTCCAAGGAGGCTGTTACTCTCCAATCCCATGCAAAGGTGAATCCCATTGCCATCACCTTGTGCTCCGCGGCAGGACTCAGACAAATGGCTCACACTTGCTTTGGAGGCCTTAAAATCTTAAAATCTGTACGCTTATCTTCACCAAACACCACATATCTACCTATCTTACCTAAAACAAAACAAAACAAATAAAGAAACAAAGAAACAAAAAACTTCCCCAGTCCCTTATGAATCATTAGAAGAATATGGAAATAAAAGCTGAGTTCTGCATCTGTTTGGACTCTAGGCAAATTCTCTGCAGGATTATCTTTTGCTTAGATAATTATAAAAAGTCCACACGACGGAGTTCAATCTGGTTTGTGGAATTTGAGATCCAAAGGTCAGAGGCATCTCTGGGCAACGACCTATCCATTTGCTTGTGCAGTGTTTTAATAAAAGAGAACAATTTTTTATATATAACCAGTTAACAGTTTTGACTGTCTTTAGAATAAGACAGTGGCAGTAGCCCAAAATGACCAGAGACTCTCCCATATGTGAAGATGATTGACATTATCATTCCCCAGATACAATAAAACTCCAGTTTTATAAGGTTTATCACATTTGGAATTATTAGCTCAGTATCTGTCTCATTCCCAAGGTCACTGCAGGCTTTGTCTGCCCAACAACATTGAATGGCGCCCTAGGAACTATTGACACAGCACCCTGATCGCTTCCCTGTGTCCTACCCTTTTATGAGACTGTGGAGATTAAGACTGTCTCGTCTGTGCTGTATTCCCAGTATTTAGCAGAATCCTTGTCACAAAGAAATGCTCAAGAAATATGTAGGTGGGTGAATGAAAAAATTAATGGTTTGGGTCTATTTTCTTTCTTTCCTCAGGACCCTGGGAGGATCACTTAATTCCTTCGTTTCCAAATCCAGCTGTACTTCCTGATCACCTTTGCAGTTTTTTAAAAAACAGGCACTGGACCCCCTTCCAGGCACTCCGAGCAATACTTTACAAAACTGCCACAACAGCCGATGACGTGTGGGGAAGACTGAGAAGCAGATTTAATGCATCTGGCCTCACTTTCTCATCTGGGAAACAGCTGGCCCCGCGGTCTCACCGGATGCCCTTAAGATGCTGCGCAGTCCGTGCAGAGGACCCCGCAGAGAAAGGACTGTCTGTGACCGTGCAGGGCCGGATAAGGCCTGAAGGCGACCAAACACACATTCTACAACCCAGGTGCTTGCTTCTCTTTGGCACATACATGACACATCAAATTCCAAGATGCGAACAGGATCTGAATGTTTTCTGGGCAAGTGAGTTCTTCCCTTCTTTGCCTGTACTCTCCCACATCTCCCTTCTGCTAACCTTGACCCCGGGGCACCTACTTTATACGCAAGTACCGGAAGGCCATGGGAAGAACAGAGCAGTTTGGGGAATGACCATTCGTTCGTCCCCGGCTTTATTTCTTCACTTGCTCCGCTGGTCACAACCGGTCATGTCAGTCTCGGGCACAATGCCACCTCTGACAACGGACCCCTCCCACCTGCCAATTGCGGCAGACACCACGAGGCTCCCCCTCAACTCCCTGGAATCCCTTTACTGTCTCTGCATGCCCACCCCCCAACTTCTGCACACTTCGTCCCAGCAGAACCCACCGGTGACCTTCAGAGGACGAGTCCTGGCTGCGGGAGCCACTGCGGTGTGGGAGAGTGATGGAGCCGCCCCGCCCCCAACACCGGGGACTCGGAGAGGACGCCAAAGCCCAGCTCGCTTGCCTAGAGCCAGAAGAAACTATGCAGCGTCACCGACATCCCAGGGCTCCCGTGGGACCAGGCTGAGACCGAGACCTTACCGGACATGACATCTTTGCCGGGCTTCTTCCCCTTCCCTACCCGACTTGCCTCAGTCCCTTGCCGGTATCTCCCAGAAGAACTTCCTTGGTAATCACCTGCCCACAAACCTTCATCTCAGAGTCTTCCTCCTAGCCTCCTCATCGGGCTCAGCTATGCGTTTTATAATCTAAAAATACCTTTTTGTTTGTGCGTGTAGGATCACCGAGATGGAGTACGCGCCTTGTGTCCATAAGAGTTCAGTCGGTTCATTTCTTCTTTTGTGATCTCAAGTCCTGTGTTCATCTTATTAATTCATATTAAATTTTTTTGAGGTATTATTCACATACAGGAAAGTAAACCAATCTGAAGTGCGTAGTTCAACCAATTTTTACATACGTACACCCACCCCCCCACGCACCCCCACCCGTCACCACCACCCAGGCAAGATATAGAACATGTCCAGCCTCCAGGGGCGCCCCCACGTGTCCCCCTGGTTAGCAGTCAACACTTCAAGCAGCCACTGTTCTAACTTCCGGCGTCATAGATAAGTTTCCCCTGTTCTGCGCTTCTTACAGATGGAAACCTTCCGTCCGCGCTCTCCCGTGCCCGGCCGTCTCCGCCCGACGTGGTGTCGGAGAGTCTCGTCCATGGTGTATGTACTGTTCACTCGTTTTCATTTCTGTTCTCCATTGTATGGAAATAACCACAAGTTATTGACTCATTCTCTTGTTGATGGCAATTTGGGTTGTTTGCAGTTGGAGCTGTTATGAATAAGGCTGCCATGAGCATTCTCTACGGGCGTTTGGCAGACATAAGCACTTATGTGTGTACCCAGAACTGGAATTGGGGTTGTAGTTTCCATGATGAATTAGCTCTGGTTGGTGCTATAGCAAACATATTACCCATTTGCCATATTGGGGTACATCCCCCCCCCTGGTCGATTGCTTGCTTTTAATTATAGTTCTTTTTTTTTTCCACTCCAAATTTTATTATAGTATAATTTTCACCCCTAAAATTCATTGCTTTTATTCGTTTGTTTATTTTAAAAAGAGTAACCCTTTAAAGCATGAAGTTTAAAACATTTTGGCTAGGATTATAGTCGTGTAACCAGCACCACAATCAAGATTGAGAATATTTCCATCACTCTTATTATCTTCTATTTTAACATAGAAATGTTTACATTTCTGATACAATCGTATACGACTTATCTCCCATTATTTCTCTACCTTTAAAATATTTTACCTGCTAATTCTCTCAGAGGAATCCTAGAATGACTCCACTAAGTATCAGAGCAAGTGCCATTGCCTTCTTATCTAGAAACACAAACATGTAATAAATTTAGATCTTAGCTGTTGAGTTGGACAGGGCCGCATGGGAATCCCAGTCACTTCCTTGCTGGATGATGTTGGGCAAGCCACTAGCCTTCGTGGTATCATTTTCTCCTTCTGTAACATGATTCTAATAATGGTACTTATGGTGCTGTTTGCCAGGCACTGTTCTCAGCACTCTATTTGTAATGTCTTATTAAATCTTACAACAATTCTCTGAGGCACGGATTGGTCCTCTCCTGATTTTATAACCGAAACCCAGAGAAGTTAAGTAAACTGAGTCAGGCTCGAGGGCGGTGTGCTGGCTACAGCAGGGCTTCTCCGCTTCACAGATAAGGAGGTGACCCAGGGAAAGAAAAGGCACGGCACCTAGCATGAACTACGCAGAAATGCTAACTTTTATTATGATTATTCATCTTCTTTACATACTTAATAAGGTTATATAATTGTCTTCATGTAGGTCATGCACATTTCTTGTTAAAGCTTCTCGTAAATATTTTAAGCCCTTTCATACTTTTGTGCATGGGGTATCTCTTTTTCCCGTATGTTTTCTCATTGGTTTTTCTGGAATGTACTGAAAGCTATTGACTCCCGTCTCCTACCTAAAAGAGCCCCAGCAGCGCATCGTACGTCCTGAAATACACCTCCAAAAAGAAATTTTAATTATGTTTAGTGCTCTTTTAATATCAAATGGAGTTAGTAGATAGGTAATGAAAAAAATTAGAGATGAGAAATAACATTTTAGATTCTTTTTCCTTTGGTTAAAGAGAAAAAAAGAGGGGAAATGTCAAGAAAAACAATACACTCCGGTGAGGAGAGCACACAGGGAGCCGCCGCACATTACCCTCCCCCCCAAACCCACTTTATTCTCAAGCTCCTTTTAATGTAATGCTTCAAAACAATATCTACAGTTTAAATCCACTAACTAAATCTTTGTTCAGTTTTATTGAGATATAATTGACAGAGTGTTAAGGCATACAGCAAAATGATAGTAAACTATTTGATGTCTCCTCGCCATTCAGAGGATTCTAAGAAGAGCAAACACTCCGTCCTACCTACATGTTGACATTTTACGGTTCTTGTTAATCCAGTTAGAAAAAGGAGGGGAGAGGGCTATTTCTTCTGAAAAATTGATTTCTCTTGAATATATAGCCAAAAATTGTACTTGTTAGGGGAGGGGTGTGGGACGATTTCCTCTTGGGTAAAACACTGTAAAGTTCTGACTTTTGTAAATATATTTACAAGTGACTGTATCAGCTCCCTTGAGGACACTGTGTGCCGGGGAAGGTGTCCCCGTGTCAGTGTAACAGGACTGATTGGCAGCCGGTCAGGAGGCCAACGGGTAAAGACACTACAAAGAAGAGGAAAAAGGATATTAACCAAGGGACTTTTTGCAAACGGTGTGAGTGGGGAGAGAACCTGATAAAAAGACAGGTAATTGATTTGACCACTATGGGGAAATTCAGGAGTGCAAGTGTTCACGTGCAGCCGGATCCACTCAAACAATGGCCAGTCCCTCCCGACGTGCGGACACGAGAAGAACCCTCGCATCCGTCTCCTCAGTCATTTTTCCCGACGTTAGAGGGGATCTGGGTTTGCAGGTCCAAGGGGACAGGCGGAGGTTAAAATCTAGCAGAAGCTCATGTCACCAAACCAGGAGCCATGGGCTGGGGAACTGGGAGAAGGATCTGGCACGTGGGCATCGTTCAGCTCTACCGGCGTCCTTCATTTTGTCTGACCAGGTTATCCGTCTTCCCGTCTGCTCTCCTACCTTGTGCTAAGCGGTGGACAGCAGTGAGCAAAGTCCAGAGATTCCAGCCATCCCAGTGACAGGTTGTAAATCAAGCTGACTAAGGAGTAGAGTGTTAGAAAGTTCTACCGGGCAGGAAGCCAAAGACCTGGGCTCAGTCGGCTTCTCAGTAATGAAGCTTTTTCATCTCCATTTACCTGACCTCTACATCTATTTCTCAATTTATCCTGAATTCGGGCAAAGAGGGGTATGATATTTTGGAACCCTAAACATGCCATCATAGAGTTATCGGGATAGTCTCCGTCCCCATCTCTCAACAGTGGTTTCTTCGGACGCTTCGCTCTCAGGCAGACCTGCCTCCTCTTGGAGTAACGAGCAAAGTTCAAGGTTGCCGTTGACCTTGCAGGTCACAGTAGGTGTGAGAAGAGAGTGACTCTTTCATGATAACCCTAGCAAATGTCATGGGGAAATTTTTCATGGTTCAGCTTGGGTCACGCATGTCTCTCTCGCTAGGAATGGAGCCCCCTGATTGGCCACATCCGTGTAACTGGACGACTCCCATCGCTAGGACGTGGGTCAGCCTCACCTAAACCATACAGGGCCAGAGTGTGAAAGGAGACTGCCCTCGTGAGCGGACTGAATAGACAGTAACTGATTTATTCTCAGCAAATTGCTAAGGGCTTTGAAATGCTTTAAAACATCCTTCTTTTCTTCTTATTACTGGTTGTCAACTTTGGCTCTACACTGGAACCGCCTAGGGAACACCCACCCGATCCCAGACCAATTAAAGCAGAGCTTCTTGGGGTTAGGACCCTGGCATCAGCATTTCTCTAGCTCTTGCCAAGGTTGACAAACACATCGTATGTAGAGCATCATTCCTCCGTCTGCGGCCGAGGAAGAGAGGCGTTGATCTTATTCTGCAGCCAGCTTTACCTTGGGATTTCAAATGGGAAGCCTGCAGGTGGAGGGAGGTTCTGGGAAGAGGGAAGTAACAGTGACACCGTTTTTTGAATCTTTCTGTATTTCTACATGGAAACAGACAGAACAACTAAATAGAAAAACCAAAAACCCATGAATGATGGATGCAACCAAACTGGGTACAAGATATTCCCACAGACCATGAAGTAAGAACAGGTGATGGCAAACCACAGACAGTGTCTGCACGAAAAGATACAGAGAAGCAGCGACGGGGGACCTGGCAGAGTGAGACAAGAAGACCCGCCAAACAGTGGGTTTGAGGCCACAGCTCAGTGGGATAGGGCCCCATCCAGAGGAGAATTTCCTAGAAGCGGAATCAAATTGAACAGAGCAGGGTCGATAAAAATGAAGGAAAGGTGGGGCCTTGGTGGCTCAGTTGATAAGTGTCTGCCTTCTGCTCAGGTCATGATCCCAGGGTCCTGGGATAGAGCCTGGCCTCGGGCTCCTTGCTCAGTGGGGAGTCTGACTCTCCCTCTACTCCTCCCGCCTGCTCAGGATCTATCTCCCTACTCTCTCTCTCTCCCAAATAAATAAATTGTTCAAATTTTTTTTTTTAAATGAAGGAAAGAGAAAGTCCCCCAACGTGGAGGAGACAGAGTCAAGAACTCTTCCAAACAAAAGAGTCAAAACCAAAAACACTGAAGGCAAAACACTAGACTTTAAAAAAAATAATTATCTTTCATGGTCTTCAGCCTCTTGTGCTTCTTGTTATTTTTTTTTAAGATTTATTTATTTTCATTTTATTTTTATTTGAGAGAGAGCGGGATGCAGAGGTGGAGGGGCACAGAGCCCCACATGGGGCTTGATCTCAAGACTCTGAGATCAGGATCTGAGCCGAAACCAAGAGTCTGATGTTTAACCAATGGTACCACCAGGCGCCCCCATGCTTCCTTTTCTTCCCCTGAGCTTGTACTGCTGGAATAACAAACATGTATTTGCTAATGTACATACGCTACCCAAGCCATATATGTACACCTAAATTACTATGGAGAAACAGGACTCTAATATATGAGCACCTGAACTAGCTTATACATCCCAAACACAGGGCCCGTGGGACCCACCTGGCGATTACCAAAGTGAGGCCTGGTACCCGGTTCACCTTGTGAACCCAAACCGGGTCACCAAGAATGAGAGCGGGACACTCCAAGGTTGGCTGTGTGAAGACCAGCCTCCCATGCCGTAGCTTTCCACCGCAGCCGTGGTATCCTTAGACATTACCCGACCCCACTAACCGACTGAATGAGTCTAAAAAAGAAAACGAATGTAGAGTGTAAGGAAAACTTACACTTGGGACAAAAAAAAAAAAATCAGTTTTTTTAAGTGAACTTTAGAAATCAAGTGAGCATTTAAGGAAAATTATTTAACTTATTGAAAATTATTTAATGAAAATTCTTTAGAATGTTCAATTTGAAAACATCTACCCTTGGACTCAATTACATTTCAGTAACCCTAAAATCACACGTCGGTCTTTTCTCTGCCATGACAAACATATGAGCCACTTCATGAGCAAACATGATTTCTCACCACTGTCTGCAGATTAACCATGATTCTAGCCTCCTCTCACCCTTAAAGCAACATACTAGAATGCAAGTGAGAGATAAGATCTAAAGCCCCCTTTATTTAAAAAACGAGGGAAAATCTTGGAAAAATTCAGTACAACTATGGTCAATAACTACACAGTGCTTCGGGCTTTGGCATTGGAACAGACTTACATTTGACGGGTACTCCAAACACTGCCTCAGGCTATGTCTCCAAGTAAATGACCTGACGTCTCTAAGCCTCATTTTCTCCATCTGTAAAATGGGTTTAATAATTGCATGCTTGCTGTCGATAATAAAATAAAACCACGAAAGCAAAGCATTTAGCTCAAACCGAAAATGTTGGCTGCTAATAATAATAATAATAATTTCCAGTAACAATCCTCAGTACGAACAGCAATATAAAAAAATGCCCCTGGAAACCAATTAATTTAAATAGTCTGTTTTGTTCTTAATAAAATTCTTTCATTCTTTATATATTTCCCTCACTTGGTACTCAGGTTGATAAATCACTTATTACTAATTTAAAAAAATGATGAGCACCTACTCTGTATAAGCTGCAGCATGTCTGATGGGAGTTAGAAAATGGAGTATTAGGTGGTCTCCCACCTTATTTGGCTTGTATTTGCATATTACTAAAGTTTCGGGGTACGCGTCAAACAGAGAATCATTTTACAGCCCAAGCAACACCCCGAGGGGCAGAGGCCTGCGGAGACAGCACATCCGCTGCCAACAGGGGCAGGCAAACGCGGAGCTAGACCCAGCCCGCCGCTGCCCAGTACAGGGCGGCCCTCCCAGTCCAAGAGGAGGGCCGGGGGTGAGGGTCACAGATGCGCCCGCTGGCTGCAGGCAGGGCCTGGGCTCATCCTAACACTTGTGTTCTGAGCTGCCCGGGCCCCGGGAACTGGGGAAACAAGCCACCCTCAGTTTTCGACGCCGGAGTCAGGGGAGTACTCGGCCGGACACGGTTGCCAAGGACTCATTCTGAGTTACTCGTCACCGAGACAGCTAACCCCACGGGCGGGCCTAGCATCTGTGCAGACAAAGACTTAGCACCTGTTCGCCTGGTGCGGTTTTACTGTCTGTGATCTTTCCAGTCGTTTTTGTCTCCAAGCTGTTGGCCCGGAGGATTATTTACGTTTTAATTGCAAGCGCTCAGCCCCCCAGGAGGAGAGGCGCGCAGCTCACGGACCTCCCACCGGCAGCTTCTGAGGAGGCCGCGCGGCCAGGCTCGCTGCGCCCGTGAACCACAGAGAAGTCCGTCTTCCCGGGAGGGCAGCACCAGGTCCCGGCGCTTTGCTTCTCCTCTGCTGGGGCTTCTCTCGGGGCAGCAAGCCGAATCCTGCCGCACTTTTGTCACCTCCCTTTTCTCTGGGTGAAGCAAACTTCGAGCAGGTTCTATTTGCAGAGACGTACAGCACTCATCGACTGAGCCGCACAGGGGAGCGAATCTGTTCTCTGTGTGCCTTTTCAGCTTATCCCTTTAATCATTTAACCTTCTGCCTTGTTTACGGTGAAATATTTAGGACTATTAATCAGCCTCATCCCCCATCTAAAACAGAATACGCTAAACAGAAAGCAAACTTCCCTTGATGCCACGTGGCCATCGTCATCGTTAAGGATTAGCCACTGAGATGTACTCTGACACCCACACAAGCTGGGAGGGGGAGGACTTGTTTGCCGTCAGTACTAATGCGGGCTTCTGGTTTCCACCTTTCTGTCTCTTCTGTCCGGCTGCTGCTTCTAACAGCCCTTTTCTCCACTACTCACGTGCTATTTCTAATCTGCCCTGAACTGGGAAATCAGATAAGCCCATTTCCTAGAACCAAACGCCGGACCCACTGTTCTGTGAGCAGAGTGCATGAACTTCAGCACACGCTTGCCTGTTAGTTAGCATGCTTCGGGCTGTCAACAGTTGAAAATCCCGAGTCATCGTGGCTTAAACACTAAGGCAATATACTGTGTCCTTGAACAGAGAGGTTCCAAGGAGGACAGAGTCCAGGCACAACACTTCAGGCCCTGTTTTACTCCTGGGGAATTCTACCCACTCTGCTCTCTTCCACACTTGGCTCATCCTACTGGTGGCAATGTGCTGTAGTGGTTCCAAAGGCACATCCCAGACACAGCGATGTTCCAAGAAAGAGGAGAGAACATCTCCTTCTGTGTCTCTTTTAGGGGAAGGAAACCTTTTCCAGACCTACCCTACCTACCCCCAGCCAACTCCCCTCTCAGGGCCTCACACTGCCTTGCCCAAAGCAACCCCTGACTAGGGGCCAGAACTCCCAGCACTGACTTGGGCTAACCAGCACCCACCCTGGACCGAACTGGAATTCTCCGAGGAAAAAGTAGTCAATGGGAAGGGAACCAACAATGTATGCTAGAAATTGAAATGATTTGTCTGCTCATGATTTTCAAACATTTGTTGTAGATTTGCAACTGTGTCTATAATTAGTTCAGATCTAGAGCGAATCACTTCTAGAAAAGTGAGGTATTGTTTGAATTAAAGTGAAATGGTAACCAGAGATATTTAGTGAACAATGAACTTTCAGGCTACACGTACCCATAAATGAAGACAAAGTTCGGGGACAGCTTCTCTGTGAATATTATAGTACTTGAATGACTCCACCTGCCGAAAAAAGACGACACAGCTTGTTACAAGGAGACGTTCACGGGAGGGAGCCGTTGGGTGAAGGAAGGGGAGGCGCCGGGAGGTGGCTGGCCCAGCGTGGCGGCCGCACCACCCTCACGTGACTGCAGGTGAGTAAGTGCAGGACGATCCTGGGAGCCAGTATGTTCTTCGAGAAGCACATTAAGAAGGAAGTCTTCAACCTAGACCATTCTTTAGGGTGTACGCAGTCATGGATAAATTAAGCAAATTTGTATCTTCTTTTGTTGCAGCTCTAGAAAGCTTTTCCCTATAGGAGGAACTCAAAGGAGTAGCTCTTCAATGAACACAGGAGCGCACAGAGCGGTTCCTATCGATCAACTGATGGGCCCCTCGTTTTACAGAGTCCAAGCTTCCAGAAGACACCAGCTCTTCCAGGTGGTCCCGAACTCTCCTCCACACCTCCGCGAGGGACCTGGTGTTACCTCCCTGCTGCCGTAGTACTCTGTGCACACCTCCAGTGCCCACACTTACCACACCAGATTACAACATTTGATTTTTGTCTTTTTCCCTAAATTCCAGGGACCTTGACAGAGGAACCAGGCTCCACCTATTTTGTCTCCACCGGGTCCTGGTGCGTAAAGATTCTCTCTCAGGAGGATGGGTGGATGGTTGGGTAGAGAAACTAAGGAGCAAACAACCGACGACTTGCCCCATCCTACTGGGGAATTCTGCTGCATAGTTAGGATAGGACCCGAGATTCCAGGGCTGTTTTCCAATCTGCAGATCTCCTGGGTCTAGGCCGATGTTGTTGTTGTTGTTGTTGGGGATTTTGTTTGTCAACATCTCTAAAATTATGCTGAGTAGGTACAGTGTTTTGATCCTGGAGGCAAAAGGACCTGAAAATCCTAGCATCAGGATGTTGAGGGTTTGAAGAACAGCGCTGTGGCTCAAAAGGACTTTCTATGAAAAGCAAAAGACTGGATTATCTCCTCCGAGTCACCTTTGCATACCAGCCATTTAGGCAACTAAACTCTAAACCTGTCGCTTACCCTCCTTCTCATCCCAGGAGAAACGAAGGGCAGGATGCTGTGAACACGGGCATTACATCCACTACAAGTCACCATCATCATTTAGCTTTGTTCCAACTTCCCTGGAAACTCAACATCTTGAAGGATGAAGGTTTCTTTCTTATTTTATTGCAAAGGTTTAGTGTCCCTTCAGCTTTAATGAGATCACAGCACACTCTTGTCTTGCATTAGAACCAGGCAGAAAGTCTTCAGTCAGTTATAGCCAGAGCAGCCTCAAGGCTCATTATGGACTAAGTGGTCACCTTAAGTGATGGGAAAGAGCACCGGCTCACCCTTGTTCTAGTTTCTCTTTGCCCAACATTGCACCAGAGCTACATACCTGTTGGAACATTTATACTCCTCACTGCAGAATGGAACCCTTGCTTTTTCTGAAATATTAGAACAAGCCGTTATGCGTGGTGGGCACACTCCGGAAGGCAGACTGAACTGACTCCCAGAACGGGTGAAAGCATCCTGTTTGCTCCCGAGTCCACCACTTGTTTGAATTATCAGCATATCAAGCCCTGGAAATGCTAAGACCTTTCAATTTTCATAAACCGCAGCAGATAATGTGACCCAAAACAATTTGGCTAAGTGAAATTTCACCAAATAAAAATTGACCAGATACAAAGTGTGCTTAGGTATTTAGTTTCAAACTAATTTGGTCAGTAGGCATATTGGTAAAATAATATTTATATGAAAATGAGTAAGCCGCAGTGATTCTTCTTTTAGGGTTTGGGACCGTGGTGTGTGTTCCACGAGGTGACTTTGTAGCTCTCTGTGTGTCGTCAGCATTTTTATCTGGTTGTTATAATTGGTTCCTTTTTTTTTTTTTTTTTTTTTGCTAATTTCTTACGTTCTTGGCTTCTTACAATACTGAAAAGTTGGGGGGAAAGGATTGTTCAAGAACATCCGAATGACGTACTTGGCCAACAAAAGCAGATTAGGTTAAAACAACAAAATTTCTACGAATAGGGGAATTCATTGAGACAGAAATTTCACATATTTTCTTCCATGCTTGGGTTTAAGTTATTTAAGTTATTTTGTTAATTTTCTCTTGGCATAAAAGCAATGCTATGTTATTCAACACACACAAAAATTACAAAATGTGTACATGCAAAAAAAGACATTATGAACACTCACAAATTCACTCAACTTTGAAACCTCAAGTTAGGGGTCGTTTCCTTCCAGGACACCGGCGCACACACACAGAGGTGGTGATAAAACCGATCTGGAAACTGGTCCACAGGAGACATGCTGCCGGGGCTGACACAAGGCCTACCCTTGAGCTGTGGCAAAGTGAAAAAGAAATGCGAATCCCGTTACCGTGTGTAAAATGTACTGGTTAAAAGGAAGTGAAAAGCTTCTGGTGCTCCGGTCTAAGGGAAATCCCACTGCAGGTGTTTTCAAAGCGGGGAGCGAGTGATGGAGGAGTTAACGTTCTCGACGACACCCCTGACTGTAAATAAAACAGGGTCCGGAGTGGCCGGACCAGGGTCTGGACGGGCAGGGAGAGAAAGCAGTAGGATTTCTTTAACAGCCACTTCGGATATTAGATACAGACCTCAAAGGATTTTTCTCTTTAATAGAAAAGAAGCCTAATTTGGGGGATGGGTAAAGAATGTTTCAGGAAATACGAGCATACCTGCCTTGCCAGGAAGGTTTAAAATCAAACATAGATCCGAGACAAGACAAGCAGGCGCGAGGGACAGGTCAGTAACTACCACTGTTAGCCAAGGCAGACAGGTCTGGAGCGGCACAGGGTTCTCTTACCATACAACCCCGCTGCCAAAAGCCACCTGCAGAGCCTTTTTGTTGCCTTCTTATTTTCGTCTGTTAAAAAGCAGAGGAAAGGCCCAGCCCTTCCTGAGCAAAACCAGAAAGCAGCAGAACCTCTGTCTCCCCTTCGCTTCGCCCTTGTAACTCTCTCCTCCTCCAGTGTAGAAGAATGTTGCGACTAGACTGAAAGGAAGGAGCGGAGGCATTTAGCTCCGCGTGCCTGAGGTCCAGCCTTGCTAGAGGGAGTCAGGGCACAATCCTAAAGCCTGGAGGCCCTGGGAAATGAAGACACCAGTAGCGGAGCTAAACCCTGCAGGTGGCAGAAGCCGGTGGAACAGAGAGGAGCTTACAGGAGCTCCAACAGGCAAAGAGAAACAAGGTCCCGTGTGCTTCCTTTACTCACAGGACCTTTCTCTGGCGAGCAAGGGGCAGAGAGCGAGCCTGTTCGCACTTTCGACGCCTTTCCACCCCAAGAGATCTAATCTCTGCTTGGTATTTCCTTACCTATAACATAAAGAAGGTTTTAAACCAGAACTAGCCCTTAATGGGGCTGCTAGGAGTCTATCCTGGCATTTATGCATTTGGGGCGGGAGGCTGTATTGTGTAAGGACCTAAGCCTCCTAGTGACAGCTCTAAGGCTTGGAGCCCCACCAGCCGAGCACAGCTCTCCCAGCCCGGCTGGTCTCATCTGTCTTCACCCCCTTGTCTACTCTCTCCTTCTGCCCCAAGATGCTGAGCATACAGGACACATCCCCCCGTGACTTCTGCCTGCGCCCAGGTCTCCACACCTCCTGGCCCCACCCTGCAGGCCAGCCCAAGCATGGTGTCATAGCCTTCCTGTCCAGGCGGGTCGTCACCCGGCCTCCAGACACCTGTTCCGGGTTCTTCTGAAAGTGGTTGAGCGCAGCTGCATGGAGAGAAAAAAGAAGTGAGCCCAAGAGCCTCAGCCATGGGCCTTGCAAATGAGGAGGGAACAGGAAATCCGACGACCTGCTGACAGCAAGTCATGATGTCCACTTCCTTCATAATTCAAGATTCAGAAGGGAGGCTGATATCTCAAGTGACTGTTCCAGATGACACATTTGTTCACTGCCAAAGTCAAGATAGAGTCTGGCTTACACAAATATGCCCCCCAGCTCACGTGGCTGTTTCCATCATGCCACGCAGAGACAGAAGGAAAAAACCATGATCTTTCTGGCAATGCTCACGCGGATAAGAGTTTGGGCAAATACTGAGAAAGCCTTACACTGAAACTATTTACAGATACGATGAAACTAATGAAAGTCCAAATTGGTTTTTTAAGCGTCCCTTGTTCCTATAAAATATTAATTGGGGATATATCCATAAAGAACAAAACATTTTATAAACATCATTCTCTAGTGTGAAATATTGATTCCATATTTTTATAGTAACAATCAAACAAAGAGAGGGAACTTCACCCGAGCTCTGCCTGCCTTCCTTCTGAAATCAGCCACTGTTTGATAAACCTGGTCAACTGAAAATATTCCTTCTATATCTGTCAAGTTGATAAAGGTTTTCTGGAAAAAAAAATATTGCTTTTCTGTTTTAGAAATTGAATCACAGCAAGTATGCATGGACACCTGCTTCTAGAAATGGAGCTATTTTTAAATAGTACCTGGGGTCCATAAGTCACCTCACCGGTAGTCTTCCCGGCCTCCAAAAGCAGTCTGAGGCTAATCGAAGGATGTCAGCAACCTGCCCAATTAAACACACGTGCAGTACCGAAGCGTCCGTTTCCCTACGGGACCCCAGGGAGCACGAATACTTGCTGAAAAAAATGTTGTGCTACAATGTGTGAGAGATTCGGAAAAGGCGCCCGTGGAAGGAGACACTTGAGACAAGCCTTGAAGGATGGGTGGGGTTGGGAAGAAAACAAAACAAAACATTCCTGGACTTTGCTCTGGAGCACAAACACTCAGAAAATGCAAATATTTAAGATAATGATTTTTAGAAGATTGTGCAAGATATTTTCATTTAGCTTCTTCTAAAAACACTATTTTTTTCCCCACTGTGGTGAACTTCTCTAAGTCCCCAGGTCCCAGCCATTTTTGGCAGCCTTCTAATACAAAACCAGAGGGAATCCCCGCAGCCTTGGGACCGTGTGCCTTTGTGTGACAGACACTAACTCCCCACTCCCCGGCTGCCACCTCCATAGCTCGCACTGAATCTTCATTTGTGAGTGTCGTGAAGATGGTGTTATTTAAACTCGACCCACTGATTCGACAAATATTTATTGAACATCTGCTGTGTTCTAGGCATGGCCAGGCACTAGCAATAGAACGGCAAATACAAATCATCAGGGAAATGCAAATTAAAGCCACAATGAGATAGCGCCTCACACCTGTTAGGATGGCCAGTATCAAGAAAACCAAAGACAACTGTTGGCAAGGACGTAGAGAAGTGAGAACCCTTGTTCGCTGCTGGGGAAAATAGTACAGAGCTTCCTTAAAAAAATTACAAATAGAATTACCATATGACCCAGCAATCCCACTTCCGAAATAACTGAAATCAGGGTCTCAAAGAGCTATCCGCCTCCCACGTTCGTTGCAGCATTATTCACAACATCCGAAGCTATGGAAACAACCTAACTGTCCACGACAGATGAATGCAGAAAATGTGGCATAAATACATTATGGGACACTATTTTGTCTTTAAAAACAAGTAAGTTCTGCTTGATGTGACAGCATGGATAAACTTGGAGGACATCATGCTAAGTGAGATAAGCCAGATGCAGATGGACAAACACTGCATGATTCTACTTCTATGAAGTGTCCAAACAGTCGGATTTGTAGAAACAGAGAGTAGAATGTTGGTTGCCAGGATCTGGGAGAAGGGAGGGAGCTGCTGTGCCACAGATATTAAGTTTTAGTTACATCAACTGAAAAAATTCTAGAGATCTGCTGTACAACAACATGACTGCAGTTAGCAATACCGGATTGTAAATTTAAAAACTTAGCAGCGGGTAGTTCTCATGTTAAGTGTTCTTATCACAATTAAAAAAAAAATTAAAGTGTTCGTGTTGTTTTTATTTCATTTATTTATTTTTAAAGATTTTATTTATTCATTTGACAGAGAGAAAGAGAGCCCAAGCAGGGGGAGCGACAGGTAGAGGGGAGAGGGAGAAGCAGACTCCACGCCAAGAAGGGAGCCCGATGAGGGACTCGATCCCAGCATCCTGGGATCATGACCTGAGCCTAACCCCAACCAGCTGAGCCACCCAGGCACCCCTGCTGTTATTTTTAAAGCACAAATACACCTTTAAAAAATCGGGTACACACAAGAGAATCAAAGGACATGAAAACGCAAAGGTAGTTGGGGCCATGGGGCCGAGCGATGAGACCACCAGGGCAAAACTTTCCTTAGGCTTATGGCTGGAGCAAATTAAGGCACCAGACTATACTCTCAGGCCCGTTATTTTCTGAGTACTCCAAATTAGAACACTGTGTACGTTCTCATTTTCTAGTTTGCCACTTGGAAAGGTAAAAAAATTCGTTTATTTTTTCCCCTGGGGCCGGAACACTATCACAGACTCCTCGCCTAAGTTCCTGCTCTCCCAGCTCCCGGCTGGTCCCCTTACGGGATGTGCCATCTTATACTGGGCTGTTTTGGAGCAAGTTCCAGGATATTTCTTCAAAGGCAACATCAAAAGCCCAAGTTAAAACCAGAAGATTTCCCATGGGCTTTCTGCTCTGTTCTGGCCTGAAGACAGGACATTTGATAAGAAAGAGATTAGTGGTCAGAGAAAAAATCTCGTTCTTTCAGTAAGACCAGCTTCCATTTAACAAGGCGGGTCTTTGTCTGCTGGAATCAAGATAGTGCGACGGTTCAGTGTAGCTCCCCTGCACGCAGATCCCGCCAGAGGCACGCCCTCCTCCACAGAAACGTCATTCCTTCCCTGGGCCAACTCTACGAAAGGAAGGGTGGTGACTCCATGAATAAGCCCTGTCCTTGCCCACAGATTATGCACCTAGGACGCCCGCTGCCGAGGAAAAATCTGTCAATGCATCTCTGGGTTCGTCCGGCCTCACCTGGCCCCTGCCTCCTCCAGCAACGTATCTATCCGCTCTCCTCACCTGCTAGTGAAAAGAAGTGCCTGGGAGACACATAGCAGCCCTGGGATCTGCAAACAGGCGGGGGGAATCCGAAAGCTACACAGAATGAGCAGACTTTTGTTTGTCGTGTTGCTTACACGCCATAAAATTCACCCATGTTAAAGCTTACAAGTTCCTGATGCTTAGTAAATTTACAGTTGTACAAAATGCGCAAACTTTCTATCATTCCAAAAGGAACCCTGTGTCCGTCTGTGGTCAATCCCAGTTTCTATCCCCATCCCCAAACCACCGCTGTTCTGCTTCCCATCTCTCATGGACTGGCCTTTCCCAGAAAATTCACATATGTGCAACCTTACAACACGTAGTTTGCCGTGTCTGGCTTCTTTCGCTCCGCACAGCATCATCGGGGCTCTCCAGCCTTGTAGCCCGTGTCATCCCCTTAACTTCTTGTCGCTGCGGAATGTTTCAGCATGTGGACAGACCACATTTTGTGTCTACAGTCACCAGCTGATAGACATTTGGATGTTCTCCAGTTCGGGGCAATTACGAATAAACCTGCTGTGAACATTCTCGTACCTGTTTTTATACGGACGCATCTTTCCTTCCTCTCGGGTGGCTGCCTCGGAGCAGGAAGGTGAGGTCATGTGGCAAGTTTATGTTCAGCGTTTTAGAAACTGCCCAACTATTTTCCAAAGTGCCTGTACAGTTTCCATTCCCATCCACGACTCATGAAGCATCCGGTTTCCCTCCCTCCTCACTAAGAGTTGTTACCGTCTGTCTTTTTTACTGTAGTTTTTTTTTAAGATTTTATTTATTTATTTGACATACAGAGAGAGATTGAGCACGAGAAGGGGGAGCCTCGGGGAGCGGGAGAGGGAGAACCAGACTCTCCACTGAGGAGGAAGTCTGATGCGGGGCTCGATTCCGGGACCCCGGGATCGTGACCTAAGCTGAAGGCAGGCTCTTAACTGACTGAGCCACCCAGGCACCTGATTTATTTGTTTGTCAGATGCAGGTTTTTCTCACTCCTTAAGTCCCAGAAACCAGCACAGCTAAACGCACGATCTGGGTCAAGGCTGGCGAAGGCTTCTGAGACGGCGGCAGTGTAGGGAAGAGTTCGATCGTGGAGAGCGGACCAACCACAGGCTTGCGATTACGGCAGAGAAGGGGTCGAGTGAGGCCAGACACCTCCTTCGTCCAGCCTCACTTGTCGAAGCAGGAAAACTAGTTCTTCTCAAGACACAACCTTTCCTCTATATTCGAAATGCTCTCGACTTGTTTGTGCAAGAATTAATGAACATTTATGAGCACCTGTAATAGGACAAAAGGTATTTCTCACAGAGTCCACGAGACGAGGGTTAATTACTTTTTGACTATCAGTCGAGAACAGAACATCTTATTGGGAGATAGACGAGTAGCCCCAAATTCCTGATTAGAGAAGTTCAAGATCTACTCCCTCCCGTACATGGAAAGTGAGAAAGGAGGTGGGATGGGGGGGGAGGGGGTGGCACCATTACTTCTCATTGATGAAAACTGCTGAGTCACAGACACCGTAGTACGTGTCTAATACGTGTGTGTACACAAAGGGGTAGGGGGTTGAGCAAAGGCTTGAAAAACACATTTTGGAGGGTTAATGACCGTAATCCTGAGGTCAGCCTGTGGGTACACATTACTAATTCTGAGAGTTTTGCACCGCCCTCATATTAGCGACCCTTCAGACTTCCGAGTGTATCCATTTTATGACTCATTGCTTGTGACTTTACAGCTATTTCAGGGTTTGTCCAGATCTTGTGCAATCAGTGAGGACGGGCTGAGGGGAGGCAAAGCTGGAAGCGAGACAGTCTCGTGACTATGGGCCACAGGCTGGCCCTGTGCAGCTGGAGAAGCCCTTCCGCGGGCGTCTCTGCTCTTTACCAAACAGCACCCCCTGGGCCGAGAGCCGGCCGTGTGCTGGAACCTTCTGACCGACCAGCAAGAGCCAGCTGCGTGCGTCTCCCGACTCCATGTTCCGGAGGTGCAGAACCTGCAAACACGGGGGGTCGGGTGTCCCCCCTCCCCAACATGAACACGGGCGCTGGTCACCATCCGCCAGCACACGCCGCCGCGAGCCGCACAAACTCTCCGGCCCAGCAATCTGGGTGACCTTCCTTTGATCGTAAGGAGGTGCTGAGGGTTCCCGTGGAAGGTGTGTGCAGCAGCACCACAGAGGTCCCAAATGCTTTAACAAGTAGAAAACAAAGACTGGGTGCATCTGCCGTGGGAGGGATGGCCGCTGGGCATGAAGCCCACGGTCCGGGGGGACGCACGAGATGCTTCGTGGAGCACGACGGCAGAGGCAGAACGCGGCGGGGCCGCAGGTACGAGCCGGAGAAGGTGATCCAGAAGCGGTGAGGACGGGCACAGAGAACGTTCCAGCGCCGTCCAGCACAGGGCCTTGCAGAGCTCCGAAGGACCGGTCTCTCCCTCTCTGGAGGCTTCTGCTCTACCGAAACACGACGACGTGCTGAAACACGGTTATAAAAATCAGAGTACGGTTTAGTGTTTCCACGAAATGTATCACAGTGTCTAACGCAGGTACACACGAAATCCAATGCCGTGTAAATGCACTCTTCATAATAGCGTCATAAAAGTTATTAAAATATCAATCCACGGCACACTGCAGGGGGTCTGGCCCAAGTTAAAGATGTCGGATGAGCAGGTTCTCTGAGACCCGTTAGTGAATCTCGGTGACCGTTAGCCTCGCTGGATGTTGAGTCTCACCTGAGGACCACTGGGATAGGAAAGTCCCCCGAGCTTTCTTTCCCATGTTCGTATTCAGGATTATAGCAAAATCTTCGCGAATTCCAAGCAGGACCTTGTCTGCCATCTGTAGAAAGAAGCATTTATCCAGTAGAACCAGGAAATGTTCATTTCGCATCAGTGAATTACTCTAACGACCGAAGTTCATGTCCTTCCAGTGCCCAATTTTTACTATATTTAACGGGAAAATTTCCACGGGCTTCTGCTCTGGGACTTTGAGAGTCGTGTCACCTCCTCCTGACACCTGGGAAGCGTTGCTGTTGTCTGTTCTTGGTGCACCGCGTGGCGAGTGACAACGCCGTTCTGCCCTTTTAAGGCTCTGCTGCCGCCTGGTCGGGCTCGAGCCACTTCCTGCTGCGGCTGCCACGCGGGCCCCTCGCAGGGGGCTGTTCTCTGGTTGGCGGTTACTCTGCACACCTGCCTGCCGCTGCTTGGGAAATCAGATAAGTGGCTTGTTTACAACTGTTACGAAGAGTCTGTAAAGTCAGAGAGGGGCCTGCAGCACTGGGCCCACCTGGGGTTCCCCAGGCTGAGTTTTGCAGACTCGGAGGGTTTGGGGCTTTGTTTCAGAGGTCACTGTTGTCGTCGGCATCTGGCATCTACGTGAGGGGTTGATAATATACTGCTACAGGCTGAACTGTATCCTCGCCCCCAAACTTAACGATTGAAACCCTAACCTCCAGTATCTCAGAGCCTGATTGTATTTGGACAGCAGGTCTTTAAAGAGATCATTAAATGAACGTGAGTTACTAGAGTGGGCCCTCGTGCAATGACTGGTGTCTTCATAAAAAGAGGACAGGGCGCAGATGCACGCAGACGGGACAATGAGAACACACGGGGAGAAGAGGGCCACCCGCAAGCTAAGGAAAGAGGCCTCAGAAGAAACCAACCCAGGGATGCATGGGGGCTCAGCCCATGAAGCGTCTGCCTTCAGCTCAGGCTGTGATCCCAGGATCCGCGATCGAGTCCTGTGTGGGGCTCCTTGCTCGGTGGGGAGCCTGCTTCGCCCTCTGCCTGCTCTGCCTGCTGCCACCCAGTCGAGAGTACTTTGTCAGCTCTAGCAAACTGAGACACCAATCCAGCCACCTTTATCCCCACAAGCGCAGTGTCCCGGTGTAAGCACCCGGAGCGCATACCGGTGGAAGTTGTCCTGCCAAGCACATGTCTTAGGACGACTGTTTTGTTTCATCTGTTGGTAAATTATTCATAACATTGGCTTTCCAGGGAGTACAGTGTCACCTCATGGAGGAGAGGACTGGACCGTGCAAGCAGAAAGAGGAATGAAGGAATGACCTTCCAATTATGCAAGAATACTTAAGAATTTGAGGGGAAAGTGTTTCACCTGCAGGGAGATGAATTCTGAGCAATCAGGTAAAATCTAAGAAGAGCACCAGGAGTCATTGTCACGTCTTTCCCAAATCAGTGTCTTAGACCAAAAGAAGGGGAAAAAAAAGCCATCAACTGGGAATTCTTATACACAAAATGCTTTTTAAAAAGCATAAAGGCATAAAGGTAAGTTGTTAGGTATCCTCAGACAAAACCCACAATGAAACATGAATGTGTATGTGAAATTCTGATTTCAATAATTTAAGACATCAGTGGAAGAGAAGAGGCCTAGAGATACACAGAGAAAACACAAAGGGAAAAAACGGACTAAGAAATGAGGAGGGCTGAGACCAGGCGAAAGGGAGTGAGAAGGAGTCGAATCATAGTTTTCAAGACTGTACATGTGAAGTCTCGGTGGACAGAGGCTAATTCTCTACGCCCCAGAGTTTCAGACCTGATGGAAGCCCCTGGAGTTTGAAAAACTCTTGTTGTAGGATAAATAAAGGGCAATCACTCTTTGTCTAATAAAACAATATTGTCCCTTCTCCTGATTGTTGGGACAAAATAAATCACATAGATTTGAGGCAGATTGCATTAACATATGTGTGCATGGATAATATTAATGGAAACTATAGGTGTCTGGGAAACGCCTAACTGGCCAAGACTGAATTTAGGTCATCCTTGATCCCCTAGCCCCCAGCCCAAGGAAGAAGTGCCCCATCCTCAGGGGGCACAACGGCACTCCAGACGTCTGAGTGGGGTAGGGGACAACCAGGACAGGGAAGTTCCAAGTCTTCACATATCTTCAAGGAGACTTTATTTCTTATTCCCTTACTAGCCCTAAAATGTTTCTCCTTGAAAGCAGTGGTAGTTTCTAAGAATATGTAAATAGTAAAAATACATTTTTGAACTGTTTCTAGATAGTAAAGTAGAAAAAACTTAAACCAATGTGGAGTCACGTGCAGTCAGTGATCTCCGACTGAAGGCTGCTGTCTTTGTGCGCCCATCACTCCCGCCGAGGGCTCACATGGAGCCTACCTGCCTCCAGGACTGTTATCCCTGGCTCGGAGATGTCCCTCACAGACTCACTCCAAAAAAAGACAACAGGTCCGGACTTGGCTTGGTTGAGCCTTGGGGCAGCGAGCTGACATGAACGCATTAGCACGGAAGCCAGGCACCTGCGAGCAAGGGAGCAGGGCCTGGCAGAGCTGCTAACGAGTCAGATTCCCAGAAACCTGACAGACCGGAAAAGCCACCACAGATGTACATGACCAGGAGGCCACGGAGTGACCACTCAGCCTCACCTGATCTTCCTTTCCTGGTGACCAGAATGGCAGGAACTTTAGCCATGTAACTCACCTACCTCTGAGCTCTAATTAAAGTCTGCTAAGAGCTTCATGACCTGCCCACGCAGCTCGCCTGGGAACGCAAAAGCATCCAAGTCATGGGGCCGAGGTGATTATTCTCTCGTTGTTGGTGTTATCCCTGCTCTATAACAATGATTCCGAGCATAACCGATTCTGAAGGTTCTGTGTTTGTTTGTGTTTGTTCGAGGGGGAGGTGTGAGTTTATTGGTAACGCGTCCTCCTTCCCTTCTGACCACGACACAGACGGTGGACGCAGCGGGAAAGAGAGCCACGCACTGAAGCATCCATTTCCTCTCCTCAGTCCTCCTCTTCCCAGCAGGATGGGTTATGAAGGGACTCGTTGGGGGGCAGAGGGGAGGTGCCATCTCTGGGCCACTCCTGACACGTTCACCACGTACACACACTGGTCAGTACGGGAATCAAACCCGGGCATTGATTCAGAAACCTCTTTAGTTCAGATTCTACGGCTTGAGATTTAGGTGCTAGAACAAACCAAATGGCTAGGGGTTGAAGCTGACATTTAACTTTCAGATGTTTTCAACTAAGAACTGAAAGGAGACATACCCACAGGGCGCCTGAGTGTCTCCAGCTCCACATGAGACTTGATTTTGGTTCAGGTCATGATCTCAGGGTTGTGACGTGGGGCTCCCCACTGGGCATGGAGCCTGCTGAAGATTCTCCCTCCCTCTCCCTCTGCCCCTCCCACCAAATCTCTCTCCCTCTCAAAAACAAACAAGTACCCCCCCCCCAAACTGTTAAGATACATACCCACACCCACACCCATCCACTCAGCCCAAACATGGCACCATTGTTTGGCTGTCAGATAATTCATGCTATAAACAGCAGGGGGGGTGAAGGTTACAAAAAGTCAACTGACCTATTCACTTCTCAAACTTAAGAGTCAAGTAAACACAAAATCTTCACATTTGGGGAATCTTAGAGGTATGGCAAGTCCAGATTTCAACACAACATATTGAACTCCCTTGATAACATTACCAATTAGTGGTTATGCACCCTTTGAAGAGCTCAAGGCAGGGGGTAGATTTATTTACCCTGAAATTAATGTAGCGTCAGGTTAGGCCCTCTCAATTGCAAGGACCTCTTCCAAGCCCTATACTTAACTCTGTATCCAACATTTGTATTATTTCTCTTAAAGAGGGCCCCAAAAATATAAGCTTGGAGCTCCACAAAACCTAGGGTGGGGACAATACTGCAGCAAAGGACGTCCAAAGTATTTTTACAGCAAAATAAAATCTGCTTCCCTGCAAATATCCCCAAAATATCAGAAATGTGTGTTTGGTTACATAGTGAGATTTCTGAGATGGAGTGCATTCCTTGAGTAAGTAGAGCTTTTAGGAGGGTCACCCGGAAGTCCTGCATTTAAATTTAACACCAATTCCTCTTTTTTGCCCCAGTACCTTTGACAAGGCTGTTCTCTCTTCCTGGAAGCTCTCGCCCCTTCTGTCAGATTATCTCTTACTTGGTTTTTGGATCTCAACCCATATTCCCTTAAGACTGTACTCCCTAACTTCCCTGATCAGGTCAATGCTCATATGTATAGTATCACTGCACCACACTTCTTCGTGGCACACAGCACACTGTAATTTTGCCCGTATTTGCACAATTGCTTATTACACTCCCACTTCTGCCATCAGACTAAAAGATGCATGAGACCGAGACATTACCTTCCTTCTCCGGTGAGAGAAGCCCAAGGTCAGCACAGAGCCTACCTAGCATGATACGTATCTGTAGACTGAATAAAAGATGCACAACAAGGGCTAGAAGGAGTTGATAAGAAAAGATCCTCTGGATATAGGTTTAAACACAAATTCGGTAAAAACTAAAAAGTCGTCGTTATAAAGAATTACATTTTAGCTCATTATAATGCACATTGTCTGACAATTACTTACTGTCCAACAATGAAATAGGCTATCTTAAAAAGTGGAATGTGTCCTTCAGAAGTATATGTTTACTACTAAGGATGTTGAAGAGGGAAATTCCATGCAGGTCTAGAATTGGACCCACAGCAGCTAGATGATTTAAGATTTGTCCCAACTAGAAAGCTGGTAGGACTAGGGTCACTGACATCCAGCTTTTATGATGGCATTTATGATGATCTGCATGTGTGTGGGTATGGTTCTGTGTTTAACAATAAAGACATTAACAGAACAAAAGAGTTAGAAATTTATGTTCATTATAGGTAGAAACCAACACATAGGAGTAAGTATATGTATGCAAATAAAAATGTGAGAACTGATAATAACGTAATTCAAGAATGAATGAAGATTCTTCTCAAGATAAAGTAACAGGGGCTGAATTTAACCTCCCACCTGAATCATCTAGAAAAGAAAACATAGGAAACACAGCCTGTGATCCCTGAGAGGCGAGGAATAAGGGAGGTGACTTCTGCAATTAAGGAAGCCAGCTTCTTTCTAGAGGCCATATCCAGGCTGCGACATGGGGAAAGGGAACCCAGACAGAGCCCGCAGTCTTACTGAGTGAGAAAGAGAGAGATCAGAGGTCAGAGAGGCTGTGGTGCCAGGGGTGGGGAAAGAACCAGGAGAATGAGTAAGCAGAAAAGTTTTTGGAACTCATACAGGGCTGGGAATAACTCATGTTCTAGAGTAGAATGCAAAGGCCATTAGATGAGGCAGGGGTGGCAAACTATAGCCCACAGGCCAAATCCAACCCACGGATGGTTTTTGGAAACTTGCAAACCAAGCATTATTTTTATATTTTTAAAAGAATTATAAAGTACACACAAAGAAAAATCAGCAAAAATAGGCACGTAAACCCTAAAATATTACATATGGCCCTTTACCAAAAGGGTTTGCCAATCTCTGAAACAGTGTTGAGAAAGTTACCAGTTTAGCAGTGGAGATAAATTAGCCCAAAGCTGAAGGCTGCTCTGGACTCACCTTAACAAAAACAATCCTCAAAAGGATTCTACAAGTTCATAGTAACTTAGCTAACCATGAACTAAATCTAACACTATTTAATGAAATACAACAAAATCCAGCGTCCCAAAACATAAAGTTCACATTGGGTGTCCAATAAAAAATGGCCAGATTTGGGGGGCTCCCCACTCAATGGGGAGGGAATCTTCTTTTCCTTCTCCCTCTGCCCCTCCCTCTGCTTGTACTCTCTCTGTCTCTCTCTCAAATAAATAAACTAAAATCCTTTTTAAAAAATGCCAGATTTGCAAAGAAACAAGAAAATATTACCCTGTGTTGTCTATTGCTGCATACGTACTACCTCCAAACTTGGTGGTTTCAAACAACAGTCATTTATTACATCTTACAGTTTTTTGTGAATCAGGAATTCTGCCAGAGCACAGAGGGGAATGCTTGTTTCTGCTTCACAATTTTGGGGGCCTAAGCTGGAAGATTTGAGATCTAGAGGCTAGAATTTTCTGAAGACTCATTCGTCGATATATTTAGAAGTTGATGCTAACTGATGTGGGCCACTTTAGTGGAAAGGAAAGGGTTAACAAAACCGCTCTGGTTGTTTATTCCTTGCATATCTCCAGAAGAATCTGGAACCATGAATGACCCTTGCCCAACCACTGGGAATACAGGCCCTTAGGTGTCAGATGACAATTTTATTTGTGTATACATGGAAAAATGGGCAGGGCTGGACTAGCTTGTCAAGTTGCTTTGCACGAATATCAAAATTAAGTTGTGCACCTAGTTTCACTGTTGAGGTTCTGAGTTTCAGTTGCCACAGCTGGTTGCACAGCAAGATATGCTCATGTGACCAGCACACCAGAAAAACCTTGGACCCCGAGGCTCCAGCAGGATTCCCTGTGTAGACACATTCCATACATGTTCTTATCAGTTGCTTTTGGAGAGAAAGCACGTCATGTGTGGTCTCTGATGAAAGCCTCCAAAGCCCATACTGACTATGTCTGAACTCTGCCCAGTGAAAATATCTTCCCTGCTGCTTTACTCAGTTATCTATAACCTTCTCTTGAGTCTTGTGAGTCCTTCTGGCCAATTATCAAACTTGGGAGGGTTCTCAGGACCTTCAAAAACACCATGGAAACACAAATCAAAGGAAAGCTGGGTGTGTAAGTTACCCATTGCTGTGTAACAAATTATCCCAAATGGAGCTGTTTCAAACAATAAACATGTATTATCTCCTAGTTTTTGTGTATCAGGAATCTCGGGGTGGCTTAGCTGGGTGTTCTTGTTCATGGTCTCCCTCAGTCTAGGTGTCAGGCTTGGCACAGAACCCACTTACCTGGTGATTAGAAGAAGGCTTCAGCACCCTGCTGCTTGGATTCTCCACAGGGCTGCTCCTGTCATGACTTCCCTCAGACGAAGTGTTCTGAGAGAGAGTAAGAGAGAGGGCTATGACAGAAGTCACAGACTTTTATCATGTAATCCCAGAAGGGAGATAACTTTACTTTTACCATATTTTATTAGCCACACAGACCCATTGTGGTACAGTGGGAGAAAGGACTATAAAGAGTGTCTATACTGGTGGTGGGGATCATTGGGAACCATCTTGGAGGCTACTAGAACAGCTATTTAAAAGCAGACAAGGGGGCGCCTGGGTGGCACAGTTGGTTAAGCAACTGCCTTCGGCTCAGGTCACGGTCCTGGAGTCCCAGGATCGAGTCCCGCATCGGGCTCCCAGCTCTGTGGGGAGTCTGCTTCTCCCTCTGACCTTCTTGCCTCTCATGCTCTCTCTCACTGTCTCTTTCTCTCAAATAAATAAATAAAATCTTAAAAAAAAAAAATAAAAGCAGACAAGGTAGATTCCACAAGAAGAAATATTCATGGGATAAACAGGGATAAACATGGCATATCAGGGATAAACAGGGACATTTCATCACAGCAAAGGGGTAATTCCTCAAGAAAACGAAAAATCCTATACTGAGCTGCATGCCTAATTCTAAGACCTAATAGAGGTTTTCTCCATGTGCATTTGTTGTTATAATCACCTTCCGCAGGGGATGTTTGGCACATGTCTGACTCCATCTGTGTTCCATCACCTCCTTCGTGTAGTGGTCCTGCTGACATCGAGGGAATCCGAAATGCAGAATTTTTTCCTTCAGTAATATAATTACAGAGATGCTGTTAAAAATAAAAGCTCATTTGTAAATAGTTCTGCTTTGAAGAAAAAAAAGCTCGGTGGGAAAAAAGTCCCGTAGGTGTTAAGACAGGGTGTGGGGATTTCAAAAAGTCACAGTTCAGCAGAGCAAGCAGGAAATCATAACCACAAACGAGAAACAAGGCCAAGACATCAGAGGCGATGAATATTTTTAATGATTGACAGGCCAGCCAAATCTTACATGGGTGTCTGGGAAGTGGGGAGATGGTACTGGAAATTCATTAGCCAGGCCATAAGCATGTGAGGGTGAGACTGTCTTGTTCATTACTGACATCATGGTGCCTACCACGGGAGTAAAATAATGTGAAATGTTTATCTCTTTATGGAAAAAAGAAGTTTGTAATGGGAGGCCTGCCAAAATGGACCAGCAGTTTGAAGGACATCACCTGAATAAATACTCCAGCATTTAGACTTTTATGTTTTAAGACTAGTATAGCTGGTCTTGTCCTCAATTCTAATAGCTTGTGATTAGAAGAAAAGAAGAATCTGGAAACACATTATATACAAGGCTTCATACTTCCCCTGGCATTCAAGAGTGCCCAGGATCTGGCTTCTACGTATTTTTCCAGATTTTTCTATCATTTTTTGCCTTCTGGAAATCTGCCATTCCAGCCAAATTAACAAAATACTATATTTTCTTGATTTAATTTGTACCTTTATGCCTACTTCTTAATATCTCTGAAATGAGGAAGTATATTACAATCAGTGCATCTGAATTGTGGCCATTTTTAAATATATCCTGTATCTTCTTCTCTCAGAGATTCGGTGAAAGGCATTTTTTTCTGCCTCTTTTACATCAGTTGAAATCCAACCAACCTTTTCAGATGCAATTTACATCCCAAATCTCCTAAAAACCCTTCCTGACCAGCCCTTCTAAAAGTTAATTTACTTTCTTCTGACCTACGGGGTACCAAAACCTAAATTTACATATTCTGCACTACTTAATACGTAGTTACATGTGTCCCTGTCTTATTTCTCCTTCCAGGTTATAAGCATCCAGGGGACCGAAAGTGTGCCTTTTACGACCTTGCATTTCACACAGAAGGCAACACATATCTTCCTCATTTACATGATCAGTAAATATTACTTCAGTGAATGCAGGAATATGTTAATAACTATATACAATTATATTTAAAAGAATGTAACTTATTACAAATAATGGGAACAATAACAGTAGGAGAGGAAGCCCATGGTTGGACAGAAAAAAAAAAAAAAAAAGCAAGCTACAGAACAGTATTACAGAACGGCATTTTTGCCAAATCAACGGTAAATTCCTCCCTGGCATATAGGATATGAATTTTGTATATCATATACAGAACATTGTTTGGAAAACACAATCCTAATGGTTAGCATCAATTATCCCGGAAAGCAGGATGGAGTTGCTAAAATTATGAAAGTTCACAAGAGATTTTTCTGGTTTAGTTGTTTACTTCACACACACACAAAACAAAAGGCAGCAAAGTATGTGAATTCATTTTGCTGCGAAAGCTATGGGGAAGAAAGAGGAAAGCTGGCTGTCTTCGGGTTTGTAGCTTTATGGTGAAGGGGATAGAGAAAGCCCAAAATTCAATACATAGAAAGTTGTGAGTTATGAGATATGACAACCAAGAAATTAGACTAATTCAGAAAACTAGAGAAGAAAAATAAATAGTTTTCTGAACTTGGTTGTCACAGAATTCTGGGGCCTAATACACTGGTTGATTTAAAACCACAATCACACCCAAGCAAGTGGAAAGGTCAGGGCAGTGGGTCAGAGCAGGGAAGTCGGTTCCTTTAACAACAAAAACCCGCTCTAGCTGTGTTCATAAGCACGTTTCTTATTCAAGAGGCGCCTCTCCAGTGTGTCTTCCCTCCTCAGGGTGATCCCACCAGAGGCGAACTGCAGGTAGACAGCACTGTGTCCGTGCGGAATCCCACACAGCCCCGGGACGTTGATTAAACACGGTGGATGAGTGAGATATTTATATCTTCACCTGCAGTAGCAAACAGTTAACTTGATTTTATTTTTTATTGCTAACCATGCCGTCGGCACCGCGCTAAGTATTGACAGGTTTTAGCTGATAGGTGACTCCTAACAACCTTATGACGTTACTCTCCCCGTGTCACAGATGGGGACAGTGAGACATGGGTTAAGCAATTAACAGCATCAAGTTTGAACTCAGGACGTCTGCTCATTGATGCGGAATTCCTTAGTCTCTGCCTCTGCACGAACGTGCCTGTCACATGACCCCACCTGCCACGGCCACACATTCCATTGTTCCAGATTTCACTTTCTCACCGCACAGCTGCGGAGCGGAGCGTCCCCATCACCCTCCTTTGTGGCAACACGACGCCGGGACTCACACAGCTCAGCTAAGTTCCGCCATCTGCTCAGCTTCCTATTCTTATTCAAAACAAAGAATATTCCGCCGGAAAGCAGATGTTTCCAAATACCACTATTTCCCTTCGCTAACTTACTGCGGCTCGGCCACTCCTTAACTCACCTATTGTTCCTTCGGGACAGAACGTGCCTTCAGCTCTGCTCAGGGTAGAGGCAGAGAAGCACGTTGGTCATTGCAGGACGCACACAGGTGCTCCTCCCTTCTACGCCAGTCTTGAAGTCCAAAGAGGTTTGATAAATGAAAGACTTTTTATAACTCATTTGATATCAAAGCCTGGCCAGACCTAACCTCATTTAGCAACACAACCTGCCCTGAACTGACTCGAGGCTATTTTGGATCCTCACTGATCACAGTCAGTGTGAATTTTACTATGTCCCACGGCTGAAACATCAATTCGCTTTATCACAGGGAGCTGCCCAGACCTCACTGGGGCGTTTATATATGATAAGGTCTATTTACCTTTTTACCCACCCAAGAGCCAAAAAAAATCCTAAATTATGAAATTCTTCTGGACCCTGAGGATTTCAGAGATGTGATTTCAGAGGTGCATTTCTTTTCTCTTAACACCCCCCCCCTTTTTTTAAAGAGGTAAAGTTAAGTGTTTTCCCACATCTAACAGATTTGGTGGATATATAGATTTGTGCATGGTCACGTTATGTAAACACTTTGTAACTTTAGAAAATTCAGCTGTCATGGAGGAAACCTTTTTTAACTATATTCTCATACAAGAGACATCATACATCCCCACCCTGTGCTGGCTGTTTTGTCATTCGTTGACTGAGAGCCACTCAAACATTTCCCCCCAAAGGATTAACTTTGGGTTCCCCCTTTAGCCTGTGTCTATATGTGGGCGACTGCTTCGTTAGACCACTGGCAGGTTGTTTCACGGACTCTTTTGGAATAGGAAACTCAGTTTATAAATTCCACATGTGATCAGATTAACCATAATGTCACTAAAATTAAGGTAATCCAGGGAGCCTGAGTGGCTCAGTCAGTTAAGTGTCTCATTCTTGATTTCAGCTCAGGTCATGATCTCAGGGTCAGAGATAGAGCCCCATAGTGGGCCCCACACTGCGTAAGATATTCTCTCTCTCTCTCTCCCCCTCTGCCTCTCCCCTTCTGTCCTTCCCCTCCCATCGCCCCCCACTACATGAGCCCTTGCTCTCTCTAAAAATAAATTAAATTAAATTAAGGTAATCCGGAGCCTTAAATTTCTGACAGATCTAGGTTTGGTTTTTTTTTTTTTAAATCTGAATTTTCTGGATATATTTACATAGACTCGCAGGGCTGATTTTCCCATGCATCTGTCATGATTTTCTGGTATTCTGGTTGGCGTGCTTTCCCAACCTTTAGCGCTAAGCCATAGCATCTAAAGATCCATTCAATCTGGCATTTCAGAAGTTTAAAAAATTGCCACCGAATTATCATTGATTAGCTGAAATTTTCCATGATAGATATCTGAGTCACATAACTTAATTCTAAAAGCCAAGGAAAGATTCCCAAACGAAGGAGAAGGAAAAGCACTTCTGACTTAAGGCACTTTCTTGCTTTTCTGTGGTAAATCAGTTGCTATGACAGTAGACTCGCTCAGAGAACATGCAACTCACTGCTTAAAATAGCCAAGGAGCACTTTTCCCTAAGGAAGCAGGTTCTGCAAGAAATTACTAAGTCTTACAGTATTTATATGAGCACTGTTTCAGCCGTCAATAACTAGGGTTACAGAGTAGGCTTGAAAACATTCTGTTGTTTAGGGTTTTTAAATTTTAGCGGAGAAAAAGGGAAATTCCTTAGTAGTTAACAAAGATAGATATATGCCTGTTGTTGGAAAAGCCTTCCATTTGGTTCAAGTTGAAATCATTTGACTTCAAGTCCACAGTTTAAACGCATTAATTAATCCTGATAACATCTGCGTGGCATAAAGAAATGCCATTGTGCCTGTTTTACAGGGGACTGACTAAGGATGCTGAGTATATTTCCACCTTAAAATACACTTTTCATTCAGAAATACAACTGAAGTCCTCGGGCTCCGTAATTGCTGTGTGATATGATGGCTTTTCTCCATCCACTGAGTTGTTCTTGGTGACGCTAAAGATCTGACCTTTCTCTTCACAGAAGATTTGTTGAGCAAACAACGGGGTTGAGGACCTGAGGGAGATCCTCATGAGGAGAACCACGGGCTCCCCTGTTGTCTGGGGGAGGGCGCATGCCAGCAGTGTTCCTGGGGGTTGGCAATGGCTGTCTCTCAGTGGCCGTCCTCCTTAGCAAGCATCCAGGGTTCCTGCTCCCTTACCTGCCCTTTTCCAGCAAGGCCAGGCTGCTCTCGCTCCAGATTCTTCTGTGGAGTCTCCCTCATCGGCCCTTCTTGTGTACAGACCTCACTCTGCTGCCAAAACCCATAGACGGCCTGTCAGACTTGATGCGCGTGGGGCTATTACCGCATGGAAACTGAAAGCCCGAGAATTTCATCTCCAGGAGGTGCCAGGGCTATTTCAGAGAGTAGAAGTGCCAGGCTCCTCCTGTAGTGATGGTACTCACGGTGCTCACCGGGTAACTGGAGAGTGCAGAGAAAGCCCCTCAGGAAAATCTGAAGTACTATGTTGTAGTTGGGGAATTCTGAAAAGAGAAAACATGATACAGACTTTTCTACTTCTTCTCTCTCTCTTTGTAAACAGCTGCCTACCTTGTTTGGGTGCTAAGCACCTATTTCCCTAAGTGGGGACTTCACTCGGGTTCTCACCCTGTAATACTTATTTTACTTATTCTACTCCCACTTAAAATTTTTCTCTCTCCCTCTTTTTTTTTTTTTTTCCAGTAAATACACTTCTAAGGGTACAGGAAATCCATGAGCGCGTATCATCTGTTGCGCGAGCAGGTGCTGACCCACCGAGAGAAGCCAGTGAGCACAAACGCTCCAGGCTCGTCCTGCCCTTGGGGAGCTTCCCTTCCGGGGACCTGAAAGAGCCTGAGGAGCAAAGCTTGTAAACAAGTCGCATGTGTGGTGCTGCTTTGCAGGTTTGGCATTTGTCAGAAAAGAAGAGGATACGTCCATCTCCATTCGACATTCACTCTCAAGAATCAAGACAAAAGTCTACGGTAGCCTTTGGCATGGCACCACATTTGAATTCTGGGGGATGTTCTGGGCATTACATTGGAGTCTTAGGAAAGAAAAGTGCTACAAAAGGAGACTCTAAGGCATTGTCTAAAATAATGCTAAAACCACTGGTTGAAAATTAAAACATTTCAAAATGTGTAACAAAAAGATGCACTGGTGTATCTCTGTATTCTTTGAATGGATTTAGCCAGAGATATATGTTAAAAATTAGTCGTTACAGTCAAAGTGATTACAGGAGGGTTGCAGGTAGGGATTGCATTTGTCTGTCTTCCGGGGCCTAATTTTTGTTGGTGGCCCTCATATCCCACCCCCACCCACCCCCCACCCACCCCGCTGGGAGCTACAGGTCTCACTTCTCGGTTCATCTACATTCACACTCTCTCTGCGGAGACGGATGTCCTAGCCCCTCCCTGTGAGCATCTGCTCGACTAACTTCCCCCTGAGGAGTTCCCCTCTTACTGGGCTGGTTTCGAATACGTAGTCTTCTTTACTCTCCTCAGAAGTTACTACTATGCACTCTCCCGGCTCCGCAACATGAAACCTCTTTGTCAGGAGCCAGCCCACACTCTGCCAAAGGATTCCCTCATTCGGGAAACCAGACCCACTGAACAAACTGGCTCTGCTTTTAATGCTCTTGGGAGTGCAGCTTAAATGCTTTTGCTAACATAGTTGTCGAGAAATTGTGTCTGGGACCCGGGCTGAGACACTGATGTCAAGATCTCCAGCCGCAGCTGTGTACCTGCAGACCGAGGTTAGCAGGGCCAAAGAATGGGACGTCCAGTCAAGAACTTGCCAGTCTTCCAGTTCCTAAACGAGGCTGAGAAAGAGAAGGAGATTTGGAGAAGTGCCTGGACACTCCTCTTGAATAACCACTCAGGCCCCTTTTAATTATTTATAGCAAACAGAGATAAATCTAAATGAGACAGTATCTAAGTACCTAAGTTCACTGGGAAAGTGCTCAGGCCATGCAGTTACTGGGGGATGCTGGGCCAGTCGTGGAGAGCCAGGGGAGGCCAGTGGGCAGGCCAGGCTAGCAGAGCCCTCTGAGCCCCGCAGGGCAGTCGACAGATTCTCAGGGGACAGTAAAGAGTTGCCCCCTTTCGGCGTAACCTCTTCCGAGGACGGTGGCCAAACACATTTGCGTGAGGAGTTCAGCGGAGGATCCAAGAACAAAACAACAGACCCACAGGGCTCCTGGGTGGCTCAGTCGGTTAAGCTTCTGCCTGAGGCTCAGGTCATGATCCCAGGCTCCTGGGATCGCGCCCCAGGTTGGGCTCCCTGCTCAGCGGGGAGTCTGCTTCTCCCTCTGCCCCTCCCCACTGCTCATGGGCGCCCTCTCGCTCTCTCTCTGCTCTTTCTCTTTCTCAAATAAATACATAAAATTTTTAAATAAAGAAAGCAGATTGAGTAGAGCCTCTCAGTACAAAAAGGTTATTTTTGCTTGCAATCTTTATTGCTGGACCTCCACAGTATTTCCTTTTTGATTCGGTGTTACTGCCAGGTTTGCCTGGGTCCCTGCTGGCTTCCACCTAGGAGTCATCTTCTGCATTTTAACCAGTGATTCCAAACGTTATCTCAAATCATCATTATTTATTCTAGCAAAAACCTCAAGATGCTTATTCCATTTTTTTTTTTACCTAGCACAGTAAATAACACCAGATTTGTGTACACGGATTCCTACAACAATGACATGCAGCAGGCAGAGCCCAACCTGGCCTAATTCTCCGAGTTTGATCACGTTATGGCCCAGGAGGCGCAGAGGCCTTAAGGAAAGCATCTGCCGGCATGATGTTTTGTGTATGTCCTTCCACATTCCTCCATGCACATAGATACACAGATACATGTGTACACACATGCACATATGTACATAGATACATCCATGCACATACATGTATACATGCACGGCGCTATTCTCCATAAAGTAAAAAGCTGGAAGCAACCTGAATGTCCAAAACTGGGGAAATTTTTCTCGACATCGTATTACACCTGGAACATCTTGCAGTGATCGTTATACAGGGCGTCACGAAGCGAGGTGGGACAAGGACTTACCGGCCGGGGTACAAAATTATGGAGGTGGCTTGGCCTACCCTGCATCGAAGTGGGTGCCCACGACAGGACGGGGAAGGGCGGGAAGGACGTGGCCAACCCTGTTACCAGTCGACATCTTGGGGTGTATGATCATACACCATTTCCTTCTTAATTTTGGAAACGTTCACCATGTTGCCACACGGTTTTGACACAAAACTGAGCACATTACACACACACACGCACACGCACACGCAGGCCTCGTCCAGGCAGCTCAGGACCGCGCTTGGCCGAGGAATTGAGTGTGACCAGCTGTAAAGAGACCGAACGAAACGTCTCATTCAAGCTGGCTTAACTTAGGGCATTTGCTGGACTAGATCATCAAAAAGTTCAGACGACGGACCCCCTACCCCGAGGGTGAGCCGTTCCAGAGATGCACGGCGGCCTCGGGGCCGGGCCGCGCTACTCTTGGCTCCGCGTCCGGCACGTCCCGTCATCCTTGTCCTGCCGCGTCAGCCATCTTGTCGCACTTCCACCCTGTGGGGGAAAATGGCTGCCGCGGCGCCATTTTAGAGAAGGCGGAAGGTCGACTTTTCTCTGGAAATGTCGAACAACCGTCTTTGCTTCAGTCCGCTCGGACCAGCGCGGACCGGTCGCTGGGTCCCGGGGCCTGCTCCGCCGGCTCAGGTCGCGCCAGGCCCGCCGGCCCGTCTGTGGTGCGCGCACCGCGTCACAGCTGCGTGTTGTCCCGCGGTGCGCCCGCCTCGCCGACCTCCGGCCGAACCGCCCCGCGCAGGGGCTGCTGGGGACGCACGACGCCCGAGTTCGATACCCGGATGGGACGCCGCTGCCGGGCCCGACCGTCGGCTGCCCTGAGGCCCTTTTGTTCCTTCTGTCCGGCAGCCGCGCCCGAGTCAGCGTGCGGTTTGCCGCTCCCTCCCCTCTGCCGCCGCCTCCGGGTGTCCCCAAGCAGAGGCCTCCGCGTCAGCCTGCGCTCGAGAGGCAGGAGGAAGCCGAGCGGAGCCCCCGCCCGCCCGGACCGCGCGGGGAGCCGCGCAGGGTCTGGGGCTGCTCCATCCTGAAGGTCACCGGGCGCACCCGCACGCGGCTCGGGGCCTAGCGTGGCCACTTCCCAGCCCCCGGAAGCTGGACGCGTTGTTCCACGGATTCTCTTCGTTTGCAAAATAGAGACGATGCGTAACATTCCCGGAGGCGCGTGGTGCCCGCCCTGACCGCGGGGGACACGTTCCAGGGCCCCCGTGCATCCCTGCGGTGACGCAAAGTACCAAACCCTGTGTACGATGTTTCTTCTAGACACTCGGACTCACACATACGCACTTAGGATGAAGTTGAGTGTCCAAACTGCACAGTGAGATAATAATAATACCTAATAACTAATAAAATAGAACAATTATGACAATACGGTGTAATAAAATTATGTGGACGTGGTTTCTGTCACCGGATCTTACTGAACTAACACCCTTCTTGTGATGACGGGAGATGATAAAACGCCTACGTGGTGAGATGAAGGCCCGGGAACAACCGGTGCCCAACCTAACATCAGGTACTGCTGACCTGGACCCGTCAGAGAGGCCGCTCTGCTTCCGGACCGGGGCTGACCTTGTGAAACTGAAGCCACGGGAACAAAACTGTGGATGAGGAGACGCTGCCATACTCAGAAATGACAGCTCTTATTATTTGCTGATAATAAGAATGATAGTGCTTGCGTCCATGGGGGATTTTCTCAAAATTTATCTGAGCGATTGTCAGGGAGGAAGAAAGTCCATCTGAAAGAGCAGGTATATTGTGTTCCTTTTTATCAAGACGAATTTACCTAAAGTTTCAGTATTCATACTAATTCTCTGTACATAGAACAAGAAATTCTTCCTCAAGATATACATGTTAGTTCCTTGGAATGTTCCTTCTTTTTTAAGAAATAAAAAAAGATTAACCCAAAATTTCATATGGGGAAAAATGCTTTTTCACGTTCAATACCAAAATGTGATAAAGCTATTCAACAGTACAGTTGGCTTCACTGGAGTAATTTTGTTCCTTCTCCGAGTTATCTATTATTGAAGATAGCCAAGCAATGGATATTGAAATAGATGATTTTTCTATTCTACTGTGAAAACTCTCGTGTTCCCCGAACCTCTTCCCATAAAATGATGTATTCTTGTGTGTGTGTCTGTGTGTGAGAGAGAGAGGGAGAGAGGGAGAGAGATTATAGTCAGAGGAATGCAATTTAAAAGTAAAATTTCCACTTTATCCCTTGAGAATGTAGTTTTATCAAGACATGAGTCTAAGTTGACTTGATTTTGTAATCAGTAATTATATTACCTCATGGAACACATTTTCTACCTTAGACATTTATCTCTGACATCTGATACCTAGTATTTTTTTCAGATTATAGGTTTTATCTTGCTTAGGTTTCTGGTATTCAATAATTAAGATATAAGGCAATTATTTATTCCTTTAGATTAAAAAAATGCTTTTGAAAAATGTAGTGTAAACTAAATCATGGTTTAAATGCATTAGGGCAGTAGCTCCCACACACTGCTATGCAACAGAATTACCTGAAACCTTACACACACACACACAAACACACACACGGACTTTGACTTATGGTCTCCAGAAGTAGGGTTCAAAATTTTTTTTTATTTAAAAAGCTTCTCAGGGACTGACATCACCAAGATGGCAATGTCGGTTGTTTCTGACTTCTCTCTCCTTCATAAGAACAACTAACTAACTAACATCTGTTCAGGTATTAAGATGCCACTGAGAAAATTCTAGAATATGAGGGTGAGGCTGAAGCACTCTCTTGCACCTCAGAGACCAAGACAGACCACATTAGAAAGGAATTTGTTTTTGAGAGTACTGAGCTATGAACGTCCTTTCACACGTCTCATGGAGCACATAGGAAATAATTTCCCTTGAGCAGATACCTCTCGGTTATATTGCTAGAGAGAAGAATATGATTAAGTTCGTAATTATGAGACCATGTCAAAGTGCTGCACCAAACTTTTCAAAGTAGATACATCATTTTTATTCCCAGTAGGATTGATCCCAGTAGATCTATATCCTCTTCAACAGTTGTTGTGGTCAGATTTATTTTTCATTCCAGTTTTTATTTCTTTGCCAATAAAATGGAGACACAATATTTAGAAAAATTTCTCAAACACCCAGATTTTGATTTCTAAATACTATTCCCCACTAAAAGAAACCAAGGGTCCTTGGTGAAAGGACTGATCCCAGGTCTGGAGTGGGGAAAAAATAAAATGAACTCAGAACATTTTCTTGTGCCAGAAAGTAGAAAATTGCCCAAAGAATGATGGGAGTCATGTCAAAGAACACAGAACTCCATTTGACAGGGCTCTTGCTGGTCACATCTGGGGAAATTTGAATATGAAAATAAAATAATAATAATGGATTATAATCCATTGAATAAAATTAGTCTACACTGATATATTCAAAGAAGAGAGGAAGGAGGGAGGGAAGTAAGGAGGAGGAAGAAAAAGCTCTTATAAAAGAATGTCAGCTAATAAGTGTGGAAGGAAAAATGCAATTAGAAAATCACCAGTTGAGCAAGAATAATCAACAGATGCTAAAACTAATAGATAAGAGTTTGATGAGGAATAGAAAGAATATTTACATCATCTCAAAGTATCTTCCCATAAATTACATCCTAATGCTAAAGGGAAAAGAATAAATATACAGTGAAAAAATCTGGCAGGCACAACCTGTACTGGCTTGAATGATGTCCCCTAAAAGATATGTTTATGCCCTAACCCCCAGGATGTGTGAATGTGACCTTATCTGGAAAAAGGGTCTTTGCAGCTATCATTAAGTTAAAGATTTAATGAAATCATCCTGAATTACTTGGACCCTAAATCCAATGATAAGTGTCCTTATAAGAAACAGAAGAGGAGAAGGCAGTAGAGAGAAGGAGAAGACGGCCACGTAAAGACAGAGGCCAAGAAGATACGAGAAATGCCAACAGCTACGAGAAGCCAGAAGATGCAAGGAAGGATTGTACTCCAGTCTTCCAGAGGGAGTACAGCCCCGACAACATCTTGATTTTGGACTCTGGCCTCCACACTGTGAGGGAAAACTTTTCTGTTGTTTGAAGCCACACGATTTGTGGTAATTTGTTATGGTAACCCTAGGAAACGAATACACCATCTTAACCAAATGATCAGTGTTAATATCACCAATAAAGGAATTAACCTACATCATGTGGTTCTTGATGAGACACACTGAGAAGCTCACAGCATCACTCACATAATGCTCCTGTCAAAACTGCACAACCCAAATCCAACCATAAGGAAATAGTGGTCACATCCAAGTTGAGAGCCTTTCTCCAAAACAAGTCCTCTGTACTCTTGAAAAACGTTGAGGTTATTAAAACAAAAAAACAAAAACAAAAAAACAACAATGGACAGTTTACTGCTCTAGATTAAAGGAACTGCTCTAGATTAAAGGACATTAAAGAAATATGACAACAAACTACAATGAGTGTCCTTCACTGGGGCCTGCTCTGTGAAAAAATTTGGGGGAGTAACTGGCAAAGCTTGAATATCAGACTGTGGGTTGGATAATAATATTGTGTTAATCTTAAAGTTCCTGCTTTTGTTACTCATTCCACGATTATGTGAAAGAATAATCCTTGTTTCTAGGAAATAAACACTGAATATTAAGGGGTCTGGGGTCATACTGTCTGCAACTTATTCCCAAGTGATCCAGAAAAAAAGTATCTATGCACACATGTAGAACAAGAATAAAAAAGTACATCTGGTAAATATTATATTATATTATACTCCATATATAATATTTCTATATTATAAATAAATGGTAAACAAGAGTTCTTTGTGGTACTGTTGCATTTTTCAGTAATTTCAAAGTTATTTCAAAATAAGATATTTTTAAAAAGCTTACTAGATTATTCTAATGTGTAACCAGGTATGAAAACCATTGAAATTCACTTGTTAAGGCAGCGGTTCTCATGTGGGTAAGTTTGCCTCCCAGAAAACATATAGAAATGTCAGAAGACGTTTTTGGTAGTCAATGACCGCAGATGCTGTGGGGAGGGGCGCAGGGATCTGGAGCGGTACTCCTGGCATCTAGTGTGTCTAAAGGCCAGGGAGGCCACTAAAATGCTAAAATGTATGGGACAGCTGCCCGCAAGTCTGGCCCAAAATGTCAAAAGTGCCACCATTAAGAACTTTGCTTTAAGGAAATGATATACCTTCATGAATAGAACCAGATTCTAAACCCTCATGGGAAACGGCCCCAAGTTTATGTGGCTTAGACTACTTCCCACAGCAACATTTTTACAGCAACAAAAGATTCTCATTTTACAGGTAAAAATATATTTGCATTTCAAGACTTGGAAATCGCATACAGAAATGCCTATAATCACACGTGACGCGTAGGTCAGACAAGAAGAGCAAAGGACAGGAGGAGCATAGAAGTCTGGCTCATTCGTTTTAACATCGGCCAAGTAACTTCCACAGTATTAGACAATCAGTCCACCGCAAATGTGGTTTCAAGGCATTCCAGCAGCTCAGTGAGAAAGATAGATAGAGTCCTCTCAAACGTGCAATATACTCATAAAGCAGTGTAAATACGTCACATTTACTGGGTACCTAGGGTAATCCATATCACTTTTTCCTACATCTAATGAGATTTCCCGTGTCCCTATTTTTAGCATAGGAGAGCTACACAAACATCACAACTAATGAGTAATGAATCACAGTATCAGTCAGATGTTGGCATCACAAACCACCCACAAACCTCAGTGACTCTCGGCAGCAAACGTTCATTTCTTACTCATTGGTCGGTGCCCTGGCTGAGCTGTCTCCGCCTCAAGTTCCCTCTGCTCTTTGTGTCCCTCACTCTGGGACCGGTAATCCCCTGGACAGACGGCGGCTACCCCATGACAGATCACAGCTGCTCCAGAAGCCAGGTCAAACTCTGCAGGCACATTTAAAGCCTCACTCACAGCACATCTGCTAATATCCTGGATATCTTTCCATGTCTGTATAAAGAGTTTTATCTCTTTTTAACTACTGCATAGTATTCTGTAGCAGAGGAATGCCATCATTTGTCAAGTCTCTTATTATTGTGTCTTTGGATTATTTCCAATTTTCCCCTATTATATGTGATGCTGTGCTAAACATTGTCGTAGCTAAATTTTTATCTGAATTAACCACTCATTGTTAAGAAAAGAAAAAAAAAACACCCAGAAGTGGGACTTCTAGATCAAAGCACAGAAACAATTATTTTCAAAAGGATTTTCTTCTCAATGTTATCCGGCATTAAAAATCACAGCATCGGCGTTAGGCGGTTGGTTGGGGATGTGAGGATTTGAGATACTGACCGCATATATGTGGGTAGGTAGACATGAGAGAGGACGAGAATAGAGGAGGGGAAAGAGAAGGAGGGAGGGAAAATGGGAAGTGAGAACCACCCAACTCAATACAGAATAACAGACACTTCATCAGAATTCCTGGTTGTAGCAGGAAACCCGCCTGAATAGCCAACTGTACCCTTGTTGACGTGTAAATGAAATAATAAACCAAACCACTCCAATCAGGACATATCTAAATGTTGCAAAACTTCAGTAATCTTCTATGATACTTAGAAATGTACAGCTAGTGAATGATTGGGCCTAACAATTTTTAACTACAGTCTATTAACTTGACCTCCACTCCCCAACAGGTCATCGAGAGCCGTGGTTCTCAAAGGGGTAGGTGGGTGTTATAGTTATCTATTGCTGTGTAACAAATCACCCCAAAACATAGTGGCTTAAAACAACAGTTGGTTATTAACGCTGATGGTTGTGCGGGCCAGGTGTTCTCAGGTGAGCAGCTCTCACTGTGCCTCTCCTACAGCTGCGGTCAGATCTTAGCTGGGGCTGAATCCTCTGAGAGATCAGCGGGGTTGAATGTCCAAGACGGCTCCCTCACGGGACTGGCAGTTGTTGGCTATGAGCCCAGCTGAATGAGCCAAACTGAGTGGCCAAATGTGGCCTCTCCTTACAGTTCGCGACCCCCACAGCGTGGTGGCTCCCCTCACAGATGCGGTGTCCTGAGGAGGTTTATCCCAGGAGTCCCAGGTGGTAGCTGCAAGGCTTCTTATGATCCGATGTCAGAAGCTCCAGAACATGTCTTCCACCTTCCTTTGTTTCGCTGAATCGTTCAGGCAACGTTTCCAGAAGCAGAAGGAGGAGAATTAGATGCCGACCTCTTGATTAGGGGCAGCAAGTCACACGGCAGAAGAGAGTGTGGGATGCAAACTACTATCCTGGCGTCTTTGGAAAATGAAATCTGCCACCGTGGGGGAGTTGGGGAGAATCCTCTGAAATGGTTAACTAGTTTTTCATATGTTTATGTCTTTCTCTGAAGAGAATCCTAAATATTAAGAAGCTCCTCAAAGGAATCTGTGACCAAAATAAATAGATAGATAGATAGATAGATAGATAGATAAAACAATCACTAATCTAGGTAGATTATGGTGTGTTACATAATTAAGTTTCCTTTATACCCTAATATTCCTTTTCAAAGATATTTAATCTCTGTCACTGACTTGGAATTATTCAGCATCTAGCTATGATTCAATAAGAAATTCATGCAATTAAATTTTTTAAAAAGATGTCAGATAATTCTGTCAGTGTGACTACAAGTTAAATAAAACCGGATACACATAAGCACACATACACGTACATAAACATGTTCTGAATTTTAAACAGGGGAGACTGATTAAGTAGAGTTTGTATTTCGGGCTGCTGTTGCTGTTGGAGCTACCCATATTTGATACTTCAGAGAGCTCTAACAGACTATTAATATTCTACACACCGTTCCGGGAACATTTCTTTTCAGATGCCCACAGCACAGTCCTTACAGTGCACAATGATTTCCACCACACAGCCTGAGATCTGACTGCTTTTATCGGAGCGTATGTAACTAAAACTGTTATTATTGGTCACAAAATTATCTGGGTTTTATTACAGCATTGGACTCTGCGACCCCTCAGAATCCTTGGCTGCCTCAGATAGGCTCCATTTTTAGTAAGTGCTTTTTCTGTTTATGCCCCTCGACTTGCTGTTAGTTTCATGAATTTATGTCCTCTGGGTTTCAGTCGTGGTGGGAAGGGGAGGGCAGAGGATTTGGGAGGGGAGACAGGAATCCCCAACTAGCTAAACCCTCCACAAGAGGTTAGGAGGAACCCTATACGCCAGTCAGCAGGCCAACCGGAGTCCTGTGCCGGAATACATGTGAAAATTCAAGATGTGCAATGACCTAACGGGGGAATTCTGTGCTGCTGAGATTTCTAGGTCTCTTACGACTTTTTTTTATCTGCACGTTCACCTCCACTCTCACCCTGTTGCCAAGCATCGCCTTCCTAAGGAGACTGGGTCACTTACTCTTTAACATTCTGAACTCTGCAGACTTTTGCTACATGTTTCCCATTTTCCATGTTCGTGTGACCCGGAAGTTAAGAGATACAGGCTTGATTAGATTCAGGGCTAACATTTTTGCCATGGACACCTCACAGGTGATCCTATGTCCTTCTTATGACATCACACCAGGAAATACATTCTGGCTATTTGCCTTCAAAGATCCTGATTGAACAGTAGATTGAGATGGTGACTGTCTGATTCTTAGCTGTAAAGTGTGTGTGGGGGGGAGGGGGTGAACTTTTGGCTCTCTTGGAATAATCTTCAGTTTCTCATTAATATTTTGCTTCCTAGTTCTAGCTTCCATAAATGTTTATTACATGAATTGGTTATTTCATTAGATGTAAAATGATGAATTTTTCTAATTTTATCATTTCTTCTACATTTACTAGCTGGAATACTTGTGTAAGAAAACTTTCCCCCATTAACTAGGGCTATGCTATAACATTTTAAAAATAGAGTTTTTACATGAAAAGCAGATCAAGACTTATTTTTTCCATTAATTACTAATTTTTGGAGGACGAGTCAATAAACTGTCTCTAATTGTGATAAATTATGTTTGTTACTTCGGCTTTCTCTTTTGAGTTTCATTATAAATTCAGGCATATGTATTTAGTAATTGTGTCTCAGTCAATTGCCATCATTTTTCTTGTTAATGGTAAAATTGTCCATCTTGATAGCCAGCATCCAAGATGATCTAGTCTTGGTTTGTCATTTGTCACTCAAACACGGAACCAGATCTCGCCAAGAATCCCTGGTTCCTTTGGTCGGGAATGGTAGTCAGAGACCACAGTTTTGGCATTAACATTCTCATTATCACTGGGTTGTCATTGTTACTGGGGCTTTTCTGTGGGCAGAACTATGGTATTTTAATATTTTAAACTTTAACAAGTTCATATTCACAATCGAAATATATTTGACTCTTTAGTACCCCAAATTCAAATTTCAAATATTCAAATAGTTTAAATTTAATCAAAAGTAACCAACTGATAATTGTCAAATCATTATATCATACAGCTGAAACTAATACAACCCTGTGTCTTGATTGTACCGGAATTTAAAAAATAAATAAATAAAAATTTTGGAAGTAACCTATTGGGTTTTTTTAAGGCTTATATTTCTATCTTCCTTCTCAGTGAACGTGATGGTTCTTGGCAATATTATTAACAGAATTGCAGCATTAACATACTTATTTGTAAGTATACTATCATAACTTTAAAGTATCAATATGATATAGTATAATGAAGTGTAGTAGTATCATTAGTAAGAATCCGATCCTGAGTGAAGGTGAGCATTTCTTTGCGCTTTTGCAAGACGATATTCCAGGAAGGACACGGAGGATCCCCTGTGTCCCCAGAACCCGACGGACCCGAGTGTAGGCGACGGCTTCTCTCTCGAGGCCGGGAGGGGTCTAGCCAGGCGGGTGGTCAGCCCGGCTTCAGGGAGCCCTGCGCCCCCGACCGCGGCCCGGAGAGGAGCGGAGACAAGGCCCGAGAGGAGGAGAGGAGGGGAGCGGGGTCCGGCGGCCTGTGGCGACGGCACAGCCAGACGTCTCCGCTCGGGCCGGCCCGGGCCGCTGGGTGACCGGGACCAGGGGAGGCCGCCCCGGCCGCAGGCTCCGAGGACCGGGAGACGCGAGGCTCCCGTTGGCCCGTGGGTGCGGCGGCGGCGGCGGCGGGCCTGGGGCGGCCGGACTCGTCCCCGCGGCGATGGGAGGGCTCGAAGCGGTTTGAAAGGCGTCAACCGGGAGGATGAAGCGCCTCCTCGCTGCGGCCCCGGAGCCCTCGGAGCGCCTCGGCGGCCGCGCGGGCCGCGGTCCACCTCCCTGGGCGGGTCGCGGCGCCCCGAGGGCAAGGGTCGCGTCCCGGGCGGTGCCGTCGGGCCTGGGCCTGCGAGCCGGGCCGGGAGCGCCGAACCGCGGGTCCGCTTCGGGCTGCGGGAGGCGGCGACAGGGACACCCCGGCGGGCGGCCCGGGGGAGGAGAAGCACCAGGAAACGCGAAGACGGGCCTCGGGCGTCCAGGTTCGCTGGACTCCGGCTTCGCTCCCTCCGCGACGCCGCGCCGACCGCCTCGCTCGCTTCCCCGCTCACCTTCCCGCGGCCGCTCTGCCCGCATCCGTCCTGCCCGCTCAGAAACGGAGACGGAACCCGCCCGGGCCGGCCCTCGGGCCCGTCTGACCGACCCGGCCGCGCTCGCGGGACTCCGGAGGGTCACCCGCGCCCCCGCCGCCCGCCGCGCGTGGAAACGCTCGGTCCGACCAGCGACGGCCCCCGGGGCTGTGTCTCACACTCTTCCAGCCCCTCCCCAACCCCTGACACACACACGGGTCGCTTGAAGCCGCGATGTCAGTGGCCGGTGCCGTCAGCATCCCAGGGCTTGCCAGAAATACTCGGTCCTACACCCGCGTGTGGATTCGGATCCACTCTGGCCCGACAGCAGTGGGGCCCTAGCGACACGGATGAAGGAAGCCCAAGGTTTGCGCTTCAAGGAAAAACGGTGTCGCCGCATGAGAAGAGCATCCAGGCTAGTCCCCGGACCCCGTCCGCGCCGTCCGGGCCTCAGACACTGGGGTACCAGCAGCCGCAGAAAGGAAGGGACCGCGGATACACGCACGTCGGGGCGGGGGGGACCTCGGAAGCACTGAAGGCGCTTGAGCGGAAGAAGCCAGAAACCAAAGGAGGGGACGGACAGAAATCAGATCAGTGCTTCTGTGCGGGAGGGAGAGGGATTGATTGGGAAAGGATTTGGGGGGGGATTTCTTGGTGGCTAAAACGTCTGTGACTTGATCGTACAGGAATGTGTGCCTCTGTCAATCTATCTAGTTATACATTCATGATCTGCGCTTTTCATGGTATGCACACGATATCTTAAAATTTCTGTCTCGAATATACCTACGTCGAGTGATGATAAATATTTTTACCCATTTTTTTTGCCAACTTGCATCTTCTAAAGGTATGCAAAGGGCAAAAAAAAAAAAAACCTTTTCAAGATAGAAAATGAAACAAAAAAGATAGAAAATGATTTAACATAGTGCTGAAAGATGGCAGGCACTCAATAAAAATGTATTGATACCTAATAACCACCATGCAAGAGTAGTTCATCGTATACGTTTGTTTACGAGATGCCTCCTTTCAGCCCAACATTATGGTCAATTTCAGCAGTATCTACAAGATTAAAATTTCCCAGCCCTATACAAATATTTTTAGTAATCCTCCATTCCATCAATCCCGTTATACAGCCTTTTCATGGGAGCGCAATAAATAAAATCAATACCTTTTATTACTTCACCACCAGAAACTTACTACACCCAGATGCAAAGGCGTAAGGCTGCTGCCCCCCTCGAGGAGTTTTTTATGAGGGAAGCATACTGTTATGATTTGGTCCGAATAAGGAAAGTTACCTTTGAATCATAAGAAGTATTTCTTAGGTTGAAGAAGTATATAGAAGGGCTATTGGTCCCCTATGTCTGATCTCTAGCCAGATAAATACAGGGGGAAAAGTCAGCTTTCTTCAAAAGAAATAAAATTTCCTGTAAAATATATACTGGATGAGTTTTATGTTTCTATAATAAAAAGTATGCACCACCAAGTCTCGGGCAAATTGGACAAATGGCTCAGTAAGACTTATCTTTCTTAATTGTCCTGTGTTTCTAGTGGGAGTGGGTCTCATAATGGGTATGTGACTGTTTTCATTTATGATTTCACCCCCTTTGAGGACTATGCCCCCCCCAAAAAATCAAAGAACCAACCACAGAAAAATGCAAATAAAACTAAAGTTTCAGGATAAAAGATAATTTACAGTTAGATTATGTATCCACAATGCTGAAGATACCAGTTTAAAAACATTCCTTACCAATGGGAACTCCTCTAAATATTTTCAATTGTTTTGTCCCTAGAAAATTCACTTATAGAAAAGAAATAAACAATAAAACATTATAGGACAGCTATTACTGGAGAAATATGATTTTCTTTTTCAATTTCTAAAGGATAAAAAAATTTCTAAGGGTAAAAAATAGAAATAATGAAAAAAGTAAGGACAATTCAAAAACTGGGAAAAGTTTTAAATCCCTCAACCACATATAAAAATTTTCATTTTGTTATAAAAGAATTAGAACTTTAACAATTCAAACTCTATACATTCCCGTGATTCTCCAAGTGTGATTCCCCCAACCAGCGGCACCAGCTTCCTCTGGGGTCTTGTTTTAAAAGCGCATTCTGAGGGCGCCTGGGTGGCTCACTCATTAAGCATCTGCCTTCGGCTCAGGTCATGATCCCAGGGTCTTGGGATTGAGTCCCACATCAGCCTCCCCACTTGGCAAGAAGCCTACTTCTCCTTCTCCCACTCCCCCTGCTGTGTTCTCTCTGGCTGTGTCTCTCTCTCTCTGACAAATAAAAAAATAAATAAAATCTTTTTAAAAATAAAAATAAAAATAAATAAATAAATGTGCATTCTGAGGCCCAACCCACGCCTACAGAGTCAGCAGCTTGGGGGGCAGAGCTCAACCATCTCTGTTTTCCCAAGCCCTCCAGGTGGAAAACCACTGATTTATTCCCAAAACATTTATGGAGTACCCATTGTGTGCTGGACTCTGAGAAAGGCACTGGGGACACAAAATAAGGAATTAACACGATCCATTGTTTCATCAGCCACAAAGAGAAAACATTGGCGAGGAAAATCATTTTCTTTACAGGAAGATAGGAGATATCCTGGCTACAGCTGGGTCAGGCAGAACTGCCAAGAACACCGAGGAGTTTTTCTGAGGTTGGGGCAATCGTGCTGAGACCGAATTACCTGACAGGCCTTGTCCAGACCTCTGGGATCACAAGCTCCTGGAATAGGGCTCGGGAAAGCTATATTTTTCCCATTTCCTTCCGGTAACTCTGGTGTTTACCAGGGTTCATAACGATGCTGCTGCGGGGCCGTCTCGGGCTCTGAGCTCGCACTACCTCCCTTCTGGCAGCCCCTCCGGGCGTGGGCTGTGGATCACCCACACCAAAGCACCTCCGGGAGGGGGAAATGTGAGCTCACTGACCTGTAGAACACAGACCCCCAGACCAAACCACTGCGTCAGAATCTTCGGGGACAGGCCTCAGGAATATGCCCCTCCTTTTTTTTTTTTTTTAAACAGATTTTCAAGTGATTTTTAAGCACACAACCATGTGAAGCTCACTGCCTTGTGGCTCTCCCCAAGGAGCTACTTTTCAGCTCACCACCAGTCTAGTCTCCAGTGGTCTCCTCTCAGAAAATGTCCCTCCCCTTCTTCTGTCTCTGGATGTGTGTGGCGGACAAATAATGGCCCCTCAGAAACGTCCACATGCTAATCCTCAGAATCTGTGAGTCTTACGTGGCAGGAAGGACTTTACAGACACAGTGAAGATGCTCGAGGTGGGTGATTCTCCTGGATTATCGGGTTGAGTTCAGTTCATGACAGAGCTTCTCTCAAGAGGGAGGCTGAGCCATCGGAAAAGAGAAGTGACCGAAGAAAGAGAGGCCCAGAGTCGGAGTGAACTTTTAAAGGCGCCCCACTGCAGGCCTTGGAACTGGAGGGGGGACCACAAGCCGAGAGATGCTGATGGTCTTCAGGAGTTGAAAAAGGCGAGGACACAGATTTCCCCCAGAGCCCCCTGAAGGCATGTAGCCCTGCCCACACCGTGGTTTGGGTCCAGCGGAAACCCATCTCAGGAGTCTGACCCTGTTTGGGGTTATTTGTTATAACGGCAATAGGAAACTCATACGATATGCAGAAGATCTGGAAGGGAAGATAATATAGGGACAAACAGCACCATTACTGAAGAGAAGCTTGCCTCATGTGGAGATTCTAACACGTAAGAGATGGCACACCTAGTCTTCCCTTGGAATTTATTTTTATCAAACAATTTCTTTGACCAGAGGTCTTAATTAGACTTAAGGTTACAGTGATCATAATAAACTATTTCAGAACCTTAAAAAAAAAAAAAAACCACTCGGTTTTGGCACTTAATGTTCGTGCCTCATAGCCAAATATTTCTCTCTTCCTCACATCTACACACCCTGTTTTTATTATCAGGAACATTCACTGTTTCCAAACAATGTCTAACTACTCATCTGTCAGACACTACTCAATTCAGATTTTATGACGTTAAACCACAGTTTTCTGTTGAGACCTACATGACCAGGAACTTAGATTACCTACCTATATACTATTTTTGTTCCTTTTTTAAATAAACTGCAAAGCACTGCTACTTTCTAACACACAGCCTTAACCCAACTGCTTAATGTCAGAGAATCTCTAAAATAATTGTCTTTTAGGGGGATATATTTTTTTTATGTTATATGCCCCCAATAGTGGCTCTAATCTGTTCAGAAACTCTGATACATGACCTGATGTATTTACTCATTTTCAACCTCGATTTGATTGCTGTATGTACGGAAAGATACTTTACTTTGGATTGTAGCACCTACCAACAAGTATCATAAATCTCTTAAGCAAATGTTTTTGTAACACTGTAAGAAAGAGCTATTCGAGTCACATTTACTTCTCCCAGGCTCTGTGATGTAAAAATTCCTTAAATATTTACGGCTGCATATAAAGGAAATTTATAAGTTCTTTCTGCCTTTACTTGCTGGTAGGAATCTAGCCTCCAAACAGTTTCTTTTCAGTTTTTTGTGTTGTTTTTTTTTTTTCAGGTAACTGTGAAGGGTAAGACCAGAAGGAGGGACCCTTACTCCAAACCACATCTGACTATTTTAGCTTATTTTGTTAAAAGACCCTAAGGATCCACTTATTGTATCGTAGAGTCGAGTCTCCTCCAGAACACACACCAGATTTTATTTATGGTACCGTGTATTAATTAAAATTAGTCCGCAGAAAAAATTAAATGAAGGTGAATTATAAGATTTTCTTCATCAGTGTCAAAGAAATTAAAATATAAAAATATATGTGAAATGGGTTACTTAAAAGCAAATGAGTTACATACATGACCATAAATTTAACTACTTTCCAACTGGCGGGAGGAAATCTCTAAATTTAGTTAAATTAATGCACTCATACAAACATATCAAAGGCATGAAATTTTAATCTGATTTTTATTTTATTTTAACATGACAGATTATTTCCAAAATGTATATGTCTTTGTTGCTATTGTCTTGGTAAGATATGGTGGCTGAAAAAAATTCACCTATTTTAGAAAAAGTGAAAGTTGGTATTTTCCACCCTTATACCCCCATGTTTTTGTAAGCATAAATGGGCCCATATTTTACCCATAAATACCATACTTTAACTGCATGTTTGTTGTTGTTGGATAGTTTTCCACATAAATACATTAAGATTTCCATGGTAAAATCACAGTTGTGGGCCATTTCAGTGTTTGGATATAGTCTAATGTATTTAACCAATCCCCTATTGATAGACATTTAAATTGATTTCAATTATTCATTATTGTAAGCAAATTTGCAAGAAACAACCTTCTAGCACGTATTCAATTTTTTTGTTAGAGTCAGTTCCTAGGAGTAGAATTGCCAGGTAAGAGAATACAAACACTTGAAGCTTTGATATCTGATACTAGATGTCTCCAAAAAGGTTAAGCTGAATTTCACTCTATGGTATAAAAGTGCCATTTTCCTCTGTGTTCACATGCAGATTTAAAAAAATATATATTGAAATAAATAATCATAAAATTTACTTGTTTTAAGCACACAATTCATTATTTTTTTTAACTAAATTAACGGAATTGTTTAACCATCTACCACAACCCGGTTTTAGATTTCCAGCACTCCCCCAAGACCCGTCATGCCCATCTGTAACCATTCCTCCCTCCCAACCCAGTACCAGGCAACCACTAATCTACTTTTTGCCTCAATAGATGTGTCTTTTTTCCCATTTGTCATACAAATGGAATCATACCATATGTGGCTTTTGTGTCTGGCTTCTTTCACTTAGTGTAACATTTTGAAGTTCATTCATCTTGTCGCATGTATCCATACTCCATTCCTTTTTGTTGCCAAACAGCATTTTTTATAATTATCCACACACCAAAAAACAAAACCAAAAACAAACAACAACAAAAACAAAAAAACAACTTCCATTCAGAAAAGGGAAGGTTCCGGACCCAGTAGTCACTAGTCTACAGCAGTTGTGCTGGGTCAGAACTCACTTGAGGGTGGAGAAGTGCTTCCCCTTGACCTTGATTCTGCTTTCTGTTAGAAGCCTGTGTCCATTTTCCTCCGTGGTAGCTGGTTTTGCCCTCTGGGAGGTTTTTCCCGGCCCACCTCCACGTTGGTCGTATTTACAGTGGGAATGGAGACTTTCTCCAGGGGACCAGTTTTTTCAGCTTATTTGTTGCTTACGCAGGCTTGGGGGGCCAAGGCTGATTTTAAGGCTTAAGCATGCAAAGACATTTTTAACCCAGGCTTATGATTTCTTTGGCAATATGTTTTTACTTAAACGACTTCTAATTCATTCGCTTCCACTCAGTTCCGCACGCCAGGAACCCCACCCAAAGTTCTTTCCTAAATATAATTATTAATCCTGGTTCCTTTCCTTGCTATCTCACCTCATGCCTCTCTCACATACTTACACGACTTAATGCCGGCAACCTTGAGATCATGTGGGAGCCCAAAGAAAGAAGACTATGCCCTTATTCCGGTCTTGGTTGCTGGGCCATCACTTAAAGGCATTTTCAATCATAGTTCCTATTGTTTGGGGTCTAGAAACGGTTAGCTTTCCAACTTGTTGATGTTCCAAATTTCTTCTCTCCAAATTTCTTTTTATTTCTACTTGAAAATCATGTAGCTACTAACAGACTGATTTTTTTCTTCTAACATCCTCTTAGTAGAAACTAGTAACAACCAACACACTACAAAATTCTGTTTTCCAGTCTCTTTCTCTGAAACTGCAGATGCAGAGAGTGCGTGATCTACCCTTGAGCTACTGCCAGCAACAGGTTTAACACGTATATTATTACTGCGGTACATGGGTCTGCATCGTCCCATCCTCTGACACAGGGTCCTCACCACCCAATGCCAATTCTACATACTTTAGGGTTTTCGGAGAGAGCTGTATCTTGTACCTCCAATTTATTAAAGAGTTAGTTGTTCCTTGTACCTCCAAAGCCAACATTCCCATTAGTTAAGATTATACTAACGCTAAAATGAACACCCCCCCAAATATTAGTCACTTAACATAATATAATTTTATTTCTCACATATAATATCCATTAGAGACAGTGGAAATCAAGGGTATTCTGTTCCACAATCCTTCAGAAAGAGGCTGACAGATGCTCTGCTCTCAACTGCCTTCCAAGCTCACCTTGCATTGACATACCGTCAGCAGATGAGGGAGGAGAGGTTTGAGCATCGTTGAGAGGTGGTTATGGGCCACACCGGGAATGTACATCATTCCGTCGGTTCTGCCCACATTCCTGTGGAAAGAATTGTTTCTTGAGTTCACACCTAACTGCAAGGGAAACTGCGAAATATATTCTATCTTTGTGCCCAGGAGGAAAATCAAACAAGTCTGGCAAACAACTAGCCAGTGTCTGCCCTCGCATCACATAAAACATTTAGCCTTGGACTCAAGAATTTCAGTGTTAAATGATCTTTGGTAAGAAAATACTCCAAAACACAAAATGTTTATTCCGAAGTCACTTAACATCCAGAAACAAATATACAAATAAATAGAACATTAAAGGTACAGCCCATTTATGTAATGGAATATTACATAGCAACTAAAAATGTTTTTATTAAAAAATTTAGTTATATAGGAAAATCTTTCTGATATGATATTTTAAAAAAAGAACATTTGTACATATAACATGATATGTATGTTTTTTAAAGAGACCAGTATAATTACTTCAAGTAAATGTGCAAAAATCTTAACACCCATAATCTGTATGATAAGATTATAGATTTGTCATTTTTTTCTTTTTATGATTATTCATATCCAAATTACCCTTTATTATCAGAAATAAAATACACATTTTTCTATAATGTAATAAATTCATAGCCATATCTAGGTTTTCTAATACTCTAAAGACCTTAAATATCACTATATTTAATGAATTCAGGAAAGTAACATATTAATAAGATAAATATCCTTATTCTTTTTAATATAAGAAATTCATATTATCATTATTTAATTAGAAATATAATCAGAAAAATACCTTGAAATGAATAAGGTGAAGAGGGTTAAATAATGTCTTTAGAGATCACCTACTGTAGGAATGCAATTTTTAAAAAAGGTTTTTCACTTATTTATTTGTCAGAGAGAGTGAGAGGGAGCACACGAACAGGGGAAGCTGCCGGCAGAGGCACAAGCAGGCCCCCGCTGAGCAAATAGCCCCACACGGGGCTTGAACCCAGGACTCTGGGATTATGACCTAAGCCGAAGGCAGATGCTTAACGACTGAGCCACCAGGTGTCTCAGGAATGCAATTTTTAACTTCCACTTCCCTACTTACAGTGCCTTCTGTTTTTTTGTTTTTTTTAAATGTGTTGCTTGTTGCAAAATGTCCACATCCATTTCCAAAAAGCATATCTTCCCTCTCTCTCTCTCTCCATTCCTGCAAAATATACCCATAAAAGCGGATTCAACTGAGTATTGCCAGATGGTGTCTATCATTCATCAAGGTTTTCAGCAGAAACTTATTTTGAGTATGTCCACCTGCTTCCACGTCAGAGGCGGACAAACAAAAAAACGTACCCAAATCACTAGGTGTATTGTCACACTGTTGGGTTCTTAGAGTATAGGATGGATGGTGGCCTCATTTCATGAACAGTTTCTGTCAACACCTGGCTAATTTCAGATTCTCCGTAATCAGATATTCCCAAATCTCAGAGATCCGCCCGAAATGAAGCTCTTATTCTCACCTGTGTGTCCTATAGGTAGTACCGCATCTATCGATTGCCATCGAGTTAAGGGCTGTTGACTTTTCTGTTCACATTGAGGGTTATTTTTATGTTAGCGTGATTAATGCCCATCTCTCTCAGCCATTGTGGAGCTAAGACTATTTGTTTGCATTTTTGGTTAATTAACCTACATGACTCACTATCTCTATTCCCAGCCGAATGTGCTCCCACGGGAACTTGTCAACATACGCACAAGATCTTGTGAAAAGAAACCAGGAGGTGGTGTAAAACATGGTGCATTCATGCTTTCTTAATAGAAAAATAGTTTGTACTAAACTTTTTTTTACTTAGAACTGAATTCATAGCATTCCGTCTCCTCACTCCCACTCTGGTGTTTATATGGATTATTTTCTATTTTAAGTTGTATTTGTCATTTTTTTCCTATTTCAGAAAGAGGAAGGCAAAACTGTAAAATCCAGATATCTTATTAATACCTTTATGATTATTCCCATGTATGAATATATTTTATCTGTTTTCTGACAATGGTTAATGTACGTACAGTGGGTAACTGTGATTGGTGAAAGTCTTACAGAGGTACTAACACAATTCTGGAATCTAATCTTCAATATTTTTGCCAGGGATTATGCAGAAACTTATAATTATGTTTTACTTCGGATTTACCCCATCTTTACTTTATCTCATATTAAAGTGTAATCAAAATCAGCCTGTTTCCATTCGGTCGCAAATCCCCTTCTTAAAGCACTATTCAAAAGTCTCCCCAATTTTCATTTTCTCTGTCTTTCCTATTATATTAAATCCTGATATCTGAAAATTGAACCATATAGTAGCATTACCATGTTCTTTTAAAAATACAGATCATATCTATTCTTCCTGTATTTTTACATTATAACTGTGTTTTTTTTTTAAATCCTTGGCAGGTCGCAATTAGATTTCTAGTACGCCATTGTATTAGAGTAAATACCATTATTACGGTGGAAATAATTTACCCCGCACAGCGTACTGTTCAAATAGTCTGCTGAGATGCCCCGATAGCAGATGCCATTCCCATCCTTTAATTATAATTTTAAATCATTCCTGGTTTACCATTATTTCAGGAGATTAATTATTTTTATTCCAAAATTCAGAAATCATCTGGGTTTAATAATGTTTATTAACAAGAATTGTAATATCCCATTGCTTTCTTTTCCCTCCCTCTAGAACAGTGGGAGTAACTTTATTTTTCTCAAACTGTCTGACCCATAGAATGCAAGACATCCTGTGGAGCAACAACCCAGGTTTATCATTAGTTGCTGGACGCATGCATGGGATTAGTTGTTATCCGCATTCCATCTAGTTAGAGGTCACCACGTTAGGAGTCGCACGGTCACATACAGGGAGCCTCCTTTGTCTAGAGCTCGTCTGTACACACACTGGGCAATGAGGCCATGATCCTTACACCACAAACGAGACTTCAAGCATGTGTTTAACAAACAAATCTGTATGAGGATGAGAGTGCGGACCCTGCGAGGGCAGGGCCGGTATGCATCAGGCTTCTCATTAAGTCCCCACAATGCACTGGTACCTCGCAGCTGCGCTTTAAACATACACTGACTGAGTGAACGTGCTCATGAATGGCCCTCCCTGGTTCCAGGGCTCAGTTTTCGTCCCTCTTGCTGTGCATGGAGACAGCTTTCGTTAAGGTTTAATTCAATCCCAGCAAGTCAGTGAGAGCCACGGAGGGGAGGACGGACTCTAGCTCCCGCTCTGCTCCTCCTCTGTGATTCGGGCCAAGGTATTTTCTCTCTCACAGCTGTAATCATTTTATCTATACATTGGGCAAAATAAGGTCTAAATCCCGGATTTGTTATAAAAATCAAGTGAAGCAATATTTGTAAAGTGCCTACTACCTGATCCGATGTGGACATTCATGATCATTAGGTTTGGGGAGTAAATCCTGGTAGCCACATACGCCAGTCAGCAACGGCCACATCGTAACCACAGTATCTCAGTGGCACCAACAGTAAACACTCGTGTCTTCCCGTGGGTCCATTGCCGTGGCTCCGCCGTTGGTCGGCCAACTCTTGTGTGGCGGGTTGGGTCCAGGTCTGGTCCCTGTTTCTCAGATTCCCTGTCCCAGAGCACCACCTAAAGCATGTTCTTCTCATGGTCTTGGCCAAGATGACTGAGGGCAAGCCTCCTGCCCACGCATATTTTAAGCCCCTGCTTCTGTCATGAACATTAACATCACATTGTTCCAGGATTTTTTTCTCTATTGGTGCCAACTGTTCTTGGTGTCACACCGCTTCAAAGAATGAAGAGGTAGCCTAGACAGAGTGGTGGGAAGCAAAACAAGATTTATTGAGCGATAGCAAAGTGACACTACAAAGCTTCCAGGGAGGGAGGGAACCTGAGAAGGTTCTAGTGCAGTTTCTAGGGCTGGGGGTTTTCAGGGGCTTGCTAGCCAGCGGCTTCAGTCTGATTATCCTTCCCTGTCGTTGTCATCTGATCAGGTGTCACCCAGTGGGTTTTTGTCACCTATCTATCATGTGGGAAACGATGGAGGGCTCCTTCCAGGGGGGTGTAAAATCCTTGCAAGGGTGGTTTCCTCTGGGGCGGGGAGGGGCTTGTCCCTGCCTGCCTGTCTTCCAGCATCCTTCATCAACGCTGGCTAACGCATGTCCTGTGACCATCCCAAGGTCAAAGCATGGGGAAGTATATGCCTTACAAGAGGGTGGGGGAGGTGAGAGTTAACGTTTTTGAGCAAAAATCAGTCTAACCCATCTCCAGTAACTCCGGCTGGGTGAGGACCATCTTTTCTCCCACATCCTTGCCAGCAGGTAGGACGATGCGAGGTACATCTGTCTCCGATGGAGTAATGCAGGCAAACGGGCACAAAAGCCGTCAAAGCAACTGTTCTGTAAGCTTGACAAGGTCCCAGGCCTCTACCCTCTCGGTATTCTGGTGGCTCCTTGAATGAAAGGTTTATTTCTGGGGGCGGGGTTTATCTGACTTTTCAGTAGGAGTCAACTGACCAAACTCTCCCGAATCTGAGCCCACTGGCTCGGTCAGGAAGTCGACCTTGCCGTTCTGAAGGCTGCAGCGACGGGGATACAAGCTTCTCTCCAGTGCAAGCAAGACCAGGAGTGCCCGCACATTTTAGCGAATCCACATTTCTTTATCCTTACTAATTTGATCAATGCATAGATCATTTCTCATAACAGAACATGTTTCTAGTAGTATCACCATGGAAAAAGTCTTTGGTGTTGATTAAAAATTAAGAAGAAAACTAGCTGAAAGCTTAAGTAGCTCCTCTGAGAGTCAGATCTCTGACTCGCGTCTCTCCGACGTTGGGTGACTGTTCCCGTAGTGTGTTCCTGATCAGGTCCTTCCAACCGTAACTAGCCATCTCTCGCGTGCACTCTGAAGGTGCTACTGCGCACGGAAACGGAATCATTGTCTATGTGGAAGTGTATTAAAGTGAGTTACCGACAACACAGCACCAGCCGATGTCCGCAAGAATGTTGATGAGGTGCTTTCTCCATCCTCCAGTTTACATTCAAATTCCAAGTCCCTGTTAGACGGTGGCTCTGGGATTTAAAAAAAAAAAAAAAAAAAAGCACATATAAAATAATCATTTGTTGTTTGGTCTAAGCGTTGCCAAAACATCATGTTAATCTTTTTTTTTTTTTTTTTTTGCATTGAATTCATTCTTTCTGCATCATAAAACCAAGGACAATAACATTGGGCTAATAATAAACGAAAATAGCAATTTTTTAGAAGACTTAATTTTTTTAAATTTTATTTTGTTTTTGTTTTTTTTTTTAAGATTTCATTTATTTACTTGATAGAAAGAGAGAGACAGCAAAAGAAGGAACACAAACAGAAGGAGTTGGAGAGAGGGAGAGGGAGAAGCAGGCTTCCCGCAGAGCAGGGAGCCCAATGCGGGGCTTGATCCCAGGACCCCAGGATCATGACCGAGCTGAAGGCAGACACTTAATGACTGAGCCTGGGTGCAGGCATCCCTGAAAATAGAAATTTAAAAACCATATCTCAGTTCATGACTCCCAGACTTTATTCAGCTTTCACTTAAGAATAAAACATTCAAGGGCACCTGGGTAGCTCAGTTGTTGAGCGTCTGCCTTTGGCTCAGGCCATGATCCCAGCTTCCTGGGATCGAGTCCAGCATCGGGCTCCTTGCTTGGCGAGGAGCCTGCTTCTCCCTCTGCCTGCTCCCCCTGCTCTCTCTCTCTCTCTCTCATTCTCTCTGGCAAATAAATAAATAATAAAATCTTTAAAAAAAAAAAAAAGAATAAGACATTCAAAATAGCATGAGAATTCTTTTTTTTCAGTCTTGTGACCAAACAAACTGGAGACGAGGGCAAGTGAAGCCATCGTAGTGACTCTTCTCCAGGTGGTCAGATCACTTCCCCTACAACAGCTTCCCAGAACGTCCCTGCCATCCCAAACCTCCGACGTGTAGAACCGTCCTTGATTATCCATTTATTTTAAGACGAGGCAGGGGGATGGCAGCTGTCTTTGAGTCTTTGAAGGGTTGTCAGGCCAAAGAGGGAGGAGAGGTATTTCCTGTATTCCAGAGGACAGATCCAGAACCCATCAAATCTAGAAGGAGGTAGCTGGACCCAACACGAGAGAAAGCCATGTAACAGCGACAGCAGTGTGAGCTGTAAATCCTGCCTTGGGCGGAGGGGCCTGTGTGACCACTGTCTGCCATATGGTTGAGAGGACACAATTAGGTGACCTCTAAGGGAGTTCTGCTGTTGAGATCCTATGAGTCCATGATTATAAGAAAAGAATCAAGGTTTCTCACTAGGTCAGTACCCGCCTATCCCCTGTTTCCTTTTCCTTATCTGCCTTCCCCTCCCCGTCTCATCAGAGTACAATTTCTGGCCAACAGCCTCTTGCATTGTTCGGTTTCAGACCTAAGACTTGGGACGCTCTGGGACGCTCGATGGCTCTACGTTAAGAGGCGTCTCCATTCCAAATGATTACACACATTTCTTTAGAAAGATAATTCCGGTAAGAAGCCTCAGCACGTTTCCTGTTCCTTCCCAGTTTTTAATTCCTTCACCAAAAATAGGGAGAAAATAAAATATAGCGCAAAGTTATAAGGAAGTAGCTTATTTCCTTTGTTTCCTTCTTCATTTACATTCCTCCCGAAAACTGACACATTTCTCTCATTTAGCAAAGCCATTGTCTGGCGCATGCAGAATTTGCTCTCAGAAACATAAAATGTTTTAGAGATTTTTATGCTTAATATACACTTAAAATACTTCTGTGCTCTCTCTTCAATAAATTCCTTCTGTTGGTCGCACTTACAGACACCTTCGGGTGACTGAAAACCCAGTGGCGACTTTATGATATACAGAAACAACAATGTTGTGAAATGACTAGAACTGTGCCTTTTTGTAATTTCTAAACTGTTAACTCCTTCAGATCACATGGACTTATTGAAATTTTGAAAGATACTGTTTTTCTAGTAATAATTATTACTTGAATCATCAAGAACACTATCCATTTATAGAAGCAAATGTCTAATACCAATCATTCATTTGTCCTTCAATTTTGAAGCATTACTTATAAACCCCAGGAAGGCTATCTCCTCTCGTGTGTGTGTGTGTTGGGGGGAGAATGTGTAGTATGTACGAATATGGAAGATCTTGCTAAAGCGAAAGAATCCCTGAAATGGGCGCACCACTCCGTTTGTGAATGCAAGTAGATTAATGTGTATATGTGTGTGTGTGTGTGACGTAAGTGTATACACGCATATTCATAAAAGTAGAACATATACATATATATTACATATGAATATAGTATATAGTATGTATGTGTATATTATATATTACATACTCTACACACACAGATACACACACACCCAACAGTGAGCCTGCTATATGCATAGCATTCTACTATGAGTACATTTTTAATTCTGCAAACTTCTCTCAGAGAATCCAAACTCTCTAATTAGATAAATCATTGAATTCCATATTTTATGCAGTGACTGTACAACACCTATTTTCAGACAGACCATTGTCAACAGATTATGACTGAAAAACATCACCTCGCCCATCTTTTTACCCAGTCTGTAGGTACTCTTTGTGTTTGGATCTCTGGAGAGTGTATTGTCAATAGTCCTTGCAAGGCTTTGGGCTTAGAAGCCAAGGGATTCTGTTGCAAAGTTATCTAAGCTAATGTGTTCATTCATGAGACAAAAAAAAAGCTTGAGGGGTTCCTAGGTGGCTCCGTAGTTAAGCATCTGCCTTTGGCACAAGTCATGATCCCAGGGTACTGGGATCAAGCCCCACATCGGGCTCCCTGCTTGGTGGGATGCCTGCTTTTCCCTCTCCCACGCCCCCTGCTTGTGTTCCCTCTCTCGATGTATCTATCTCTGTCAAAAAAAAAAAAAAAAAAAAGCTTGAGACTTCTGGTAAATAGACGTTTTAGTTTATAGCTTCTGGCAGAACTGAATGAGTCTACTTCAACTTCCCCATTTCCTCCTTAACAAGTGATAGGCTACGATGAAAATTAGTCTTCAGCGAAATTCTGCCAAATTCTTAAACTTTTATTAGCAAATAGGCACAAAAATAGTCAACCTCAACTGGTAAGTTTGGGGAAGTTCTACTCTTTGTTTTCAGACACACCCACAGACACGGTGCATGAAAGGTTTACTCCAAGGTCAGTGCCATGCTGTTCTAATGGTGAGAATGGCAACATTCACCTCTCACGTCATATTGATTATGCAATAGTGCTCTGTGAAGTGGGGAACCCAGGATAAGTGAGCTCGACACTTGAGGGCTTCTCCAAAGGAATTTTGGGTAGCTGGGCTTGCCCGATTCCCGTGAATGTTCATGCAAGAGTGGTTGGACTCGAGGGTCACATGTATGTTACACATTACCCATTGCAGCAGTAAAAAGTTATTTCTCGTGTTTCTTACGCTAATTAGCAAATCCTCCCGTGCAGATTTCCACAGCAATAATTGAAGAGCTTGGTAGTCACGACTAGAGGATGGGCTGCTTCAAATGCTAACTAACTACTGCTAGGCTATAAATGAAAAGTTAATTTCATTTATATGCCATACTACTTATCCTGAAGTAATTTTAAAGTAAAGTTTCACAAAGATGATGTAATAATCTAATGCCCAATTCTGGAATGCTGTAGTCTTTTATCTACTTTCACGACAGCTAATTGAATAACATTGAAATCTCAAGACTACATCAATATGAGGCAAAAGGCTGAGGTCAAGTGTCCGCTTTCTCCATCCCCTACTTTAAACTCAGTGTCCGAAACTAAAGGAAAAAACAGCATCTCTTCTGATGTTTTTGCCACCACAATCTTCCCATCTGTCCAGACCAGGTACTTGGAATTCGGCCTCACTGGCATATTCTCAATCAAACAAACGAGCGTATTGAGGTGGTCGCTGTGGTGTGTTGAATGGTGACCTCCAAGAAGTTATGTCCATGTCCTAATCCCCAAGCATGTGAATGTGGCCTTATTTGAGAAAAGAGAATATAATGAAGTAAAGGAACTTGAGATGAGTTCATCCTCGATTATCTGTGTTGTCCCTAAATTCAACTAAATTCAACTGACCTTATAAGAGAGAGGCAGAGAGAGATGTGACAAGGAAGATCGGGAAGAAGGAGGCCATGAAGAAACACAACCACAAGTTGAAGAATGCCTAGAGTCACCAGAAGCTGAGCAGCAGGGAAGGATTCTTGCCTAAAGCCTTTGGAGGGAATTCAGTCTTGCCAACAGCTTGATTTCAGGCTTCTGGTCTCCATCTCTGTGAGAGACTACATTTCTGTAGTTCTAAGCCATCAAGCTCATGGCAGCAGCCCATGAGACCAATACAGTCACCAAATCCTCTTCAGACTATTTTTTTTAAATATCCTTGAGTCTATCCTTTTACCTCTATCGCATGTCACTGACATAATTCAGACTGTCAGTAATTTCAAGAAATTTCGATTGACAGGAAAAGGAGTCCACAGGTAGTGGCAAAGACAAACTTGTAGTCTTGAGTTTTCATGGGGCCTCGTCTTACAAACCCTATGCTGTGTACCCATTATCTGCCCAAACTGAGAACTTCTGGAAATGGGAAAAATGCCAACATACCTGATGGTCATAATCAACTAACTTCCTTAACATACGTGGCAGTCAGTTAAGCTGCGCCCCAGAAACACAGCTTGTCTGACTCTACCTGAGTTTGAGAAACATCACCGGGTTCTCCTCTGTCCACTGAAGAAGAAAATGGTTTGCTTCCTTTTTTTCACATATGTCTGATATTGCTTCAGTGTGCTGGAAAACACAGACCTCTCGTGAATCTAAACATTTCTCCTTTCACCTTGGACTGAGGAAAAGCTACCACAGGAAAGGGACTCCAGTGCTCCGCAGTATTAACCGGATTAGGGCATAAGCTGACTGATTGGAAGGAGACTTCAGTAAAAGCTTCAGGGCAGGGAGAGCAATGAGTCCAACCGTAATATTGATAAATGGTTGTTCAGCACCTGGAGAGCTGTTTTCTGAATTCTTTGGAGCTCTAAAGCCTGAAGAAAAAAAAAAAGAAGAAGAAGAAGATCTTTCCACTAAGGTGATGCCCATGGGCCGATGTTCTAGCAACTGTACCGCTCTGCTAAGTCTAGAAAACCCAGTCTCCTGGGGCTAATTATGTTACTGATTTCCAAGAACCATTTGGCTTCAGGCAAGCTACCTGCCTACTGCAAGAGGGAAATCAGTTCTAGGTTGAACATTGTAGTATGTTTTCCCACCGGTTTAGTGCAATTTCCATAGTCTTTATGAATAATGCAGGTGTTTAACAAGTACCATTTCAATAGGTTAATAATTACTGATTATAGGCAATGGTGCCAAGAACGAATTCTTGAAACCTTCTCCACACTTTAGGACACTTCTGCAGGGTCTTTCCTTTGACAGATGTTTACTCATTTTTAGATTCCAGGCCCTCATCTCTTCCTTCTCAACATCTCCAGCCAGACACTGTAATAAATAAGACTAAAAACATCACAGCATATCAAATGTGGAGGGAGGCGGTGAGAAAATCTGGGGGAACTTTCCACTTGAAGCCTCTTCTGTTAATGCCGATCACAGTTTCGCATCACCCAAGAACAGAAATCCTAGTGAATGCTTCTGTCATAACACATGCAAGAAATAACGAACTGGATTTTAAAGAGACAGTTTTTATTGTATTTATCTTGGGTTGGAGATAGAAATAAGCCATCGAGGAGCACGTGTAGGTGTGTAAACACAGACATTTTGGCAAAATAAAATTGTACCATCACAAAAGTGTGACCATAACGTAACGAGATTTGTTTCTTTGTCAGACTCGTGGAAACCATTTGTCGTCCTGTACATGTGTGTGTATTACAATTGCGTTTCAAACGCAGCAGCCCTGAAGGAGGCGAGCTCCCGAGTGTGCGGGCGTCCCTTCCCCACTCAGCACTCACCCCGTCGGCTCTGACTCTCACGAGTGCGCCAAAAACTCGAGCTGTGTGATGTCAGCAAACAGGGAGACAAAGGCGGTGGATAAACCACGCGGGTAGCACATAGAGTCGCTCTAAGTAGACGACTGTCACCCTCCATCCTGGTGATCCAGTTTTGGTCATTCTCAAAAGGTCCAACTGTCAAGAGGAAAAGAAAAGCCCAAAAGTTCTCACGCCTTGCACGGCTGCCACTCGAAGGTCTGATATTCCTTAAATTACTATTTCGGGACCAGGCATTCGCGAATCTCCAGTCCCTACAGCCACTCACGAATGGGCAGACTGTGATCATCATCACCATCTTACGGATAAGGAAACAGGCGTGTAAAGGTTAAATGATCTGCCTAGAGGCTCACAAGGGACGATAGATGAGCACATGTTAGAACTTCTGTCTAATTACCAACCTCTGTCTCGTTACCAAGCCCCGTGGCTCAAAGGCAGAGCCCTTTACGTGCAAATAGTGTTAAAAGTTAAATGTAGGGGCACCTGAGTGGCTCAGTGGGTTAAGCCTCTGCCTTCAGCTCAGGTCATGATCTCAGGGTCCTGGGATGGAGCCCCGCATCGGGCTCTCTGCTTAGCAGGGAGCCTGCTTCCCCCTCTCTCTGCCTGCCTCTCTGCCTACTTGCGATCTCTCTCTCTCTCTCTCTGTCAAATAAATAAATAAAATCTAAAAAAAAATTTAAAAAAAAAAGGTAAATGTAGATGGCACAGGTAGGGAAGCCGGGCGTAAGTCACACCAAGGATGGGTAAGGAAAGCAGCGGAACGCCGGTACCGGGTAAAGACGAGCGAGGAAAGACTCTAGAAGAGGAGGAAGGGCCTCTGCGGGGCCGAGGGACACTGCGCGCCTTCTCACGGTTCTGCCCAAGGAAGCTTCTGAGTGCCCCAAGCCCTTTCTTGCCTCATCTCACGGACGCAGGATAAAGCCCGCTCTCCCTCTCGGGCTTCAAAAGTAGCAAGCGCATTTGACGTATCCAATTCATCATGAAAGTGTTGTTAGGAAAATGCCAATGCTATCAAAAATGAATTAAATTTTTCTGACAGGCTGAGTACGACCCATGCTCCCCTTTTCTTTCAACGGATCCATCATCGCTTGCCTTTTCACAACCTGGATTTCTCTGCTTCCCCCCCTTGGTGCTATAGAAGCAACATTTCCAGCCCATGGGGACCAAGCCAGGGCTCAGGCTTCTCTGAGTTCAAATTCTCAGAGTTTGGAGGAAGGCCGCTCAAAGGTCACTGACATTAGAATAACCCAAGCGAAAAACACACCAAGGTGGACTTTATGGCTGATTCCCTAACCTGACCAGGAGAAAGAGGTAGGGAGTAAGTTTGCTTCCATGACATTTTTTGTTGTGGTTGCTGTTTCTAAGGTCAACGTTTCTTCAGCTCTGGTTAAATTTTCAGCATCTTTGACTCTGCAGGTTCTAGTGACTCCGTGTATTGCTACGGCTTAGGGACTGTCACTCAGAAAAAGTGCTGAGTCACAAAATGAGATGCCAGAAGCAAAGAAGTGGAAACACCACGGGCAAGGTTGTATTCAAATGTAATGAAGTCCAGAAATTTCTCTAGGGGCCTCGCCTTTTTATTGAAGGAAAATAATTTTCCACACCACGGTTGTCCCACTTTGTTGCTTTTTATATTTGAAATTTTGATGACCAAAAAAAAAAAAGGAAGACAGGGTGGGGGAGGGGGAGAGACAGGGAATGAGAAAGAAAGAAAGAGGGGGAGGGAGGGAGGGAGGGAAGAAAGAAGGAAGGGAGGGAGAGAGGGAGAGAGAGAGAGAAAGGGGAGGGAGGGAGGGAACAGTGATAGGAAGGGGTTGTCACCCACGCCCTCTTCTGGGAGTGGATGAGAATAGCTCAGAGTCCCAGGGCTGTGGCATTCTCTTTCTTTAGGAGCAAAACTGATTCATGCGGGCAGTGTCAGGTGTTCCTTGGTGTTGGCATGGTATGGTGGAAGGGCCTGGAACTTAAAAACAAAAAACTGAATTTAAAGCCAGCTTTTGCTCCTAACCTTCTACAACCTTGAACAAATTATTGAAGTCATTTGGTTCAGTGTCTTAAGTATAGTAGACCACACATTTGGATTAGAATCACCAGAGGATACTGTTCAAAAAGTACAGAATCTTGGGTCCAACCCATCACTGGAATTGAATGGCAAGAAGAAGCATGAATCTGAATTTCTGGCTTTTTTTTTAAGGTTTTATTTATTTGACACAGAGAGAGATAGCAAGAGAGGAAACACAAGCAGGAGGAGTGGGAGAGGGAGAAGCAGGAGTGGGGTTCCCTGCTCTGGGCAGGGAACCCCACTCAGGGCTCGATCCCAGGGCCGTGGGATCATGACCTGGGCCAAAAGCAGACACCTAACTACTGCGCCACCCAGGAGCCCCATGAATCTGAATTTCAAATTGATCTCCAAGGAAATCCTTAAGTAGTGTTCTGGCTTCAATTATCTAATCTATACGATGACTTTCTTAGATTAAATGATCTGCAAAGCCCCTCACAGCTCTAACACTTTATGATTTTATAAAACAAAAGGGATGATTGCCCAATAGATCAAAAAATTGTGAAATGCCAATACAATGGATTACTCAGCAATAAAGAGAAATGAATTATTGACACATGTAACAACATGGAAGAATCTGAAAAAAATGACCAAAAGAAATAAACTAGACCAAAAAAAAAAAAAAAGATGAGTCCACATACCTAAAATCAAAAAATGCAACGTAATCGATGGTCACAGTGATTGTCTAGAAATGGGGACAAAAAGGGATTACCAGGGAGTACTACGCAACTTTTAGAGCGAAGTACATGTTCATTATCTTAGTTAAAGTGACAGCGTCTCAGGTAAATACACATGTAAAAATTTATGAAATTGTACATTTTAAATTTGAAATCCGTGCCTCAATAGGCTGTTTTTAGAAAAAGAAAGAAGGAAAGGAACAGACTAGGAGCTCAGGGAAGCTCGGGGAATCCCGAAGATTTCCCGTCCCAGTGCAGAAGACGACTGTCAGAGGGCAGGAAGAGGGAGCGTCCCAGACGGAGAGCAAGGGGCGTTCATTAAACACAGAGGGATTCGCAGGCCTCCTAAACAGCTCCACCTCAAAGGCCAGAGAAGTCCTCTGGAAGCTGTAAAAGCCAATGTTGTGGGCTGCACGGGTTGGGTTCCAGAAGCCTGCCTTCCGATCGACTGCCGATGAACTGCCTGCCATTGTCCCCAGTGCCGATGCCACTATGGACACTCCCCATGTGCCCCCTGGTCCTGCTGCAGAGCAGAGTGGGTAGTGTCTGGATCCACGAGATCTCATCTCTGCACTGCCCATCATGTTCAGCCCAGGCTGGCAACAGGGCTTCTGAGACTCCAACACTGAGGAAGGGAGCATGCATTTAGAATGACCTCCCTACCACAGAGGAGTCTCAAACTAGAGGAATGTTGAGCACGTGCTCCAGGCTCTTCCAAGAGAAGCTTCCCAGATCCCACTGTCACTAGACTGACCCCAGTATCCCAGTCTGGGTCTACACATTCCCTTTTCTTGCCTTCCCAACTACTCTCTGCCACTACCTTCCCAACTAACTGCCCCCACACTTCCCACATGGGGGATTCATAAAAACAGATGGCCTCCCTCCGGGGCAGCTCCTACACAGGCATACAGAAGGCAAGGGAATTGTCTGCACCCTGAGTTCTGAGCTCCGCTTTCTGCAGGCTTGAAAGAACTTTACTGGAAGCTTTGGCAGAAAGTTAAATTGAATAAAGATCAAAGTTGATAAAATTCCTGGTAAACCCACAGATGGTCCACTTTAAAGGCAACAGTCCTATTCACTTCTGATTAAAATGGAAATTGTCTGTAAAGCACGTCCTTGGAACAAAGTTGAATGATGGGACTAGATTAAGAGAGAAGTTCATTACCCTTAAGTGAAAAATGCACAAAGCCATCATTCAGAGGCAGTAATGGAGTAGTGATGGTAAAGAGATAATTAAAAGGGCAACTTAAACTTAGCTGAACAATTTTGGAGATCCTCAGGGCATCGAAAATAGAACAAAGCCCCCCCCAATACAGACTATCCTGACTACCAAGACACATCTCCTATGACGGTCCAATAACCTTGGAGTATTACAACACAGATATTAGAAACGAGTTCTGCCCCTGGCCTCTAGTCTGTCTTTTCTGGTTTGGGGGAGGGCATTTACTCCATTTCCTCACCACCTATATTCATCCCAAGGGGCCCAGTGCCTGTTTCACCTGCCCAGTCATGGCGACGCACATTTGCGTAATCGCTCTTCTTCTGCCAGCCCCATTAGCACCACTGTGCACCTCCCAGCTCCAGAAGCAATCAATGTGGTAGACTCTTACCACCTTTACTAAAAAAGAGAGATTTGCTGCCAATTACACAGAAACCAGGGGCAACATCAGACTCTTGATCAGCAATGTCCTCTCCTTCCCTCCCCTTCCATGTCGATAGTGTATGGAGCCTCGTTCACAGCAGACTCTCTTAGGAAAAGTAGAAATGGTAACATCCTAAATTCTGGATGTTGGCTGCAGATTGTCCTGCAAATCTTCACGGGTCCTGTTGTTTAGTAAAGAGCATGAGAATCTCAAAGAAGGATTGAAAGTTTGTGAACCAACTAAGGGTCCAGCTCTCCCGCACTCTCTACATTTTCGAGATCAGAAGTGCTAACTGTGGGGTGAGCATTTCCTGTATTTATATGGACACACACTGTATGGGCACAGAGCATTTCCCACTCGTGGAGGCCAGGACCAGTTGAACCTACACGATGTCAGGTGACAGGCTAAGGTTTAGATGTCACGGTCAAAGTTCACCTTAACTAAGCAAGCAGGCCACTCAGATCTCCAACGGCGAATCCCAGTTGCTGGTGACTCAGAATGACCTGGTGGAGATCAGTCATACCATCATCCTAATTCTATTTTCTTCGAATGCTCACCACCAAATTCCTCTAGGGATATTGAAAAATTATTAACAAGAAACACTCTGGCTTCCCCAGATGAAAAGGAATCCAGATGAAAACAAAGTATTCTAACCCGTAATCACTGAGATTTCTCCAGGCTGCAAGTGTAAGGCAAAGGTCATCAGCAAACAAACGGGAGGGCGGGAATCGAGTGCAACACATCCTAATTGGACAGAGTTAACCAGAAGGTTCACCTGAGGAATGAAACGAGCAGACACTCGAGCTTTAAAGTGCCCTCTAAGAATCAGGCAATAATTAGAAAATAGGATTCACGGAGAGCACTTTTAAATCACAGTGAAGAGCTCATTTCTGAAACCACTGGTTAAGTTATTGCTTCTGACTATTGCCAAGGCTGTGATCCCTTTGACAGAGCCAAAAAAGAATCTAATTTTGGCGACGGCTTCTTTAACCTCTTACCTTGCCTAGGAAAGCATTTTCTTCAGAGACGCCAAAAGTTGAATTTTCTAGTAATAAACGCTTTAGAAGATAGGAAGAAAGAAAAATCTCAGTTGAGAAAGTTTTCACAAACTAACTCCAGAGGCGTTATTAAAAACAAGTGTGAAGAAATGTTATGCCAGCCACAGCGGTGGCCGCCTGCTCCAAAAAGGAGGGACGCAGCAGAAGGAGATTTTTTGTGCAACAGTTACCATTACTGCGAAGGCTGGACAAGCTGGCGTTATGCCTCGGCCTGAGAGCAACCACCCGCTTGCCTTGAGCCAGCGTAGAACCCAAGGGAACACGGATGGGGCTCTCCCGAGGGCTCATCGCACACACGTCCGGGGACCTGCAAAAGAAGGCATTGCCCATCTGGATCTACGAGGCTGCTGTTTCTGGGGGGGACCCTGATTCATCATTCAGGATTATAGTGAGTGATTTAAACTTAACTTCAGGGCTTGGGAGCAGGCAACTTACAATGAACCCCACACAGATGACTTTTTTCTTTTACACCACCCAAAGCCTTCTACAGACTCAATGCAACCTCTGTAAAAATTACAGCGGCGTTTTTCACAGAACTAGAATGAATAATTCCAAAATTCGTACAGAACCACCGAAGATCCCAAATAGCCGAATTGATCTGGAGAAAGGAGAACAAGACTGGAGGCATTGCTCTCCCGGATTTCAGATCAGACTACAAACCTGTAGTGATTGAAACCATACGGCAATGGCATAAAAGAGACACAGATCAATGGAACAGATTTAAGGCCCAGAAATAAACCCACATACATTCGGACCATTAATGTATGTCCAAGGAGTCAGGAACATACAGTGGAGAAATTCTCTCCAACAAACGGTGCTGTAAACACTGGAAAGCCACGTGCAAAAGGAGGAAACTAGACCCGTCTCACACCACACACAGAAAGTTACTCCAGATGGATTAAAGACCTGACTGTAAGACCCGAAACCATAAAATTCCTAAAAGAAAACATAGGCAGTGACTTCCATGACACTGGTCTTAGCGTTGTGTTTGGGGACCCGACTCCAAAGGCAAGGGAAACAAAAGCTAAAATAAAGAAATGGGACCATATCAAACTTAGAAGCTTCTGCTTGGCAAAGGAAACCATCATCAAAACAAAGGCAAGCGACTGAATCAGAGAAGACATTTGCAAATCATATATCCAATAAGGGGTTAATATCCAAAGTATATAAATAACTCATACAACTCAACAATAAAAAAAGGAATGACTCAATTTTTAAAATGAGCAAAGGATCTGAATAGTTTGGTGGGAATGTAAATTGGTACAGCCACTATGGAATACGGAGATTCCTCAAAAAACTAAGACTAAGTCTACCATCAATCAATCAATCAATGTAGTTCCCTCGCCAAAAATCAATCAATGGATCAATCAATCAATCTACCATCTGATCCATCTACTCCACTTCTGGGTATTTATCCAAATAATATGAAAACACTAACTTGAAGAGATATACACACCCCTCTGTTCATTGCAGCATTGTTCACAATAGACAAGATATAGAAACAACCTCAGTGTCCATCGATAGATGAAGGGATAGAAGATGGGGTATGTGTGTGCATATGTATATTATTTATGTGTATTACCTACTATAGAAATATAATATACATACTATATAATTATATTATAATGTGTATATATTTATATAATATTTTATATGTATATAATACATATAAACATACACACACACATACACACATACATATACATAATGGAATACCACTCAGCCATAAAGAAGAATGAAACCCGAAATCTTGCCATTTGCAACAAGGTCCTGGAGGGTATTATGCCGAGTGAATAGGTCAGACAAAGAAAAATATCATGATTTCACTTGTATGTGGCATCCAAGCATAAATAAATAAAAACAAATGAGCCAACAGAACGATAGAAAAACAAACTCATAGATACAGAGAACAGATTGACGGTTCCCAGGCAGGAAGGGGATCGAGAGGTGGGCGAAGTGGGCGAAGGGGGTCAGTAGTACGGTGACGGATGGTTACTAGACTGTTGGTGGCTCACTTTGTAGTGCAGACGGGTGTCTAACTGCAATGTTGTATACCTGTGCATGTATATATAAAACGTATATATTATTATACAATGCTCTATACAAATTTCACTACAATAAAAAATAGTAGGGGGCGCTTGGGTGGCTCAGTGGGTTAAAGCCTCTGCTTTGGTCATGACCTCAGGGTCCTGGGATCGGGCCCCGCATCGGGCTCTCTGCTCAGCGGGAAGCCTGCTTCCCTTCCTCTCTCTCTCTGCCTGCCTCTCTGCCTACTTATCATCTCTCTCTGTCAAATAAATAAATAAATAAAATCTTTAAAAAAAGAAAGCTTTAAAAAATAAAAAATAATAGGTATATATTACTGTTAGAATTTTTTCAGTTTTATTTATAAGCAAAGAATAAGGCCCTCAGCTGTTGGTCTGGGGGATCTAGAAAAGTGGTGAAGGAGAACTGGAACCTTCTGCGGGCTCCTTCCGTTCCTCCCTTCAGGGGCCCTAAGTCCGCTGAGCGCTCCCCGCCGGCCTGGCCCGGGGAAGCCACTGGGCGGGCGCAGGGCCGGAGAGGCAGTCGCTGCCGCCCGGAAGGTGGCTCTGAAGCCGCTGTGGAGGCGCCCCGCGAAGGCCACCAGGGCCACAGCGACACGGCTCTGGGAGCGCTGGAGACGGCGGCCGCGCTCCGTCCTTCCCGGGAAGGGCCCGGGAGCCTCAGGAAGGGGGAGACTTTGCGCCCCGTCTTGGAACCCAGGAGGACGTTGTGGCGATAGGAGAAAAGCACCTTCAGGAGAAGGAACAACGTAAAGCAAGACACAGAGGGGCGCCTGGGGGGCTCAGCCGCTGGGCGCCCGCCTTCGGCTACGGTGGCGATCCCAGGGTCCCGGGTCCACCGGCGTCGCGTTCCCTGCCTGGCGGTCCCAGGGTCCCGGGTCCACCGGCGTCGGGTTCCCTGCCTGGCGGTCCCAGGGTCCCGGGTCCACCGGCGTCGGGTTCCCTGCCTGGCGGTCCCAGGGCCCCGGGTCCACCGGCGTCGGGTTCCCTGCCTGGCGGTCCCAGGGCCCCGGGTCCACCGGCGTCGGGTTCCCTGCCTGGCGGTCCCAGGGCCCCGGGTCCACCGGCGTCGGGTTCCCTGCCTGGCGGTCCCAGGGCCCCGGGTCCACCGGCGTCGCGTTCCCTGCCTGGCGGTCCCAGGGCCCCGGGTCCACCGGCGTCGGGTTCCCTGCCTGGCGGTCCCAGGGCCCCGGGTCCACCGGCGTCGGGTTCCCTGCCTGGCGGTCCCAGGGCCCCGGGTCCACCGGCGTCGGGTTCCCTGCCTGGCGGTCCCAGGGCCCCGGGTCCACCGGCGTCGGGTTCCCTGCCTGGCGGTCCCAGGGCCCCGGGTCCACCGGCGTCGGGTTCCCTGCCTGGCGGTCCCAGGGCCCCGGGTCCACCGGCGTCGGGTTCCCTGCCTGGCGGTCCCAGGGCCCCGGGTCCACCGGCGTCGGGTTCCCTGCCTGGCGGTCCCAGGGCCCCGGGTCCACCGGCGTCGGGTTCCCTGCCTGGCGGTCCCAGGGCCCCGGGTCCACCGGCGTCGGGTTCCCTGCCTGGCGGTCCCAGGGCCCCGGGTCCACCGGCGTCGGGTTCCCTGCCTGGCGGTCCCAGGGCCCCGGGTCCACCGGCGTCGGGTTCCCTGCCTGGCGGTCCCAGGGCCCCGGGTCCACCGGCGTCGGGTTCCCTGCCTGGCGGTCCCAGGGCCCCGGGTCCACCGGCGTCGGGTTCCCTGCCTGGCGGTCCCAGGGCCCCGGGTCCACCGGCGTCGCGTTCCCTGCCTGGCGGTCCCAGGGCCCCGGGTCCACCGGCGTCGGGTTCCCTGCCTGGCGGTCCCAGGGCCCCGGGTCCACCGGCGTCGGGTTCCCTGCCTGGCGGTCCCAGGGCCCCGGGTCCACCGGCGTCGGGTTCCCTGCCTGGCGGTCCCAGGGCCCCGGGTCCACCGGCGTCGCGTTCCCTGCCTGGCGGTCCCAGGGCCCCGGGTCCACCGGCGTCGCGTTCCCTGCCTGGCGGTCCCAGGGCCCCGGGTCCACCGGCGTCGCGTTCCCTGCCTGGCGGTCCCAGGGCCCCGGGTCCACCGGCGTCGCGTTCCCTGCCTGGCGGGAAGCCTGCTTCTCTCTCTTCCACTCCCCCTGCTTGGGTTTGTCTCTCTCCGTCAAAGAAACGATAACATCTTTGGAAAAAATAAATAAATAAACCAAGACCCAGAGCCCTCAGTCCCCTCAGGGAACGTCCTGTAGCACGTGTGCCCGAAACGAGAGAGACGGTCCGGGAAGAGGCGGGACAAGCCTGCGGAGAGGCTGCGGACGAAACAGGAAGGCCCAAGGCAGACGGAAATGTCAGATGCCTTGGAGCCTGGGGAAGAGGCGGGGTGGGCAGTCCGGGGTCCTTCTCACTTCTGATGGAGATCCACGCGGAAGCTAGTGTGAAAACGATTCGAGGAAGAATGAGCAGTCACGCAGCCCAAGAGGAGCCTTCGGAGGTGGCTCCCAGGGAGCTCAGGCTGCAGGAAGGAGGGGAGGAGGGTGGGAGCTTGAGGGAGGGTCTTCTGGGTCAGGCGGACGGTTGGGTTTAAAGGGTGAAGGACACTAGAGTGTGTTTATGCGAGGAAAAGGATGAGCCAAGCAGAGGTGGTGGTGGAGTGACCTTGGGAAGGGGCTGCAGGAGCGCTCACCCTCATCCTCTGGACGGAGGTGAGAAGAGAGCAAAAGCCGGGAAGCTCTCCTGAAAACTCAGCCTGTAGGGGCGCCTGGGGGGCTCCGTGGGCTCAGCATCTGCCTTCAGCTCAGGTCATGATCCCGGGGTCCTGGGTTCGAGTCCCAAGTCGGCCTCCCTGCTCAGGGGGGCGTTTGCTTCGCCCTCTGCCCCTCCCCCCACTCGTTCTCTCCATCTCTCTCACACACTTTCTCTCTCCCAAATAAATAAAATCTTTTTTAAAAAAGTCAGCCTCTAGGTTTAGGGTTACTTCTTGATCTCAAGTCATGAATTTCTCCAGAAGTGCCTCATTAGGAAACTCTTCCACAGTACTTGCTCTAATCGACCCTGAGAAGCCCAAAGTCCGGGTTTTCAGTTCTACTTGGCATAGGCCAAACCGGGGTTTGACCTGTTGCTTTTATTTTCAGGTTTTTATTCTGGGCTATTTCAACCTTGACTTAACAACTGGAAATATCAGACAAAGAGGGACATAAAAAGAGAATGAAGACATTCCATTTCACCATTACCTCAGCCTTCCACGAAATCCTACCAGTCAACAGCGGCCGTCGGTGACACCATTGCCCCCGCCCGAGACCCCCCACCTCCTGGTTAGGCTGGATCCATTAGGGGCCACTGACGTTCCCCACAACAGCGGGGTTCAACGGTACAACGGACATCACAGACACTAAAAAATAATTTGCTGTCTCTTCCTCATTTCACACGACAGTCCTCTTCCTGAATGAGATTCCATCCATAAAAGCAAGAATTCTGGTCTTTGGTCTCTCACAGCTTCAGTTTTATGACAGAGTCCGATCGATGAGGGTTTACTTCAACCGAAACTTTAAGCGCCAAAGCTTAAGACTTTTAACTGTCTTTACATGTATTTCTCTAATTTTATAATAATTATCTGACTTCTTTCTTCTCCATGCACTATCCTTGGGTTTGGATATTATCTAGATGAGCGAGACATGAAAAGGATCTATTTTCCAAAAGGCACCTTCCCTCTTAAATACTGTGAAGGTTTGATGAGAGTTGTTCATGCCCCTCCATGCCCCCCCATGTACCTTGCAAAGTTCTGCGAGCGGCAAGTGATGAATGGCACAAAGACACGTGCCTTGACTGGAAGAGCGAAGTCCAGTTCTTGAACAAATCACGTACATTGGTCTCTGATGTTCTCTACAGATGCGCTCAAGGGCTTCATGGCTTCCGGGCTTTAAGCTGTACCACGTCCTGCATTGGGAGTCCTGTGTGGGTCATCAAGCTGGCACCAGATCTACGGTCTGTTTCTGTCCTGCATCCACGACTTCGTGGATTGAGCTCCATTTTTTGTTCAACTGGGATCGAGTCCAGATTCTTTATCGTCCCTCTTCTGTACGTTACTGTTTGGGGGACGGGGAATAAGCCAGAGCATTTTAGATGGAAAACGTTGCCCCAGTGAAACAAGAGCAATCTTGGAGGTGGTCTCTCGCTCATCTTTCTAGGTCGTCCGTAAGGACAATTGTTGGCGAATGGGGCAGAACCGTCGCCCTCTAATGGAGGACGTGGTTTTGGGCACCTAACTGTTCCCACGCACCGTCCTTGCGTTCAGCTTTGAGCTCTACCTGTCCCACCGGCCGTCCTCTTAGAAAAATGGCACTTCAGACTCGTCCTGATTCTTTATCTTTCTTTACAGACCAGTTCCTCATTTTACTTCGAACATGTTTTTCTTTATAAAATTAATATTTGTTAATTGCTTAATATTCAGAAAACACAAACAGATCCAAGACCATAAAAATCCCACAACTCAGAAATAATCATTAACATTTTGAACTTAATAATCCTTCCAGTCGTTTTCTCTGCACCCAAATAAACAAACACACATATACATGCATGCATTTATCATTTTTGATTGCTTTTTATTTTTATTTTATTTTATTTTAAGATTTTATTTATTTATTTGAGACAGGGGGTTAGATAGCATGAGTAGGGGGGAGAGGATAGGGAGGGGGAGCAGCAGAGGGAGAAGCAGACTCCCCCACAGAGCAGAGAGCCGGATGCGGGGCTCGATCCCAGGACCCTGAGATCATGACCTGAGCCAGAGGAAGATGCTTAACCGACTGAGCCACCCAGGTGCCCTGGGATTGCTTTTTAAAATGGGATTTATATTTTTTCTTTCCATTTGGCAACAGATCATAAATCCCTTTATATCAGTTAATATTTTTCTTCCATAAAAACTGTTAATTTCTAAACATAAACGCTTACTGCACCAACAGAAACGACGCGCTCACAGCCGAGGGATCCGCGTCCGACTGCAAGGCCGCTCGTCGGAGGGTGCCGCACTGGGGCCGGTTTGACCTCGGGGTCGGGTCGGCAGAGCCCCGGCTCCGCTCCGCACAGGTGGGACCCGGGAGCCCCAGGACCGCAACCGCCCACAGACATCGCCGGTCCGGGGCGCCTGAGGGCTTCAGGGGGTGAAGCCTGGGCCTTCGGCTCAGGTCATGACCTCCGGGCCCTGGGATCGAGCCCCGCGCCGCGCTCTGCTCAGCGGGGAGCCTGCCCCCCCCCCGGCCCCCCACCTGCTGTGATCTCTGTCTGTCAGATAAATAAATAAAACCTTTACATTAAAAACCAGCCGGTCTGCGGGCCGGAGGGGGCGGGCGACGGGGCGTGCACACCGCCGGGACAGCGAACACGGCTCAGGGAGGCGCCTCACCGTCCCGTCCGCCCCGGAAGGCCTCGGCCCGCGAGCGGGGGGCAGCGCGGCCTCCTCCCTCCCCCACCCCCGCAGGGAGCCGCCCCGACGCGTCTCGCTCCCGAAAGGGCGGCCCTTGCCCGGAGTGCGGAGCCCGTCGCCGCGGAGCTCGTGGACGTCACACGCGGGCCCGCAGCCCACCGCAGAGCACATGGGTTTTGGGGGGGGGAAAGGCACAAATCATGACATTTTGCTTTTCTGTGGCTTCAAGGCTTTTATTTCGTTGCGCGGGTTGTTTCTCTCTCGCGCTCGGTCTTCGAGCAGCAGCTCCTCGGGCATCGCAAGGCCTGGGTTTGAGCCGGAGCTGAGGAAGAAATGTCCCTCGCGCCTTGGCCCCCGGCCACGGGGTCAACGGTGGGGCCAGGCCAGGTGTGGGCCACCGTGAGAAGTGGGTGGAGGGACCTCAAGACGCCTTTCATGTTCCAGGCCCCCTTTTCCGAGTCTGCCCCCCTCTTGCACGCGGGTTCCTGACCCCGTCCATCCTACAAGGGCACGATCCCTGCTCTGCCACTGACACTAGACTCACGCCAAGGCTTCAGGGACTCGCTCGTCACCCCCATCCCCGCACCAACACAGGGCTCGGTGCGTCGTAAGCCACGGGTGAACCTTGGGCGAAGGAATCTGTATGTGAACGAAAGAATAAGCTGAGTGTATTCACAGAGAACTGTGGGAAGGATCCCAGGATGGATTCTAGTGCTCGACCTCGAGGAAGTCAACGCGTGTTGAATCCGTCCACGTGTCAGTACGGGCAACGCACTTGGAATGTCATCGAATTCCCACACTCCTCCGACCGCCCTCCGTCCTTGCAGTATTTCCCTGGGTGTGCTTTGGCCAGCACGAGCTGCAGCTGGAAATGGAGCTATTTTCAAACGTTTAGAAACACGACATAGTGACGACTTTAAGAAATCAAGATCTCAGTGGTTCTTGAGTCAGTCTCTTTCTTGTGTTCCGTCTTCTCCCTGTTCCCAGCCAGATTGATCCGTCAAACTATCTTTTTCTTAAGGCAAGTTGTGTAGGGAAGGCGGGAGGAGTCAAAGGTCATGTTTTATCAGTGAGTCATTTTACACATTTAAAAATTATTCTCGACACCCGGGTCTTGACTCACTGAATTTATCCTTGGCTTTAAATTTGTCCGGATTAGTTAGAGATGGTTAGAGCGGGAAAGCAATCCACTACAACTAGAAAAATGACACTGTGCAACTCGATCTCTAAGAATGCACGAGAACCCCACGTTCGTGCAACGCCTCGGGGATTCCACCAGGAATGCCACACGGAGCTAACATGATCATAAAAGGAACCTTAAGCCAAGGAGATCCTATCGTGTTTTGATGTATCCCCAACACCACACAATCTTAGTTACCTCTTTCTTTTAAAAATAAAGCTTGGGGAGACGGGATTACCTTAGATTTCCGGTTGGTTACCTTGTGGACAAACAAGAGTATATAGTGCTTTGCTTCACAGAACAAGTAACATCTGATGCGTGCCGAAGTCCCTGTTGGCATGAGACAGCCTTTTCTTAGGCTAAGTCTTGTCAAATGGACATCGCGAGGTCATTTCCAATGTTCCATCCCCTGGAAAGATTCGGTTATGTTTGAGAAATGTATTTTTTCTCCTCCTAACTTCCCTTCCCTTGTCGTGTCCAGGATGCAACAGCAGTGAGCAGTGTTGACTATAATGGTCGTAAACGGAGAACGTCCCGTGTACCTGGCCGAGTGGTCAAGGCCCGCATGGCAGCTGGAACCCTGTTCAAGATAAACCATTGTCTCTAGCGGGTGTGAGTCTAGGCTGAAGCACAGCTGGGCCTTGCTCGTTTCGGTTCCAGAAAGAGAATTCAAAGGGCACAAAAAAACTCTTCCGAAATATTCTTTTCAAGGAAATCACTCAAAACCTGCCTACATAAGCAGTTTTCGCACGAGTTAGCCATCGTAAGGGTGTTAAAAACCCATGGCCAAGTGAATTTAAGATAATCCCCAAAGTAACTGTTTAAACACAAAGTAATATCTGTTTTTAAGTGTAGTTTCCCAGGAGAGCTTAGGGGGCCATCAACTAAGACCTGTAGTCTGTTAGTTCAGATGGAAATGGAGCGACGGGAGCTCTCCTCCTCGACTCCGATTTTCTCCTTCTCACTGTTCCTGCGCAGACACCCAGAAATTCACGGCATACTATTTCAAAATCCACCTCAGTAGTCCATGGCAGGAAATTCAACCATCTCCATAGATTTCATGACCTTTTTCTTTTTTTCTTTTCTCTTTCTTTCTTTTTTTAGTGCTAGATTTGATCTCCATGTGAACTTTTTGTCCCTTCCTCCAGCTGGTCTTTAAAACATCAAATCAGAGGAATGAAGCTTTTTATGGACTAATATGCCTGGGTTTCCCCCACTGAATGTCCATCTTTGTAATTTTCACACATGACATCGCCGAGGAGACGGCCCCGCTATGGGAGAAGCTCAGCCCTCGGTGAGCACGGCCCTGTGATCCCAGCCCAGGGACCGGAGGCACCGCATCAAAGACTAGTATGAGTGAGGACAGAGAGCGCCACCTCCGTCCACGTGGCGTCGTGGACACTCCCTCGCCGTCAGCAACCTCCCTGTCCCGTTCTGCGCGGATCCCAATCCTGACCCAACCTTCAACAACTCTGAGACATCTCTCATGCTTCATTTTGCACGGTGCAGTCTTAAATACTTCATTTCAATTATCTCCCGGATGAGGGCATTCAGAGTATGGGGGACTGTTTAACGTGCCGGTGAAAAGTCAGATTTTTTTCCTCTAGAATGGTAGTTGATTACCGTTCTTCTTTGTCTCCTCTACCACCCGTCCTCACCCATCACACACATAGAGATGCACTTTTCCGTGCATTCTCCCCACTTCCACAAAGCTTTGATAAAGGATCCCATCTCTTTGGCTCTTCCTCCATCAACCCTAAGTGACATCACATCTTTCTCTGGACACAGGCCTCGGGGCCAGCTGGACGGCTTGGCGTGTCTGCCTAATTCATAACTGTGAGGTCTTGCTGCTAGTAGACACTCACAGGAGGCTTGTTGGGGACCTAGAAGCATCTTAGCTTTCGCAGAGGCTAACTCACTCAACCTCTACAATTAACCCAACCCTAGGTTCTGTTTCGCAGAGGGAACATCTGGAGCCCCAGAGGACACCTGAGCTGCGGGAAGTGAAAGCAGCGCGGCCTGACGTGACTCAGCTAGAAGGTCTCGGAGAGGCTTCGAGCACAGGCAGCCAGGGCCTCGAACCCCCGTCCTAACCACTGTGCCATCCTGCCTCTCCATATGCTGAAGGACAGACAAAGAAGGTGGGCTGCTTCACCCGTCGGGCCCGAGAAGGAATGATCTATCCACTCAGGTATTCCTGAGACCGTTATAGAGTAAAACACAGCAAATATTTTGGTCTAAGTATTTTTGGACTGTAATCATTTAAAAACAACTTTCATTTTATTGGCAGGAGAATTACAGATTTCTATGTTATAAACAGCAATGGATTGGGGCATAAATAAAAAAAAAAAGTTTTATCTATTTTCTATCTTTTGTAGGTGGGAAAAGGGAGTTTTCTATCGCCCGTAGGCATCTTGGAGGGTTGGGAGGTCTTTATGCAGACGGGCTTTCTGGCTTTATGTCTACTGGAAGCTTTTATTTTTTAAATCTTGCCTGAAAACCAGGGTTTCGCTCATTGTGGGCCCCACACAGCTTCTCATAAAATATTTTGCTTCTAAGTGAGTGGTGAAAATGGGACTCACAAAACGATGACAGAAATATTGCCATAAAAAAACCTTCGAAAGCCTTCATGGTAACAAAATAGAATGTATGAGGGAAAAATGTCTAGGTAGCATTACAAAGGTGTACAGGAAATAAGAGAGGGTTTCTTTCTCCTGGAAACCACCACAAAAATTCATTTAAGGCCATACTGTGCTCACATAATCTCTTTTGTTAAAAATAATATTAAGATCATACCAAAATAATTTCCAAAGAAATTACATAAGACACAATTAATGTTAATTTCAGTGACTTATTACCAGATAAAAATGAGAAAGTACTACAAACTGTTAAGAGGAAAATTAGAAGAACATTTTCCTTATGAAATTTCAATCAAGGGTGAGTGACAAGAAGACATCCCAGACATTCAAACCCTTGGAAAATATACTCCCTGTGCACTATTTCTGAAATAATTATTAAGGATGTATTTTAGCAAGACACAAAAGCAAACCCAATTAAGGAGGAAATCTGAGATCTAACAAACAGGGAAACCGGCCAAGCAGCGTGACACAAAGAAAGTCCACAGTGACAGATGTAGAGCAAACCCAGCACGTCTACACACCAGTAGACAGTACGGTCCAGAGCCCTATCCCGGTGATATGGCAAATAGGCATATTTTCTTTCAACAATCAGAATAAGAAATGGCAAATAGAAACTTAAAAAAAAAATTACAGATTTTGCCAAGAAACCAGACACGGTGTAATTTTGAGCACATTAGAGAAGAAAATCCATATGATCTCGGTGAACTGAAGAGTCGCCATCACAATGACATGCGGGTCATCACATAGGGCATGGCGTGTCTTTCCCCGCGGGCCAGTCACACCGCTCGGTTCTGCAGTGAGGACTGTCTATGTGACAACACCACGAGCGCTCTTATTTACAGTTGTGGAGCTGAACGTAAACTACTCATCCTGACAACATAAAAATAAAAGTATAACCAGACAAAAATTGGGAAATTTATGGGGGAGAGAGGTCCAGGAAAGTATGGGAAGATAATTTCTTCATTGCACCTAATGGGGATGAAGAGATATCACAAGCAGTAGAGATTTAAGTGCATTATTTAGTTACAAAAGCACAAGCACAAGGGAATCACCCACTAATAAACAGTACCACGGACACTTAACACGACATCGAATCTGTAATTTACTCTAGGTCCGTGTTGTCTTGGGGGGCAGGGGCGGGAAACAACACTGTACCCCCCTTCAGATTTCTCTCCCTCAATCAGGACTCCTCTGACTCCAAAAGCTCCTCCTGGTTACCCAGACGGCTCAACTTCAGACAGCACGGTCGGTCTCTTACTGCCAGAGTACGCAAACAACAATCGTAGTCTCTCACTGTCGAAGTCCTGCTGCTGGCTGGGGGATCGCCACCCACCCATGTCCCACCCCATGCATGCTGGGGGGTCCAGCTCCAAGCCACCCTTCAAACAGCCCATGCTGGCCAACACCTGGTCCTCCCAGCTGCAAAGCATCGTCTGACACGACTAGAAAGATCGTGGCTTCATGTGGTCCAACTGGGTTTATATCCTGCCTCCATCACTGTTTCTCTGAAACTTCAAATTATTGCATCTAGCCCAACTTTAGATGCCCTGTCTGTAAACTGGAGGTGTTGGTATCCACCCCACAGGTCGTACTGATGAAATAACACCCGAGACATTTCAGTCGGGTGCTCCCCACGCAACAGGCTACAATTTCCCTAACTTCCCTTCATAGATTAAATGTATTGGGTTGAATATGAAGGGTTGTTAATACATCCGATCTCCTTTTTCCTCTATTTAAACATCTGTGGTCACCAGTAGAACTTTCCTGTCTGAATTCCCACGCTTCTGCGACCAGTACCCTAACTAAACACAGCGCCATCCTAGTGAAGCATTTCCTGGGCCAGACCAGAAACTGGATTGCTGCTGCCACCTGCCGCTCACGAGGGGGAATTTGAGGCAGCATTTCCTAGAAACCTGTGTGCTGAGGTCCAAATGGCCAAGGGCTGCCCTGCCCCCCACTCCCACATTTTATGTTAGAGATACCTTGGCGAAGGCAAGAAGCCTCTATTTATTTTCTATCAGCAGTATCTGGAAAGGGGGATGCATACTGCTTTGTTTTCATCTTTGGGATTATATCAAGTTCAAGACCGACCACAGACAAAAAAAGACTGACTTTCTTTCCTTTTTCTCTTCCCCATCCCATCTTTGATTTCCCTTGTCCTCATGACATACATGCTATTTGTTCCTCAGATCAAAAGATTCTGATGAAATAATTCTCTCTAGGGTATAAGTGACTAATAAAGATTAATATGACTTCTCTCCCTCTAATGTTTGCATTTATACTCTCTTTTTAAACAGAGGAATTCTATGTACATGGCACAAATTGTAAGAGGTCGTCCCCTCAAAAACCACCCAATTCCGTTCCAGAAGCACATCTTTATCTGTACTCTACCAGAGATTTTTCTGCCCATACATAAACATATGCATACAAATGTTACTTGTTATTATGATTAAAAGCAAGTGCTACACGAGTTATTCCGCATCTTGCTCCTTTCACTTAATGCATCTTAAAGATTATGTCACGGTATTTGCACTTTGACGGGAATTAGAACTCAATCCTCTTCAGGGCAAAAAGAACAAATCTCTTTGTGAAAGTTGAGTGGTCATCAAGCTGGGATAGAGGCAAGAATGCCTCAAACTTCAGTGAGGATATGAGTCACCTGGGGAGTTTGCAAAACAGGTGCCGTCCATTTCCGATTCACTATGAGGCTGGGAATGACACGATTAAGAGGGATGCGGCTCATCCTAATGCAGGCTCCGTAATCACACTTAGAGAGAATCACTGTTTAAAGGTAGAAGTTCTCAGCCCTGATTGCATATTAGAATCACCTGGGGAACCTCAAAAAAAAAATGGCAGATGCTGATTAGCTTCGTCTCAGCTGGTCCCCTGTCCACGGCCAGCATTCGCGCAATTCTCAAATGTGGCTGCTTACTGGAGTCACCAGGGACGCCTGAAGAAACATGCGTGGGTCACACTCTTGGAGGTGATGTAATTGGTCTAGGGTGTGGCTGGAGTACTGTGGGCTTTCAGAGCTCCCCGGGTGATTCAAATGTTCCGTCACAGTTGAGAAAAACCTGTTTTAAGAATGTGCTCACTGGGGGCGCCTGGATGGCGCAGTGGGTTAAGCCTCTGCCTTGGGCTCAGGTCATGATCTCAGGGTCCTGGGATCCAGACCCGCATCAGGCTCTCTGCTCAGCGGGGAGCCTGCTTCCCCCTCTCTATCTGCCTGCTTCTCTGCCTACTTGTGATCTCTGTCTGTCAAATAAATAAATGAAATCTTTAAAAAAAAAAAAAAAAGAATGTGCTCACTGTAATTCCAGAGTCATGACAGGTGACACCGCCAGATCAAGGAATGTGTTTGTCTCTGGCACCATTATTCTGATAGACACGGGAAGGCAGAAGTAAAGCCAACATGTGACCTTTCTCTATTTTTCTTTGGTTATAAACAGTTTGTACTTTTCCACAAACACCAGTTCAATGAGAATGCTGTTTTCTGTCACTGGTATGGTAGAAGGACAATATGGCCACTAACTGTCCATCCTTGATCTGTAAGATCAATGAGACGAGTCACACATGGAGAGAGGACCAAACCTTGTCTCCACCTAAAACCAGATTTGGGCTGGTCATACACCTGAAAGAGAGCTCTCTCTGCTCTGGAAGTTACTCCTTTCTCTGGGAAATTTGGCCTCGGCATCTCTCCTGCGGCATTCCACGCAAAGGGATTACTCTATCTTCATCACTTCCACGGTCTAGAGTCATTTTCACCCCCCTCCCTGGGCAATGATAACTGGATTGGAGAAACCATCTCTGAAACCCCTCCGTGACGAGGCCCCATCAAGAGAAGCAGTCTCGATCCCATTTACAATCGCACCCAAACCCATAAGATACCTAGGAATAAGCCTAACCAAAGAGGCAAAGAATCTGTACTCAGAAAACTATAAAGTACTCATGAAAGAAATTGAGGAAGACACAAAGAAATGGAAAAATGTTCCATGCTTATGGATTAGAAGAACAGATAATGTGAAAATGTCTATGCTACCTAAAGCAATCTACACATTTAATGCAATCCCTATCAAAATCCCACCCATTTTTTTCAAAGAAATGGAACAAATAATCCTAAAATTTATATGGAACAAGAAAAGACTTCGAATAGCCAGAGGAATATTGAAAAAGAAAGCCAAAGTCGGTGGCATCACAATTCCAGACTTCAAGCTCTATTACAAAGCTGTCATCATCAAGACAGTGTGGTACTGGCACAAAAACAGACACATAGATCAATGGAACAGAATAGAGAGCCCAGAAATAGACCCTCAACTCGATGGTCAACTAATCTTCGTTGCAGGAAAGAACGTCCAATGGAAAAAAGACAGTGTCTTCCACAAATGGTGCTGGGAAAATTGGACAGCCACATGCAGAAGAATGAAACTGGACCATTTCCTTACACCACACACGAAAATAGACTCAAAATGGATGAAGGACCTCAATGTGAGAAAGGAATCCATCAAAATCCTTGAGAAGAACACAGGCAGCAACCTCTTCGACCTCAGTCACAGCAACTTCTTCCTAGGAAATTGCCAAAGGCAAGGGAAGCAAGGGCAAAAATGAACTATTGGGACTTCATCAAGATCACAAGCTTATGCACAGCAAAGGAAACAGTGAACAAAACCAAAAGACAAACTGACAGAATGGGAGAAGATATTTGCAAATGACATATCAGATAAAGGGCTAGTATCCAAAATCTATAAAGAACTTATCAAACTCAACACCCAAAGAACAAATAATCCAATCAAGAAATGGACAGGGGCACCTGGGTGGCTCAGTGGGTTAAAGCCTCTGCCTTCAGCTCAGGTCATGATCCCAAGGTCCTGGGATCGAGCCCCACATTGGGCTCTCTGCTCAGCAGGGAGCCTGCTTCTCTCTCTCTCTCTCTGCCTGCCTCTCTGCCTACTTGTGATCTCTGTCTGTCAAGTAAATAAAAAAGGTGATCTCTGTCTGTCAAGTAAATAAAAAAGAAAAGAAAAGAAATGGGCAGAGGACATGAACAGACATTTCTGCAAAGAAAACATCTAGAAGGCCAACAGACACATGAAAAAGTGTTCCATATCACTTGGCATCAGGGAAATACAAATCAAAAGCACAATGAGATCCCACCTCACACCAGTCAGAATGGCTAAAATTAACAAGCCAGGAAATGACAGATGTTGGCGAGGATGCAGAGAAAGGGGAACCCTCCTACACTGTTGGTGGGAATGCAAGCTGGTGCAGCCACTCAGGAAAACAGCATGGAGATTCCTCAAGAAGTTGAAAATAGAGCTACCCTACGACCCAGGAATCGCACTACTGGGTATTTACCCTAAAGATACAGATGTAGTGATCCAAAGGGGCACGTGCACCTGAATGTTTATAGCAGCAATGTCCACAATAGCCAAAGTATGGAAAGAACCTAGATGTCCATCAACAGACGAATGGATAAAGAAGATGTGGTGTATATATACATACACACACACACACACATACACACAATGGAATACTATGCAGCCATCAAAACCCCTAAATCTTGCCATTTACATTGACATGGATGGAACTAGAGGGTATCATGCTGAGCGAAATAAGTCAATCAGAGAAAGACAATTATCATATGATCTCCCTGATATGAGGAAGTAGAGAGGCAACGTGGGGTGTTTGGGGGGTATAAAGGAATAAATGAAACAAGATGGGATTGGGAGGGAGACAAACCATAAGAGACTCTTAATCTCACAAAGCAAACTGAGGGTTGCCCAGGGGAGGGGGGTAGGGAGAGGGTGGTGGGGTTATGGACATTGGGGAGGGTATGTGCTATGGTGAGTGCTGTGAAGTGTGTAAACCTGGCAATTGACAGGCCTGAACCCTTGGGGCTAATAATACATTATATGTTAATAAAAAATTAAAAAAAAAAAAAAAGAGAGAAACAGTCTCCATGTTAAACCCCATTAGCTGCTTCCTACGAAGACCAGCGTAGAGCTGAAGACAGAGCCAGGATTCTATTTCCAGCTGCCAAAATAAGTTGACAGCTTGTTTCTATTGAAGTGTAATCGACATAGAACATTATATTAGTTTCAGGTGTATAACATAATGATTTGATATTTGTATACACTGTGAAATGACAGTTTATTTTTTTTTTAAACCATTCTTTCTAATGACCTCTCTGGCTGGTGAACAGATTACCTTTCCGTTTTTAACTTGATCGGGCACAAGAACAAGGAGAGAACTGTTAATATTTCTCCGGCTGTGCGCTTTGGCAACACACCAGATTTAGCTGTTTAATTTACAGCAATATGGCTGCGGGCAAGTCAGCCTAATGATGGAAACTAAAGATTTAGAGTTAAATATTAAATTTATCTCAGTCTTTATTTCTTGCTGTTTCAACCAATAAAAAAAAAAAACTGCCTCTGGGATATTCTAGTGTGAACGTATCTAGCTTGTGTGGTGCCTTATGTACGGCCAAAAAGATGTAGAACTCTCTATTACACATGGACCAGCCACAACATTCGTTTCTTCTTATTTTGCACTGGTGGCGTAACCTCTACTAGTTGGCAACGTGATACCCTTTATAGTGTTCATGTCGAAAGTAGCTTGGCCTAGAACTTTCCGTAATAGCATAATATGCCTACTTCTACTTCGAAGGCCTGTGTCTTTCTCTGTGGGGAATTTTCGGTAACCTGGGGCGCTGGGTAAGCAAACAAGCGAGGACGCTGCTGTAGTGAGGGCTTTTTCAAACTTGGGGCTCTTGCTATTTAAATCCAAGTTCATGGTTGACGAGTATGTGCCCGTGCTACAATCAAGGAAAGTGGATGGCAATTCACTTTTTTCTTACCTATTTCCTCACCGACGCACCACAAACCAAGCCTGCCCTTGATACTCTGGTGAAACAGCTGTCCGTAATGGTTCCCGAAGAACTGAAAAGACGTGTTTCCTTCTCCACCCTTACCTGGTTTAACTCCTGCTCTGCGTCCTGATGATCCCTCCCTTCCTCTGGAAACCTTCCCTTGGCTGTTTGAACCTCCTCAGTTTGATAGTCTCTCTTCTTCACTAGTTCCCATCTCTTCACGTGAACCTTAAATGTGGACGCTCACCAGCTTCTGTCCCATGTGTCTTCTGATCTCAGTCCACCCTCCCCCAGGCCACCCCTCCACTCCTGTAGTGTCCACTCCTGTCCATGTGTTGATGGCTCTTGGCTCCACATCATGGCTCAACCTTCCCTGAGGCCCAGGCCTGTGAGTCCACCTCAGTCCACTCCCACAGCATTGCAAACTTAACCAAACCAATCGCATGAGTTTGCCTGATATAACCAATTCCATCTTTTTTTTTAATTGAATAAATTTGATACGTAACCCTGTGTAACTTAAAGGTACGTAGTGCATTACTGTGGTACATTTGTGTATTATGACTGTCAATACCCAATGTCTTCTTGTGTCATCAGCTTCTCAATCTAGAAACCTCTCCGTGGCTCATCACATTCAATCCTATAATGGCAGAAATAGCCTTCAAACCCATCCTTTCTGTCCCTACTTCTACTTTCTGTACTTTGTCTTCCTCACTTGGGCCATTCCTGTAACTTTCTCTCTGGTTCTCCTTAATTCTAGAATTTTCCCCTTCTGTTTTCCGTAATGTTTTTTAATTCTCTTGATAAAATAAAATAAAATAACTTTCTATCTGGTTCTCCTTAATTCTAGGATTTTCCCCTTCTGTTTTCTGTAATGCTTTTTAATTCTCTTGATAAAATAAAATAAAATAAAATCCTTTGACTTACCACTACATTCAGAATAAGGTTTCGGTGAACCTTCATAACAAGGCACAAATTCACCAACAACTGGGTCAAACCCAATAACCTAGCATCGTGCCTTGCCCTTCTCCCATGCTCTCATTGTGCCAAACTCTTTCCGTTACCTAAACACCATTCCACGTTTTCATTAAGAGAACATTTACCAAGCATGTTACATCACGAGCTCGGAGCCTTTGTCAACTGCTCTTAATCCTGGTTCTACTGTGTGGTCGCTATCTACATAATCTCACTCAAGTTTTTCGATAATAAAGTAGTAAAATATAACTAAATCCATTAAATCTACTGAATGTGTTGGATACCATGTGATTTGATGCCTCCATGCTCTTGTACCTGCTGTCTTTGTCTCCTAAGGTCGCCTTTACCCAGACTTACCCTCCATTCCCGGTCTTTCACTTCTACCCACTTCCCAGCTACCTGGTAGATGCCTGCACGGAGTTGAACAGTCAGGCGATGGGTTGCAACCGTGAAGGGCTGGATGTGCTGGCCTTGAATGAACGCTGCTACGCCTCAGCTCCCTGCTAAGTGTAGCCAGGGCTCTCTCTCACTGAACACGGCCAACAGCTCTCTCCGGTTCTCACTGTACCCTCATCTCACAGGCGGGGAAACTGAGGTTTACAGAAGTGACTTCCCAGGCAGCTCAACGCCAACACTGGCTCTCAACCCAACCCTATACCGCCGGCCACTCACAGCAGGGGACAAATAAGGAGAAGACAAAATTCTCTTTGTACTATGAATGCAACCATACGAAACAAGCCTAAGAAAGAAGATCGGTGAGAAATACCACAGCGTTTGCCATCATGGTTGTGTGAGATGATAGGAATATTGGGCATCTCACCCTCTCGCCCCCCCAACAGCTAAATGTCAGCTGTTTGCCTATTAAGACTGTCCCATTCCCCTCAACCCCAGGAAAGGCTGCCTACTCTGTTCCTGGGGCATTTTTTAAATACATCTCTGCTACAGTGCTGCTCTCATTGTGCAATTTTTCTGCTTTACCTGGTTTTGCCTGATTGACTAAGCACCCCAAGAAGAGAAACTATGTTTTTTCATGTCTCAACCTCTGATACCTAGCAGAGTGCCTAGAATGTTAAAAAAAAAAAAAAAAAAAAAAGTCTACTATGGGCATTTGATGAATGAGTGGTCTCTGGTGGCGGCTCTGTGAGCCGCATGACAGCCGTTACCGCTGCTCGGCTCTGGGTTGGTAATGCAAAGGCAGCCATAGACAATACATAAATAAATAACCATGGGGGTGTTTTTTTTTTAATTTTATTTATTTATTTGACAGAGATAGAGAGGGAGAGAAAGAGAGAGAGGGAGGGAGAGGTAGACCCCCCCACTGATGAGGGATCTTGATGCGATGTGGGACTTGATCCCAAGACCCCAAGATCATGACCCAAGCCGAAGACAGATGCTTAACCAACTGGACCACACAGGCACCCCAGGTGTGTTTCAATAATCCTTTATTCATGGACAGCAACATTTGAATTTTATATAATTTTCACATGTCAAGAAATATTACTCTTTCTTTGATTTTTTTCCCCAACCACTTAAAACTGTAAAAACCATCGTTAGGGTAGACTGGACAAAAACAGGAGGCAGCCAGATTCAGTCCACGGACCGTGGCTTGCCAACCTCTGCTCTGAGCCCATCAGGTTCCTCGTCACGGTTCTCAGCATGGGTACTGTCCCGCCGTGCCCTGTGTCAGGTGGTGATGGAGATGAGCTGGGAGGCCGCTCACCCCCAGGCGACGCTGCATGCCGGTGCACCAGCACAGTTCCACCGAAGCTGGGACCGAAGGGACCGCTCGCGAGAGAGGGCCCGCTCGAGGGAGTGAAGCGACCTGGTGCATCTCACAGAGAGCCGTGTTCGCTGCTCATCCGCAGAGCCACTAGTTAGTCTCTCAGCAAGAAGGACTGGAAGGTTTGCGAACAGGGCTGCGAGTTAAAGCTGGGGGCAGCAGGCAGACCGGCAGCGGTCACCCAGGACGGACGCGGACGGTGCGTTCAGGACGGCCGAAAGACCCACAGAAAAGCAGCATCCAAATGCGGCCCGTGCGCCAGATAGCTTTTCATCTGTTGCCAATAAAAGAATTTAAGATTCCCAAACAAAGCAAAGCTCCAGGGGACTGTGCCAAGATAATGGGATTATAGCACCGAAAACAGGTCAATGGAAAGACACAAATAGCTCGGAAGCATCGGGCGGCTGCTTCTCCTAACCCAGAAGCAGTGGAGCTTGGTAGGAAGCCGCTCCTCGCGTAAAACTTACCTTTCACGTTGAAACAGGCTTTCGTTGCTTCTTGAGTATCTCTTGGGGAGGTCACGAGGGGAATTTGCTAGACTTCAAAGCAGGGAAAAGAGGACGTTTTGCAATAACACACTCAGGCATCTGTATAAGCATGTCAGCTGCCCCACATCTCCAGTATTAATCTCACACTCACTGCGGTCCTGAAAAGTTGAAGGAAATGAACGCTAACATTTTAGGAGGGTTTAATCAATGGTGCACCAGCAACTGCTAGCCGCCACCAGCTGTGCCGCGGGCTGGGCTTTCCGACTTCTTTGTGCTTTGGTGTATTCATTTGTAGCATGAAGAGACTGTGCGGCCCCTTTCTGCTCTGTGACTCTGGGATGATAGTACGGATTCCTACCCTTGTATAACCTGAATTTCACCAGATCTTACCAATATTTACATAGTATTCTGGCCAAAAAGCTTCTCACCTGGAATTAATCATGAGAAAACAGACAAATTCCAGACAAAACAACTGGCCTTCCATCACATGGAAGACGAAATTTTAAATTTTTTTAAAAATAAGGCACAAGGACTATTCCAGATTAAAAGAGACCAGAGAGACGTGATAAGATACAACTATGGGGACGTTTGAAGTAATGTGACCAGAGACCATATATTAGTTAAAATATATACACCATACAAAATAATCACAAATATTACATACCACGTAGTAATGATATTGTGGTTATGTAAGAGAGTGTCCCCGTTAGAAAATACAAGCTGAAATATTCAAGGGTGAGGTGTCCTGGTGTCTATAACCTACTTTCAAAAGGTTCAGGGGGAAAAAAGTGTGTGTGTGTGTGTGTGTGTGTGTGTGCGCACGTGTGTGTGTCTGAAGAGAGAGAGACAGAGACAGAGAAGATAAAGCAAATGTGGCAAGATCCCAGCAATTTGTGAGTCTGGAGGAAGAGTATAAAAGCTTTCGTTATAGTATTCTGTCCACTTTTCTAGGGGGTTGAAATTTTCTAAAACTGAATATTGGGAGAAAAAGCATGAGTCAGACTCCATGTCAGGGCAGGTGTCCTGGAGGAAGGGAAAAATCAAGGGAAGGAAGACTGGCAGCTGGGGAAAGTCGGGTTTCCTTTGGGTGAGGTTGCGATCATGGATTCATATAAACCACATAAAGGGGGAAATGAGAGACTGGAGACCAGACTAGACAGATAATGAAGTCCGAGGAAGATGCCGCCAGGCCCCACCATTCTTAGAGCGGGCCTGGGAAAGAGGGTTTCCTCCTAGCCGAGGAAGAGAACCACTTTTCCGGGGCTGACAAGAACATTTCCCCACGGGCAAAAGACGTGTCCCAAATGTATGGAGAAAATCTGCGCGGATGTGATCTGGAAAGTCCAGAAAGATCATCGTGGCAGACTTGAAGCATCATTTGATCTGTTCTGAGATGACCGAGTTACTGAGAGAGGGGACTTGGAGGAACATAAGCGGGCGGGATGCTGAGGGAAGACAAAAAGGACAGAAATAAGCAGAGTCGGGGGGGGGGGGGCTTGGCTGGTAGCCCAGTGGGAAACCCTACCAGGTGGGATTTCCACCTCAGGCCAGTGCGAAGTGAGACAGGATTGAGAGGATCTATCGGGACTTTCGGCAGACACGATGGTCCTTGACTTTATGTCTGTCACTGTCAGAGCGTCCCAAGACTCATCACGGAGAAGTATGTGAGAGACAAATTCTGACTCCAAAACAGAGTTGTGGCTCTCAAAAGTGAGTGAGCTTCCAAGTGCCCTGGAGGCTCGTTCAAACCCAGCAGTTGGGTTTGGGCTGGGCCCCCGCAGGAGTTTCTGGTTCACTGGTTGGGGGCGCGGCCTGAGGGTCTGCGGGCCTAACAAATCCCCAAGCTATACGGCCGCCTGGGGTCCTGGGCCCACACTCTGAGGAGTGCTGACAGGGCAGAAAGGAAATGAAGGAACACTCGGGTCCAGCAAGCTGTGGTCACCCTGAGCAGGACGAAGAAAGGAACAGGTTACCAGCTTCTTCTTAAGCTGCTTAAAAACAGATTAAAGAATTAGAACTTGGCTGAGTCTTCCAAAAAGTCCGAGGGAAACAATGGAGGCACCAGGGAGGGTCTGGCCTGGCTGCGGGGAGAGAAAGAAGGGCTGCTCGGGGGTGAAGGCGGAGAGCGGGGCGGGCAGCCGGGGGTGAAGGCGGAGAGCGGGGCGGGCAGCCGGGGGTGAAGGCGGAGAGCGGGGCGGGCAGCCGGCGGTTCGGGCGCTCGGCCTCGGCGACCCGAGGCGCGCGGGCCGCAGGCCCCAGTGGGCCGCGGGCAGGTGTCCAGCAGCGACCGGCTGGCGAGCAGGAGTCACAAGCCTGCGCGGGGCCCACCTCCCCGGGCCACCGAGGCCACCCCCCAGGCCACGGGGTCTGTTTCCTGAGGCCTTTCCTGACGCGTGTGCCAGGTTCGCACCAGCGACCCAGCAGGTGAGGGAGCTCCTCACGGGCCGGTCACACCGTTTTTGTTACAATAAGAACGACCGCGATTACTGTTTTAGCCAAGAACGACCTTTGCTTGCTCAGGGCCCAAGTCGCCCCAAGGCCCGCGACCTAGCGCGACGCCCGCCTGTCCCAGGCAAGAAACCGAGCCCTGGGCAGGCGGACGACGGCGCGCCCGGTCCCGCGTGCGGCCCGCGTGCAGCCGGGCGGGGCCCCCTCCCTTCGCCGCGCGGGACCCGGGTCTGGGGGCGCAGCCGGGAGGGACGAACGGGCGTGGGAACCGCACGGCCGGCGAGAGCTGGGGCGTCCGCGGCGCGAGCGGCTCCTTCCGAAGCGCTCGCGGGGGACCAGCGCGCGGCCGGGCACTGAGCCGGGTCCGCGCCGGTGTCCGGAGTCGGGGCTCGCCCGGCGCCCGCCGACGACGCCGACCGGGGCCGCGCGCTGCCGAGGACCCGCCGCCGCCCGCCGGGGCCGTCCGCGCGACCCGCCTTCTGCCCGCAGGGCCCACGGCTGGACCCCGAGCGCGTCCCCAGCTGGGGGCGTGGGGACGGGAAGCCCCGGGGGCGTCAGGGCGCGGGTCTGCGCGCGAAACCAGCCCGCGGCCCCCGACGAGCGCGCTCCGGCCTGTGCGCGAACCCGACGAAAACCCCGCAGGAGCCGAAGCCCGAACCCGCAGTGTCCAGGCTTCGCCGGAGAGCGGCCTCCGCCCCAGGTTGCCCTCGGCTCGCGGGGCCGCCCCGCCGGACGTCGGGCCGGGGGACAGGCCGGCGCCGGACGTCACCGGAGCCCCGCCCGGGCCTCGGGCCTCCAGCCGGGACGCAGACAGGACGCAGACGCGACGCCCGCAGCCTCTCCGGCCACCCCCGCGGCTGCCCCGGGAGGACGGCGGGCTCTGCCCTCGCAGACCCGCGACCGCCGGGGCGGACAGAAAGCCGGTCTCCGCGTCAGCTCGGGCAGGAAAATCCACGTCTCTCGTGCTTGTTTCCGAGAGCGAGAAATCAGGACGAGATGCGCTTCCGCGCTTCGCGGTCCGACGGCGGATCCTCACCCCAGCCGCGGGCTTGTCCGCGCGGCGGCTCCGGCCGGGCGCGGGGACGCCTGAGAGGCGGGAAGTGTCCGTCGCGCGGACGGAGACCCGCGGGTGAGCGCTTGGGAGGGGCCTTCGTCCTCAGAAAGCCGCTGCCCTGAAGAGACGAGAGACGGTCCGTGGGTCGTGCTGCTCCCGGGACGCCGGGGGACCGCAAGAGAACAGAAGAAGGTCGCGGCCACCAGGGCTCAGTGGCGAGCAAGGGGCCGTCCAATCACCACGGAGAAAGGGAAGTTTGCAATTTCATGTCCTGTCCGGGGACAGTCTGCCGGTTGTACCTCCTGCTCCGAGCCGCTGTGACGGGTCTGTGTGGTCTTAGTCCCGGTGCCGTCGCGAGGGTCGGTCCCTGGTCCCCTGCCTCGACCGCCGGGAGCCCGTGCGACTTCCCGACGCTGCGCAAATGGGGTCCAGCCCGGGAGGGCTGCGGAGAGAAGAAGAGCCGTAAAGAAGGGGCCAGAATCACACTAATAAGGAACACAACCCCTGAGAGACTGTCACTTTTTTTGATATTCTGTTGACTGTTGCAGGACAGAGGCAGACTGAGCTACACACAGTTCTCAGAGCCATTAGTTCACTCGCCACATTCAAACCTTCTTCCTCTTTTTTTTTTTTTAAGATTTTATTTATTTATTGGACAGACAGAGATCACAAGTAAGCAGAGAGGCAGGCAGAGAGAGAGGAGGAAGCAAGCTCCTTGCTGAGCAGAGAGCCAGATGCAGATTCCATCCCAGGACCCTGGGATCATGACCTGAGCCGAAGGCAGAGGCTTTAACCCACTGAGCCACCCAGGCGCCCCTCAAACCTTCTTAAGATACATAACTTAGAGGTCACTGCTGAAATTTGGGGGTATGAGGGAACCGGGTGATGGGCATTCAGGAAGGCACATGATGTGATGAGCACTGGCTGTTATATGCAACTCAGCAATCATTGAACACTACATCGGAAACTAATGACGGAGTGTATGTTGGCTAACTGAATTTAAATAAAAAAAAATTCCAGAGGGGACAGAACTTCTATTCCCCAGCAAAGCCAAGCCTTTACTGCTCCCAAGAAATGACAGACGGGATGCATGGTGTGTGATCTTGGGAGGAGGAACTGAGCACGTCCCGCACAGTGGGTCAGCCTACGGGCAGCAGCCCGTCCTCTGCTGTCTTCTACGTGGCTGTTCTGTGAGCCTGTGGCCTGCTGGCAAAAATGGAGTGTAACTAGTGTGAGGTAATGTTAGGAAGCCCGTTGGACCACAGACCCACATCTGTTTACTGGTCACATATCTCTCTAAAAAGTCAGATAGTTTTCATCAGAGTCTCCCTCCTGCAGAAAACAAGGTTGTCCTCTACCCCCACAGCTGGGAAATGCAAACGCATCCTTTTCCTCTCTAGGCAAAATGGCGCCATTTGAGGTAACTACTCTCGCTCCAGGTAGGCCAGGAGGTGACCCACCGTACCTCATGCCTTTGCTGAGAAAGGGCATCCCACTGCTGAGGCCCACGCTTCAGTTCAGAGCCTCGACCCATTGTTGTGTCTTACAAGGTCGACTTAAGACATCACTTCTGCCCAGGCCCCTCGCTGCCACCTCATTTTTGTTTGCCGTTCAGCACGGAGTGGGCTGTCACGTGCGCTTCTGCTCTGTAGACCCACGTAGATCTGCGCCCAGCAGCTCTGCCCATGGACAGCTCAGCTGCGTATCGGGAACACAGAGCTGGTGATCCTATCTTGTTCAAGCCCAACTTGCAGAACTACTCCAGAGACTGGAGATGACATTGTTGACGGGCCCAAGTCCTGTTTGTCTATTTCATAGGATACCTCAGTTTCTAGGAACTCTTCCTTTGGTCTTCATGCCACATTACCTTTTGGGATTTCAAAGTACTGGCATTACTCATATTAAATACCTGAGAACCGAGTGTTTATGGAGGACACACAATGTACCAGGTGGAAACCTGGACTGTCGTACAAGGAATCCACAGGGGAAAAATCGTAAACAAAAAAATACAATCATGTTTAAGTGTCATAATAGAGAACAGGAGACATGAACTCTGTGGCATTGTTCCAAGTCTTTGTAATAGGGTGGATACAAGAGTGTCTCATCTCTTTGGTATACTGAGGGCATAAAAGCAGATGGCATGCCCAGAAACTGGCATAGACCTAGTATGTGTTTAATGGGATTCTTCTGGTCACATTATTTCCATGCCCTCTCCCTCCTCCATACCCGTGATAGAATTATGAGTGACCAGAGCATGCCCGAGTAGGATTAAACCCTCAAAATCTCTAAAAGAAAACTGGTCTGCCCACTCGGGGTGACAGAATGTGCTGTGTCATTGTGAGCTAGAGTCCACTCGGACCCAAGCATTTGTTTTAAGGAGGTACGATGAAGTGTAAGTTATTGAACCCACACAACCAATGAGAACTGGGGACACATAGCTAATGTACAACCCAAGAGAGCTCTGTACAAGCAGCATCGCTTCAAGTACTATCATTGCACGGAATTTCATTTTCCTCTCACCAAAAATGGCTCGAATCTTACCAAATGTGACTAAGGACACTGCCCCTACTGTGACGTAGCCCAGACTTTCCTGTGCTTTCATCACGCATGTGCACCACCGACGTTGCCATAGACACAGGCCAGGGGGCCCCGCCTTGGAGCTGGCACTTGAGAGAGGCCCACCCGGCCTTCCCCCCGCGGCGCACTGGAGCCCAGGCCCCTCCTAGATCACTCGGGGAGCACCCCAGGTCCCTGGAATTCCCTGCTCGAATAGCGTTGAGCCTACTCCCAGCAGCGCGTACGCCTTTCCTGGGCTGGCCTCTCAGAGTGGGAACTTGTAGGGGCATGTGGAACCCTGATCCCGGCGCAGGGGTCTTCAGGCCTGAAGAAAGGGAGGGGTCTAGACTTGCTCCTGACCGTCCACATCTTTAGGAAACCGCATTTGTCAAGGTAGAGAGCTCTGACACACTGTACTCATGAATTTGTAAAGGCGAGTAATAACTTGAAAACATGTAGACCTATAGTGTGCGGGTGTCCTGTTGCACCTTGTCCCCGACCCTACCAAGGCTGCTGTCCAGGCCCCTTAGCGGTGGTGGCTCGTGATTCCATTGAGTATGCGTCTCCAGAGCCACCGAGGCCCATTCTGGGGGCGGCGACTGAATGCCCCGGTTGGCTACGACGAGGAAAGCACGTCACACCTGCCTCAGCCTTCCACTGCCCCGCAGTGCCGAGGGATGGCAGGGGAGGCCCTGTCCGCCTGCACTTGGGGACCCCAGAAGGAAGGAGAGTTTGAGTGGATACTCACGGAAGTTCTGTCTATGGTAGGGAATGTTAAGGTTATACCCCAAATTCATGATATACGCGGTAAATTATAAGCACAAAAGCAAAACAAATCCAGGTACGTATCTGCCCTAGGGAGCCCTCGCATCGCGCCAGAGGTCATGCTGCATGGCACAGAGCCACAAACCCTGTCTGGGTGCTGAGCCCTGCGTCGCAGTCGGAGCGGGGATACAGATCCACAAGGCACTGAAAACTGCGTAAGCTCTGGTCCGAGCAGCATTCCGGTGTCTCTGCCAGACTCCTGGTGATAAAAATGATTCACTGAGAGATGAAGTCAGAGAGAAGACGATCGGGGGGCGAGGGTTGTGGTGGCCCCCGCAAGCCTGGCATCCCCCAGTTCCTGCATAACCCAGAAAGATGACAGTCATTTCCAAATTCGTATGCAAATTTTTCCTCCGTGGAAGTATCTGAAAGCAAAATTGGTCCATTGAGTTAATCACTCAACGGGGCACTTCAGTGTGCTCTAGTCCTGACATCTAATCAGAAATACAGCTGCATTTAAATACCGGAGACTTAAAGGATTTTGGTTTCTGAACAAGGGATTTTCTAGATAATCTTGCCTATAAGGTCCTTGACTTGTGCAGTCAAATGCTGCCAACCGTGATCCACGGGAAATCACGGCGCGGTGCTTCTCTGTCTGTTTTTCTCCTGTGTATACGGCTGGGAATTTTTCATTATAATTAACATTTGCTAGTGAAAAGCTCGTTTCTCAGTTTAGCTGTTGACTTGATCGAAACCAAATCCTCGAGGACCCGCCTTCCCTTCCACAGCAAAGTCTACCACCAGGCGAGGCGCCGTGCTGCACGGGGCATCGTGGCCCTTAAAGCAAGTCGGGGGTTCTGGCTCTGAAAACTCCCAAGGCTAGAGCTCCAGCCAAGATGTTGCTTGTTCTCTGAACCCATTATTCTCTAAATAGAAAGAATCTAACAGAACAGAAACCCAAACTTGAAATGGTGCTAAAATAAAAAGGCTGTTATGCTATTGCGTATAGATTATGCAAAAAAAAAAAAATCATTAGGATAGGGCCATCAGCTTCCATTAAATAAGCCTAAAATAAAAAGCTGGGAGATAAATAATATTTTTTAAAAATTTATGTAGGGGCGCCTGGGTGGCTCAGTGGGTTAAAGACTCTGCCTTTGGCTCAGGTCATGATCTCAGGGTCCTGGGATCGAGCCCCGCATCGGGCTCTCTGCTCAGCGGGGAGTCTGTTTCCCCCCCTCTCTCTGCCTGCCTCTCTGCCTACTTGTGATCTCTCTCTCTCTGTCAAATAAATAAACAAAATCTTCTAAAAAAAATTTATGTAGAGAGAGCCAAGATGCCTTTCAATGGAAGAATGGATAAAGAAGATATGGTCCATAATACAATGGAGTATTATGCCTCCATCAGAAAGGATGAATACCCAACTTTTGCATCAACATGGATGGGACTGGAAGAGATTATGCTGAGTGAAATAAGTCAAGCAGAGAGAGTCAAGTATCATATGGTTTCACTGACTTGTGCATAAGGAATAACATGGAGGACATTGGGAGATGGAGAGGAGAAGGGAGTTGGGGGAAATCAGAGGGGGAGACGAACCATGAGAGACTGTGGCCTCTGAGAAATGAACTGAGAGTTTTGGAGGGGAGTGGGTGGGGGTTGGGTGAGCCTGGTGGTGGGTATTAAGGAGGGCACAGATTGCATGGAGCACTGGGTGTGGTGCATAAACCCTGAATCTTGGAACACTGAAAAAATAAAATAAAATTTAAAAAAATAAAAAAACAAATAGATAAATTTAAAACATTTGAAAGAAGAAAAGGAGAAAAAAAAAAGAAAAGAAAAAGGCACACTGAGGCTTTGCTTTTGGTGCCCCCTGCCAAAGCACTGGTAATTACGCCTGTTGGAATATTTAGCATAATTAGTCTTTAGCTGCCCATTTCAGTTTTGCTCAAGATATAAATGTCAAGTCAAAGCTATTAAAAACCATGTTCTTGAGAAACAGATACTCAGAAGGAGAATTGCCCAGGTAGCAGAGGCACTGCTGGAAATCACAAATGTCACTGGGTATTTGTATTGTTCCGCTGGCTAGATGCACTAATTACTATAATTCTTTTATAGCACAGAAACTCTGGACTGGATGATAGCCACATAAAATTAATTCTTATGGTAATTAGCCTCCCGTTCAAGTGAAAGCAAACCGAAGTCACAAACTCTGCCCTGCCCGTCCACGCTACAGGTTATTCACGCTCAGAAACTCGGCCCATACGCCTTAGGTCAGTATTTCCTATTAAGTGGCCGGGCTCCTCTCGGCCCCGAGCTACTGCAAACCAGGCATGTGATTTACTGTCCATCATCTCAGATAAAAATAGCTCTTCTCTTCCGCAGGCAGCATGAGGATCACTGGCCAGAGTCGACAGAGAACAGAGTCTGGTGTCACCAGCGGAGCAGAAGGCCCTCGTGCTGTTTTGCATTTATCACGGGCATTTCCTTTGGGGAAGATGAGACATTCCCACCGGGGACAGAGAAGCAAACTTCTTCGCCTTCGAGAGGGGAGGCTACGGTTGCCTCAGCAGCTGCCCAAAAAACTGTCATCAGAGCCCAGAGCTGGGGATGGAGACCCGAGCCTGATGAAGTGAACAGCTTGGAGAAAGGACCCCCCACCCCAGGCGACGGCAGGAAGAGGCTCTTTGGAGCTGGAAATGCTCCATGGGCAGAGTCCTGGAGTTTAGAGACAAACAGAAACAAAAAGAACCTTCCCCCTCCTCCTTTCACGGGTGAGGAGATGAGATCAAGGAGGAGGAGGTGAGCCTTCTGGGATGGCGCGCGGAGTGGACGGGTTGACGTGATGTAGACACGGAGCTCTTTTTATCTCATCCCAGTTCCCCAAAGGAAGGAAGGGTGAGGTCGGCCCTGGGCAGGCTGACGAGCAAGTGAACAAGCCTGTGGGCTTCCTAAGAGTGACGTTTTGACAAATATGGAAGCCTGGGAATAGGGTGCAGCTGTGAGGGTGAACAAACGCGGCTCTGTCAGGAGAGAAGAAAACGCGCGACCAGGCAGGCTACATGAGAAATCGGGCCCAGTTTCCAAATAGAGCTCAACTGCTTCGTTGTCTAATCATTTCTTTCAGTTCTTTGAAAGATTAAGTTTCACAAATCTTGTTTAACGTGCAGGGAATCTGCCCACCTTCCGGCTCGCAAGTCACGGGTGACTCCGGGAGGTGACGGAACGTGAAAGGCATGTGTTTTCTAGAATCGCCAAGGCGCACTGCCCAAGCTCTGTGAGTGGGGCCCGGGGTCCTCGTCTGGTCACAAACCAATTAAGTTAAGTGCTACTGAAATTGCTTTTTATCATCTAGATAAGAAGCAGTTCGCCAGTGAGATGCAGGGCTTAACGGACAAAAGCTTATTCATAAGCCCGGGCCTAGTGACTTAATAGTCACACCAAGACCCATATAACATATTTGCGAGATGGAAATGAGCTGTCAACGCACGAGAGGGCTCCGGGGATCACGGATGTTAGAACTGGGCGACGGCTCCTCGTTCTCCATAACATTGTCTGGAATTGCCAGCAGCGGCTGTCTAGGAATCCCGCCGAGACCGAGGCTGCTCACCTCAAAGGAGCTGCTCCCATCTGAACGGCGCGCGGGTGGGGAAGGTGCTGGGCCGCTTCCCCCCGCAAGGTCCGCCCTCAGCTGGCCTAAACCACAAAACTACCTCCAAGCGGGAACAACCAGCGACGGTTGCTTTGTTCTGTCTAAAAATCTCCACTTCCTCCGAGGAACTGATTTTCACAGCCCGTGCCCCGGCGGGGAACAGTTCGGGTGCGTTCCTTCAGTGTCGTTTGGGACCCTGGTTTCCCTGGGCATGTAAATGGGTCGTCGCTCATTTTCGCAACGAACGTTCATCGAGTGTATTATCGCGGCGCTGGGGCTGCTGCAGTAGCCAGCTCGCTGCCCGGAGGCGCTTGTCCTCTGCTGGGAGAGGCGGGGACAGTTAGCCCCCAGGCACAAGCGAATGATGCCCTTCCTACAGCGGTGAGGGGCAGGGAGAACATGAAGCGGGTGGCAAACGGAGACGGCCTGTGGGACCTAAAGAAGTGACCGTGGGACAGAGACCTGATTCGTGGGAAAGAGCCAGGGGTAGGAATGCCTGGGAAGGAACATGTGATCCGGGACGAGGCCCAACCAAGCCTTCCCAGGTCGCAGTGACTGGTCCAGGACGGGATACGGGACACAGGCCGCGCCAATCAGAAATATTTTAGGTGAGGCCAGAGGGAGGAGCTTTGTCATTTGGATCACAGACAGGCTGCCAAACTCACCTTCACTGATCCATGAAAACGCTCCTCTGCCGTCAGAGAGAACGAGGCCAACACAGGTGAGAGCCGGATGCAGTGACACCTGAAGCCAGACTGGCCCTGGGCAGACACAGAGAGGCGGCCCCAGACCCTCCTTCGAGAAGGGACTCTGGCTCATTTGTGGGAAGCGTGCTTGGCTCTGGTTGCGGTGGAGAGCCCTGAGCTCCCTGCTTCCCTGGGGGCTGCCCAGCCTGCAGCCTGAGGTCCCACTTCGCTCAGGCGGTGGCCCTCGCCGGGAACAGAGCCAGGCGGTGGGGCACAGTCACATTCTTCTTGAGCGCCCCAGGGACAAGGTCCCGAAGCCCTCACGCTTCCTCACTCCGTGCCACCTCAATGTCTCAGTACTTTTTGAAAGAAGTCGCCTACCAGCTCCTTTCATTAAACACTTCGGGCCAAACAAGGTGACAGTAGTTTGTGGCATGTCTGCCAAACGTTACTGTGTTTCCTGGGAAAATCGCAAAGAGCCTGCAGTACCCTGGAGAATCGGGGGCACAGCTCAGGAAGTGCAGGGCTCACCCATCCTGTCCGGTGTAGGGCTCCCCCCGCAGACGCCCGGGCTCCTGAGCTCTGGGATGGGCTGCAGCTCCTCTCTCGGGTCCGCACTGCAGACTGAAGGCTTCCCCTGTCCAAGCCGCCTTCCTCCCTTCTGCTTTCCCAGACGTTACTACCCAGTAAGACCTTTGCCCTTCTAACACCATCTCTGCGTCTGCTTCTGGAGGAAGCCGACCCACAACCTCTCTCTTGATTTTTCGGGAGGCTACGTTACCAGGCACAATCGAAGGGAACTTCATGAAATCCATTCCTGAGGTCACATTTAGGGAACATGTTCCAAAAGTGATAGAACTGATAAACGTCCCAGGTCAGCTCTCCTTCCGCTGTAACCCGCTGTGGCGGTCGTAGCCACCCTTGCATTGCCGGCCCCCGGCACGCTGTTGGTCACAGAGAAAGTGCGCAATAATTGTTGATTGTATATTTGATGAATGAGTAGTCACGTATACATGCAATATTGCCTGCATTTTAATCAGAGTCTTGGATAAAAGACAGCTATAGTATGTTCCATTGTTTCCTTCTCCTAGAATTCACCTGAATCTTCAACTACCAACTATATTTTCCTCTCCAGAACTACATGATAAATTAGTAGCAAGATTTCTGGCAGAAAATAAGTATTTGGGGAGACTCAATTTCCCTACGCGGTGACTGCATCGTTGACACTGAATGAGGTTGATTTCATCAGCAAGATTAATAAGTAGATTGGATTTTCTTGATGTGTAGGAAACCGGAGTGAATTTCAAAACCCAATCATTAGCGAATGAAACCAAGCTTGAAAACACAACTAGACAAGAAGTTATGTCTGCGCCGTGTATTATCTATCCCCAGGCCTTTCGTTGCCGTATTTAATACACATCACAATAAAGACTTAAAAATCTCAGGAAAGAACCCTTCATGAAGGCAAGCCCACCTCTAGAGCAGGATTTCCAAAGGCGGAAGTGTTTCACTCTGTTTACGGGAGAACTAAACCTACCATAACGTTCTTGAAACACTTCCCCCAAAGTGCTTCGTTGTGTAAACTGGGATTTCTCTCCACCAGCCTGGAAGTGAGGACGGGATCGGTTTGATGTAGCTTTCCAAACACACCCTCTTGACACTCCCCTTTATCATGTGCGCGCGGCTTGCATCCTTTAATGGAGAGGGTCCTCGTAAGTCAGCCCAGCCTGCACTTCCATTAGTGCTAAATGCTCTTTTAAAGTGAAAGCAATACAGGAGACTCAGCCCTATATTTCCCCTCTCTTCAGAGCCTTCCTGGAAGGCAGCAGGGGGGAGCTCCCCGGACCAGCATGGCCTTATTTACCGCTTCAGTCATTTTTCATGCTCTTCCAGAAGCAACTGTGCTCTCCCGCTCAGGTGTATCCGCAGATGCCCTGGGATTTCACACCTGCCGTGATGGAAGACATAAACACAAGTTAATTAAGTCTATTGTTCAAACAATTTGTTTCTCAGCGAGGGTGACTCACTTGCAACTATTTCCGCACAATCCCCCCCACCCCAGAGGTAGACTACTGCTTTCACTCTGGCGTGGGGACCACCTTTTTTAGAAATTCATTTTATTTCAGAGACATCTAGGTCACTGGCAGAGTAACACTTTAAAAAAAAAAAGACTAAACTATTGCTAATGGATGACAAGCTGTTTAAAAAAGAAGAAGAAGAAGAAGAAGACATAGAGCTGGTTGTTGTTGGTTTTTTTTTTCATGGCCATAAAATTTTTCAGAGTAACATCATGAAGGCGAAACTAGAAAAAGCCGAATGTTGAAGATTTAGTATTGTGCAGCCTTCTTACTCAAAGTCAAGACTGAAAACTGCTTTTGAAAGGCTTTCATAGTCTCTCTGGCAGAATGAAGCATGGGAAATGAATGGAAGGTATAGTCCGAGGAGAAAAATGCAGGCAAGAGACTATGGAGGGGGCTGTAAGGCATGCTGCTTTGTTTTTGTAAAGCAGGATCAAAGGACATTTCCCACACTAATTGCTTCTATTTTTACTTTGTATCCTTATTGTGTTTCCATTCATCCTCTCTACCTGATGTTCTGGAGACTCTTTTTGTCCTCGTTCCTTTCTTGTCACATACCAAGACATTTCTGCCCGGGATCACCTGTCCTCTCTTTCCCATTAGATCCTGTGCATGGTGCAGCAGATATGGCCAGTGGCCACCCTCTGTCTCCCACAGCGTAGAGATGTCCCTGGGAAGTAGCTCTCTGGCCAGGCACCATATTTCCCAGCAGTCCCTGCAGTAAGTTGAAACCAAGTGACCTAGTTCTTCCCAATGGACCATAAGAAGAAGGGTGCACCTTACCTCCCAGATGTGGTGCATCATAACTTCCGCGCTCTCATCTTCTGCCTCAGCTAAATAGACCTTGAAGCCCTGGACCCCTCCATGATTCCTCCCTTTATCCTCCTTCCTCCCACCATTGGTCTTTCCATAAGCAAGATATAGACTTAGCCTTGCTGAGCCATTATGGTCATGGGGGTTATGATTAAAATAGATAGTGGTACCTTAACTAATGTACGAGAATGATCAAAATTATTCCTGCCACAGATATGTATTGAGCCACTACCATATACCAAGCTATGCACTAAATGTAGGGACTAGAAGATAAACAACACGGGTATAATCCGACCCTCACAGACCTTACAAAGAAGCCTCTTAAGTTTCAGATGGTCTTGTCTTCCTAACAGCATATGTTCTGCTGAACTTCCTTTGAAATCTCTGAATTAGGGTAACCGTTTATTCCTGTCTACACATATAGAAACTACAACCCAGACATGGCCCGGCACTGGAATAAGCCAAATCCAGATCTCCCTAACGGAGCAACCCGCCCGGCATGGTCTGCACAGTCACCAAGCAAAGTTGAACTGGCTTCTCCATGAATGCTACCAAGTCGAGAACAGAACAAAACTCCCCAGCCACCTCTCAGACCTCAGCTGTCACTCGGTGACACACTGTGGGTTTGATGCAAAAAATTTAAGTCAGTGGATAAATAGAGATAATTTTTTAGGACACAAGACTTCAGGGTTTTCTCTTTTGCCATCTCTTCCTATAACTTGAGGAAATAATTCATTTTAGGAATCATCTGCCTCTCCCCACTTGTTTTTGCAATTAAAAGAATAGCCTATAGGGGCACCTGGGTGGCTCAGTCGGTTGGGAGTCTGCCTTTGGCTCAGGTCATGGTCCCAAGGTCCTGGGATTGGGCTCCCTGCTCACTGGGGAGCCTGCTTCTCCCTCTCCCCGCTGCTCATGCACTCTCTTCCTCTCTCTCAGGTAAACAAATAAAATCTTAAAAAAAAAAAAACCAACCTATAGAAAGCAAGAGAAACTAACTCAGAAAAAGGTGAATTCAGACTTGTGATACCTGAAACTTAAATATTTTGGTAACTCCTTTTAAAGAAAAGAATATAAAACTACAAAAATGAATTTGGTAAAGGGCCTCAGTAGGGCTCTGGCAAACCAAAAGACTGTTAGACCTAAGCTTCAATAGCTCTATGGCAAACCCACACATAAGCCAACTTTTTGTTTTTAAGATTTTATTTATTTATTTGACAGGCAGAGATCACAAGCAGGCGGAGAGGCAGGCAGAGAGAGGGAGAGGAGGAAGCAGGCTCCCCCCTGAGCAGAGAGCCCGATGCGGGGCTCGATCCCAGGACCCTGGGATCATGACCTGAGCCGAAGGCAGAGGCTCAACCCACTGAGCCACCCAGGCGCCCCAAGCCACCTTTTTTTAAATCAGATGAATAACCAAAAGGAGGACTGAGAATTTTCTAGATATAATCCCACTTTGATTCTTAGTTCAGTTCATCAGTAACTGGTTCTCTCTAACGGGCTGCAACAACAACCCATCGAAACTGTACTTCTGGGTCCCGTTTTCTGAACCGTGCATCACGTGTGTGCTTCTGTTCTGAATAGCTATTTATATCTCCTTATGTAAGAGAAGACAACATGGTTTTTTTAAGTAAAAACAGAAATACAGATACTGGAGCACAAAATAATAACGATGGAAATCGTGTCATAAGTTTGGGAAACTTACTTTAGTCCTAGTTGGAGAAAAATTCTATTCTTCTCATTGTTTTTTACACCTACGGAAAAACCACCCATGCCACTCTGTATGCAAGTCAGTCAAGTACAGTAATTAGAAAATAGGCTAATTTGGTCCCTGATCTTTACCCAGCCTCCCCCGAAACATTTTATTTTAAAAATGTCTCTTTTCCCATCTTTGGAGAATGAGTGACCTTATGCTTTGTTGACTTGGGAAAACTCAGTCGCCAAATGAAAATTGTCTCCAGCGCACTGTCAGCTTCCAGCGTTTCAGACTGTAACCCAGGGAGCAATTAAGGGGAACGCGTGGCTCATCTTCACCATCAAGGGGCTGGGGAAACCCAGACCTGCAAGCCTTCACCAGCTAATTAGATCACCACGAGTTATCCTCCGGAGTCCGTTTGTAACCCAGTTAGAGAACAGGCACATTTCCATGAACGCCAGTGTAAATGTTGTGCTGCTAAACCCCTCACTAACAGTCACAAACTTGAGTTGTCATTAACAAAAAATTTCCTCCTAAGATCCTAAAATGTAAAGAGCTACTAAGATATTTATTTTCTGGGTCATCACTTTCAGGTTAGTTCAGGCAAAGCTATATATTTCAATAAATTACATACTCTTACCATGACTGAAAGTTCAAAACAATATGTTCTATACGATCGACATATAGGTAATCATTACCACCCCACCACAAATCATCCGGGACCACATTTTTTCTCTCTAACAGCCAACATGTCGTGAACGTGATTATTCATCTACAGAAGTCACCTTAAAAGACAGTCTACCTTTCCAGTCAATATACCAGGAAAACAGTTCCCAGACACTGAGTAACTTGGGCTTGGTGTAAAAAAAAAAAATATTTGCGGCTTACTCAATATCCGAAGAAAGACCAGGTACGCTGCAAAGAATGGTCTTCTTAAGGTTTCGAAAAGAAAGAATTCCATTAGCGAAAACACATTTTTTTCACACCCTATTATAAAAGTTCACTTAAAGTGTAAAAATTCAGCTAAATGTATGAGATACAACGAATAAAATTCTTTGACAAAAGCAGAAGCATCAAGTGTCATGACCTTGGGTTAGACAGTTGTTTCTTAGATATGACACCGAAACAACAAGTGACAGAAGAAAACCTTGATAAATTGAACATTATCAAAATTTGAAACTTGTGTGCTTCAAAGGATGCCACCAAAGACGTGAAAAGATAATGCATAAAGTGAGAAAAAAATATTTGCAAGTCATTTATCTGATAAGGGACTTGCATTCAGAATACATTTGCAACTCAACGGTAAAAAAACAATTGACCCAACCGAAAAATGGACAAGGATTTAATAGATATTTCTCCAAAGAAGATATATAAATGTCCAAAAAGCACAAGAAAGATGCTTAACATCATTAATCATTAGGGAAATGTAAATTAAAGCCACAATGGGATAATACTGCTTCACACCCCCTCGGATGACTAAAATGAAAAAGAGAATAGCGGGTGTTGGAGAGGATATGGAGAAACTGGGCCCCTCAAACGCTGCTGATGGGATTGGAAAAAAGGTGCGTGTTGGTAGTTCCTCAAAAGTAAAACATTGCTACCATGTTAGCCAGCAGTCCTTCTCCTAGGTGTACACTCCAGAGAAATGAAAATACACGTCCTCACCAAAACTCATACCTGAAATGTTCGAAGCAGCATTATTCACGATAGCTGAAAAAGCAGAAAAGTCACAAACGTCTGCCAACTGAAGAGTGCATGGACAGAATACAGTGTGTCCTACAAGGGAATATTCAACAGCAATAAGAAGGCATTGAGGACTAATTTGTGTTACGATAAACCTTGAACACGTTATGTGGAGTGAAGGAAGCCAGACCCCTCAAAAAACCCATATATTTGTACGATTCCGTTTGTATGGAACGTCCATAAGAGGCACATCCGAAGTAACAGAGAGCAGGCAACTAGTTGCCAGAAGCTGCGTGCATGCAGGTGGGTGCGGGGCTTCTGGGGACAACGAAACTACCTTCACGTTAAACGGTGGTGATGGCTGCACAGCTTTGTGAAGACACTAAAAACCGCGGAATTTCACACTTTAAAAGGGTGAATTTTATGGTATGTAAACTATATCTCAATAAAGCTGCTATTTTAAAAAGCAAACACAGAAACAAAAACTCTCTTCTGTTGAGGGAAGGCGGTGTTCCAGGCATGGGTCCTCTAGTGGAGGCGATGGACGCCATGTTAGTGTGGTGCCACGGTCAACAGCACCGTCCCAGACATACTCTCTGCTCTGATTCTGAATATAATTTGGCTTCCCACTTAGGGTTTCCTCACAGAAATAAACTTATCAGTGCAAGTGAGCGTTTTACTCCCTTTTCATTCATACCTTTGACAAATACTTTGAGTCTCCTTTTTGCCGTGTGCTGTAATACGTATGTGGCACAGAACGATGAACAAGACAGAAGCCCCTCCTCCCCCCTTCACAGCTCTCAGCCCTCAAAGTCTGGGGTCGGGGGTGGGGTGTGAAAAAAGGGAAAAAGTAAATAAATGAACAATATTTGGCTTCATTATTTATTGTCTCTCAACAACTTCTCTCCCTAACCAAACTCCTGCCCTGACCTCACGTAATAATGATTCTTACATCTAATCTTTATATCCACCATAATTATCTAATATATACATACATATATATGTATATATGTGACATATATAGGTATATGTGTGTATGTGTGTATGTACGTATGTATACACACACACACACACACATAAAATCCATTAAGATAATACTTACAAGTACTTAAGACTATGCCAGGCACATAATAAGTGCTAAGTGATTGTTGTTGTTATTATTATCATTGTGGTTCCTTCCTGAAGAAATGTTTGCGTCAGTGGTGGTGTTCTCAAGGAGTATTATACGAAGCCTCGGGTCTGGCTGGACTCCCTGAAGGGAGCGAAGCCTCCTGGTGTCCGTCATCCCAGAAAGCCAAGAAGCTGTCTGTCAGGACCTCTGCCGTGTCTAAGGCAGAGGTTGAGGTGTTGATGCAAAGGAGGTCACCACTTTCTCCCCCGACCTAATTCTGTTAGGCCTGAATTTCAGGAACTTACTTGTCTTTCCTCAATCTAATTGATCTGCATCCTCGGGGGAACGTTTAAAATACTGGGCCCGAATCGGGGGAGCTCCTCCTGCAATAGGTCTGGGTGAGTGTGCTCAGGGTACTCCTCCATGGTAGGGGGAAAGAGAGCGGCCCAGAGTGAGCCACTCCACAGTCCAGCCGGCGACTCCAAGCTGAGGCTCACACAGGGTATCTGCCAAGCCGCATCACCAGATCACGTTATTCTCCGCAGCGTTGCCAGGAGACACCCCCTGCGTGCCCTCTGCTCAGAAGGACGGCAGGGAAACAGCTCGTGGCTTTCCAGCAGAGAAGGGAAATTCCGATCTTGACAGGCCTGCTGCATCCCAAAGGGAGGAGGCCTGCCCCCCGCCCATCAAGGGGCCCAGGGGAAGGGGAGGGAGTTCCTGGACTGAGGCTTCACATTCACGAAGCAGGCAATGGGTCTGTGGCTACACGGCTGCTCTGACAAGACGGACTTTTAAAACCACAGGTTCCGAATCGGTCAGGCTCATGGCCAGATACCAAACGCTAGTGACCTCGCCATGTCATGCCAACCAGCCGGCCAGCTTTCCTTAAACACCTTTGAAGAGTCTCTAGCTGAAGACTTCAGCACCTTTTTTATGAAAATGAAGACTAGTGTCCGTTCTGCACAAAGGAGATTTCTGGGTAAACTTTTTCTAGGCATAAGATATAGATAGATTAGACAAATGATGGATGGATGGATGGATGGATGACAGATGGGTGATAGATATCAACTGTAGAATATTAAAAACACCTATCACTACATTTATTTATCATTAAAATTATTACACATTTGGAAGCTGTGGCTTTTATCATGCCGACTTTTACTCATTCATTTCTCTAACCGGTAATTGTTGAAGGCTGATTACATACCAGACATTTTGCTAGTTACAGGGGATTTCACAGTGAGGAGACTAAGCATGCTCCCCGCCGTCATAGACCTTCAAAGATGGAACATCCCGCATATACCAGCAGGCCAGTGACTCACCTAAACAGGTGATCTGTAAGATGCGTTTCTTTCTCAGTGTATACGACCCGTATGTTCCCTCAAGAAAGAGCATCACAAGACTCCTTGTCCTAGTTCGCCAGGGGATAAATCCCTCTAAGAGGAAACATTCCATACTTTGGAGATGACGTGGAGATGGCGTTTTGCTGGGTATTGTACACCACTGCCCTGCAGTGGGAAACTTATGAAAGGATGTTCTGGGGGAGCCTGGGTGGCTCAGTGGGTTAAGCCTCTGTCTTGGGCTCAGGTCATGATCTTGGGATCCTGGGATCGAGCCCCGCATCGGGCTCTCTGCTCCGCAGGGAGCCTGCTCCCCCCGCCCCTCTCTGCCTGCTGCTCTGCCTACTTGCTATCTCTCTCTGTGTCAAATAAATAAATAAAATCCTTAAAAAAAATAAAAAGGGGATGTTCTGGGTCACACTATCAGTGTCAATAGTCATTTATAAGGTCACCCTCACTCCCGGAGAGGGCACGCTCCCGTTAATATCTGAGAAGGGTTCTTCTGTCTCCATGGGAATACATTTACCGACAAAAAAAAAAATATCAGTCCCCAAAGTAGATTTTCCCTGATGACACCATGCTAATTATTCAGACTTGTCCTTAGTGGACGGATTATAACAAAATGATAAATTTCCCCAGGCTGACATTTATCCTTTCCATAGCCTGGTCATGGACCTCACTGAATTTCCTCAGTCAATGCTACCAAACAAGCAGAATTAGATTCACAAGGTTTGAAAAGACATCATGATTACAGTTGTTGTTCGGGAGAAAATGAGTACAAGACTGATCAAAAATAAGTAAATTCAAAAACAATTAAAAAATTCGAATCCCCAAATCCGGTCTCCAGCCAATCCAAAAGATAGTTCAACCGAAACAAAGAGGCAGCATTTAAAAAGTTTTAACCCTGATTTCAGTTCAAATCAAGGGAGAGAAGATTAGGGAAAAAGTGTTCAATTAAAGCAATTGGAGTATATTTATTAAGATTACATAATTCCTAAATAAGCACAGAGCCCTGATTGAGGGCCTAATTGCTCCTCATGCCTGCACTAGTTCATTCCTAAATTCTCCTTTGTCAAAATCTCTGGTGAAAACACTAGAGTCTTAAGAAAAAATCTAGGGGAAATGAAGGAACGATTTAGTACTGAGTGATTTTTACTTTAAAAGAAATCTGCATGTGCACTCTTAAAAAGATAGTCTTTATCCTGTCAACACAAATATATGTTTTATAAGCCATTAGTCTGTGTTATTTGAAAGCACTTAATTTTCATCATGCCATTTGAACTTTTTATCCATTTAGCCACAGTCTCAGTAAGGCCGATAATTATTAGACCAAACATAAAGATAAATGTACTTTCGCAACTCAAGAATGCTACATTTGAAACTAGTGATGTACTATAGGTTGGCTAATTGAATTTAAATTAAAAAAAGAAAGAATGGAAAAGAAAGAAAGAAAAAAAAGAAGTAACTAACTTTTTTTTTTAACTGAACAAATTTTAATTTTGTTCCTCCAAATTTTTATTTAAATTCCAGTTAGTTGACATACAGTGTAATATTAGGTTCTGGTGAAGAATTTAGTGATTCATGACTTACACACACAACCCAGTGCTCATCACAAGTGCCCTCCTCAATCCCCATCACCCATTTAACCCATCCTCCCCTCTCCAACCCCCCACCACCCCCCATCTCACCTCCAGTAACCCTCAGTTTGTTCTCTATAGTTAAGAGGCTGTTTCTTGGTTTGCCCTCTCTTCCCCTCCCCCAGCATGTTCATTTGTTTTGTTTCTTGAATCCCACATATGAGTGAAATCATATGGCATTTGTCTCTCTATGACTGACTTATTCCACTTTGCATAATACACTCTAGGTTCATCCACATCCTCACAAATGCCAAGATTTCATTCTTTTTTTATGGTTGAGTAACAGTTCAGTGTGTGTGTGTGTGTGTGTGTGTCATAACAAAGATGTGGTACATAAAGAAGATGAGGTATATATAGCACATTCAATTCATCAGTCAATGGACATTTGGGCTTTTTCCATAATTTGACTATTAGTGATAATGCTGCTATAAATACCAGGGTGTGTGTATCCCTTCAAATCAGTATTTTTGTATCCTTTCGGTAAATACCTAGTAGTGCAATAGCTTGATGGCAGAATAGTTCTATTCGAGGACTCTCCATACTGTTTTCCAGAGTGGCTGCACCAGCTTGCATTCCCACCAACGGTGTAGGAGGGTTCCCCTCTCTCCGCATCCTCGCCAACATCCGCCACTTCCTGTGTTGTTAATTTCAGCCATTCCGACTGGTGTGAGGTGGTATCTCATTGTGGTTTTTACCTGTATTTCCCTGATGATAAGTGATGCTGAGCATCTTTTCATGTGTGTGTTGGCCATCTGTATGTTTTCTTTGGAAAAATGTCTATTCATGTCTTCTGTACATTTTTCAACCAGATAATTTGCTTTTTGGGTGTTGACTTTGATAAATTATTTACATATTTTGGATTCTAACCCTTTATCAGATATGTCATTTGCAAACATCTTCTCCCATCCCACAGGTTGCCTTTTAGTTTTGTTGATTGTTTCCTTTGCTGTGCAGAAGCTTTTTATTTTGATGTAGTCCCAATAGCTTATTTTGCTTTTTTTCCCCTGCTTCAGGAGACGTATCTAGTAAGAAGTTGTTATGGCCTGTGTCACTGAATTTACTGCCCGTGCTCTCCTCTAAGATGTTGATGGTTTTCCGTCTCACATTTAGGTCTTTAATCCACTTTTAAATTATTTTTACATATGGTATAAGAAAGTGGTTTCATTCTTTTGCACATTTTAAGCAACTAACTTTTTGCATTTGATTTTGGGTTTTCATTTTAACATGCAATGTAGAGATTTAAACACCAGAGGACAGTGTGTGAATGAAAACAAAGTTCAATTACTATTCATCTAATTCAATTCATTTACCTAGTACATCAAAGAAAAAATCTTAATTTTCAGTTCTTTTCCCGAAAGACATCTTATGTCCTTTCATGCTTCAGAAATTAAAAGTAGAAGTTGATAGAAATGTGAATCATGAGACCAACTAATCAAGTTAATTTGAATCATAATGGAAATTAGAAAGATTAATTTCATAAGCAATCATTAATAATAGAAGCTCTCATGTACGAATAATCAAAGCTTTAAGTATTATATGGTAATTAATTCATTACTATGGGTTGCATATTTTAAAATAGCTCAAATCTTCTTTGCTTTGGTGTACTTATTAATAGCAATCCTGAGGGAAGAAAAGCTAAAAGGTTTTTATAGAAAAGTTTGTTCTATGTGTCTTTAAATGGGCAAGGAGAAAGACAAATTAAATGATATAATAAACAGGCTTGCTCCTTGGTAATTAGCCCTCAACCATGGACAAAGTCAATCATCTGCCCTTTATGAAAAAGGAGAGAATTGTGCTCTTGATGAACAGACGGCTTAAGGTGGCGGATTAATTATTTATTGTCCGATAGTGAAACTAGTATTTTGTGTATGTTCATTTTCTTTAAAAAATGCGTTCGATTTGGGGCTTGATTTAGAAAGTGGTCTGGTATGTGTTCCCCATTGAGCATATGTTACAAAATCAGCTTGGCAGTTATATTTTCTCACTCGCAATGCCCCTGCGATTTTCCCATATTCAAATTCACAAATCCCCATATTCAAATACATAAAACACTGACTATTATGGGTTATTCATGTAAAAAAATCAAGGCACAAATGCACCCGGAATGTACTCTTAAACCCTACTTCTTCTTATCATAGGACTATTTTAGTTGTCATAAAAAAAGTTGTGAAAAGTATTGCATAGTTCCTTAGAGATCATGTGACCTCTGGAAAATCATGTATTCCTATCATATGTTAAAATATTTTATATATAAAAACTTCCTCATGGATAAATAGACCTGACCTTGTTTTCTACGTTTCTTCCTCCATTTTGATGAGGTTTCTGGGTGATCTGGATTTGCCCTGGTCTCGATGACACTTGACTACAACACGCGACTTCTGTCGTGCTGACTCAGCCTTTCCTTTCGCCAATGAGTATTTACAGGGTCCACCACACGCTGGTCACCCTTTCTGGTTCTGGAATATCAGGACAAATAAGACTAGGCGCAGGGAAGAGCTCCGGGCAGATGCTTGCCAAGGCTCCGCGTTCCTGAGAGTGTAAAGAAGCCTCTTCTGACTGACCCGCCGAAGTAAGTGAGGGAGAAAGTGGCGGAACCTGTCAGATACCAGAGGGTCTTGGCAGGCCAGGTGAGGGGCTTGGAATTTTTTCTAACTGAAGGTAAATGATTTGACCGGATTTATGTTTTTCAAGTGTCATGTTGTCAGGGCGGCAAGCTCGGAGGTCATTGCACAGATAGGCTAGATTGGCCTGGGGCGGTAACAAGGGGATGGGGGGAAGCAGAGAGATTTAGGACATATTGGAGCGTTAGAGGCGACAGGGACTTCTGGTGGACAGGCCATGGTGTGTGAGGGCGACAGCAGAGTCAAAGATGGCTCCTGGGTTTTCAGCTGAGAAACCGGGTGATGGAGAACCTTGGGTGAGAGGCAGGTTTGTTGAGGAGGAACCGCTCTTGTTTTGGCCATGATGAATTTGAGGCGATACATAAATATTCAACTAGAAAAATTGACTTGGCAGTCGGATCCAGGCATTTGAAGCTCAGAGAAGGGGTTGGGGCTGGAAAGCTAGATATATACTTGTGAAACTTAATAACTAATGGGAAGAGAGAGCAATTAAGGAAATAGTACGAACAAGGGGTCTTTTAGAAAAGACAGTGTGATGGGAGAACCGCAGTTAAATGGAGGACGCAAGGGAGCCTCTAGCAGAGCCAAAGGCTGAAGACTGTGATTTCTTCCACACTGTCATATTGCAGGGTTAAGGATCTCAGATTACAGACAGGACCTTTACCTATAACATGATAATTGCTTAGGGAAATAGATCCATAATTACACGCACTTTCTAATCCGCAGCATCACCCGAGACCACTTTCCTACCGATTACAAAGATTATCCCTCATCCATATTATATGGAACGTAGGCTCCCACAATGGGTTATGACCAGAGAGCTAAGCCCTGGCCGTGCATTCCTTTAGTTTTCTCTTATTTGCAACTCTTTGTAGAAGAAAGAGGGGGGAAGAGCCTCAGTGAAGGAGGCATGATAGGTTTCGGAGTAGCCGGTGTCCCAGGCCTCACCTCTCCCCCGCCGGTGTCTCTCTCCAAACTCCGTTTCCTTGTCCGCTCTGAATACCCATTATTATCACAAAGTCAAGCCACTCTGTCACACCTCCTTTTCCCCATTTCTCTTCCTCTCCTCGGGGGACTTCAGCGACGCTCCCGCCGCCCTGGGCGCGCCGCTGGCGGGCGGGGGGGGGGGGGAGCGGGACCCCCGCGGGGCGGAGCAGAAGAGCGACTGGGTCACCCTCGGCCGCCGCGGCAGGTGCGTCAGGACGTGCTGTCCCCCCCCTCCACAATCAGAACTGTCCTCCGGGAAAACCCGAAGATCTCAAGGAATGGCGCGGGACTCCCGCTTAAGCTCCGGCCTTCGCGAGCTCCGGGTGGCCTCCCCGGCGGAGGCAGCGACCCGCCGCAGGGACACCGCACGCCGGACGCGCGCACGCGCCGCTCGGGAGCGCGCGTGTATTGTCGGGTTTGGGCGGGCGCGAGCCCGAGAGCCCGGCCCCGGGGACCGGCTGAAGGACAAGACCTCGGGTCCGCGGCCGGCGTCCCCGGAGTCCCGCGGAGCGGCCCGCGGCGCCCGTGGTCGCCTCCAGCTCCGGCAACGCCCCTTGGACGCTCCCTCTCGGGCCCTCAGATACCTTCTCCGTTCACCTCCATTTGTTTTCCATTCAGAAACGTCCGTTTCCAAGCCATAGAATTTGACTGTAATTTCTTCTTCTCCGCGTCCTTGGGTGAAACCCGGGGCCGGACCCGCCCCCTTCCCGCCCAGCCTCCCGCGCGCCCGTCCAGGCCCTGCCCGGGGCCGCCCTCGCCGCCGCGCTCCCCCGGTCACCGCGGCTCAACCACCGCTTCGACGACGTCGCCCCCGGCTCCAGCGCGCTGGTGGTTCATCGAGGGCCCAGAGGTCCAAATCCCTAACGCGGTGCCCACGGACACGTCTGTCGCACACCGACCCCGCGGCCCCGCTGAGCCCGGAGACCCCAGGGCTGCGCCGTACTTGGGAAGGACTCTCTGCCACGGTGTTACTAACGCGCGAGGCTTCCCTGAAGGCACGAGTGAAGTGTCCCCTGCGGGGTGACCTTCCCAGCCCCCGAGTCTTTAAAACGCCCTTATATTCCCTGTGGCTGTGAGGAGACGGCCCACAAAAGGCCACTTATTGCATGTCATGTACCCTTGTACTATACCTGCCGTCTTTACGGAGATTTGGGTTTCTGAGTGTTTGGATTTGTGGGGTTTGGGGGGGCTGGGTTTTGTGTGTTCTTGAGGCCTATAGAATGCAAGGCCTTTGAGGGCGGCCCCTCTCTCTCTGTCACTCTGTACCGAAGCACACAAGTGATGGTCAGTGAATATTTGTTGACTTGAATTATTAAGATTGTCGGAAACTTTAGTAGTGACGTTAATTTCACCCTGATCCAAAGAATAACTGTTTTTAGATTATTTACATAGAAAGGAGGAGCCTTCCTATCTTCTCTTTCAACACTTCTCTTATTAATTAGAAGATTTTTTTTTGTGGGTTAGGCTGTGCATTTTCATATTTGCTTACTATTTTCATGCCTTCCGTGAGAACAAGCGGGCTGTCTGTTCCGGTAAAAAGAGAACCGTGCCGGGGGGGGTTTTAAATGGGTCCCCAGCCCCACTTCCCAGTAAACCAAGTCAGGCACTAGGAACCCTGAGACCTGCTCTCTGGGCTGTAGGCAGGCATTCTCTTTCTACCCACTGCAGGACTGACCTCGAGCCATGAGAGAACTTTACCTATTTCCTTAAGGGTCTCTAGCCAATAATGTTCTCCATGACATCTTTTTAAACGTGATCCAAGACACTAACTAGCATCCAGTCCTTTTAGTTTTGCAACACCACGTTAGTAGACCCATGGGGGTCACACTCATCATATTTACACCGGGGTTTCTCTTACCTGAGGGCCGTTCAGAGCTCCCCACACGGGCTGCTAGTGGCTCAGTTTGCCCAAAGCGAAACCGCACCTGACCTGGGATTCTTGTAATAATCCGAGTTCTCTCTCTCCCTCTCTCTCCCTCTCTCTCCTCGGGGAGCACCTCACTGCCCCCACCTCCTTTCCATTTGACCGAGGATGACCGCGACGCCCGCAGGCAGCCCAGCTCCCTCCCAGTCTTCACTTTCCTATGAGGTTGGCTGGGTTTCTGCGGCGACAAAGCAGAATGAACTGGGCACCAATTTCAAATTTCAGAGTTTTGAGAACTAGAGATTTAAAAACAGTATTCACCAGAGGAAAAAAAAAAAATTCCAATGTTTCCAGCCTCGAAAAGGAAGTACCCTCGCCCTGGGGATCGTTGGGCAGCTCACCTCAAGGGGACAGACGATGGAACCTGAGGGAACTTGAGACACTTTGAATCGAGTGAGTCCAATTCTTGAATTTTCAAGTTTCTTTTTTTTTTTTTTTTGAGTACGTCATTAACTCCCGGGAGATCAGCCCTTACCTCGCTGTCACCGCTGCTGTTGACACAGCTGCTCTGCTCTCCTGAGGGCGGCTTGCGGCCTGGCCCGGGCAATCAGCCACACACCCACACACCCCCATAAACCACTCGGATATTTCTCGGCTCAATTATGCGTGCATTTTCCTCTCTGCACTAATCAGTCTTCCACCAGATGTTATCGGGGATAACCTCAATAGCCCTATTATGATAAACCAGGAACAAGGCACAGGGGCTCAGCCCGGATTGCACAAGAGGGTTCTGGCCACAGCCCCTGTCTTGAAGCCAAGAGTGACTATTACTATTAATAATAGCTCTCATTTATTAAATTCCTACCAGGTGCCAGCTGCTTTCTGTATGAAACAATGATGAGAGGTTACCATTTCTTGAGGTGTTCGCATGCTAGGAACTGTCACAGATCTTCATGAGGCTCTTCTCGTTGAATCCCCCTCCAACCGTTCTGTGAGGTCGGTACTCGCTTTTCAGCCTCAGCGGATCTGTAAGGAACCTGAGGGGCACACGGACTATATAAGCAGCCAAGGACAAGCAAGGAGTAGGGGCGCAGCTGGGACCTGATGTCTGGGAGGGTGACGTCTGGCGAGTTCTAACCGCCGCGCCCTAACCCGTCCTGTCATTTTGTCTTCCCTATTCAGCCACTTTTAATCCTTACAACAGTTTTACTTTTATACCTGGTTTGCGTATGAGGAAACTGAGGCCCAGAACTGTTAGTTAACATAGGTAGTAGCTGAGGCCCTCCTCGGGGGCTCTGGACCCTAAAGCCTTGGCCCCTGCGTGCAGAACTCGATTGCCCCAGAAACCTCAGGGGGTGCCTGGCCTTGGACAAAAGTGTCCGTGCACTGACGGTTTTCTGCAAGAGCCGCCACCTTCTCTCTTCTCCGTCCTCGACGCGCCCTTCACCTCAGCACTCTCACTGCGGCCCATCTCCGCCCCCACACCCACGCCCAGACCCACCGTCATAAAACTGCTCTCCCCTTTGTCTCCTTGGGAGGGGCTGTAGAGGGGAACTAATAATTTATGTGTTACTTTCTCATTTTTCAGGGTCAAAAATAGCACTTTAGAGTGCTAAGTCTGTTGGAAACACAAGTCCCAGGCCCCAGACATGGTAGTTCTGATGAGGAAGAACGGGGCGGGGCTCAGGGATCCACATTTTCAGCAAGATTTCCGTGAGTCAGATGTAGTTCAATACATCATGACTGTCCGGCAACGTGTTTGCACTGTAGGGAGGAATTTTCTAGTGAGAATTTCAGGCCAGGGTGGGCGAGATATTTTAGAGCAGAAATGGTTTTTTCCTTCTGCTATCATACAGGTCAGTTTTGGGCATAGATTTTATTTACGTAAATTTTAAAGCAAATTTCTTTCAGATATGCTTCTGTTTTATTAAATTCAAAGAATTGATGTTCTTTTTCAAAAAACATTTTATTTATATATTTGACATAAAGAGAGAGAGAGAGAAGGAGCAGGAGGAGAGGCAGGCAGAGGGGGAAGCAGGCTTCCTGCCCAGCAGGGAGCCCAACGTAGGACTCGATCCCAGGACGCTGGGATCATGACCTGAGCCAAAGGCAGGCGCGTAATCGACCAAGCCACCCAGGCGTTCCAAGAATTGATGTTCAAAAAAGAACAAAAATAAAACCTCAGGGCTATCACCACTTTACTTAGTAAATAATACTTTAAATAAATAATAATAAACTTACTAAATAACAATTTTTCCTTTTTGATTATTAAATATATACATACACCACTTGTGTGAAATAAACGGTGTTGAGTTCGTGTTTCCTTCTGGTCAGTCTTCCTTCGCCAGTGCTCCAGAGGGCACATGAGGAAGAACGGAGTTTTCAGACAGGCTTTCTTTACCAATATCCTAAGGGTTATGTGTTGAAAAAATTGAGCATTTTTCTCTGATTTCCGTGCACCTTCTCCCAATAATACTAAACATGAAAAAGCTAAAAATACTGATGATGCGAAAAATGCTTAGCAGAAAAAATAAAGGATGAATTCTTCATGCTAATAGAAGGTTGAACATGAAGCATTTTGGACTATTAGACAACCCGCAGAAGATGAGGGGACCCACCCCGTGGAGACGTACCCGTTGCCGGGGACAATCTTCGTATCATAAATACATTAAGCTCAAGTAAATACTAATGTATGCTCTACCTCTTTCATTTTACCCACAGAGCTTTCTCACATAAGATTCTTATTAGCAATAAATTCTCTGTGCTACCACGGTGACCTTATAGCTTAAAATGCTCAGTTATTTTTTCGGCCAACTTTGGATGTGTTCGGAGGGTTTTATCTGAACTTCTTTTCCAGATACTCCTCTGGTTGACATTTGCATAGTCATTTGCATAATGTTATTCCTGATAAAGCTCTGGTTCTCTGAAGAAGAAAATTAGCAATTATTATTTTGCCATGGAATGAATGATAGCACAGGATGTTAGCTACTAACCTGGCTTAAAAACTTTTGAAATCAGGCATAAAAAGAGTATGAGGACATGCGGTATTAAAAAAATTGCCATCCCCACCCACGTGGCCCAGACTCCTGTTTCAGTGATTAACAGTGTCCACTGGAGGTCTGTGGGGAGCAGGCGAGGGGAGGAGTTGTCCGTTGCTAGAAAGGCAGGGAGAGCAGGCAAATTATTCTGAGCAAGCCATTTAATGAGGGCTTTGTTAGCGTGGAGGGCTGCCATGCTGTATGACAGCTGGCACTGAGGAGTCACATTATTAAGGCGATGCGATTCTGTCCATCTGCGGCTCAGCAAAAGGGCAGTAATGGCCCAGGGTAGCCCAGAGCAACACTTGGTTTTAATTACAATTCTCCCTTATTGAAAAACACTATGTGCGTGCGTGTGTGTGTGTGTGTGTGTGTGTTCCACACCCCCATATGCACATACATTTTTGTTCAAGGGAGGATTTTTTATACTCTCAACACAGCTTTTAAATTGCTCTCTCTCTTCTCATGGCCATCAGAAAAGACCTCTCCCGCTCCCTGAGAAAGAAGTGCCCAGCTGTGCTTTCTCCCCCACTTATGGTGACAGGCGTCAAGTCACATCATTAGCAGGACTGTCATGCCGCGGACGATGGGGTGAGGGAGAGGGCTGCAGGCAAAAGCTAATCACCATTGTGTCATGCACCCACAATATTAAACAACTTCAACATTTCTGGTGGGCTGAAAAAAACCAAGGGTCACCAGCTCTTTATAAATGCAACAACAGCAAATTCTTTAGTAAAACAACTCCTAAAAATACATTTATTTAAATAAAAATTTTACTTCATTTATTTATTTATTTATTTATTTGACACAGAGAGAGAGAGAGAGATCACAAGCAGGCAGAGAGGCAGGCAAAGAGAGGGGGAAGCAGGCTCCCTGCTGAGCTACCAGCCGGATGCAGGGCTCGATCCCAGGACCCCGAGACCATGACCCAAGCCAAAGGCAGAGGCTTAACCCACTGAGCCACCCAAGTGCTCCTATTTAAATAAAAAATTTTAAAAATACATTAATTAATTTAAATTTTTTCTTATAACTGAACTGACAGAACATTTAGAAAAGGAAGGGAATGAAAAATTTCAGTGAAAGAAAAGAGGTTGTAATTTCATTACCAAAAATAAACGGTAACAATCTTACACTGATATCCTTTTATTGGATATTTTATCTATCCACCTACCTATAATTTGTTAAATGGTAGTGCTGTATTGTGATAATGGTTTGTAACCTGCTTTTCCCCCTGTAATAATACTCTGCTAACATATTTTCCTGCCATTCAATATTCTACTCCATGACCAGATTCCTAGCGGTGGCCTCACACTCCGATTATAAGAACGTAGCGTCTTGTGTTAGCCAGGCCTCCAATGCTCTAATGCTAGGCTTTTACTTTGTTTTCTTTTTTTCTTCTTTGGCTATTATGCAAACCCTTTCTTAAACATGAAAAGATATGATCAGATAGCCGCATGACAATGGTTATACTTCCAGTATCTCACTGATTAAAGAATTTTCTAGAAACGAAAGGCTACTGTTAATTTAAGAGTACTTATCGAAGAATTTGTATTTTATTCAACACAATAGGATCTCTGCACATTTAACAAGCGGTAATACCTGCATACAAGTAGAAAAGCTGTTCTGTGCCCGCCTCATTCCTGAATATCCTCTAAAATTCTGAAGGCTGACTGGGAGCCTCCTCCAGGCCACAGGTGGGAGAAGGAGAGATTTGGTGACAGCGCTCATCTGGGAAGGACGTTCCAGGACTAGACATGGAGAAGCAGCCTCTGCTCAGTATTACCTCAGATTTCAGAACGACGGTGAATGGCCACTTAGAATAAAAGGCAAGCATTAATTTGTCTTCAGTGGCTTTTATTTGTTTATGCAATGTTTCAGAAAAATTCTCAAGCCTCAGGGTTAAAAATCATAATTTCAAGCTGAGCACATCAAAGAGGTCCCCTGCAGGAAGGAAAGGGGGGAGTGAGTCTTGAGTCCTGGTTTTGAGCCAAGGTCTGACTAAGCTTTCACATATTAAATCACAGGTCCATGCATCTGTTTGTGTGAGCAGCTAATACTCGAGATCAATATTTTGCATTAAAAAACCAAAGAGTTTGCATCTACTAAGATAATTTGTCTATATCCATGTCAAAATATAGTCAGTTAGCATCATGGCATAAAGCAGCCTCATAACCTGTCTTAACTCTTACCTCTGAAAGTTGAAGAATAATGTGGAAGAGGAGAATGGATTTTGAAGAGAAAAAAAAAAAAAAAGACACACATCTGTCTTAATTGTCCACACCAATTAAACTCAGCTCAGTACATCTATTTTGAGGGGTTAACACGTTTTATGCAATTTTAGTATTTAAAATTCAAGAGGGAAAGTCATTGACTATTTCAGCATTTAGGTGTTTACAGGTACAATAAAAATTAAATATATGTCCAAGCCCACCCTAATGAATTTATAAGGGCCATACAAATATCTTTTGCTATCATTTGGAATAGTGGACCTGCACAGTTTTGTTCTATATTTTTGAATTGAAATAGGATGTAACTCATTATAAAGTTAAGATTCCAGATTTAAATAGACTATTTTTTTTAAATATGGAAATGCTTATAATACATGAGGGAAAAAACAGTTCCTAAAACTATGCCCCGTGTCATTGCGATTATTTTTTATTTTATCAACGCTAATCAAGTGTCAGTTGACACCATTCTGCCTTTAAGATTAACCAGAATTGTTGTTGCCACCCACCTATATCCCAGTGGGAGTTTGGGGCCATCCCGACAATTTCCGTGCACTCTGGGTTTTACCGGTTTTGTTTGTGGTGCCGGGTTTCTCCTACTAAACTTTGCATCTCAAGCCAACATCAGCACCGCGACATTTTCCTGCACTGACCCAGCTGTGGGCTTCGGCCACTTTTATTTCCCCTGAAACACCCACACAAGGCATTAGGATGGGAGGCCAAACAACAGAGATCTGGGGTGACCGAAGAGGGTCATGTATCACAGACGTTTCAATGAAGTCTTAGACGTCCTCGTGCCTCGTTCCTAAAAGTCGTGTGAGCGCCGCGCCCTGGGAAGTGCTCCTCTGTGACTCATTTGTAAGAGGCTGTAGCTTCCTGCCTGCTGCCCTGCTCGCTTCCCATCTTCTCTCCTTCCTCCCCTCCTCTCTGCCCATAACTGCTCCCCCGTTCATCTCCCCATCTCCCACGCAAGGCAATTTCCCCACCTCCTTGCTGTTTCCTTCTAAACGTGCTCTAGGGGCTCGTTTTCTGTATGCAAGAGACTTACTAAGCACTTTTTCTAAACAACTACAATTTCATTCTACCTCGTTCTCTCTCTCTCTCCCTCTCTCTCTGACACACACACACCCACACACACACAACGCACTCTAGGAGGCACACATAAGTAATGTAGTAAATATTAAATTTTTTATTATATAAAATTACTTTTCTCATCAGAAAGCATGATTAAGAACATATAAACATATATTTTGAAATAATAACTTCATAGGCTTTCTTCTCTCTGTTGGTCTAGAAACTGCTGGCAAAGTTGCTTGGGGAATGCCCACTGCCAGATTGATACATAAAGTGACGGTACTAAATACCGTTTCATCTTTATAATTCCCTAGTATCAGAAGAGCTGAATTCAAAAGGTTTCTCTCTCTCTCTCATTTTTCTCAGAGGTGTTTCATTCGAAGTTCCTATAGGTATTGGGTATGGCTATTTCTGCCAAGTTACATTCCAGATGGTTGAGATGGGGTCTGGACTATAAACAGGATCCTTAAAATGGTTTTCAAAAATAAAAATACATGTACATGTGCTTAAATGTTTCAAACCATATGTAGCAACATTGGTTGTTAACACAAGAGCCATCCCCCTTTTTTAAATAATGGAGGGAGCCCTATTTGATTTCAGAAGCTGTCCCTCTCCCATATGACTCAAGGATGAACGTTGATTGGTCTAAGCCAATCACGGTGGTACAATTTCTCTCACCGGTGATTATTTCAAACTTGGGCGTGTGATCTAGTCCTGGTTAATAAGCTTTGGGCAAATACCTCCTGGGGGATGTCAGGAAGTGCTTCCTTCACTCTGAGGGGGAAAATGTCTGAATCTCTTCTCCTACCCAGTGTTCTCATATCTGCATGTAATACCCGGAGCCGCAGCAGCAATCTTGCGACTATGAGGACAGTGAAGCTAGTGGAGGAGTTTGACAGAATGAGACGGCAGAGTGACAACACAGAAAGAACCCGAATCCTTGATGACATCATTTACCTCTGAATTAACCAACCTTGGAGATGCCTCAGCACTTATTTTTTTCTGAGAGAAAACAAATCGCCTCCTTGTTTAGCCAGTGGAACTTGGGGGTTTTGGCGAGTGGCAGAGAAAGCATCCTGATACACTGTCCTCAAGCCCATTGACTAAAATGAAACACAATATTTACGCTAATTTGAACACAATATTTACAGGAAGCCCCTGTGCGCCGCCATCTCGGAGGCTGTCATTTTCATCTTCATGCTTGAAGACGCCTGGTCCCATTCACCAGCCGCTCTGGCATTGCTCTGTGTTTATGAGGCCTTCTTGACAATTAATACCAGCTGTTTCTACTCAGAAAAATGACTGTTGGGCCCCATGGTTTCTTCTCCATTTTACCAGATGCTCTTTGAAAGGAGAAGGGTGCTACAGAGGCCACAGATTAGTCACCTCGCTGGAATGGCTGCTCCCGGCTCAAAGACAAATTTAAGGGAAAAGGAGTCACTGAGGTAATTGAGGTTCTATGATTTGATGGAGGCAAGTTCCAGCGCCTCTTCATTCCATCTCCCAGGTGTAGACCTAGATTCGGTTCACAGATAGCGGAATGACATTTTATAGAAATGTAGACAGAGATGGCACAGTGAATTCTGAAAAGACCGACTTGTTTCAGAAGAGCCTCTGTTACCCTACGCTTTCTTGCCGTCCGGCCCCAAGGGTTTCCGGATCCACAAAGCAGCTCTGTCCCGTCATGTTCCTGCTGGTTTGTAGGATCGTCTCACGCGGGCAGTGGAGTGGGTGCGGCCAGGAGTGCTAATGGCGCAAGAATGACCGGAGGCCACCATCTCCACTGCCTGACATCTGGGTCCCGGCTCTGCATTGTGGCATGAGTGACTTCTCTCTATTATTAATCGTAAGTATTCCATATTCTAAAGTTTGATTTAACCTGGCAGGTGATTATAAAATATGATCAACCCACATCGTTTACAAGCCCATTATCTTCAAAATATTTCAAAAGAAAACCTTATGGATTATTTATGTGTCTCAGCTCATCTCCCAAAGGCCAAATGTCGGGAACGATTTAATACGTGCTTTCGCTATTCTTTGTATCACAGGCTCCATGTATGATCATTGGTATTAATCCAGTTTAAACCTCAGCAGTTGGCTGTGTGATCTTATACAAGTATTTAACCTCTTTAAGCCTCAATTTCCTGTTAAACCAGACTCATAATTTTGTTGCTGAGAGTAAGCGATACAACTTAAATGAAGTGTTTGGCCCAGGGCTGGGCAAGAAACAAACGATCAGTTAATATGAAGTATTGTGATGTGTCATCGTTGCTAACAATTCTGCAAAGAACTTTGGACTTCGACCTAGGAGACCTAACGTTAGTTTCACATGGTCCCCTTTTCCTTCCTTAACCATAAAATTGAGGGGGAAAATCATCCTAACATTGAAGAATTAAGTGACTTTAAGCCAATGCTAAATCCTCTTTTTCTAAGATTTTATTTATTTATTTTAGAGCAAGAAAAAGAGGGATCATGAGTAGGGGGAGGGGCAGAGGGAGGGAGAAAGAAAGAATCTCAAGCAGAGTGCCCACTGAACACGGAGCCGGATGTGGGGCCCATCTCAGGACCCTGAGATCACGACCTGAGCCAAAATCAGGAATTGGACGCCTAACCCACTGGACCACCCAGGTGACCCACCCATGCTAAGCTTTGGATTTTACAGGCAAAATTTTGGCACTATAGAATGTTAGATTAAAACTTCATTTCAAAATACTTGTTCAATTCAGAAAACCGAAGTTTTCGCTCTAATAATTACAGTAATGCTTCTTATTCTCGCATAAGGAAAGACAATGGAGAGATAAGGCAACAAGGAGTCCCCAGGGAAGTCTCAGGTTTTTAGGATGTCACAGGGTAGGGACAAGAGTTAAGAGGAGATCCACAAGGGGGAGACAGTTACATGCTAAATTTCCTCAGGAAAGCAGGGAATTAAAAAAAAAAAGGAGAAAGAAAGAAAAAGAATAAAAGTATGATTATATTCAAGAACTTCTTGAGATTTCTACGTGTTTTAAATTTAGTTATTTTTAAAAAGAGTTTAGTTTTCTATTCTATTAAAGTAAAATAATCTTAGGACCCAGCAAATCTTTGAACGTGGAGATAGACGCGTACACACCCAGATTTCCACTAAGCGATTCCATCAAAAAGTGTGAGGGGAGCGAAAGGAAGGAGAGCGGCTGGCATCGAAGAAAGCAAGAGGACGTCAACCGACCCCAGCCTGCCGGCTTACAGGGCTGCAGTCCCAGGGCTGGTGTCGCCTCGACTGGGCCCCGCTGCCCTGCGCGCCCACAGCCCGGCCCACCTCCCAGGCCCAGCGGCGGGGCTGCGGCAGCACGTCTAGGTCACCGGCTCAGCACTTCGGAGATACTGGACCGCCCCGACCTCCTCGTCCTCCCCCCCCCCCATCTTCCCCGGCTCCTTTGTGGGGTCTCCCCTGCCTCCAGGACCGGAGGGTCTGTGCTGGCCTGTCCCCGTCTTCTACTCGCCCAGGACGGGGCCGGCTCGCTCCGGTCTGAGCGAGTCCCCGTGTTTCCTTCTGGCCCCTACCCTCGGGGGCAGCTGTGGGCACGTCCCTTCACGTCCTCCCTCTCAGTGCGCCCTTACAGAGCGGGGTCCTGTCTAGAAGGAGGCATCCGGGGACGCCGGGGTCCCCAGCAGACTTTCTAATGAAGGCCACGGCCGCCTCCCAGCAGCCTTTGTTCCTCCCGCTGGGCGCGGAGCATCCGCATCCCACCGAGCCGCCTCCCCTGCTCGCCCTCCGCTCCCGCGGGCCTCCTTCCCGCCCGCGGCTGGGCCCTGCTCCTTCCCGCTGGGGCAGGGGCTGGCCCGGGACCTGGGGGGCGGCAGGGGAGGGCGCGAGGCCGCCACCCCGCGCCACATCTGTTTCCTGCCGGGCGCCCCGCAGCCCGTGTGTCTCCCCGCCGGGAGGGGACGAGGAGCCTGGGGCCGCGGAAGGTGCAGGAGGAGGGACCGACCGAGCAGAGCAGCCCCCCAGGACACGAGCAGTAATCCCGGCCCGCTGCCCCGCAGAGGTGACGTGCTTTGTTTCGCTGTGCCCGCCATGGGGGGCTGGGGTCCTTCTGGGACAGTCCCCAGTAGTCCCCACGGTTCCCAGAAACCTGCGCCCTTCCAGCTGCTGCGGCGCGGGCCCCTCGGAAGGGCGGTAAGGTCAGGCCTGCGGGAGACGGGCAGTCGGCCGCGCTCCGCCGCTGCCAGCCTGCGGGGCCCCGGCCTCGGATTCACCGTCCGCCACGTGCGGACGCCCGGTCTGCAGACTGCGGGCGGGGCTCAGTGAGGTTCAGTGAGGTTCAGTGAGGTTCGGTGACGTCGGGCCAGTCGCGGATTTTCAGAGGACACCGGGAGAAGCCCTGGGGTGCGCGGGGCATATGCAAGGACGACCCTGGCCATGCGGAGGGGGCTCTGGCACTCCGGTCCCACGGCGCGCGCGCACACGCACACTCACACGTACGCACACACATGCACAGACACACACGCACACACACATACACGCACTGCGCCCAGGAGAGCCCGCGGGCCTCACATACAAGAGCTCGGGCCGCTCCGGATCAGAATCCTCTGCCTTTCAAGGTCCCTAAATGGCCGCGCGCTTCCGGCCGGAGCGGCCACCCGCGTCCGCGCGCCGTGCTCACCGGGCGGGCTGCCTGTGCGGCTCTGGGGCTCGGAGCGCCCCGCTTCGCCCCCGCTCGCCCCGCGCCCCGGTCCGCGCTACTGTCCGCGCGATCCGAGTGCGCTCCGGGGCGGGGGCGGACCGCGCTGTCGGACCGCGCAGGGGCCCCCGGCTGGGGCTCCGCACCCGCGCGGATGAGCAGGACCGAGGAGGAGACACAGGGGCCTTGGGCCAGGGGCTGTCGGGCGGCGCCCTCGCGGGGGCTCAGAGCGCCTGTCGCCGGACACTGCCCGCCGGCTGCGGGGCCGTCCCGGTTCCAGGCCCGCGTCAGCCCCGGAGGAGCTGCTCGACTCGCGCCAGGACGTCGCCACGTGTCTGGGAACAGCGGCTCTCGGAGGGGCAGTGCCGGAGCCCAACGCGCGGGGGGACCCGGCTCGTGGGGGCCGCGCCCAGCCAGCCCCGCCCGGACGCGCCCGCCGCCCCGGCCGGGCCCTTCCCGCTCCGAAACACGCAGCACACGACCTTCACGACCTTCACGACCTTCACGACCTTCACGTGCGCTGCGCGTGCCCCGAGGGCGGCGAGGTCCGCGGGTGCACACGGGGTGCGGTGACAGCTTGCCTCCGGGCGTTCTTCCAGAGTAGAACTGTTTTATTACCTCTTCTCTGTCCCTCCCCTGCTGTTTATTCTTTCATTTTGATTTTAAACGCTTGCACCACGAGACCCTAAAGTGGCCAGCGCAGGGTACTTGTCACTGCGTGAGGTGAAGGACGTTGACTAGACTCACTCTTGTAATCACTGGGCAGGATACACATACTTCAGATCACGACGCTCTGCACCCAAAACTAATTGCTACAAGTCAGTTATATCTCAATAAAACTGGTGGGGGGGGGGGGGTCTGAAGACAGGCGGATGGAGGGGGGTAACGGTTCCACAACAGTGTGAATGCACTTAACCATGCACTTAAAGATGGTCAAAAGCGTACATTTTGTTCTGTGTATTTGACCACAATGACGTTTTAATGTTAAATTATGAAATACTTTTAAAAAAGATTTTATTTATTTATTTGACAGAGACAGAGAGCATAAGTAGGGGGAGCAGAAGAGGGAGAGGGCGAAGCAGGCTCCCTGCTGAGCAGAGAGGACCCGGGGATCATGACCTGAGCTGAAGGCAGAGGCTTAAGCAACTGAGCCACCCAGGTGCTCCTAATTAGGAAATATTTAAAACATACAGAAAAGTACGTAAAATAGCATTTGCATAAACTCCTGGATTTAATAAATGCTTACATTTTACCATGTTTGTTTATTTTTTTTTTTTCAAGAAACAAATCATCACCACCAAATGTGGCTACCTTCCAGTCCTTGCCCAATCAATTTGATTACTCTTACTCCTCCAGAGAGGTAGACACTCTTGTGTGGGTCTTTGCCATGGATATTTTAACATTTTACTATATAAGAACACATAATATTGTTTTAGGTGGTGTTTGAATTAGGCAAAGAATAATGTCCTTCAACTTGCATTTTTACCCATTTTGGTGGGGGATACACCACAGTGACCTACATAATCTGTTTATTTTTGAATCCTGAATATTATCCCATTGTCTGAAACTCCCACTGATGGACATGTAAGTTGTTTTTACTTGTTGGCTGTCATGACAAGTGCTGCCATGATCACCCTGTGCGTGTTGCCCAGAGTGTGTCTGTAAGAGTTAGACTGGTACACAGTCCTAGTACTGGAACTTTGGGGTTCCAAGGAAATGCACATTTTCCACTTCACTGGATATCATCAAGTCGATCTCCAGAGTGGTGAACAACTCGAATTCCTCCCTTTCATTGGAAAAAGACCTATTGCTTCCCTCCTTGCCTTCACCGAACTTGGTTATTATTACCACTCCCCCATCTAATGGGAGTGAAGTGATACCTCCTTGTGAGTTCCATTTGCCTTTTCTCCCATCAGTGAGACAGGTTTTCACAAGTTTACTGGACATTATGGCTTCTTCTTTTATAAACAGCCTGCTTCTTATACTAAATGTCCATAAGAACAGGGACAAGTCTGCATTATTCATGGTGCACGCTTATCACCCAACCCATCATAGGTCGCCATAACTACTTGCTGAATGAATGAATAAATGAGTTGCCAGATGCTCTGACAGGTGCTAGGTAAAGTATTATTTTAAAAATGTTAATGACATATTTGGGTAGAGTGGTGGCGTAGAGAGCTCAGGGAAGTTGCTTGCTCTTTCTCCAAACCTCGAGCTACCTAACTCTTACATTTGGCTGTTCCTGAGTTACATCCTTCTATAATCAACCACTGATTGGCCTCACATATTCCACAGAGTCCTTAAGGGAGCTGGCTTCAGTTTTCCATCTGGCAGAGTCTTGGTGAGCTCCAGATCTCTTTGGGGATTAAGAGCACCACATTATTTGGGAAGAACTTTGGACACATTGACCACAAGCATTGATGGAACTTAGGACAAGAAATGCTGAGTCCACTAGAATTGAAGCCCAATGTGAGGCTTGAACTCATGACCCTGAGAGCAAGACTGGAGTTGAGATCAAGAGTTGGACACTTAACTGACTGAGCCACCCAGGGGCCCCTAGACTAGTTTCTTAAGAAGCAGCAGAATCGGCTGTGGCATCTGCAGGAGCAGTGGCCGCATCGGGCACAGGAGGAGAGGCAGCTACGGACCTTTGAGCTGGCCCGCCCCAAGGCCTGCCCTGGGGTGGGGAAGTGTGCTGTGGAGTCGGAAACTTTCCCAGCAGGAATATTTGTGGGGGAGGAGTCAAGATGGCAGAGAAGTAGCAGACTGAGATGGCATCAGGTAGCAGGAGATCAGCTAGATAGTTTATCAAACCATTCCAAACACCTACAAACTCAACAGGAGATCAAAGGGAAGAAGAGCAGCAATTCTAGAAACAGAAAAGTGACCACTTTCTGAAAGTATTTTATTCTCTTCTTCATATATTCTTATCTGGATAAAATGACAAGGCAGAAAAACTTACCACAAAAAAAAAGAACAAGAGGCAGTACCGAAGGGACCTAACCAACATGGACATTGGTAATATGTCAGATCTAGAGTTCAGAATGATGATTCTCAAGGTGCTAGCTGGGCTAGAAAAAGACATAAAAGATATTAGAGAAACCCTGTCTGGAGAAATAAAAGCCCTTTCTGAAGAAATGAAAGAACTAAAATCTAACCAAGTTGAAATCAAAAAAGCTATTAATGAGGTGCAATCAAAAATGGAGGCTCTTACTGTTAGGATAAATGAGGCGGAAGAGAGAATTAGTGATACAGAAGACCAAATGACAGAGAATAAAGAAGCTGAGCAAAAGAGAGACAAACAACTACTGGACCACGAGGGGAGAATTCAATAGATAAGTGATACCATAAGATGAAACAACATTAGAATAATTGGGATTGCAGAAGAAGAAGAGAGAGAGAGTGGAGCAGAAGGTATATTGGAGAGAATTATTGGAGAGAATTTCCCTAATATGGCAAAGGGAACAAGCATCAAAATCCAGGAGGCACAGAGAACACCCCTCAAAATCAGTAAGAATAGGTCCACATCCTATCATCTAATAGTAAAACTTACAAGTCTTAGCGACAAAGAGAAAATTCTGAAAGCATCCCAGGACAAGAAGTCTGTAACATACAATGGTAGAAATATTAGATTGGCAGCAGAGACCTGGCAGACCAGAAAGAACTGGCATGATATATTCAGAGCACTAAATGAGAAAAACATGCAGCCAAGAATACTATATCCAGCTAGACTATCACTGAAAATAGAAGGAGAGATAAAAGCCTCCAAGACAAACAAAAACTAAAAGAATTTGTAAACACCAAACCAGCTCTACAGGAAATATTGAAAGGGGTCCTATAAGCAAAGAGAGAACCTAGTAGTAGTAGACCAGAAAGTAGTAGACCAGAAAGGAACAGAGAAAATATACAGTAACAGTCACCTTACAGGCAATACAATGGCACTAAATTCATATCTCTCAATAGTTACCCTGAATGTTAATGGGGTAAATGCCCCAATCAAAAGACACAGGGTATCAGAATGGATAATAAAACAAAACTCATCAATATGCTGGCTACAAGAAACTCATTTTAGACCCAAAGACACCTCCAGATTTAAAGTGAGGGGTGAAAAACAATTTACCATGCTAATGGACATCAAAAGAAAGCTGGGGTGGTAATCCTTATATCAGATCAATTAGATTTTAAGCTAAAGATTATAATAAGAGATGAGGAAGGACACTATAACATACTCAAAGGGTCTGTCCAACAAGATCTAACAATTTTAAATATCTATGTCCCTAACATGGGAGCAGCCAACTATATAAACCAATTTATAACAGAATCAAAGAAACACATCGACAATAATACAATAATAGTAGGGGACTGTAACACCCCCCTCACTGAAATGGACAGATCATCCAAGCAAAAGATCAACAAGGAAATAAAGGCCTTAAAGACACACTGGACAAGATGGATGTCACAGATATATTTAGAAAATTCCATCCCAAAGCAACAGAATACACATTCTTCTCTAGTGCACATGGAACATTCTCCAGAATAGATCACATCCTGGGTCACATATCAGGTCTCAACCAGTACCAAAAGATTGGGATCATTCCCTGCATATTTTCAGACCATAATGCTCTAAAGCTAGAACTCAATCACAAGAGGAAATTTGGAAAGAACCCAAATACATGGAGGCTAAAGAGCATCGTTCTAAAGAATGAATGGGCCAACCAGGAAATTAAAAAAGAATTGAAAAATTTCATGGAAACAAATGGTAATGAAAACACAATGGTTCAAAATCTGTGGGACACAGCAAAGGCAGTCCTGAGGGGAAAATATATAGCAATACAAGCTTTTCTCAAGAAACAAGTAAGGTCTCAAATACACAACCTAACCCTACACCTAAAGGTGTAGGAGAAAGAACAACAAAGAAAGCATAAACCCCACAGAAGAAGAGAAATAATAAAGCTCAGAGCAGAAATCAATGAAATAGAAACCAAAAAAAAAAAAAAAAACAGTACAACAAATCAATGAAACTAGGAGCTGCTTCTTTGAAAGAATTAATATGATTCATAACCCCCTGGCTAGACTTATCAAAAAGAAAAGAGAAAGGACCCAAATAAAATCATGAATGAAAGAGGAGAGATCACAACCAACACCAAAGAAATACAAACAATTATAAGAACATATTATGAGCAACTATAAGCCAGCAAATTTGACAATCTGGAAGAAATGGATGCATTCCTAGAGACATACAAACTACCACAACTGAGCCAGGAAGAAATAGAAAACCTGAACAGACCCATAACCAATAAGGAGATTGAAGCAGTCATCAAAAATCTCCCAACAAACAAGAGCCCAGGGCCAGATGGCTTCCCAGAGGAATTCTTTAAAGAAGAATTAGTACCTAGTCTCCTGAAACTCTTCCAAAAAATGGAAGTGGAAGGAAAACTTCCAAACTCATTTTATGAGGCCAGCTATAACTTGATCCTGAAACCAGACAAAGATCCTATCAAAAAAGAGAATTATAGACCAATATCCTTGATGAACACAGATGTGAAAATTCTCACTAAAATACTAGCCAATAGGATCCAACAGTACATTAAAAGGATTGTTCACCACGACCAAGTGGGATTTATTCCACTGCTGCAAGTTTGGTTCAACATCCACGAATCAATCAATGTGATACAATACATTAATAAAAGAAAGAACAAGAACCATATGATACTCTCAATAGATGCTGAAAAAGCATCTGACAAAGCACAGCATCCTTTCTTGATCAAAACTCTTCACAGTGTAGGGATAGAGGGTAAATACCTCAATATCATCAAAGCCATCTATGAAAAACCCACAGGGATTATCATTCTCAATGGAGGAAAACTGAGGGCTTTTCTGCTAAGGTCAGGAACATGGCAGGGACACCCATTATCACCACTGCTATTCAACATAGCAGTAGAAGTCCTAGCCTCAGCAATCAGACAACAAAAAGGAATTAAAGGCATCCAAATCGGCAAAGAAGTCAAACTATCTCTCTTTGCAGATGATACTTTATGTGGAAAATCCAAAAGACTCCACTCCAAATGTGCTTGAACTTGTACAGGAATTTAGTAAAGTGTCAGGATATAAAATCAATGCACACAAAAGAGTTGCATTTCTTTACACCAACAACAAGACAGAAGAAAAAGAAATTAAGGAGTTGAACCCATTTACAATTGCACCCAAAACCATAAGATACCTAGGAATAAGCCTAACCAAAGAGGCAAAGAATCTGTACTCAGAAAACTATAAAGTACTCATGAAAAAAATTGAGGAAGACACAAAGAAATGGGAAAATGTTCCATGCTTATGGATTAGAAGAACAGATAATGTGAAAATGTCTATGCTACCTAAAGCAATCTACACATTTAATGCAATCCCTATCAAAATCCCATCCATTTTTTTTCAAAGAAATGGAACAAATAATCCTAAAATTTATATGGAACCAGAAAAGACCTCAAATAGCCAGAGGAATGTTGAAAAAGAAAGCCAAAGTTGGTGGCATCACAATTCCAGACTTCAAGCTCTATTACAAAGCTGTCATCATCAAGACAGTGTGGTGCTGGCACAAAAACAGACACATAGATCAATGGAACAGAATAGAGAGCCCAGAAATAGACCCTCAACTCTATGGTCAACTAATCTTCGACAAAGCAGGAAAGAATATCCCCAATGGAAAAAAGACAGTCTCTTCAACAAATGGTGTTGGGAAAATTGGACAGCCACATGCAGAAGAATGAAACTGGACCATTTCCTTATACCACACACGAAAATAGACTCAAAATGGATGAAGGACCTCAATGTGAGAAAGGAATCCATCAAAATCCTTGAGAAGAATACAGGCAGCAACCTCTTCAACCTCAGCCACAGCAACTTCTTCCTAGGAAATTGCCAAAGGCAAGGGAAGCAAGGGCAAAAATGAACTATTGGGACTTCATCAAGATCAAAAGCTATTGCACAGCAAAGGAAATAGTTAACAAAACCAAAAGACACTGACAGAATGGGAGAAGATATTTGCAAATGACATATCAGATAAAAGACTACTATCCAAAATCTATAAAGAACTTATCAAACTCAACACCCAAAGAACAAATAATCCAATGAAGAATGGATAGAGGACATGAACAGACATCTCTGCAAAGAAGACATCCAGATGGCCAACAGACCCATGAAAAATGCTCCACATCACTTGGCATCAGGTAAATACAAATCAAAACCACAATGAGATACCACCTCATGCCAGTCAGAATGGCTAAAATTAACAAGTCAGGAAATGACAGATGCTGGTAAGGATGCGGAGAAAGGGGAACCCTCCTACGCTGTTGGTGGGAATTCAAGCTGGTGCAATCACTCTGGAAAACAGCATGGAGGTTCCTCAAAAAGTTGAAAATAGAACTACCCTATGACCCAGCAATTGCACTACTGGGTATTTACCCTAAAGATACAAATGTAGTGATCCAAAGGGGCACGTGCACCCAAATGTTTATAGCAGCAATGTCTACAATAGCCAAACTATTGAAAGAACCTAGATGTCCATCAACAGACAAATGGATAAAGAAGATGTGGTATATATATACAATGGAATACTATGCAGCCATCAAAAGAAATGAAATCTTGCCATTTGCGATGATGTGGATGGAACTAGAGGGTGTTATGCTGAGCGAAATAAGTCAATCAGAGAAAGACAATTATCATGTGATCTCCCTGATATGAGGAATTTGAAAGGCAATGTGGAGGGTGTGGGGGGGTAGGAAAAGAATAAATGAAACAAGATGGGATCGGGAGGGAGACAAACCATAAGAGACTCTTAATCTCACAAAACTAACTGGTTGCTGGGGGGAGGAGGAGGGAGAGGGTAATTGGGTTATGGATAACATCAGGGAGGGTATGTGATATGGTGAATGCTGTGAAGTGTGTAAACCTGGCGATTCACAGACCTGTACCCCTGGGGCTAATAATACATTATATGTTAATAAAAAAATAACAAATTTTTAAAAATGTTAATGACAGTAGGTGCTACAGTTATTCCTCACCATGAGGTCCATGGAGGTTAAATAACTTGCTAAGTCCACAGAGCTAATAAATATTGGACGCTAGATTCAAACCCTGGTCTGTCTCATGTCAGAGTTCACACACTTAATGGTTCAACATCCTGCCTCCCTTCAAAACTCAGCTTGGAAGATAGCAAATAATGAACAAATGTATATAGGATCCTTAATTCTTTGTTAATAATTCTTTGTCTTAACTTAGCTACCTTATCTTGATTAAATCTCTCAATTAAAAAATGTGTTTTAATGTCTGAAAATGTGTTTAATGTGTTTTAATGTCATTTGCTTTTGGAAAGCATCAAAGGAATTTCATTAATTTGGAGGCTTTATACCAGGAGCTGGTGGGGGTGGTGGAATCCCTCCTATTTAATGCAAAAGCTATTGACAGCTGCCTCTTCTGCCAGGAGACCATTTATATCTGTTGCCCATATTTTTCATCCATGTTGTAGCCTTATACACTGAACTGCCTGTGAGATATTTCTTTTTAATCTCAAATTTTCCTCTCCAAAATGAATTTTGCTCTTTGCCCCCACCCTCAAATTCATCCCACCTATAGGGTTCCCATCCCAACTGGTGGCAACTCCATCCTTCCAACTGTGAAACAAAAATATCTTGGAGTTGCCTTTACTGTGCTCTTTCTTTCCCATTTCACACCCCTTCCCTGTTGGCTCTGCCTTAACAACACATGGAAAGCTGGACCACCGCTCACCATCCTCCTCTGTGTCATCCTGGTCCGATCACCCTTGTCTCTGCCTAACAGGTACCCGTATTTCCCTCCCTTGCCTCTGAAAGTCTATCATCAACACAGCCATCAGAGGGATCCTCTTGTAATTCAGGTCATTTTCCTCCTCGGCTCAAAACCTACAAAACGTCCCCATTTCACCCTCTAGGAACTAGAGTCCTTAAAATGGCCACAGACCCCACGTAATTCCTCCCCGAGTTTACCCCCTGCCACTCCCTCTCACTCCTCTGCAGCCACACCAACCTCCTTGCTGTCCCCTGCCTCTGGCTCGTCGCTCCCTGTAGGCACTGGCTCTCTTCCTCGCCTTTGCTGAAATTCCACTTTTTCAAGAAGTCCATCCTAAGCTCTCCTTCCATGTCACCTTTCTCCGTTCCCAACCCTCTGCTCTACTTTTCCTCCTACCACGTTCTACATGACATATATCCATACTCTAAACCTGTTAGTCATGCCTGCCCCCCTCCAACTAGAATGGAAGGTCTTCAAGGGCAAGAGTACTTTTTTTGTTTGGTTCACGGAGATACTCCAAGTGACAAGAACAGTGTCAGGCACAGCTCTGGAGGTCGTGGCCAAGTATTTGAGTAGATGCAAATTGTGTGCGTACCGAACACCTTTCCCCCTCTTATCTGCCTAACTAAGCAACTCTCAGTTTTGCTAGAGAAACTGTCCCCACCCTAAAGAAAGAATCCCAGTCTTCTTGCCAATTAACTGGGGTTGGGGTATGCAGGTGGCCCCAGTTTTAGAAACCGAAAGGTCAACTTCAAAGATATTTTTGCAGCTAGGATAGAAGCACATGACCCTGGCTTCACTAAGTGGGTGTAATGGTGCACACGTGAGCACCATGCCCGATACCTGGCATCTAAGGAGGTCAGAACACCTGGTTCTTACCAGTCGGCTCTGGCAGGGCTCTGGCAGAGTCCGTTCTGCAAGGCAGCAGTCTCCATCATGTTTCACCTATAACAGCCTAGGGTTTGGTAGGCCATTGCTCCGAGTTGCATTGTTTTTGGTTAGAAAGTCTGTTTTTCTGGCTGCCCAAAAAATACTATGAACTATTTACTATTATTTTTTTTCAAAGTTTATTTATTTTTTTGAAAGAGAGAGAGAGAGCGAGAGTGAGAGAGAGAGCACAAGCAGGGTGGAGGGGGACAGGGAGAAGGAGAAACAGGCTCCTGGCTGAGCAGGGAGCCTGATGTGGGGCTCGATCCCAGGACCCCGGGATCCTAACCAGAGCTGAAGGCAGGCACCCATCAACCGGGCTACCCAAGCGCCCGTACTTACTATTCTTTAATGTATCATTTTCTGCTTAGAGTGGATTTGGATGTCTGGATCTAAGAAATGTGACAAATATAAGCTTTCCTCTTTCTTTCTCCCCCGACTGCTTTCCCTCCTTTGAACACTGTTTTGTAAGGATGTTACGTCCAGTGATATTAGCGGCCATTTTGCAGTCATGAGATAATGGGTACGAGAAACAGAGCTAGACTCTGCGCTTAGTGCCATTGAAAACATCATTAAACCATCTGATTAACCCTGGGGCTGATTACTGCCAGATTTCTTGCAACAAAATGATCAATGTCATAGCGATTTAATAGTTACTATATTTTCTGGTACTTTCAGTTGAACACGTACTGTTTTAAACTGTACATGGTTCTTCAGTTCTATAGAAGATCTTCATGTACTAAGAAAAATAAGCACATAAACACGGTCTGGAGAGCCCTGTGTGAAAACGGGACAGAGAAAGAGCTAAATTTTTCTGCTTCATGAAGTTAGAAGGACGTGGCAATTTCTGGTGATACCTTGGAGCAAGGGAGAGACAAGAGAATCAGAAGGAAGTGAGAAATGCATGGAGGTTATACAAAGAGAAACAAAATGGCACTTCTGTGTAGACTGTAGAAAGCTACCAAGAGCATCAATCCTGCCATAATAACAAGAAAAAACGACATAAACTATAAGATCAAAATTTTCTTGAACCTATCAGAGAGCTGAGTTCATAAGAAGCCAATTAACCTAAAATCTAAGAAAAGATGGGCCCCTCCAAGGAGAGAGGATGGAAGCGCTATCTCAGGCCGGGACAAGGAAGGGACACCGGATGCCATCTACCCAAATAAGAAGAATACAGCTAAAATGTTCACGAGCTCCTAAATGTCAAGTGTGACCCCTAGGAATTCCACAGACACGAAGGAAGCATGCACCGCCTCTCAGTCTCCACCAACATCCACTTTACCCCAAGCACTACCGAGAAAGACCTAGGGGCCGTGCAGAAGACACGAGTCAGCCCCCTCGGTGGTGGACGTCTAGAGGAGATGAGTGGCTACCACGGAGGTGAAAACACAAACCCTGTCTGCACCCATCTTCCCAGCGGAACGAACATCATAAGCTGCTGGGGCAGGGGAGGGGGAGGGGGAATGGAGGAGACGAGGCTCGCCCCTAGATACATTCTGGGCCCAGGCCGTTTGAGATCTTCGGTCACTGGTGGAGGAGCAGGGAATGCCCTTCAAACATGCAAAGTAGAGTTCGCCTGCCCGTGGGAGAAGAGGCAGAAGCACTAAAAAATATTGACCCCTAAGATCCCGTGGGACGGGGCTTATGTAAGACGGGGGTTGGATGAAGACACCAGAGGGCCGCCCTCCGATTCCCAGCAGCAGCCGCCGGCCAGCAAGCACCGGTGACAAGCAACAGCCCTTTGCTGCGGGGGGCGGAGGGAGGGCATGAAGAGGTCCACCTGGGGCGTAGGTACCAAAGACAGAAGCTGAGGGCGGACACAAAAGAGCATTAAGAAATGCCCCGTAGCCGCCCAGTATCTGCCTCAGCACAACATAATGCTAAAGGAATTTAAAGTTGGCGGTAGAGTAAAGGTAACCACAGCAGCGATACAACCGAACCCGTCAAGCTCTGACTAGATTGCCTCAGCTCCCCTCACGCGTGGCCTAGTAGAAGAGGCACGCTCATTCTCAGGCGTGAATTCAATTAACCTCAGTCTTTCCTGTTCTGTACGTTATATCTAGAATTCAATTAAAAAAACATACAAGGGGCGTGGGGGAGCAAGGGAAAACCAACCTCAAGGCAAAGCAATCAGCACAGCCAGACTCAAGGATGACATGGACTATGGGACGGGGAATTTAGAAGAACATAATATGTCGGAGCCCCTGGTGGTAAAGGTGGACAACACGAACACACAGATGGCATTTCAGCAGAGAGGAGAGAACTGTTGGAAGACTCCAGTGGAGTCTTCTAGAAATAGGAACCACAGTGTCCGAAATGGAGAGAATCACCAATGGGACATCCATGGCCTCGACACAACTCAGGATACCATAAAAGAATTTGAAGAGAGGTTGACAGAAGTTGTCCAAACGGAGACACACACAAAAAAAACTGAAAAAAAAAATTAGAAAATTGAGTCTAGCAATAAGAATGCTGCATCATACCAAATGGGGTTTATCTCCGAAATGCAATTCAATATTTCAAAACCAATCACGTTATTCACCATATTAAAAGACCAAGGAAGAGAAGCATATGATCATTTCAAAAGATCCAGAAAAAGCATTTGACAAAATTACTACTCACTTTAGAAACTCTCAGCAAGCTAAGAACAGAGCAGAATGTCCTTAATCTGATAAAGAGCATCATTTAAAAACCTACCGCTAACGTCACTAAATTTAATGGCGAGACCGATTGCTTTCCCCGGAAGATCAGGATGAAGACAAGGATATTTGCTCTCACCACTCCTACCAGCATATTGCTGGGGAGTCCAGCCTCTACAATAAGGCAAGAAGAAAAGAGGCATACAGATTGGAACGGAAGAAATAAAGCTGTCTCTATTTGATGGTCCAAATAGAAAACCCCCAGAAGTCTCCACATGCGCCCTATATGCAATGAGCGAGTATAGCAAGGTAGCACTTTACACAAGGTCAATACACGAAAATCAGTGTATTTGAATATACTAAGAATGAACAATTGGAAATTGAATTTTTATGTGTACCATTTATAAATGTATTGAAAAACATGAAGGACTTAGGTATAAACCCAACAAAGTATGTGGAGAATTTGCGTATTGAAAGCTACAAAGCTCTGATGAAAGAAATTAGAGAAGACCTAAGTAAATAGGAAAATTACTGTGCTCATGAATTCAAACACTCAGTATTGTTATTCATTCACCCCAAGTTTATCCAAAGAGACAACCTAAATCAAAATCACAGCAGGACATTTTGTAAAAATAGATAAGCTGATACGAAAACTTATATGTAAAAGCCAAGACTTAAAAAACTAAAACAATTTTGAAAAAAAAAAAAACAAGGCTGTGATTCTGATTTTAAGAATTATTATAAAGTAATATTAATCAAGACTATGTTACAGAGTTAAAGTAGAAAAATTGATAAAATAAAATTAATCAAAATTTACAACTTCTCTTTAAGAGACACAAGCAAGACACAATTCGGTTCAATTCGGACACAATTCGGACAGAATAGAGCCCAGAAATGGAACCACGCATACATGGTCAAATGGAGTGTTGGCAAAGATTCCAAGGTCACTGGGATAGTTAAATTTATGTGTTAAGTTGACTGGGCCATGGGATGCCCACGGATCATGTTAAACATTATTTCCAGGTGTGTCTGTGAGTGTGCTTTTGGGAAGATATTAGCACTGGAGTTGGTTGACTGAGTAAGGACGGCAGCCTGCCGTGTGGGCGAGTGTCATCCAACCCACTGAGGGCCCAAACAGAACAAACAGGCAGAGGAAGGGAGAACGAACCTTCTCAATGTCCCAGTACTTGCGCTGAAACATCTGCTTTCAGACTGGGGTTCAACAACACCTGCGCTCCTGCTTCTCAGGCCTTTGGACGGACTTGAATTATACTACTGGAGTCCCTGGGGCCCCAGCTTGCAGACGGCCGATGGTGGTACTTCTCAGCCTCTGTAATTGAATTAGCCAGTTCCTCATAATAAGTAATTATATTTACTTTTATATGTAATATAAAAATTATAATAATATTTATAATAAGATACCATATATAACATATAAATATTATATAATATATATTTCATAATATAAAATCTAAATATATTTTATAATATTATAAACTATCATAATATTTATAATAACACATATATAAATGTATATAAAATATATATAAATATATATAAAAATATCTGCTGTTGGTTCTGAGTCTTTGGAAAACCTTAACTAACACAGTAATTTAAGTGAGAAAGGATAGTATTGTCAACAAATTGGGTTGGAAAACTGGACATTCATATGGAAAAAAGTAAACCTTTAATCCATATTTTGCACCGTATACAAAAATGGATCGAAGTTTAAATGTTCATCTAAAACTATAAAGTTGCTAGAAGAAAACAAGCAGAAAAATCTTTATGACCTTGAGTTGGGCAAAATATCTTCACCTACCACACTAAAAGCATTATTCATGAAAGAGAAAAATGATAAATTAGAATTAACCAAAATTTAAAACTTCTTTTTAAGAGAGACGGTTAAGGAAATCAATAGACAAACCATAGATTGGGAGAAATATTTGCAAACCGCATCTGATGAAGAAGCACGTATATCCAAAATTTACAAAGAACCTTGAAAACTCAACATTAAGGAAACACACCATCCACCTTTTTAAAAATAGGTGAAAGATCTGGACACTTCCTTCAGAAAGATAAATGGGCAGCGTATAAGCACGTAGAATGATGTGCAGAAGTATTAGTCATGGGGAAAATCAGATTAAAACCACAATAAGATACCACTGTTAGAATCGCTTACAGAAAACCTGACGATATGACGTGCTGCTGAGGATGGGAAGCTTCTGGACAATTTATCCATCGCTGATGGGAATGTGCTGTCTTCTGAAATCTGTTTGTCAGTTTCTTACAAAGTTAAACATATACTTACCCCATGATTCAGTAATCCCATCCCAAGTATTTATACCCGAGAGAAATGAAGACTGCCATTCACATATAAGCCGCACGTGCCTGTTTATAGTGACTTTACTTATAAACACCAATAACAGAAAACAGTTTAAATGTCTTTCAACGGGCAAGTGGATCAGAAGACAGAACTGTGATACGCTCATCCACGGGCTGTCACTCAGTATAGGAACAAACAAATCACTGATTCACGTGGAACCGTGAGTGAATCTCAAACGCATGATGCTGAGTAAACAAAGCTGTATACAGTGTGATTCCTTTTTAACTCCTTTTTTTATGACATTTTATGATACAGAGACGGAAAGCATCAGGAGTAGCCAAGTGCTGAGGGTTAGGTGAGTGGGCGTCTAGAAGGGAGGATTGGGTATTTGGGGGTCATGGAAATGCTCTTTGATTGCAGTGGTGGTCACACAACTGTAGCATTTGTCAAAAGTCATAAAATGTTTACTCACTAAATGGTGAATTTTGCCGTATATAAATCACACCTCGATATACGCGACTTTAAAAAAAAAGAGAGAGCGAGAAGGAAGGAGGGAAGGAAGGAGGGGGGCAAAGAAGGTGGAGGTAATCCAGGGCTTTGAGGAGGTTAGAAATTCCCCATGAAAAAATGGCAAAGGAATTTTAGGAGAGCAATATCTAAATCTCATTTCCATCCTCAGCTACTCCAACCCTTAAAAAAAGAAAGATCTTTTCATCCAACACCAACAGCACAGTGGGAAGTGCAGGAACAGAGTGATGAAGTCAAGTGTGGCAGCCTTGCCTGCAGCCCCTCTCGGCCAGGCCAGCAGCCGCAGCAGGAATCAGGAGGGGACGACAGAAGCCCCGAGGACCAGGGTTCAGGTGAGCAGGGCCCAAGCGAGGGGTGCAGCAGGGCACATCGGAGAAGTAGGCTGTTTTGGACCGACCCTAGAGCAGAAATGAGACAAGCTCCCTTTTCTCCAAAAGTACCAAAGAAGATAATCCTTGAAAGGACATTGGCAGATGCTTGGATCATAATTTTCAAAGAATAACACAGACCCAATTTTTGTCCTCTACTACATATCATCAAGTTGTATTGAATTAATATTTTACAACAGAAGTTTGAACAGAGCCCTAATTCCAACATTTGCTTGTTGTTTTCCTGCTTTGTGAGTGATCACCACTATAACACACACGTTACACATTTGTTCCACTAAAAGTTATAAAAACATCAAAATCTGTCCTTGCATTGCTAGCAAATACGATGGCAATGCTCTGAGCTCATTTTATAAAAAATGAAGAGTATCTCTTCATTCTATTTTTTTTTAATGATGTAAGGCTCAACTTGGATAAGAGTTCAATGCTGCTTTTTAGAAATATTCTTTTTTTTTTTTACAAATTAGATAGGCTCAGCATTTTATTTTATTTGGGTCAGCTTTTCACAAGTACCCTAAGTATAATTTTTCTACTCTGTAAGCTTAAAAAAAGAGAGAAAAGGTGGAGGAGGAGGGAGAGGAGGAGGAGAGCGGCCAAACCCGTTGAGAAAATCTGGCATAGAATTTCTCTGTGGTATTAAGCATGCATATTGGTATAGGCGAGGCCCTCAAGAACTTTGCAGCCCGTTTAACTGCGCTGGGACCAGGGATATTTTGCTCCGTGTGCAGCAAAGCTCCTGAGAAAGGGAATCACTCTGTCACTTTCCTTGAATGAAGCAGTATTTCCACAGTTTATGTGTTGGGACAAGCCTTTCTCCTATAACATCTGTTCAACAACCTTCCTATCCGTGTTCTTGGAAACTGCTGATTGAGCTATTTAAAAAAAAAAAATTAAATCAATGCCCAGGGAATTTGGAATTTTTTTTTTTTTTGATGCACAGTTTTAAAAGCGAAATTGGCCATTGCCCAATAAAGAAAAAAAGAGGGAAATTTTCCTTTTGAAAAAAATCACCGAAAGGCCTACTGTCAGATGTAGTCAGGTCCTTCTTCTGACCTTCAGAGTTCGGCTAAAATGTAGAGACTTCAGCAGTTTTCGAATCTGGGGACTTTTTGTCTTAGACACCAGGAAGTTCGTTAAAATGATATCCTGACTTTTTACCACCATCATTTCAGTTTTTAAATGACAAAGCAAAGAAATAATAAAGCTACAAATTGTGTATTTTATAGGGGTTGGGAAAGTTCAGTTCATCCCAGTCCTTTTACGATTGATTCTCCCAACTTATCTGGTCCCCGAACGGTCTGGAAATAGGAACGTCGAGACAGATTAAGGACGCCGGTGTTCAGTTCTGTGGATCGATGAGACAAGAGGGACGCCACGTGTCGTCTGGTGGCACCGCGGCGTTCTGGGCGGGGAGGGAGCGGCAGGAGAGGGTTGGGGGGTCCAGAGTTAGGAAAGGCTTCTGGACTCTAGAGGCCTTGTCCGCGTGGGAAGGTCCACCGGGACGTGTGACTCTCCGCTTCCCGTACCCCCTGACTGTCCCCTCCCGCCAGAGTTAGGGACACTCGGGAGTCCTACAGGAAGGTTCAGACATTGGCGCGCGTCCCGGCGGCTCCTCGGTCACGGTGGTTGGTGGTTCCCGGCGGGTTTCCCAGCGCAGGAGGCCAGTGTCTCGGCCGCCCCAGGCTCCTCCCGGCGAGCCGAGCCGCAGGGCGCCCTCAGCCTGCAGCCGTCGGGGGTCGGGGAGTCCCCGTCCCACAGGTGAGGGACTTCCCCCGGGAGCGGGTGGGAGGAGCTGGGGGGGGAGGTGAGCGCGCCGGAGAGCCGGACGGCGAGACGAGTCCCCGGCCGGCCAGGTAAAGGGGTTCCAGGGGGCGCGGGGGCTGCGGCGGGGCGGGGGGGGGACCCCGGGGGAGGCTCGTCTCCGCTGCTTCTGTGGTCGCAGCCCGGTAGCCGGTGGCGGGCCGGGGCTGCTGCGGGCCCGCGTGGCCAGCGGCCCGGGAGCGCGGGATGCAGGGGGGAGTGGGGATGAGCCTCGCCCGCCGTCGCCGCACAGAACCCCGAAAAGACCCTCCGCAAGCAGCGGCCGCTGCCCCTCTCTTCTGGTTTTCAAATCGCACGCAGGGTCCACTTCCGGCCGGGTGGACCCTGACACGGGCAAGGACGGGGACTGGGGGACACAAAGTCCGTCAGTGAGAGACGGACACGGACACAAGCCGCCGCACGGTCCGCCCTCGGCAGGCCGGGACCAGCGACGCGCGAGGCCCCGCACGGCCCGGCCGCGCTGCGGCTCCGCGTGGATGTCACCCCCCCCCGCCCGGGGTCTCTGGGCTCCCGTCACCTGCAGGCACCGGAGACACCATCGCCGCGCAGCATCGCCCGTGACCCGAGCCCTGCCAGGCCTGCACAGGAGCGTCAACAGAGAACCACTCGCAAAAAATCTTCTTTTCTCTCTAATGACTCGACCCCAGACCCTCGCGCGCCTCGGGAGATGTCGGCATCGCTTCCGTGGCAGGAGCCCTGGACTCGGACCTCGGTCCGGGCCTCCTTCACGAATCAAGTTACCTGGTCTTCCCGGATGATCTGAGAAGATACGGATATCGCTGAGGAGATGTCTGGTTCTGGCATCCCATAACTCTACATTTGTGGAAATGTTATGTCTGGAGAGGCAAGTCTGCTGTTTTGTGCAGAGGATGAGACTCTGCCAAGGAAAACCTCCAGCTTGTGGAAAAGAAAAGGCCGTAGTCATCGCTCCTCATTAGCAGCCCCAGATTCCGCTACCTCAGCTGCCCGCTGGTTAGTCACCTCCAGGAATCACCGTCCTCTCAGCTCCGGGCAGCTGCCTGGGCCCAGGCCGAAGTCTGTGGTTGTGAGTCACGGGCTCCTCGAGCCAGGAATCGCAAGGAGACCGGGGAAGGCGATTTGCTTCCCACGGCCGGCTTCCTACCAACTGGTTTCTTCCCCAAAGACACAAGTAGGATCTGTGGTTTGTGAAATATCACACGATATTTCCTCCTAAACTCATGGCTCCGGACGTGAATTCTACTCCTCCAACTGGAAAAACTTGGGGACTTCGGTTTTAGCTATTACGATCTGTCGTTAGAGCCACAGCTCCTTCGTGGGACATGAAGTCAGGGCAGATGCCGTGCTCAAGAGAATACAACCATTGATACGTTGATACAACCTGGTATACATTGATACCATCTGGGAAGTCTGATGAGGCTGCTTGTCCTTCTGGAATTTTCCCTTTGCTAAATTTCAAGGCGTGGGTCCAAACAAGGCCTGGTAACAGCGCATACCTCTAAGGCCATACTTACCTCCCCAACAGGTGTGCTCACCTCATCTCCTTGCTGGGCTTCTCTGAGGTGTCTAAAAACTACTCATGGCTAGTCCTCTCCCTGCTGCTGCTCTCTGAGAAGTCGGGAAGGAGGTGGGGCCAACCCTGCTTTTCCCTCACCACACCCTGGTCAGCCCCCACTGCCCCATTTCCAAGTTTGAGCGGAAATGGGAAATGCAAGTTACAGGCCATAAAAAGAGTTTGGAGAGGATCAAAGGTTGGTAGAAATGGAAACCCAAGTCATGCTTTCCGCAGAGCTAGCACAATGGGCCCCAGGGAAAGGGGGGAGGTGGCTGCGTGGACAGTGTCACTGTCAGAATGTGGCTAAGGGAGATCAAGGGCCAGGCTGAGGGTCTGAGTGTGACCCTGGGAATCCAAAGTGAGTGCACGAGAGGACACGAGAGGACGGAAGCACAGAAGAGAATGAAGGCGGAGGCCAAGGAGAGGTGAGGAGGAGCACCGGGAAGCAGTGTGTGGATTTAAAGCAGTGTGTGGATTTAAAGATCAAGCAAGACGCTCCACGGTCAGTGCTCTTGCTGGAAGCCGAGGGGGCCATTTCTTCCGAGACGTGCCATGGGAAAGGGAGAGGGTTGGGAAGGTTCTCCCAGAAGATCACTTTTCCTTCCAGCTTCCCAGGGGAAGTGACATCTGTGTTGGTCTCAGAGACAAAGCTGGAGTGACTGATACCACACAGCCTCAGAAGCCAGACTACGGGGCTCCAGCCCACCCCCTGTGTACTGACCGGTCACCTGAGACCTAGCTGTGCCTCGATTTCCTCATCTGTAAAGCTTATTCACTCAACGAACCTTTGCTATGCACCACAACCTACCGGGTAGCATTCTGTTGAAGAAAACAGACAGAAATCTCCGCTCCCTGCAGCTTACATTTTAGTGGTTGAGAATAATAATAATAATAATAATACCTACCTTGTAGGGTTGTTTTGAAGATTAAGGAGCAAACACATGTCAAACCCATAAAACAATGATGACCTATAGTAGATGCTCAACGTTACCTATTATTATAGTATTATTATTGACAGTCCCTGACTTAATAGTAGTTCAACTTACAATTTTTCAGCTTTGTGATGGTGAGGAAGTGATATGCATTCAGAAGAAATCGTGCTTCAGATTTTGAATTTTGATCTCTTCCTGGGCAAGCGACATGTGGGATGATAATGGGTCGTGAAGCTGGGCAGTAGCATTAAGCATCGTGCAAACAACTGATACACTTACAGCCACTGTGCTTTTCCCTTGCAGTGCAGTAGTCAATAACTCACATGAGCCATTTAACTCTTTATTATAAAATATTACATTATTTTGCTTAACCGTAGGCTAATTTAAGTGTTCTGAGCTCATCTGTGGTAGGCCAAGCTAAGCTATGATGTCCCGTGGGTCAAGTGTATGAAATGCATTTTTGGCTTCGGATATCTCGACGTAGAGTTGGTCTGTTGGGGTATCACTGTACTGCAAGTCAAGTGGGCCCCGTCGTCTTACCGTTGTTGCTGTTTTTGCTGCTGCTGTTACAGCAAGAAAGGTGAGGGCGTTCCACTCCGAGGTGAGGGTGGGAAAAGTGAGAAGTTAATTATGGCCGTGTTGGTGGGGTAAAGATACTTGGACAGTTGGTTTAGGAGCACTGTTCCCTGAGCCCTCACCACTTCTACGTATCTCAAGTGACATCTCAAGCGACATCAGGGCTGAGGCTCTGGAGTTTGAGTCTCAGATCTGTCACCACTAACCTGTTTACTGTGTGACCTTGGAGAAGTGATTGGAGCTCTCTGTGCCTCTGTTTTCTTTCCTCATCTGTAAAAGGTGGATAATAAGATTTATTTCACAAAGTTGAGGATTAAGTAAATTAGTATCTGTTAAGCTCTTGGAAACTTGCTGTCATAATTCAGGAAGCATTAGTAAATCTAAGACACAATTAATAATTGTCATTATTATTTCTATCACCTATCACCTACCTCAACTCTCCAGTTTACCTGTAAGGACTACTTTTTTCTTGTTCTTTGCCTTTCTTCCCTTCTATGTCGAGCACAACTCACCGGGAAGCTCCGCCTTTCCCCTGCACCGGGTCTCTGGGGCGCCTCCTTTCTTCCTTGGGCTCCTTCTCCAGTCTAGGCTCTCGCTGCTTCGTTCCAAGGGTAGAGCTGCAGTTTTCCAGGTGGCCTTTTTTTCTAAGCTCTCCTTTATCCCAGTCTGTTTTTCGCAAAGCAGCCAGAAAAACCTTTCTTAAAGAGCATTGTCCAAGTCCATGAATCCATATTGTCTGTGGAATATCTTAGCCTTACCCTAGCATGCAAAATAATTTCATCAGCCCTGCTATCCTCAACCACCACCACCGTCATCCTACACCTCCCCTACCCCGCAGGAAAGGCTGGCTCAGACGCGAGACAGAAAAAGCCACCCTGTTCCCCAGGTATTTGACTGCCATCTGCAGCAGAGTTGTCGCTCTCAGCCAGGGTCTCATCAGGAAAAAGATGGTGCCTTCAGACTGGATGGTTTACAAAGCTATGGGCAGGGTTTAGGGAAACAAACAGTGGAGGGGGAAGTACTCCAGAACCTGCAATGGTTGGGAACCGTTTTCACCCACCAGGCCTTAAGGTTCAAGGGTTCCAGGGCAGGATGTGTTTATCACAACCTAGAAGAAGGTAGCTCCATGGGAAGAGCTGTTTGATAAGAATTGTGACCCTTCAACAGAGGGCGGACCCAGAGTGACCTATCTCACCCCACGTTCCCCTTGCCCCTTCTTCTCTGAACCCAACCAGAAGACAGACGGCAAGGCAGCCCCTGGAGGCCATCATACAGGTCCACTTCTTAGGACACAGAGCAAGGACGGGTGGGACAAGTGCACCAGGAGGAGCAAATGGCAGACACTCGATAGGATAGTGATTATACTGTAAGTCTGGGATGTCCCTCCGTTTGCACAATAAATATGCATCAGCCCTGACACCACGTTGTGATCAGGATGACCTCCGCCTCCAACTACATTACACTCCCACCACGGTAACCTTCAGCAAGGCCAGAGCTTGACTCAAAGGAGTCCTAGTACAAATTAGCAACAGGCATGCTTTTTCCAGTTTCGAAACATTCTGAGTCTATTAGAATAAGGTATCTCATAGCCATTTGCCAGAAAATGTTCACTACCATAAATATGCAAATCTACTATACCTACAATGGGAATGAGGTCCATGACTTTGGGTTGGCAGCATGAGGAGCCCACAGATCCCGACTCCAGAGAAACAAACAAACAAACTGGTGAAAACTATTAAAAGAACAGCAACAACATTTAAAGTCTCTGAAAATTGTCCTAAAGGCATACAGCAATTGAAGAAACCTTTATTCAAGAAAATCTACTAAGATTTTATTTCAAAACAAGAAGATCCTATAGGATTTGAACCCAACTTGCTTTCTCCCTCCACATCGCCCCCATCCCTTCCCCTGTAGCTCAGCTGATGGAAACAACACTGGGCAGGTATGGCCAAAATGATGGGGATCCCCTTCCCCTTGGCTCTCTATCAGGGATTATCATATCCAACGAGGAGGAGCAGGCCAGCGGCTTATCATCTCTTATCCCACCCAGCTCTGAGTTGCAGAGGCTCAATTCCCGGGGCGTGCGTCTGAGACAATGAGGCTCCCTCTACCCCCGGCAGCTGCGCACAGGAGGGGCTCTGCCGGCAGGTGGCAAGGCCAAGGGTCTTGGGATCTGACCCTCCTCACCCCAACTCACTCACAGGGCAGGGGTTCTACCCCAGAGAAAGCAAAGCTGAGAAGACCAGAGGCTCTTGCCCCACCCAGCGCCCAGCATAGTGGCTCAGAGACTTTGACCAGGGGGAGAGAAAGTCCTCAAGAAAAGGGAGCTGCCTGCTTTCTTCTAAAGAATTGACTTTCGAAAGAAACAAAGTGCAGGGAGGGTCAACTTTAAGTGTGCTCCTGAACGCAGTAGCTCCTCTTAATTAAGAGCGACAGGCTGGGGGCGCCTGGGGGGCTCCGTGGGTTAAAGCCTCTGCCTTCGGCTCAGGTCATGATCCCGGGGTCCTGGGATCGAGCCCCACATCGGGCTCTCTGCTCAGCGGGGAGCCTGCTTCCCCCTCTCTCTCTCTGCCTGCCTCTCTGCCTACTTGTGATCTCTGTCTGTCAAATAAATACATAAAATCTTAAAAAACAACAACAAAAAAAAAAAAAAACAAAGAGCAACAAGCTGCAGGGGAGGTCGTGGAGGTCGCCGGCGACAACCAAGAAAGGAGATGCCTGAGACGCAGCCTGCCAGGATCAGGACAATCCCCAACGCGGCCCGGCAAAAGGGCCCTGCCGTGCCTGGATCAGCCTGCGGAGTGACTGCACAGCCCGCGCTGTAGGACATGACACGTCGGTCAGCCGGGGGCAGCGGGCCCCGATGGCCGGTGAGGTGCTGGGTGAGGTACCAGCGGAGGCGGCCGGCGTCACAGAGACACCAGAGAGACAGAAGGTCCCGCTGTAAGAGCACTGTCGTTCCAGGGGACGGTGCACGCTCGCCCGCCTGTCTCCACCCTCTGGAGACAGACACGGACAGACAGGGAGCCAGAGAGGGATCCAAGTAACCGTCACTAAGTAAATGAACCAGCGCCTCACAGAAGGGATCCCCAGAGATGAGGGAAGGGGATCGGTCTGGACAGCGCATAACCTAAAATACCCAGTTTTCAACAGAAGATTATGAGACAGGCAAAGAAAGAGGAAAGTGTAACCCAAACATGGGGGGAAAGAGCTGGCAACAAAAATTGCCTTTGATAGGACCCAGATGTTGAATTTAATAGACAAAGACTTCAAAACCACTGTTACGTGGATATTCAAAGAGCTAAAGGGAACCACGTTTAAAGAAGAAAAGGAACACATGAGGACCGCATTTCATCAAGTACAAAATGTTAATAAAGAGATAGAAATTATTAAAAAATAACTAAATGGCAATTCTCACATTGGAAAGTGTAGTAACTGCAAGGAAAAATTCACTAGAGGGACGCAACAGCAGATTTGAGCTGGGCAAATACAGAATTAGCAAACTTGAGTTAGATGAATAGAGGTGATTCAATCCAAAGAAGAGAAAAACTAGAATGCAGGAAAACTGACAGAGCCTCAAAGAAATACGACACATCTTTACATGCAGCAACATAGGCATAATGGGAGTACCAGAAAGGGAGAAGAGAAAAAGCAGCAGAAGAAATCATGCCTGAAAACTTCCCCATGTGAATGACACTTCAGATGTGACACATCTTGTGTGGTACACGACATATACAGCCGTACATGGCAGTCTGAGTTCACGGCCACAACCGCCGCCGCCATCACCATCTCTTCATCACTTTTTCTTCTTCAGGAGAGCCGTTCTGTGCGAGTCAGGTCGGTCTCCCAAATTTTCACCTACACTTCTCTTATTCATTCTAGGCTACATGACTTCTCCCTTGACAATTCCTACTCTTGTATCAACTTTTTTTTTTTTTATTTGTTTATTTGACAGAGATCACAAGTAGGCAGAGAGGCAGGCAGAGAGAGGGGGGGAAACAGGCTTCCCACTGAGCAGAGAGCCGGATGCGGGGCTTGATCCCAGGACTCAGAGATCATGACCTGAGCCGAAGGCAGAGGCTTTAACCCACTGAGCTACCCAGGCACTCCCCCTTTTTTTTAAATCAGTACAAACCCATCGTCTCTCCTAAGCCCCTAAGGTCATGTGGGCTATATAAGTGATTAGACTTGTATCTAATCACTTACATTGCTTACATGTGCCGTGGAAGTTCTATCATTCTATTTAGATGGCTACAAATATTTATCAAATGCCTATTATATTTCAGGCATCTTACCAGGCACTAGGAAAGAACAATTCAAAGAGCCTATCCTCATTAGCCTGCATACCAGTAAGCCAACAAGTAGCCTAGGAGTAGCGTAGATAGCGATAGGCGCTGCGTTGGGCGACAGAGACGACCCAGGGAAGGAGAGCCTACAGGGCTCGATAGCCTACAGGGAAGGCCTGGCTGATATTTAGGTGACAAACTTAATGAAGACAAGAAGCCAGCCAGGTGAGACCCTGGAGAAAGGGCTTTCCAGTCAGGGGGATCAAGAGGCGGGAAGGCCTTTGGGCAGGGATATTCGGGGTGGGTATGGAGAAGAACAAATGGGCCAGGGCGACTGGAAGACAGAGAGCCAGGAGGAAGTGGGAGGAGGTCAGGTTGGAGGGCCGGTGGGAGCCGCCACCACGTAGGGTCATTCTGCTGTGCCTCACTCTCCTTGGAATGTTAGTCTAGGATTGAAAAGCACTTCCTGAAACACTCAAGTTCTACTTCATTCTCTGCCTGGGCCCAGTGTGCCCAGGGAAAGTAGGGTAATTTCCATATCCCCGCTTCAGACTCTCTGTTCTTAAAAATGAGGACTGTTAGAGCCAAGGCAGACTGAGGAACAGGAGGAGGGGATTAAGAATGATGAGACTCCAGCAAGGGACAGAATACATTTATTTTAATATTGCTTATTTCATACTTAATCGGTGCCAAGTCCTCGATATACACGGTGCCATTTAAGCTTGACCAGAACCCTGTGACATCGGCATTATCATCCTATTTTACACAGGAAGAACCTGAGACACAAAGATTGCCCACGGCCACCCTGTTGGTGGTCAGGTTAGTCTGGTTATCTGTTCACCTCCAAAACCCAAACTTTCAATCAGGCACCTACTGCTACCCCCCGGAAGTTCAAAGATTCAACCAGAGGACCACAAGAAAGAGAGGAAGAAAGAAAGAAAGTGAGACACTGAAGAGGAAGAACTCCTCGATTCCTACGACCTGAGAATGTCTAGACAACATAAAGTAAATACGATCGCTTATGGCCAATCTGTACTTCTTGCTTTGCATAAGTGAGCAATCAAATGAGAATTGACTTGAGACTAGAGGCCAAATCTGAGAATTTTTATTTTAAAGCCAGCAAGAAGGTTTTCAAGTTTCCTTTTTGCATGTTTTTTTTTTCCAGTTTAAAAACCACAAGGAAGGATAAAGAAGGACATTTAAATCACCCAGAGAACACTCATTTAATCATTTAATGTAAGTGTTGACTTGATGGTCCAGAATCTTCTGGGACCTCATTGTAAATTCTGAGGATAATCTAACTGGATCAGCTTGGAGCACCTGCATCCTTTTGATGAAGTTCTAGAACCTAGGTGAGGTTCGGTGGGCTGAGGTCCGGAGCCGACGACCAAGAAAGAATTCTTGAGACATCTTTGGTGCAAAATGGTGGTTTATTAAAGCACGGGGACAGGACCCATGGGCAGGAAGAGCTGCTGCTGCCCCGGGTTGTGAGGGATGGCAGGTTCTGTACCCTGCGGTTGGGGGAAGGTGAGGGAAAGGAGGTTTCGATGGAGCTTTCATATGCTAAAGGAGGCCTCCAAGGCGCAGGGATACCAGAGGCTTGATCAATGTTGTCTTTTGGCAAGCCATTAACATCAAGATGGTTGGGAGATTCCTGTCTTGCAGGATTGTGATCTTTGCAAGTTCACTATTTGTTTCTATGTCTATGGCGGTCATGGGTGCCTGAGGAATGCTACACTTATCATCGAGGGGAGCGGATGGAGAGGGGGTGCAAGGTGCCAGCTTTTGCTTTGTCCTCAGTCAGCCTCCTGCTCCCTCATCACTTTGATCCAAGGACCCGTCGCCAGGGAGGGCTGGGATCATGTCTCAGCCTTAGGGACCCACCATTTGGGGTTTTCGGAGAAGGAGGCCGTCAAGGACCCGAGAGGCGGCCCGTTGAACCTGGGTTGGGATCTTTCTCTGAAAGCGAAGTGGGAGACGCACCGGGGCGCGCAGCCGGAGCCAGGGACGCGGGGTGAGGCCGTTGCTGTGATGGGGCTGGACAGAGGCTCTTGACCTACGTGGTGTCCGGGGGTCAAAGTCTGCAGAAGTGTCTGAGCGCGTCAGGGAGAGGAACCGCCTGTCTCTGGGGAGCGATCCGACGGGGGAGGGGACGTGGGGTTAGGGAGGAGCCCACGAGAATCGGTGGCCGGATGGTGACTTCGGGCGCCCGTGGGACCCGTCAGCGGACACGTGCGGGGCAGGGACGTGCGGCGGACCTGGGAGCGCGGCCGGGGCTGCAGCGATGCGGTCGCAGCCGCGCGGGCAGAGGAGACGGCGGGAGCGCGTGGACGCAGGACAGGCTGCGGCCCGAACCGCGGGGACCGCTCGTGCGCAGGGGACAGCGGACTCGGGAGGGGCCGCCCGCACCGGGGCTGCGGCGCGACGGGAGGACGGGGAGGACCGGGCGGGAGCGCGGCCCGGAGACCCCGAGGGCAGCCGCGGGCGCGAACGGAGACGCCGCGGCCGGTCGGTGGTTCGGCCGGTGGTTCGGTCGGTGGTTCGGCCCGGGAAGAGCCGACACGACGCGGCGGCGAGGCGGGGCCGGAGACCGGGACGAGGCCGGAGCCCGCGCGGCGGGGGCGCACCGGAGGGCGGGGACGGCGCCGCGGAAGCCCGGCCACGAGGACGGAGGAGACGGCGAGGGCCGCGGCTGGGACGAAGGGACCCGCATGGGGGCCGCAGGCGCGAGCGAGGGGGGGACGCGGTCCGGTGCTCTCGGGGCGCCTGGCGAGCGCGGGACGCCGGACGCGGGACCCGGAGCGCGGGGGGAGGCGGCGTGTCCGGCGCCGGGGGCAGGACAGGAGCCGGGACGGGTGCGGGCGCAGCGGGGCGCGGAGACGGAGCCGCAGCGGGCCGGGTCCGCTCGCCGGGACGTCTCGGTCCGCCCAGTGACCGACGGGCCCGTCTCGTGCCGAGAAGGCGGGGACGGGGGGCCCCGAGCAGCGGGAACGCTCTGCGCTGCCATCGGGGACACGGCGACGTCGCCGCTGCTGTCGCCGCCGGTGCCGCGGGGCCTGCGGTTGAGCCTCGCGCTTGTCGTCGGACTCGGGGTCCGGGACAGACGGGAAGATCCGCGCGATTGGGTCGATCTGGTCTGGGGTTTCGCCGAAGGTGGGGACAGAGTATCCGAGGGGACAGAGGGTGAAGGGACGGAAGGGATCGCGGCCTGGAGAAGATGGGGGGGCGAGGGGAACGGCAGGGCCGGGTGCGAGCGAGACGGAGACGGCGTCAGGGGTGGGGGTGACCTGCTCCCCGCGTGTCCCCCCGCGTGTCCCCCCGTGTGTGACCTCTCGGACGGGCGGACGGGCCCCGCACCTTCGGGCTTCAGTCCCAAGCTCCGGACGAGGCTCAGCCGGTCTGTCCCTTGGCTGCGGGTCTCGTGCCCACCGCGATGGTAATAAAATCAGAATAAACGTTCCCGGGCCCTTCGGAGCACGCGTGCTCGCGGCTTCTCGCGGTTCACCTTCTCTAACCCGCAGGACGACCCTGTCCTCATGCTCGCCGTCGCCCTCCTTCCCGGAGGATGTTTGGACTCAGAGCGCAATTATGTGAGCTTGGCTGAGTTTGTAAAACAGCCCCTTCCCCCAGGTCCCTGCAAGTGGGGTGCTTGCTTCCTCCACGGAACGCTCTGCCGGAGTTCCTAACGGCTTCTTAGCTCTCGAAATAGCCCAGAATAGATCGAGAGATCTCAAAGAACACTAACTTCAATTCCCACGACTCGAAGGAACCTGGAGAGAGGGGTCCTGAAGCCCGTGGGGACAGGGCAGGGGCGCAGGGCAAGGGACAGGATAGCGAGCCCCCTCAGGGCGCTGAGCATGCCCCCCGGAACCGCAGATGCTGAACCAAGGCATCTGGCAGGAAAGCCCCAGAACGCCAAAAACCTTGAGCCCTTTGATCAGTGACTTTTCTGGAAACTGTTCCTGCCTCCGCCTGCCCAACACGTGGAGGACCGAGAAATCTTATTAAAGGCCTTTCAGAAAAAGCTCCATGTCGGGGAGCATCTGCTTCTGGTGTGCGAGAGATGACACACGAGTGATCTTGGCCAGGGAGACCCAGCCAGCTCCAGGCTCCGCCGGGGAGACAGGACTTCAAAAGGGAGGCGCTCAATTAAGGAAACAGCCTTTCCTGGTGGCGGCTCTGACTCTCATTTCCAGCACAGGCTCCGCTGGTTAATGATAAGAAGCAGGGATAAGAGCCTGCTTGTCGCCTGAATGGCTTCCTTCCTGAGGGAGAGGAGAAAAAGGAAAGAAAAAAGATTAGCACAAGTACCAGGCTCCTGATTTAGCTCCCCTTTTGGAAAAAAAAAAAAAGAAAGAAAGAAAGAAATTACAAAGAGCCCTTTACCGTCTGAGGCTGTTTGGATCTCTCTTCTTGCCCTGCCCCGTTCAGGTTGTGTTTTATTTCTTACGGTTGGCCCTGTGCATTGTGGGTCACTGTGTCCTGTCTCTACGGTAGGCACTTACCGGATTAAATCTGAAAAGAGTCAAGGGCAACCAGACATCCGTTAGAATGGTCTATTTCCATGCAGCCACTCCTGCAGTTTTTGAAAAGCACAGAAAAAAATGGCTGGAAAATACAAGCATCAGAGTCCTTTGTTCCTCTTGGTGCCACCTCTTTAAACCCCTCCATCTGCTGAGGGGGAGGGGAAGACACCCCCTACTGCCTCTGACATGGGATCTTGGGAGCACGGGCTCAGCTTCTGCAGTGAAAATGACATTCAGGACTAAAAAGGAGGATGGGGCTCCTGGTTCTCAGTGTTTTCCATTCTGCGGCTGCTGTAGTCAGATAGTCTTTTCCCCCTAAGCCCACAGAAGCTGTCTCAAACAAGCTCGTTCACGACAAATTCTAAAATCCATTTTTTGGGGGGCGCCCAGATGGTTCAGTCGGTTAAGTGTCTGCCTTCAGCTCAGGTCATGCTCCCAGGGTCCTGGGATCGAGTTCCACATCAGATTCCCTGCTCAGCGAGGAGTCCACTTCTCCATTTATTTATTTTAAAGAGAAAAAGAGAGCACGAGTGGAAGGGGCAGAGGGAGAGGGAGAGAATCACAAGTAGGCTTCCCGCTGAGCACAGAGCCTGATATGGGGCTCGATCTCAGGACCCTGAGATCACTACCTGAGCTGAAACCAAGAGTCTGACACTCAACCGACTACACCACCAGGCGCCCCAAAAATCTTTACAGAAAGCAAGGTAGCCTGATTTGAAATTTCAGACTCAACCCTGTACTTAACATCAGCAGGGTCCTAGGCCAGAGCAACTGACAGGGAAATTCGGGAATGTTACAGCTCTTACTCCGTGCAGGATTTGTACCTATGAATCCCCCGTCGAAAAGATTATGATGATTTGTAATGTTTTTAAATGTACACATTCAGGACCATCTTCTTTGCTCTCAGTGGGCTTTGTGATCTTTGCATGGTCAGCTTGGCTGTTAGCGGGACTCGACCGTACCGGTTGATGGAGAAGGCTGGTAGCAGACCGCGGATAACTCTCTTTGGCAGGTGACATGCATTATGGACACAAAACGCTCTCTTTGACTTACAGAAAGAACAAAGCTCAGAGACAATCAAGGTTCTCATTTGTTAAAAGATAAATTGAGGCATATTAAAAATTTAAGAGTTTATCAGAACAAACACCGGTTTGAATGAGGCTGCATCCATCTGGTGGGAAGAAAGGAGCTCCAAGGGGCTATACGACATGAAAGACTTTTACAGCCAAAAGGGAGCAGAAACAAGTGGCAAAAAGCGGGTTGGTTGGTGTACTTTCCCTTAGGGAAGGGCAGGGGTCCATCAGGCAGACTACCCAACTAGTGCTGGTCAGGCCATTCCTGACTGATGGGTTTAAGATTCGGATCCTGGGAGAACCAACACTGCAGTAAGTTATAGCTCGGTCTGGGGACTCAGAGCTGTAAGTGACTCCATTCTGAGTCTGCTGTCTTTTTAACACATCTCACATTACTCTTTAAAGTAGAAAAGCTTAAGGGTTGTAGAATAGAAGAATAATAAAAATTCAAAAAGCTTTTGTGAAGGTGTGTCAATGCCCTAAAACAAAATGCAAAACAGAAATCAGTTCAGAGTATCTGTTGACTAACTATGCTCGATGTTTCCAGGAATACAAAGATAAACTGGACGTGAATGAGATTCAAGTCCCACATTTAGGTTCAATCAATTGCATAAACTCATATTACATGGTACATGGATGAATTAATTAAAATTTGACGTGAAATAGGCCTTGAACTTTTGGTGTGATGGAAACTACGGATGAAGCCTTGGGCTGCCCCAGCTGGAGGACAGGGTCTTCATAAAAGCCCAAGAGACCTTTTCAAAGTGGACTTTTAGTAAGTCGAATTCATGCAAAGGAAGGCGCATGTGTGGATAAAGGTCTTGGGAGACAGATGAGGAACACCCAAGGGAATGGAGACCATTTAACCTTGAGAGGATCAGAGTTAGGAAAAGACTAGAATCACAGAATGATTCCTTTGCATTTTTTTTTTTTCCTAACCCCTGTCTTTTACAGACAAAAGAACAAGCCCAGAGAACGGGAACGTCCCGCGGATCTCCGTCTACAGCCTTGCCCAAACCTGCTGGCTTTATTTCCATAGAATCGGCGCACCGATTCCAGTACACGCTGGATGGCTCTGTTTATGCTTCTGGTCAATTATCGGTTGGTTCCTGTCATCGGAAAGATGGGCCTTCCCTGCCCTCCAAGCTATTTGAGTGTTGGAAGGAAGAGGAGCCCAGCGTCCAATTCCCCTTCCGTCTCCTGCCTGCCGGGCTCCTGCTCGTTCTCCAAGCCTGCTCAGATGTCACCTCCTCTCTGAGTCCTCACGTCCGGTCCCGCATTACAAATTGATCACTCTCTCCTCTCATTTCCCCCAGCTGTCCGGAAATATGTCACTGTGGCATCTTTCACACTGAATTGTAGTCACTTATTATAAAGACATGCGCATTCATCTTTCCATTCGATTCTGAGCCCCTGGTTTCGCATGACTCAAAACCAGGCCTGGCCGACCCCACGCCATGTCTCAGGCCACTCAGTCTCCAAGGGCAAGTTCCACTGAACAAGAAAGAAGCTAGGTGGCCTTTCATGACTGCTTCAAAAGCTGTTCTCGCCATACCTGCCGAGATTCAAGGGGTGAGGCATAGACCCTCTCTCTCTATGACAAAAGTGTCCAAGAAGTCGCAGCCACGTTTCAGGACTGCCGCAGGTGGACAGGAAACAAACAGATAAACACATAAAAGATTGTATGTAATATGTCTAGCGGCAATACATTTTAGTAAGAAGAGTAGAGTAGGGGTGTCTGGGCGGCTCAGTGGGTTAATCGACCGACTCTTGACTTCGGCTCAGATCATGATCTCAGGGTCCCAGCATCGAGCCCCGTGTTGGGTTCTGTGCTCAGCACGGAGTCTGCTTGTTCCTCTCCTCTGCTCCTCCCCCAACTCCCTCTCTCTCTTCCCCTCTCTCTCTATCTCTGAAATAAATCATAAATAAATAAATAAATCTTTTTATAAAAGAATTGAGTAAAAACAGGCAGATAGAGAATACTGTGATTTGAAGAATTAGGAGTGAAATTCTAAGTAGGATGGTCAGAGAAAGCCTTACGGACACGATGGTGTTTGAGCAAACGTTTTCATTATTTGGTCTTTACCTGTAGGTTCAAGTCTCTTTCCCTCTCTTCCATGTCTTCAGGCCACGTTCTTACTGACTTCACAGTACTCAAAGTTGTCCCAACTACAGACTTTATAAATTTTATTTTCGTGGCGTTGTCTATCATAGTCTGTGATGTGGATTCTTTCCGCCTGTTGCTCGGGAGGTGCCACATGCAAGAAATCCTTGTTTTGCACAACTCCGTGTTAACAGAAGCTCATGCGTCTCTGAATCGCATCCTTGCTGGGCTATGTCAGCCCCTACAAAACTGTGCAGGAGTTTCAGTGAACGGGATACTGTGTATGGCAAAGAAATACCTGTATTCTTCCATTTGTAAAAGACACATCATTCCAGGCTTCTCCTTTGCATATGCGGCTTGCAGTTTTGAGCCAGGATACTTAGATGTTTGGGATGTCAGATGAGTGTTTACAAATACAGAAAAAGTTCACAAAAGTGAAAGTAGGGTAACACACAACGTGAACTAAGGTGGCCCCGGCTGGTGGGTATTGTGTGCCTGCGTGCATTTTGGGTGTCCCTTTGGGCTGAATGGCTGTAGTTTTCTGCATTTACCTAGTGTTTCTCACAGATGAAATTGCACATAAGCAAAGGCGAAATCCGTGTAGGCTGAAATGACTCCCTAGTGCATCAATCAGATGAGAACAGATTCACGATTTCAAACCACGTGTTGTAGCAGAACCGACTGTATCGACTTTGAGACGCCTGTTGTCACCTGAGTGGAGACAGGTAAGTGGGCATTTGTCTCAAATTCAAGGAAGCGATGGACAGACGTAGAAATCACCACCAATGCCTTCAACTTACGAGAGAGGAAAATCAATGAAGAAGCCTTCGGTTTATGCACATGTTGAAGTCCAGGAGCTCATGCGGAGGCTGAGTGCGGGTGAGGAACTCGACCGAGAGATTCCAAACCGTCAGGGGCAAAGAGATGGGGAAGAGCCTGGGCAGGAGCGGCCGCGATGTCGACCCGAACCGAAGATTGCTTCAGAAACGGGGTGGAAAGTGTGCTTTGAGGAGGAGAGAAGGATCAGCTTCGCTCTGCCCTGCTGGTGACCCGACCGAGACGAGGACAGGGGGTCATCCTGACGGAGCGGGAGGAGCCAAAGACGAGTCACGGATCCAGGAGAGAGAGGAAGGGAAGACCCCGGAGAGGCGAGTGCAGAGAACTCCGTTAGGACGTTTGCTCCCTCGGGGAGAGGAGAGAGTGCGGGCGGGAACCGAACTGGAAGGTGAGGACACAAGACTTTTTGAGCTTTTTCTGAGATTAGGGAAATTACCGCAGACTTGTGTGCTGCTGGAAATGGTCCGGGGAAAGGGAAAACCGATGGCGCCCTGGGGAGGGGAGGTGAGAGACAGAGCCAAGTCCTTCCGTGTAGAGGAGGGAGGGACGGGCTTCCGGATGCCGGGTCCGTGGAGAGGCTGGTCCCCGACCCAGGTGTGGAGGCTGAGTCGTGGTAACAAGAGGGGGAGGAGGGAACGGGGGTGTAGGCGCTGGTAGGTCTGCAAGGAGGTGGTGGGAGCTTTCCTGGTCGATCCTTTTTTCTCAGTGAGATAAGCAGATTCAGGAACAGAGTAAAGATGGGGGGGGGGGGAGGACGGCGAGAATAGCAAAGCTACAAAGGTGTAAAACTCTTATCTGACAGGTGGGAATGAAGTAGGGAAATGTGGTGAGGGGCCCGGGGAGACTAGGGTTCCTGAGATGACAAATGAGGTAATAATCACAGGACGTGCTTGGTGCCGTGTCTGACCCGTCACAGTAATGCAATCACGGGGAGCCATTTGTTGTTGTTTTGTTGTTCTTATTATATCACACTTTTGACTCAAGAAATTTTAAGCAATCTTAAAAAGAGGGGAGAGGAATTTAATATTGAACTCATGTAGCCTCCTTGCAGGAATTTTCCGTCACCACTTGCCACGAGGCTCTGCTCTCAGTGAGATCGGGGTTGTGCACTGACTTCGTCACTTCCTCTCGGGCGGCTGCGCGGCTGTGCGGGCACCTCCAGGAGTGCCAGGCCTATCGGTGTGACGGAGCCGGAGCTCCCAGAGAGAGCCAGGAGCAGTAGTCAGTCTCGTGGAAGGCGCACGACCCTATACTGCTGTATAGAACTGCGAGAGAGAGAGAGAATTTCCCTTCTCTTGGCTTCCCTAAACTGGGAGATGCTCTCTACCAGTGCCCAGTTGATGCTTCCAACTGATCGCTGACGTGTCTCCAACAGATGGTCTCTGTCTCTTCGGAAAACCCTGCATAACGCCCACAGGGCTCTGATGACTCACTTGTGGCTTCTGGGCTCTTCTCGTCTTTTCTCATTTCTGCTCCTCTCAGCCCAGTTACATTTCTCACAAGAGTCAACTGCGTTTGTAGCCAAATCTGTTTGTGGTACCTGTTCTTCCCTATAGTCATATAACGTAGTGTACGCTGTTTAAATCAATAATGTATGAATGTGTAAAGAGAATTGTGCCCACGAAGACAAAGTCAAATGCTGCGGAAAGACCTGAACAAAGCAAAGCCCTACACAGAATACAGTTGCTATCAATTTTTTTTAAAAAAATGTATTTACTTACTTGAGAGAGAGAGAGGGTGGGGGGCGGGGGAGAGGAAGAGAGAATCTGAGGCCGACTCCAGGCTGAGTGCAGACCCTGACGCGGGGCTCGATCCCACAGCTCCAAGAGATCACAAGTCGGCTGCTTAACCGACTGAGCCACCCGGGCGTCCCTATTGCTGCAATCAATTCAAGTGCGGACAAGAAAAGATAAGAGATTGAAAGAATCATAAAAATAGGTTTAAGAGCATCTTTAAGTCCTCCTTCCATTATAAGGAAACCAAAACTGAAAATGAAAAATTATATACAGTGGAATGGTTTATGCAAGAAAGACAACTGAGAACTGTAATCAAAGAGAACTTGACCCTTTATTGAAAAGTTGGTAATTGCCTGCCTCTCTGCCTACTTCTGCCTACTTGTGATTTCTCTGTCAGATAAATAAATAAAAAATCTTTAAAAAAAAAAGAAAGAAAAGGAAAGTTGTTAAAAGAATGTATATTAAAATGTTTTAGATTAAAAGAGAATTTTTAAGAAAAGTACATATCCTTTTTATGATTTTATACTGTAATCAACTTTTTAATTTACCCACCAAGTCCCAGACCCAATCCCGTAGAATGAGCATAATTCTAGAGCAGCTTTGAAAGCTGTACGGTTCCAGATACACTAGGAGGCCAAACATACACAGTGGAGGATCTCATTCAACAAGCATGTCATGCGAGAGCAAGCACTGAATGGAACCTGAGGTCGGGTCTGATCGGAAGTCCAGTTTACGTGAATGTCAGGGAAGCTCCTTGGTGCCCCCGGAGACTTGACTGGGAAAGAAACGGTTTGAAAGAATTTGACAAAAGCTGGAGGAAAAGTGTTTCCAAGAAAGATGTGTAGATGCAGGAGGTGGTGAGACCCGCAGCTGGGTCCGGGTCTCAAGTTGGGACGTACAAGCTAAGCAAGCAAAGAGCAGGCACGGAGGTGAGCCCAGACCCCAGGGAGAGGGTGTCCGCTGTCTGCGCCATGTTATGCTGTTAATGGACCCACTAACCCTGGGCCTCAAGCTGCTCTCCAGAGCCAGAAGGATGTAAAAGAGCCTCGCGGTGAATGCTGACCTGGTTTGAGAAAGAGCTAGCGATGCTGAGGTTAATTCACACCGGGAAAGGCTTTGACATTAATTCTTCGTGTGTAGGCTAGTCTTGTTGAACAAAATTATCTGAAGTAGGAAAGCAAAATATTTTCTATTTTGGAAAAATTATCCCAGGACTTATTCATGACTGATAGTTTTCTCCGCTTAAAGACAAGTTTATCTACACTCAATGCCAGCAGGCCTAAGAAAGAATTTTTTTAATTCCTTTTCAAACGCCATATTAACGGAGCATACCTTGCATACCCTCCCTGCTCTTAATCATGGTCTCCAGAGATAAATCAAACACGCTTACAGGCTTTAAAGTCCTCATCATTTTTACTAAACAGTCAAAGGCCCCTTGGTATTTTGAGAATCATATCATAAAACCAGACTGATGATGGATACAAGTCAAACGAATTTTTCAATACTTCAAGATTAACTCTCTGGAGTTTTATTAGGCTTTCTTAGACAATTTTCTTAGACAATTTGACTACTAGGTATAATTTTATTGAGCCATATATTATTACTTTTCTGAAGACATCCATTTGCTATGCATCAAATTAGATAGTTACTGTGGGATCTGCATTTCTTCTGTTTCAATAAGCGATTTAGCGATCACATAGGTTCTGTTTTCTTGGATAGATGCCATCTCGCTGAGCTTCATGCTATCAACCCCTGTCTAGTGTCCTGACTCATATTTATCTGAGGCTCTATGACGTCAGTTTTTCCATCTGCGGAAGAAAGTGACGATAAGAAATATATGGGCGGATCTGGAGGTGTGACACACTAAGTGTCCCCCTGACCCCCAGTGTGTGTGGATTCACTTCTCAGGGGAAATCTGACAACATAGTTCAGAGGACATGTTTCGACCTAGGAAGTTTCAGAATGATCTTAAGACTGCAGTTGAATGTTTTGGGATCAGGTAAGGTGTAACCTTTTATTCATCCATTGATTTTCTTCCTTCAATATTAAACGTATCTGGAGGTTTTATGTGCAAGATGTAAAGACAAGGGAGGACACACTTCCATGGGGTGTCAATAGCACAGAAGCCAAGTAGCAGGAGGGACTCCGTTTTCTGTAGCAACTGAACGTGGTGTTGGCCAGTCAGTGTTATGAATTAGGAGGAGGGGGACATCCCATAAGCGAGTGCGCCGGCCGACATCTAGGACAGCTGGGAACTGGAGCCGGGTCTGATACACTGGAATCAGGGGTGCAATGCGTAGGGCGAATGAGGGGAAGGAGAGAAGATGGCAGTGCCCATGCTTGTTCAGACCGCATGGGCTGGGCTGCCTATCTGCCCACAGTAGCTGGCTGATGTATTTTTTGTTGAATGTAACTGCTGACACACTGGAGGGGAGTCCCGATGCTGGCCGGCAGGAATGGAATGGCTGAAGCCTCCGCAGCGGGTCTGGCAAGATGAATTGCGTAAGTATGGTGCAGGGTTCGCAGAACAAGGGCTTGGATTGGTTCGATCGGGGCCTTGGCCACAGGGATTGGTTCAGGGCAATGGAAATATGCATCAGATTTATCCATTCAAAGTGAATCCCAGCATTTTGTGTGACGTCTGGAAGACAAACCCGTCTCTGCTGTGATGTAGTTCTGGACAACGGGAAATAGAGGGATGTTGGCAGGGGGCTCCCAGAAAAACTCCTTTAGAGGTTGGATTCCGTGAGCACGTACCATTTTTGCTCTTTTTTGCTTTTCCTTCCATTCCTGAAAGAGGAAGTGCTGACTGGGGCCACGAGAAAAGACCCCAGGGGCTCCCTGCAACCTCGGCTGTGATGATTTTGAGGGACCAACCAACAACCAACAACAGCAAATACCTACCCACCTTCTACTCATTCCATGAGGAAAAGTACAGACTCTTTTTTTTTTTTTTTAAGATTTTGTGTATTTGTCGGAGGAAAAGCATAAGCAGTAGGAGTGGCAGACAGAGGGAGAAGCAGACTCCCACTGAGCAGGGAGTGTGATGCGGGGCTCAATCCCAGGACCCCGGGATCATGACCTGAGCCAAGGGCAGACGCTTAACCAACTGAGCCACCCGGGCGCCCCGACCTGAGGAAGGTAACACTTACCTTGTCGAAGCCCGTTAGTTGAGTTCTCTGCCACACACAACCAATTACACCTCTGCGAACTTCTCTTGGTTTTTCAGTCTTAAATTTCCAATTCTCCGCTGTCCCATTCCCTTACCCTGCCCTTGAGCTCGGCTCAGTCAATGGTGAGCGACTCCGTTTCCCCGGCAGGCTTGTCTGCTCACCTGTCTTCTCTCTCCCTCACACTCTCCTGGCTAATTCCCATCCAACTTCTATGTCCCCCATCGACGGCATTTCTCCCTTGATCACCATCACCTCCACCCGACCTCACCCCCACATGGATCAGAAGCCTTCTTATGTATCCCAAAGTACGTGTCACTCTCCACGAGAGAAACAACACCTCGAAGGGGCTGTTCTGAGGGTGCCGTGGGTTCAGTGTGCTCACCGGACGGGACGTACAAGGGAGCGAGGCTCCCACATCCTCGTCCGCCATCTTCCTTCGGCCCCTCCAGAAAGCCTCACTGCCTGACGGCAGAGCACACTACAATGCCTGATTCCATGACTCCGGTAGAGTGGACACTCTACCCCGGTAGAGTGGACACTCTACCCCGGTAGAGTGGACAGCAAGAAACGGAGCCGGTTAGTTCTTATCTTTTACCGTCTTGGTGCCACAGTCAACTCAAAACATAGGCAGGTTGGGCCTGTCCTTTTTCTCTGGTAACTGAACACCAAGCTTGCTCCATATTGCTGGGATGGAAAAAAAAAAAATCCAGCAGATTCTGGCCCGTTTATCTTGGTTTCAACATTTTTATTGGTTTCTTTTCCATCTAAAAAACAGGGATTGTGAATGGATGATTTCCTCCACCTTGAATTCTTTCCTTTGTTCTTCCTTCTATTCAAGGAAATAGTCGGCGGTGTTCTCCTGGTCTCGAGGTGGGCTCGCGGCAGGGCTGGAACAGAAGCAGTTTGGAGAAAGGTCTGGCTTTGTCTTATGAAAACCTGAGTCTTAAGGAAGAGTGCCTCTTCTCTCTTGCCCTCTCTCCCCAGATGAAAAAAGGAGCTTTTGGCCTATTTGTGGGGAGAAAAAAGACAAAGGGAGAGAGAAAGCAAGTGAGTGAAAGAGGTGAAGTCTGAGAGAGTGAGAGCCATTAGCAGAGGGTACCTGAGCTGATCTTTCTAGAAGCTCTGAGGGAAAATGGCTACAAAGCACACCTGGGCAAGGGACCACGAGCTTCTGAGCCAACATTCCCTGACCCTAAGCATGTGATGGAAACAGTAGAGGGCCACCTAGCCTGCAGCCATATACAGACAAGAACAATGAACATCAGAGCGCCACGAGTGTGGACAAGCAGAAGTTGCTTCCCTGCCCTACCGCCTTGCCTTCCTGAGGTCTTGGAAATTCACAGAATCCAAGAACGATGGCACCAACCCTGACCGAACTGGGGAGAAACCCAAGAAGGACAAAGTTGTCAGAACTGTGCATCCATTTGTGCCTGTCGTGTCTTACACAGAAGCGCCTGGCCAAGGGGTGAGGGTGCGGCCTGGGCAACGTCCACGTGTCCCACCCCCCGGGCCCTGCACCCAGAGAAAGGGGGCTTTTGTGATTTGTCTGCCTGGGGTGTGTTTTTTTATTCTGTTACCTGGAAGAGGGGTTTTAGGAAATTGCTGGTGAAGCTCTGAAAATTTAACTCCCACCGACCCAGAGTCAGAACTTAGCGTGAGTTCCAGACACGCTCGCTCCTTCCGTACTTCCGCCGGAGATGAGACCCGCGTCCACTATGTGGCATTTGCCAGGCCTACCTGACAGATCACTGAGAATATCAAATGAGGTAACAGATATGAAAAAAGTGTTTGAAAACTTGCGAAAAGCACAAAAGCTTAAGGCACTATTATCAACAACTTTGAATTTGGGGGCCAGAACACTTTTTTGTGCAGATTATCCATGTGATCCGTTTAAACACTTCATCTCTCTCGGTTGCACCTGGAAGTGTGAAGGGGGACGGCTCAGCCTAGAAATTGCGTGTGCACTTCCTGCCATCCCACTGGGCTTGTGGGATGGTCATTCTAGGTCATTCACGATGGTGACGCTAAAATTAAAAATATAAACTGTCATGAGACGCAATTAAATTGTTCTTATGAGACTCTGAGAAGCAAACTTTCACAACGCCAAAACAATGTCCTCTGTTGGAGCACCAGACCACGTTTAAAATGAAAACATCGTATGCATAGAAAACTACATGGTTTTGCCCTGTGCTGTCACAGTAAGATCTGAACCTGGGGGACTCTATCCTCGAAACTGGATCCAATAAAACTTCTATTTTGGCCTCATAAAAGTCTTTCTCTCTTTCCTGTTCCTGTCTCATTTTGTTTTTTAAACTATAACTAAAATTACTTAGTAGAAAATGTTTTGGGACATGTGAATTCATTTAGAAAGTCGTTCTGCTGTTAAATATCTTTCTGGCATCATTTTCAATGAGCTCACTCTCCCCTCTTTCTTTTGTTTAAAGATGATGGAAACTCGTAGGAGGAAACACTAATGGTGGGGGGATGGCTGGAGCCCTCAGGACAGCCCGCGACAGGAAGTCCCAGGGGGACAACCCACAGCCACAGGAAGTGAGGAGCCTTTCTTCCCAGAGTCTCCTGCAGCTGTGTGGCTCGAGGAGGCCACATTCCTGGACCGACCTCCACTTAATTACTCGGACCAACAAAGCCCCAAACTTTGTCCTCAAAGCTGTAAGAGTATTTTCTGATTTAAAAAAAAAAAAAAAAAAAAAAGTATTGACTCCTCACCTCTTCCAGGCCGGCCACTGCCCTGGGCCTCACCTTCTGACGCACCCGGTTCCCTCCTCTCCCCAAGTCAACATTCTCCTGGGACTGTTCCCAGGCCCGGGGGAAGAGGCCTGTGAAAGCAAATAGCCTTTAAAAAAAGACTATCGGACTGAGTCTGCCCAATTCTACACATTCTTATTGTCCTCCATTTTCTCTTAGTAAAAGTGTGAGATCTCAAGAGATCTCAACCAGTTTTGATAGAAACTTGTATTATTATTTTTTTAAATGGTCACTGGTTAGAGGAAACGGAGGTTACCCACCCAGAGCCTGAAGTTACCTGTATTAGTTGTTTTATTATTTGACTTTTCTAATACCCTGGGCAGGATAAAATGTCCCAGCAAGGTGTGTTTGCTTTGACCTGCAGAGACGAAGTGGGATTTGAAGCCTTTTCAATAGGAGAAATTCCTTGAAGCAAAAAGAAGCATGTTATGTTGAGAGTGGAAGTTTTTCAGGGCTGGGAATGGGATGCTCTTAAATTTCTCGCCTTTGTTTCCTACATTACAGTGCTCAGCTACCAAATAAATCAGGGCCTTTGGGGAAGCCATAAAAACTCATCACTTAAAGGCACATTAATTCTTGTAGGTCACTGGGTGTCATTAAGTAAATCACTGGCCCAAAACATCTTAAGGTGCCTTTGGGGCCTGAAAGAATATATATGCTTTCCTCAAAGAAGAAGTCAGCCGCTGAGAGCTGGCCTGCCTGCCCCTCTTCCTGGGAAAAATCAGGACCAGTCTCTCGGAAACACATATTTAATTCTAGGGGGTTGCTGTATGTCAGTGCCAGGAGGCAGCGTTTGCTGAGTTGCAACTGTGGGTTTCGTCCAAGGGCTCGACACACTGATTGTTCACCCTGAAAGTTTCCTAACGTTAGACCAATGTTTCTTGACCTTTCTTTCATTATTGCTCCCATAAGGAGTCCTTTTTCACATTTTTTTTTTTATTTGCTCCTCTTCTCCCCAGGAAATTAAATACCAAGGAACGAACAAATCAGATTTTTGTCAGGTTAGGGTCGAGTCATTGTAATATTTATGTTACTATCCTCATTGAGAATATATGCTTTAGACCAGTTTCTCAGGCTGGCCAGTACTGATAGGTGGGACCAGATGATTCTTTCTTGTTGGGGGGTGGCTGACTCCACTCCCCCCACCACAGTAGGAAGTCTCTGGCTCTACCCACTGGATGCTGTTCCCCACTCCTCCACTTCAGTGTGAGAACTAGACTAGCTCGACACTTCCAAATGTTCCTGGACGACAAAACTGCCCCCATTCGAGAACCACTGCATTAGGCTTCTAAACAGGCAGGAGAGGATGCTTGGGTGGCTCAGTGGGTTAGGTGTCTGCTTTTGACTCAGGTCATGATCCCAGGGTCGTGGGATCGAGTCCCGCCTCGGGGTCCCTGCTCAGAGGGGAGCCTGCTTCTCCCTCCACCCCGCCCCCTCGCTCGGACTCGCTCTCTCACAAAAATAAAAATAAAATCTTTAAAACACACACACAAAGGAGAAATGTCAATGTGTATGAAAAGTCAGAATAGCATTTTTGGCAAAATTCAGGAGAAACAATTCCTAAAGTGAGAACTAGGAGGAGGACTAGGAACTAGAAGGTGAAATGCAGAAGACAGCGGTGGGCCGAGCGGAGTAGGGCGGTCGTGCTGGGGGAGGGGCGGGGGGGGCGGGCGGCGGGGCTGGGGGAGGGGCGGGGGGCGGCGGTGGTGGGGACACGGCGGCTGCGCGCTGACGTCACCCCGTCCGCGCCTCTGCGCGCTGACGTCACCCCGTCCGCGCCTCTGCCCGGGGTGTCCTGACACCAGCACGGCCCGCTGGCGGTGTGTTCGTGTATGTTTTATTTATGACTCTGTGGGTCGGTTTCTTGCCTTTGAATCGTTGACTCTGCGACTCTGAGCGGCAGCGTGTGGGGGCCGTTCGGGCCGAGCGTATCCCGGGCCGGAGTGGGTTGCTCGGCGGCCTCCGTTTACACCTGAAGAGAACGAGAGTGTTGAGGTCTTGCCAGAGGGCGCTTCGCGGTCGTTCCACCCCCTCCCCTAAGCGCTGATTCCCCGCAGTAAAGCGACCATCTAGGCCAGTCACTGGGCCTCCGGCCTCGCCCCTGCTTCCCGCAGGACGACGGGGCTTTGATCTGGGGCAGGTCTGCTCGCGAGATTTTGATGTTATTTGAAGAACTAATCCCTCCACCTAAACCGTGAAAGCGTCGGTCGTTTGGAGACGTGTGAGGCCGCAGAACCTCCCTTTGCGTGCGGCGCCGAGCGCGGGCCTGACGGACTCGGCGCGGCCCCGAGGCCTGCGGTGCGGCCCCGAGGCCTGCGGTGCGGCCGCCTTGCGCCGTCTTGCCCGGGGGACTCCGCCGGCCCGACGGACCGACGCCTCTCGGAAGCCGCCCGGGAGGTGGTTTTGTCGTTCCGCGACCCCGGCACCGACCACGGGCTTCCCCGGGGTCGGGCGTCCGTGGCCTGGCGTCCCCGAGAGCGGCCGTCGTTCGACTGCTGAGAGTAATTCCACCCCCGCCTGTAAAAGCTGGAGAAGACCCAGAAGGGCGGGGAACGGACAGCAGAAATGGGCGAGAAAGAAGAACCGGGGGGGAGGAGATTTCAAAATGTCGGCTTTCTTGAAAGAGAAAGGCCCAGAGTTGATTTCATGCACAAAAGGGAGGAAGAGAGTTAATGGTTTAAATGCTTCTAGATATCGTGAGCCGCAGCAGTTTAATTTTTACTGTGAACTAGAGAGGAAGGCGACTGCTTGCCCCTAACAGTCACTCTCTCCTCCTGCAGTAATGGAACGATCAGCAGGGCTCCTCGGCCTCCGGATGCAAATACTACATTTCCGGCCGGCTTGTCTGTGGCTTTTCATCCGAGTTCTGGTGATGGGGACGGACATTTTGCCGCAGACGCTGAGCCCGCTTCTTTCTCTGCTCATTTCCTCATTGCCGTGGGACGGAGCGGCGACCCGGTCGCTGGGGCAGGAGCCGCCATCTTGGGACTTCCGGGAACTTGGGAGGGAGACGTCGTCGTGCCGTGGTAGGAGCCTGGGCCCCTAACGGCACGGAGTGCCGCGCCCGCTCCGGCCAGCCTCCAGCCTTCCGCATCAGAGACACCGGTCTCGTGTGATGCTTTATTAGTTGAGATTTTTCTGTCACTCCCAACTGTACCCAGTTTCAACTGATAATCCTAGATAGGGACACTGTCGTCACTTCAGAGTAGGTCGCCGACTCTCAGAGGCGCTGGTAGCTCAGGGCCGTGTCGCTAGTAAAGCTGTTAGTGCTCTTTGTGCAACACCAGAGTCTACGGGCTTTGTATGACACTGCGTTTCAACTACCATGTAAATTAAGTATTGGACGGGTCTTTAGGTAAAGAATAAAGATTCCTTATTGCGCTTCTCCGTATCAGGACGGAAAGGATGTTGGTTTATCTTCTAGTAAAACCTTGGGAGACCTCCCTTACTGCCTGATCCCTAATTAGGAGAAGTCAAACTCCGTTATTGAATTTGTATCTGTTGTTTTAGTGTAGACTTGCTTGACAGAGTGGAATCATCCAAATGTATCCAGTCATCTTGGAACAAATGTCCAATGAGCGTCTTCTAACTGCCAGGCACTGTTCCAGCGCCGGGGAGAGAGCAGTGAACAGAAGAGGAAAACTTCTTTTGCCCAAATGGAGCTCATTTTTTCCTAGTGGAAGTATATAATCAACAAAATAGTAAAATGATAATATTTTAGATGGTGGTAAGTATTATAAGGAAAACGACAACCAAAAAAGGGAGATAAGGAATGACAGTGGTGCTGCAGGGGGTGGGGGGTGGGGGGGGGCTTTCAGATAGAATGGTCAGGGAAGCGGTCACTGACAAGGTGACAAGTCATCCGGCCCTGAAGGAGGTGAGGAACCGTGCGGGGCGGATATCTGAAAGAAAAGGGGAAGAGCCCGGACTAAGGCCTTGAGGCGGCACGGCAAGGAGGCAGGTGGAGGGATTTGTACATCATTATAAAGAATTTGGCTGTTATTCTAAATGTAGTCATAAGTAAATAAAGGGTTCTGACCAGGAAAGTGAAGTGATGTGACCTAAATATTAAAAATCTACCTTGGGCTCCTGGGTAGAAAACAGACCCAAGGGGCAAGCATGGGAGTGGGGAGACCCATCAGGTGGCCACAGTTATACTCTAGAAAAGAAATGATGGTGTGTTCTGGTTCCGGGAATGACAGAGGAATGTGTATCAGACTTAAGCTGTCATGGATAATGGTTATAAGCTCTGGAAAGAATGTTTTTTAAAAATGTAAGACATTGTCAAGTGATCAGAAACAGGCAGAAACTGGAAAGAACTAAACCCTTGCAAGAAAAGAATCACGAGAAGTGAGTTTGTGGGTTTTCCCTGCACGGCAGGCTCTAGTCTGTATAAGGGGGCAGCTAGAACTTGCTCAGAAAGCCAGGCTTACTGGTTTGAGGAGTCACAGGACAGAACTTGGGGACTGCAAGAAAGGCTGGAAATTGAACAGAAAAATCAGAGAAGAAAAGATTCCACAGATTGGGGAACCCAAAAATCTACATATAAATTCCATTCTACTCCTTGAATGACCCTTAAACTATAAACATATGGAGTAAAAAAATCCCAGGGGAAAACAGAGGAAGAAAACCGTAAGAACTGACCAGAAAGGACTAAGCCTGGAGAGCTTAGTCTGTTAAGCATCTGCCTTCAGCTCAGGTCATGATCCCAGAGTCCCAGGATCAAGTCCTGCATCCGGCTCCCTGCTCAGCGGGGAGTCTGGTTCTCCATCTGCCTCTCTCCCCTGCTTATGCTCGCTCTCCCTCCCTCTCTCTCAAAAATAAATAAAATCTTTAAAAAAAAAAAAAAAACAAAAACCCATATATGTGTGTGTGTGTGTGTGTGTATATATATATATACATATATATATATATATACACATACACTAACCAGAGATGTTTTCTACTCACGGAAGGGGAGGCAGAGCTTAACGCTTAAGTTTAGTAGCTGGATAACAAAATTCAAGAGTCTGTACAATGTATCATCCATAATGTCTAGCTGGAAATCCAAATTACTAGATGTGAAAAAAAGATGATAATGTGACTCGTGGTCAAGAGAAAAAGCTCTCAATAGAAACCACCTCTGGCCGGATGCTGGAATTAAATTTAATGCAGCTACTGCATTAAAGAAACAAATTTAATGCAGCTGCTGTAACTGTATTCGAGTACTCAAAGGAAAATGGGGCCATAATAATTGGTGAACCTCAACTGAAAAATGGAAACTTAATTAAAAAGGAGTAAGTGCTAGAAGTGAAAAGTATAGTCTCTCAGATGAAAAATTCACTAAATGGGCTTAACGATAGACAAGACAGCAGAAGGAAGAGTCTGTGACTTTCAAGATAGAAATTAAAATAGTCCACGAAACGGAAAGGAAATAATAGAAATTATCTAAACCACAGCACAGGAAGAAAAAAATCTTTAAAAAAAATAGTGTTGAAGTGACCTGTGAGACAAGGTCAACTGGTGGGATATCCGTACGCCAGAAGATGAGAGAGGAGAGAACAGCAGACCCGCGCTTCTAAAATGACAAGGTTTATATATTTTTTTCAAAATGAAGAGAAAGGACACCAGATGGAAACAGATTTGTAGGAAGGAACGAGAAGCGCTGAAATGGTAAATCGTCGGGTGAAAATAAAAGACCACCTCTTCCCCCTCAGTTTATCTTTGTTTTTTCTTTAAATTAACATATAATGTATTATTTGCCCCAGGGGTACAGGTCTGTGAATCGTCAGGCTTACACACTTCACAGCACTCACCATAGCACACGCCCTCCCCAGTGTCTTCCCTCAGTTGATCTTAAAGGTTGGTCACTTTTTAAAGCCAAGAGTATATTGCATTATTGCATGACGGGATTTATGACATATGTAGATAGAAAGTGTGAGGATAATCCAATTGAGGATCAAAATATGTAACACAATGCATATGTCCACAAGTTCCTACTGTTACAAACAGATAGGTAATACATAAATAAATGGGAAATAGGTAATTTCTTCTGCACAGAATGTTGGCAACTAATCAATGAAAAGTGGTGGATATTGAAAGTAATCAATAGAAGCTAAAACTAGTGGTTGAAAATTTGATGAGAATACTGTCTTTATATATAGTCTTAAACATCTTCTGAATTATTTAAGAATTATAAAGGTAAAAATTAATTAAAAGCTTAAATATAACTTCACACTGAAAAACCAGGTAGATGTCACTTTAATCGAGGTTCAGAACAAAATATATGCATGTATACTTATGTGTGTGTGTAGGTCATGTTTGTGTGTTTGAGAAAGGGAAGGAAAGAAAGATGAGTGAATGTAAAGTAATTGAAGAAAAGCAGAAAACCATAATGAATCTGAGTAATGGGTATATGGGAGTTCTTTATACAGTTTTGGCAACTGTTTAATATGTTTGAAATTATACTGAAGTAAAAGGCAATGATGACAGGCTTGAACCCCAGTGGTAGTCACGCATGTCCTCGGAAATGGTCAGGTTTCTGAATACATTTTGACAGTCTGAAGTATTTAATGATACATTGCCTGTGGGGTGTGAGAGACAGACAGACCTCAAGAACGACCCCATAATCTGGGAATCAGGCCATTGGAAGGAAGAAGTAGCTCTCTGTTCAGATGGGAAAACTGTGGGTAGAGAAAGTTTGTGGAGGTGGAAATCAGAAACTTGGTCTGGGACATAATAAGTCTGAGAGGCTTACTAGCCATCCAAGTGAGCTATTCGGTAGGCTCTTAGAATTACATGCAGACATCAGGGGAGAGGTCTGGGCTGCAGATACACGTCGCTCGTCATCAGTTTACTCGAAGCCATGAGATGCTGCCGGGGATCAACACAGAAGACTGAGTCCGGAGACAGTCCTGCTGAAGTCCTTCCTGCTCTAAATCTACCAACAGCACGTGAGTCTGTACTTAATTGCACACTCATGATGCAGTGTAATATGTTCTTTTGTCTAACCTAGTCACTTAAACTTTGTGAAACAAACATTTATTGAGCATCTTCCGTATGCAAGACACTGTCTCTGCATACCTGTAGTTCAAGTACAAACTCGTTTAAAAGAGTCCACCTAGGTAATATGAGTTCGTAGGTAGCATAATAAACAATCCAGAGTCATGTGTCTTGTCATGTTACCTAACTGATTCAGAGAAATTTATTGCCCTGATAAATTACAAAGACGTTTTAGGTAATATTAAGCAATGCGTTTGCAAGAGAAAACACATAACTCTATTTTCTCACCACTTCTGGGAGAGCCAGGGACGAAGCTTATCACTGCCTTGTTTACTTATTTTTAAAAATAAACCTACTGCTCATGAAAGGTTACAATAAATTGGAGGAAACTTAACCCAAAGTCCCCTAGTAAGTAAGTTTTCTGTGTTGAATCAACCTATGACCTCTGTGAGGCATTGCCCTCCCAAACGAACAGTTGTGGAAAAATTCACTCCATCTTTTAGTTATTTTGTCCTCTTTCTTTTTCATCGCCTTTTCAATTTTATTGTAAAATAAAACACGAATACAGAAAACCACACACATCAAATATATGGCTTTCTGAATCATTAGAAGGCCAAAACCTCCAGGGTCATGAAACAGGATTTCACCAGTCACTCCAGAAGCCCTTCAAAGTGTCCTTCCTTTCCCCCTAAGGTTGCAAAATGGTGATGTCTGGATACATTTTTTCATTTATTAATTAGAATGCTTTCATAAGAGACACTTCCCTTCATCCAATATTTGGTTACACAGCAAGACAGTTCATGTGGAGAAGAGTGGATAAATGCTTGCTTCTCTAGCTCTCTATGCCAGATTTCAAGCTAATGATTTGGCTTCCTATCACCCTCCAAAAAGCAATAATTACTTTTCATAGTTTTATGAGATTGTACAATTAATTATATTTGATAAATTTCCATCTACTGCAATTACCATTTTAAGCCCAAAATTTTCCATCTTTGACCCATGAGACCTCTTCAAGTTGACTCCAGAGTCCTTTAGACATAACCCTCATCGTCTTTGACAGCTTCTGTGCCATCTAGTGTGAGAAGATGCCCCAGGGTCATCTTGCTCATTTCCTACCTTACACCCAGAATCCGTCATTTCTCCAAGGAGAAACCCGGTCTCTTGCAGTGAAAAATGGTATTGCGAGACCACAATCTGCATGCTAGAGGTGTTCATTGCTATTGTGTTTATTGCTATTGCGTTTATTAAGTTTATTGTTTCTAGGTCTTTCCAATGGACACATCTGGGAGTAAAATAAGATCAAGTACTTCGTGGGTTTATACTGATAACCCCAAATCAGTTTTGAGTTCACAGAGTTTTTACTTGGCCTCTTCTCTACTGTTTGGTATCTTCTTTCTTTCATATCCAGACTCCTGGTTCTCGGGGAACCAGGGATTAATTGAGGTGATAGAATTGCTCTCAGATATAAAGGAGATGATAGGATTGAATATCTAGTTAAGTACTCATTTGTTTTATCCCGTATTATACACATAACAGTCTCAGGATAGCAGTTATAAGACTAATACCAATGAAATTACTGAAACTATTTTCTCCTCCATTTTGAAACATTTGTATATCTGTGCCATCAGAGGATTCAGCTCTGAGCATTGTCTCTCAGCATTTTGTCAGTCATCTTAGTTCTAGGGAACCTCTATACTGAATGTTCACTAGAATTTCTAATGTCAGACAATACCTATTTAGTTTTGTTGTTTGAGACTTATTTTCAAGAAGATTTCACAGGAAGAGCTCTTCGAAACAACATTGTGAGTTCTGCCTGTGCCCATTATCCTTGGAAGTTATGCTCGACTTAAAAAAAAAAAATCTTTGGATTCACACTTGCTTCCTTGAGGATCTTAAATTTGTTAGTCCATATTTTTCCCACATAGAATGTCAGTGTCAAAAAGCATAATAGTCTAATTTTTCTTTTCTTATAAATTACCTACACTTTTTTTTTTTCTTTTAGCTATTCAAGGGATATTTTCTTTTCCTTTAAAGTTGAGTGACTTTAGTAAAATTTTTCTTGCTGGTCAGTTGATATAGGTCAATATTTCCAGGGTAGATAATGTGCTCTTTCAATATTCAGTTTTAAGTCCTTTTTAAAGAATTCAGGAAAGTTCTCGTATTATCCATAAGTTCTGTCTGCTCTGCCTATCTCTAATATATATCATATTTTCTCAAATCTTTTTATGTCTCTCATTTCTTTTTTCTCTTCTGTTTAAAATATGTGGAATTTAAGAAACAAAACAGATGAACATAAGGGAAAGGAGGGAAAAATAAAATAAGATGAAATCAGAGAGGGAGACAAACCATCCGAGACTCTTACCTATAGGAAATGAACTGAGGGTTGCTGGAGTGGGGGTGGGGGGGTTGGGGTAACTGGGTGATGGGCATTAAGGAGGGCACTTGATGTAAGGAGCACTGGGTGTTACATGCAACTGATGAATCCCTAAACTCTACCACTGAAACTAATAAACTATATGTTAATTAATTGATTTTAAATACAATTTAAAAAATATTTTTCATTGAAACATTTTTCATTTCAGAATGATTTTTTGACTGACAAGAAAAAGTTGCAAAACTTGTGCAAAGAATTCCTGTCTGCTGTTCACCTAGTTTTCCTAAAAGTTAAATCTTGCATATTCATAGCCCGAGTCTCCGGCTCAGGAAGCCAACAGCGGTATCACTGTGTTCTGTATCACTCTGTTCCGTAGTCCGCTTCACTTCGGTTTCCTCCTTTGTCCCACTAATGTCCTCTTGCTCCCTGGGGCTCCAGCCCGGCATCACACCTTGCATTTGGATGTCTGCCTCTTCAGGCTTCTTTATCTTTAAACGGTTCTTCCAGCTTCTGTTATCTTTCATATTTATGAAGACTATCGGCCGGTTAGTCTTTAGAGCGGTTCCAATCTGGGTTTATCTGATGGTTCCTTACAATTAAATCTGAGTCAGGATTCCTCAGTTTTGTCACCACTGGCACTTCGGGCCAGATAAGTCTTTGCTGCCGAAACTGTCCTCTGCATTGCATTTATTGTATGTTTAGCGGCACCTCTGGCCTTGACCCACTTGATGCCCGTAGCACACATTCAGGCTTCATAATCGAAACGTTTCCAGACTTTAAAAAAAAACCCTGAGTGGGACAGAGAATCAATTTCAGCCAAGAACTACTAATGTAAGTCACATGTTTTTGGCAAGGGTACCACACAAGCAATAGGTGTCCTCATAGCATCCCCCAGGAGGCATGATTAGCTCCACAACTGGTGATGTTAACTTTTGATCACTTCATTAAGGTAGTGCTGCCAGAATTTTCTAGTGTAAATTTAATATTTTACACTTTATAAAAAATAAAATGTGTCATGTAATATCATGCAAACACAGTGTTTCTCATCATATTTTCACCTACTAATTTTGGCATTCATTGATTTTTGCCTAAAGCAATTACTAATACCAGAGTTTTTGCCAACATTTCCTTCTACATTTATTACTTCTATTTCTACTTTAAGAAAGAGCTTTCCCTTTCCCCCCATTTATTTCTTCATTCAATTCTTTATATCAGTACAGACTCATGTATTCTTATTTTATGGGTTATAACTTGTTACCGTCATCACACATATTGTTGCTCCAACTGTCCCTAATATGGCCATCGAAAGCCTCTGAAGTTGGCTTTTTTAAGAAGTTCACTACTATTATTGATGTATAAAATGCAATCCAAGAAAAAAAAAAAAAAACCCACACACACAGAATTTCTCAGTCTCCTCCTTGGGTCGCTCCCCAGTCTCTCCCAGGGGGGTGGTCTGGAGCTGTTCTGCCGCCCGGCTGTGGGGATTGGAATTTATTCAGTAGGTAATGGTGATGGGAGTCTCTCTCTCTCTCTCTTTTAATGTTAAGAGCCAGTTGACCAGGTCTGCAAATGAGGAACCATGGCTCCGAAACCGCCTGAAGTTGGAGACTGGAGGCGGAAAAGGCAAGCGCACTGGAGCGGGGGAGTGAGCGGAGGGAGAGGGGGTTTTACGAGAAGGCAGGTGCGACGAAGCGCGGTCTGGGATACCCCATAACGCGCAGAGGAGGTGCACGTGGACGTCCACTGTGCCCCAGGCGCCCTGCCGAGCCCCATCTCACCTGCTCTTCGCAAGAAACCTGTGAGCTCAGCACCGTCAGCAGCCTCACCGACCACGGCCACCTCTGACGTTCGCCCCGGCACCCTGGGTTTTAGACCCCCGACAGCCGCAAGGGATCTCTAATAGATCTTGAACCTTGCGGTGCTCCCCAGAGACCCCAACTTCCATGACAGTCTGGGTCACTGTGAAGGTCCTATGGCCACAGTATAGCTCCCAGAGAGGAAACGATATCTGAGTAGCTTTACCCTCTGTGGTGGGTCCTGCCTTCCTACTTCCTTGTATTTGCCTCTAAATAAAGGTGTTTGGAGACTGAGCAGCCAATATGACAAGTCTGTAATCCAAAATGATAGATCATAATGAAAGGAATAGCTTAATGCTTATTGCTTACAGAATGTTTCAGACTGGTATGGTGTGTTTTGTATATCTAGATATACATAGATGTAGCTACACATATACATATATGTAAATATATACTTAAATCTAGATATATATAGACACATATGTATATGTAAATATATAGACAGATAACTGTGTATGTATTTCCTTCCAAAAGGATTATACCAACTTGCACTTAATGTTTGATGCCATGAATTCGTTGATTCACAGGACTTTTCAATCTCTTCCTCTCTTGCTACTTTCTACTACACAGGCTGGAAAAATAAAACACTTGATTTTTCTGGTGTTTTGCTGTTCGTAGTGACTTTGTGATACAATGTGATACCAGTAGAAGATTGTAGGGAGGACCTTGAATTTTTCCCTGAAAGATCTATGTATTCATTTGAGAGAGAGAGGGAGTGTATGCACATGTGCACATGGTGGTAGGGGCAGAGGGAGAGAATCTTCAAGCAGACTGCCCGCTCAGTGTGGAGCCTGATGCATGGCTTGATCCCACGACCCTTGAGGTCATGACCACAGCCAAAACCAAGAGTCAGTACTCATCTAACTGAGCCACCCAGGTGCTCCGAAAGTTTTTGTTTTCTTAATATCATCCCAGTTTTTATTTCTGTCTTGAATGCACGCATGGTGTCTGGAGGTGCAGCATCCACTTTGTAACTACGTGGCAGTAAGCATGAGGAAAAGGCCAAGAAAATCAGAGACGCTGCCATGACATCGTTTTTGAAAATAAACCCTCCTTAGTTTAATTTTCTATACAGAGAAACAGAACCAATAGGAAATGTATGCATATAGAAAGAGATTTATTTTAAGAAATTGATTCACAAACAAACAAAAACAACAACAAAAAGAAATTGATTCATATGATTATAGAGGCTGACAAATCCAAAATCTGCAAGTTGGCCAGCAGGTTGAGGACCCAGGGAAAAGCTGACATTGTGGTTCAAATCCAAAGGCCACCTGCTGGTAGAATTTCCTCTTACTAGGGGGGGTCAGTCTTTGTTCTATCAAGGCCTTCAACTGATTGTGTGAAGCCCACTCTCATTAGGGAGGGCAATCTGTTCCATTCAAAGTCAACCAATTTAAGTGTTAATCTCATCCAAAAACACCCCCACAGAAACATGCAGAAGAATGTTGGACCAAAATCCTTAACATGGCCCGGTCAAGATGACACAAAAAATTAACCATCACACTCCCTCCAATTCAAGTGTGTGTTACTTGCAGCCAAAAGCGTTCCTGACACATAGTGCTATTTGAAATACCAGCAATTCAAATGTTTCTCACCCTAGTTCGCCTCAGTCCCAACTACACAAATTATTTCCCTGCCCTGTCTTTACTTTCTCTTCACCTCCTACCTTCTCAGCCAAGATCTATGCCTCTGAGAATCCCACCACGCCATTGTATATCATTGGTCCTGGGAAATACTGGTAAATATCTACATATTTTTAAACAGAGGATTAATTTTTTTCTCATTTTGTTCAAATATTTGCTGTGATACGGGCCTGTGATAATGTATAGGCTTCTCATACAGTGACCACTAGCTTCATGTGGAAATTGAGCATTCAAAATGTGGGTGGTGTGAATTGAGATGTGCTGTAAGTGGAAAATACACATTGCATTTTGAAACTTTAATTCCAGAAAAAAGTGTGAAATATCTCAATAATTTTTTGCACTGATTTCACATTGAACTTATAAGATTAGGGGTACATGGGGTCAAATAAAATATATGAAATGTATTACTAAAATTAACTTCACTTGATTCTTTTTACTTTATTAACATGACTACTAGAAAATTTAAAACTACATATGTGAATTACATTTGTGGCTCACATCATATTTCTCTTGGACAGGGCATAGAATTTTCTGGAAAATTCACTCTCATTTTTATAGTTAATTCATCAATATTGTATGTACATTTTATTTGGATTTAAAAATTTTATTAAGAACTACAAATTGACTTATTTGTTTTATTTGTTTAAAAAATGGATAGCTGGAGCATTGCTCCAAGTTCAGAAGAATAAAAATTATAAGGCAAAATCCTGTGTGTAATGAAAGCTTTGTAACAGGGAATCAGCACTTTCTGTCCGAAAAGTTTAGCAATTTTCCCAGCTAACTGAATTGTGGGAACTCGGCTTTTCCAGGGAATAAATATGCTATTTTTAACATTTTTATTATACAATTTGTCACAGGCTGTCTCATGAGAGTATCAACAATCAGTTTCAAACAGAATCCAACCACAAACACTTCTCCACATGTGACTTGGAACATCTGGCCCGTTCAAGCCCCCGTCCACATCAGGCGAGTGCCGGGCCGACTTTGATTCTTAGGCTCCGAAAATCTTTGTCCCACTTCCCACACTGGGAATGGGGTGGGGCGAAACCATCTTCGAGGGGCCAGCCTGAAGCCGGTCTGGGCGCCAGGCTGGCGTTTCCCCGCACTGAAGACTGCAGGCCCTTTCTGAGGGGGGCACGCGTCGCACTCCAGGGAGATCAATAATTGATGCGGCATCTTCCCTAATGGGTTGAGAGGAAGCTTTTTAAGAAAAACCTTAGCCAGCACCTCCTAGCCAAAGAGATCACCTGCCCTGAGCAGAACGCTTCAAGCAGGAGGTAACAAGTCTCGAGAGGTATAGGGCTGCTGTGTCGACTACATTTTTAAGTAATGAAAAAAAGGCTCATGACGAGAAAAATGAAGGAAAATGGGCTCGGTCGGTCAGGGGTCCTAAAGCCATGAAAGACACCAAAAGAGGGGGATCCGGGGGGTTGGGGGGGAGAATTACGTGAACGCAGGGGTCTTGCCTCCCGCCCCCCAAGCTATATCCGTCTTTCTGAAAGTTGGAAACCCCTTTATTCAAAGTTCACTGATGTTGCTGGCCACCTACAAGAGCCCCATGGGAAGTCCCTTCCTAAAGGGAAGGAACCTTTAATGAAGCAAAGCTATCTGGAAATTGTGTTTTTTCCAAGTACAGGTCTCCATACCAGTTTTTCTTCAAACGAGGTTCATGTGCAGAAGATTCTAGTTCATAGAAGCAGTAGAGTCTTCAGAATAACGCATATTTACAAGTCAATGCTTGTTTGACGCTTAGGCTTACCCACAGTAAGGGGGTAAGTAGGGGGGACACACCACACCTCTCAACACACCATGATCTGCACGAACATGTACACACTGAAGTGTTTGCTGCGATGATAACAAGCCTTGTCCAGCATTTGCCTCAGTAGGAAGCAGATTTCATTTTTAAGAGGCTCATTCCCAAAGGATTTAAAAATATTTAAGCAGAATTGATGTAAATAAAAAAATTGACTGTAGAATTAAGCACATTAGAATGGATATCTGCCATTTCTTCACCATCTTAGATAATAGATAGGCATGTCGCCCTTTGCCATACTTGTACAGAAGATAGTGAAAAGTTTCAACTTGAGTTAGGCTCAATTTAAAGTCCTTGCTACCATAACTTTTAAATTCAGTCTTTGAACTTCAGTGACAATGGAACATGCAGCATGAGGATATATTTTGTACACAGGGCACGATTTTTATTTTCACAATTTTGTGGGGAGTGTTATACACCTTCTATGTTGTTAACTAGTCTTCATAATCTTCCTCTCCGTGAGTTTTTGACACATGAACGAATAAATGAAAAGGATGCAAAAGGCAGGAAAATCAAGAAAAGAAAAGAAACGCTGCAAAATCAATATAGCATTTTCATGGGGAGAACGTGTCCACAATATGCCTTTAAATTTTAATACCTAACAAGAGTTCACGTGACTTGATGGCAAGGTTTGCCTCCTTTTCTAGTCGGTGAATGGTAGGCCACATCAACAGAGGTGACAGAAGTCGAGTTGAGTTCGTTTTTTTTCTTTTGGAGGAGTAGAAATCTGAGTCGTGGGTGACCAATAACCCCTGGAGAAGACAGAACTCACACCATGCTGTAGGGTCACCATCAAGTTCTTCCTTGTCATAATAATATTCCCTGGGCAATGAGTAGCTAAAATACTTGCACCCATTTTTTAAAAAGTCAGGTACTAACAGTCTGCAATGCTTTTTTCAACATTTTGTTGGGTTTTGCCCACGCTGAGATCCCTTCTACTCATGCAGATGGAGAGTATTTCTGGAGTTAAGTTCATTGTTAGACACATGAATATCTTCTCTTATAAAATGTTCTAAATGGCAGTTGGGTTCCCACGCTCACATCCAAAGCCTATTCATATGATAATGTGTCTGAAACACCTCACGTTTGCAAAGACACATGTTGGAAATAATATTATATAATATTAGTCATTAAGAGAGAAAAATAATGAAGAAAAAAAGGAAATATTTCCCCTTGAAAGCTGGCGCACAGGAGAGTTTTAATTTAAAAAGATAAGAAGATAGAATGCTTATTTTTGAAGGATTTTAGAGCTTGATCATATCAGTTTTTAAGATGTTTATTTTTAGTTGCTTTTTCTTTTACTTAAATGAAGATAATTTGATGCATTTTTCAGTTAGAATATAAGCTTCTGTCATTATATCCCCAGCATCTACGTCAGTATTGGATATATAGTAGGTGCTCAATAAATATTGCATTCGTCCATTCATTCAATAATTTAGCAATTATTTACTGATTATATCTCTGCCATGTGCCTGCCACTCTATCAGAGCTGGAGATATTTTTAAAACAAAGGCGTGAGAAAAATCAGTCTGCACCTTTACCAAGTTCCTCTTTTCCAGGGGAGAAGGAAACTCACGAGAGAGTCTCACTAATGAACATAAACAGTTCAAGATAACTAAGTGCTCTAAAGGACATTAGCACACATTTTTGGCTCATAAATGTCATAAAGATGAAGAAACAACATAAGTCTTCTACGCAGGCTGAGAAGCTAAGGGACAAGAAGGAAAGTCTAAGAGTGTGCGCGGGCGGAGAAGAAACCTTCTCTGAGTTGCAGCGAACCAAAGTGAACCAATGGATAGACAGAGATGAGAGGCTGCGCGGGGTGGTATGACGTCACCGGGAGGGAGCGGCCGAGCGGAAGCGGGTGTGGGGAGGGGATGTCCTCTCCAGACCCAAAGCAACGTGGCCCAGAGTGGGTCAGTGAGAGTCCACTGGTGGGGGAATGGCAGAGGCAAGATACACCTTTATTCAACCATATACAGTGTTTTGTCCCTTGGGAAGTTTCAACATCATCTTTCTGAAAATTTAATTTTATAATTGAGACAAATTACTTTTGATCTAATAAAATTATTTTTTAAATTGAGTTCTGGAAGGCTCACTGGGAGGAGAAATGTAAGGCGACAGTTTACACCATTTATTAATTAGGGACTGTGGCATCCAACTCCAATGGCCTCTGCCGCCACAGCAGTGTCTCCTCCCACTTGTCACCAGCCCAGACCTGCATTCTGACCCCTGGTTGCTGTGACTTGCCCGTCGCTCCGGCCACAGCCCATCCCTGTCTCCAAGATGTCATCCTTGGGTGTCCCTTCTATCCTACTCTTCTCTCCGCTGGTTTGTCAGAATGGCCTAAAGCCTCGCAGGCCAACCCAGCAGTCCACCCTGCAGAGAGCTACAGAACAGCTCTCGGTCGCATGAAAGGAAGCTACATTTTTTCCAGTAGCCGGGAAGGAATTAACAGTGACCTCTAGGGGCCTGGCATCTGGGACTTGGGTCAAAGGTGGTGGATACAGTCCAAGCCAGCATCATGGAATTCTATTTTGTTCTCTTCCTTTTTAAAATTTTAACCCAAGTGTTATGATCTTTGAGGGACAGGACGTGTTGTTTTCAAGGGAAGCAGAAAGATGCAGCTTTCTGTTGCAAGATAGTTACAAAAATATCTCCAGCACTTCCTGATTAGACCCATCCCAGCTGAGATCCGCCTGTTTGCAAGCTGAGGTCAAGGTGCAAAGAAGCAAGCACATAGCAAAGGTTCTGCGTTTTGTTTCGCTCTGTTTTGATGTATACCCACGTGCACAGGCCCGAGTGTGCCCCCCCCCCGCCCCCCACGCCCTCCTCAGAACTGAGGATTCTGGACACTTTGTCTTTCAGAAAACAATTCAGCCACAAGAGAGACTGAATCAAATAATACACGCTGGGTTGATTTGAATATCCGTCAGTCACAAGCACGTGGAACTCAGGAACAGTACCGCTCAGTCAAGAAGGGCCCCGTGTTCAAAATTTCAATGCAAATAAGGCTTCCCCGCTGAGCGAGGGCCAGAAGCAGAAGGCGCGGGAGCCTCCGCGCTTAGCTCCTCCCGCGTCTGCGCCCCGAGGCTTCCGGAGGGGACCGGTAGCGAGCTGTTCCCCGCAGCCTTAAATGGAGCAGAAATTGGGCTCTGCAGATGCGACGATTTCTCTTTTTGGTCCAAAGCGCCAGCTGTGCGGGTCCCAGCGCCGGTCAGTGCTCGGGCAGCCGGTCGCTGTCATTCCCGCACGTGCTGAAGGACGCACTTACGATGCTGCGGCCCCCGTCCTGTGACCCCGTCCTGTGACCCCGTCCTGTGACCCCGTCCTGTGACCCCGGGCTCCAGGGGCTGGAAAAGCACTTCCAAGGCTGTAGCTATTTTAGTTGGTGGAAAACAAATAGGATTCCATTAGCCTCATCTTCTTCTACAGCAGGAATATTTTACCAGGGGGCCTAGAAAACAAAGGGACCCAACTCAGAGACCCAACAGCTTCGTCCTTTAACCCCCGCCCCGCCACGTGCGCCGCAGAACGCCCTGGTCAGCGACAACACTCTAGTCCGGGAGGAGAACCCAGGCCCGTCCTTCTCGGGCGTGATCTGGAAAGGTTCGCGTTTTTGTAGGTTTTAGGTTTTCTTTCTTTCTGATCGCTTGTTCTTGTTTTGGGTTTTCGTCCCACTGGGAGCGGCTTCGGGCCCTGCGCTCGTCCCGAGGGGCAGAGGCCGCTGTCGCCGCAAAGGCCCGCGCGGCTCGGGGGGCGGTTCTCGGGGGCTGCGCACTGCCTCGCGCGCACCCGGGCCAGGCCCCCAGCACGTTCGGGCGAGGAAACGGGGTCCCGGACCCGCACTTCCAACAGGAGAACCGGTGCTGCTGCAGGTGGAAGACGGGCTCCCCCGGTCGCTTTAGGAGACGAGCCCGGCGGACTTCACGGCGGCGGTGTTCACGCCTCGGCTCTCCGAGCGGCCTCTCGCAGCGCGTCGTCCGTGCGCTGTCGTAGCCCCATCAGCTGCGGGTCGAGTCGTCCAAATGCGGAGCGTCGGGTTTGCACGTTCCTGCGAGAAAACGGGGAGGAATCCGCCTCAGGGATTCGGGGCTGCCGCGGGGCCGGGGCGGCGGCGACCGCGGGGCTCGGGCTGCACCTGCCGGGGCAGCTGCGCGGGGGGGAGGGGCGGACGCGAGGGACCAGCGGGGCGCACCGCGGTGCGGGAGGTTCGGCCTGAAGAACCGGCACGAGCGGGGGGTGTGCTGCGGGGCCCCGGCTCTGCGCGTGTCTGTGCGTCCGTGCGTGTCCGTGGGTCCGTGCGCGTGTCCGTGCGTCTGTGCGTGTCTGTGATTCCGTGCGCGTGTCTGTGCGCCTGTGCGTGTCCGTGTGTCCGTGGGTGTCTGTGAGTCCATGCGCGTGTCCCTGAGTCTGTGCACGTCTGTGAGTCCGTGCGCGTGTCTGTGCGCCTGTGCGTGTCCGTGCATCCGTGCGTGTCTGTGAGTCCGTGCGCGTGTCCTTGAGTCTGTGCACGTCTGTGAGTCCATGCGCGTGTCCGTGCGCCTGTGCATGTCCGTGTGTCCGTGCGTGTCTGTGAGTCCATGCGCGTGTCCGTGCAAGCGTACGTGTCTGTGAGTCCGTGCGCGTCCGTGAGTCCATGTGTGTGTCTGTCAGTCCGTGCGCGTCTCCCTGAGTCCGTGCGCATCTGTGAGTCCCTGCGTGTGTCCGTGAGTCTGTGCCCCTCTGTGAGTCCCTGCATGTGTCTGTGCGCCCGTGCAGGTCTGTGCATCTGTGCACGTGTCTGTGAGTCCGTGCGCGTGTCCGTGAGTCCGTGCATGTCTGTGAGTCCGTGCGCGTCTGTGAGTCCATGCGTGTCTGTGAGTCTGTGAGTGTGTCTGTGGTGTGTCTGTGAGTCCGTTCATGTGTCCGTGAGTCCATGCGTATGTCTTAGTCTGTGCGCGTCTGTGAGTCCGTCTGTGTGTCCGTGCGTGTGTCTGTGAGCGTCTGTGAGTCAGAGTGTGTCTGTGAGTCCGTGGGTGCATCTGTGAGTCTGTGCGTCTCCGTGAGTCCGTGCGTGTCTGAGTCCGTGTGTGTCTGTGAGTCCCTGTGTCTCCGTGAGTCCGTGCATGTCTGTGAGTCCGTGTGTGTGTCTGTGAGTCCGTGTGTGTCTGTGAGTCCCTGTGTCTCCGTGAGTCTGTGCTTGTCTGTGAGTCCGTGTGTGTCTGTGAGTCCCTGTGTCTCCGTGAGTCCGTGCTTGTCTGTGAGTCCGTGTGTGTCTGTGAGTCCATGCGTGTCTGTGAGTCCGTGCGTGTCTGTGAGTCCGTGTGTGTGTCCGTGCGTGTGTCTGTGAGTCCGTGCGTCTCCGTGAGTCCGTGCGTGTCTGAGTCCGTGTGTGTCTGTGAGTCCGTGTGTGTGTCTGTGAGTCCGTGCGTGTCTGTGAGTCTGTGACTGTGTCTGTGAGTCCGTTCATGTGTCCGTGAGTCCATGCGTATGTCTTAGTCTGTGCGCGTCTGTGAGTCCGTGTGTCCGTGCGTGTGTCTGTGAGCGTCTGTGAGTCAGAGTGTGTCTGTGAGTCCGTGGGTGCATCTGTGAGTCCGTGCGTGTCTGAGTCCGTGTGTGTCTGTGAGTCCCTGTGTCTCCGTGAGTCCGTGCGTGTCTGTGAGTGCCTGCGTGTGTCTGTGAGTCTGTGCGTGTCTGTGAGTCCGTGTGTGTCTGTGAGTCCGTGTGTGTCTGTGAGTCCGTGCGTCTCCATGAGTCCGTGCGTGTCTGTGAGTCCGTGTGTGTCTGTGAGTCCGTGTGTGTCTGTGAGTCCCTGTGTCTCCGTGAGTCCGTGCGTGTCTGTGAGTCAGGATGACGCCGGACCGACGGGCCGAGCGCGGGCTTCCCTGCGGCTCTGCGAGGCTCTTGCCGCGGGCCGGACGCGCGGGGCTGCGGGTGGGTTTCGCGCCGGCCGGCACCGGTCCCCTCTGCTCTGTTTTCGGAGGCGCCCTCGGCTTGTCGCAGGCTCAGGAACTCGGTTTCCTGGCGCTTCCTCGGGAACCCGCGGGCCGCGAGCCGCCCCGACGGCGTGTGCTTTGGAAACCGCGGGCCGCGAATCCGGACTGAGCGCCGTGACCGTGCACCTGCCCATCCCCGACCGAGCCTGAATCAGTTTTCCTGACGACGCCGAACACCTAAAGCCTCAGGCGTTCTCGGGCAGCTGAGCGCACCTGTTCTCGCCCCTTCCCTTGGGAGAAGCCCGAGTGCGACCTGGGCCTGTCGGAAGGGCAGGGTCACCGGCCCCAGGCCGGCCTGTCTCACTGGCCCGGCTCCGCCCACACCCAGCGCTCCTCCTTGGCCATCCCTTGGCTTTTCCACGCAAAAAACGAGTCCCCTGGGGCTCAAGTAACCATTTCACGGACGTGAGGACGACGCCAAGGTGCTTCCAAAACGGGTGTTCCCGTGGCAGGATAGTGTTACCTGCAATATTAAAGATGCGATTTGGTTTTGGAATATTCACCATCTCAACGAGCTTAGCGCGAACTCCTAGAATATTAGAAAGAATGAGTGAAGACCAAGGGAAAACTTATTTCGTTGTTACTTTCCTTAGAACTGTAAGAGAGAAAGTTCCTTTCTGAAACGCTCGAAAACGAGAACAGTCCTTTTGTGTCACTTCCTGCCACAGGGACGGTCCGCAGGCATGGACGTGAGGCCAGTAGACGATTACTACACCGTTGAAGTTACGGAAGGTGGGGAGGGTGGGCAGAGGTAGGAACTGAATTATAGATAATTATCTTCGGGAAAAGCAAGTTTGAATATTCAACTGTGTAAGGGTGAACAATGACAGTGAGCGCTTCAAGCTTGAGGGAAGTGGAGACTCAGGGAGGGCAGAGGGCTGGTTATGGAAAAGAAGTTGTGTTTCCGTCTGCTCTATTTATTGAACAACTATTACGGGCCGGGCATGGCCAGTTTGGGCTTCCACAACGGGGTCCCATCTTTCCCGCGTACTTTTTGTAGTGTGACATCTTCGATGAATAGCCACCACTGTAAATTCATAAACGAAGACACAGGAGTTTGGGTATCTTTTCCCAATCCTGCTAAGGGAGCCTGTGGTGGGGAATGGAAATACCAGAAGACGTTGAGTACAGTCTAGTTCTGTCAGTGACCCCAAAACGTTACACCAATCGCATCATGTCTCTGGGCCCTGACTTTTCTTATTTGTAAAGCAAAGGGCTTGGAGGATAGGAAGGCACAATTCCCAAACTTTGGAGTTTTTGCAAGGAATCTAGGAGTCCACGTGAACCAAGCCTGTTTGTTGATCGTGCTCATAGGACTTGCAGACATATGTAATTCCGTTTTGCAAATGTGTTGAGAGGTGCTATGATGAAGAAAATGCATATTTACTTAAGTCATGTACTCATAAAAATTATTTTATTTATCAAGTCAGAAGATGCTAAAAGCCTGGCCCCCACATGCCAGGGTTCATGAATAAATTAAGAAGTGGTCTTCTTATTAGAAAATGCTGGGAACCCCTAGATGACAGAGGTAATTTCTTAATATTATTCTACTGATATTCTTGAAATACAATTGTGTAAAGGGAAAATTCTGTTTTTAAGTAAGAGCTGAAAGTGTTTTTCCTGCACTGACACTTGTCATCCTCAGCACCCACGTTCTCAGTCAGGACGGCAGCCTTTCAGACACACTCCGAGTGCCTCCGGGCGGGGCAGTGTAGTTTCTGCCACGCTGACGGGCGGTTTTGTCTAGTGACACACACTGGACGAAACTTGTTGAGGGGAAGTCTAAGAACAAAAGGGACCGTTCCGGGATCCGACTTTGGTTTATAAAGCATTTCATAGTTGAATACTGAGTATATGGAAAGGATCAAGTGGTGATGTGGTGACGGAAACATAAGTGACCCGATGACATCACAGTAGGTCTTGGTGGCAAAATCAGAAACGCAAACCTCTCCCCTCGACATACAGCAGTTCCTACTACTAGAATGTACCGTGTCTCAGCAGAACGTCATAAAAGAAATACTGCAGGCGTCGCCCCCATGGTGACACACTGGAGGACAGGTTTGTGGGGCTCGTGTGGGAGGTAAGTGGCAACCACGTGAGTAGTGATGACTTCTGAGCAGCCTTGTGCCAGTTTCCCAGTTAGCCACATGTACCCATCACGAATGGCTTTCTCGCGGGGGGGTTATGACGGGTGCGCCTACATCTATATGTATCAAACCACACTCGTAAAGTCTTTGACACAGACTTTGTGTGTCTGGTGTGGTCTGACGGCAGTTCAAGACGCCACACATGGCATCTTCTTCTGTGGGGGGGGGGGGGGTTTCTAGTGGGAAGAACAAATTGGTGGGTGGATTTCCTTCCCCTTTTATAATGTTTCAGCAACAGCTCCCAGTGCTTTTCATTTAATGTTACCAGACCCCGTTTCTTTTTCAGATCCGAGTCCAAATTGTGCAAGGAAGTAAAGACAGCTGTTGCCAAACAATCCAAGACCATCACAGACTACATTCCAACTATTGCCATTTTCTGGGTCGCTACCCTAATACGTGCCGTGTCTGTCTATAACAGGACCCAGACATAAGAACTTTTTGCCCCGTCCATACTCAAAACTACACTGAGGTGAAGGTGTGTTCCAACAGAAACAAATACCAAAATACCTAAGAATATCTTTCTTTTCATTTATGTTTAGTCACTCAAATTCTACAGAATCAGGCTCAAAGTACAAATAAGTTCTTTCCTTTCCTGTGCAAATGGTGTGTTTGGGAGCATTAAACTTGTAAAGCCTTTTTGAACTTGATTTTCAAAAATAGGTTGGTCATCTGAATAGAAGCTGATCCTCTCCCATCAGAAAGCATTGTGTCGTTTCATTTGAATAAAACGGTGCTGAGTTGAATCTAAGAGATACAGTCTTATATTCTGTGAGCTTCTAGTTTAAAAGCTCTTTCAAACTTTGGAAATTCATTTTTGGTTCATTCTTAGGTGCAAAACCAAGGAGAGTAAGTGTTACTTACTCTGCTTAAATAGGACAGTGTCCGTTAGAAGTTGGGACTTACGGATGCCTTCGCTGCGATGCCGCCTTCACTGCGATGCCTTCGGGGCGATGCGCGTGGATGTTATATGGAAGCCACGAATGTCGCTGTTATTCACCTGGAGCTAATAGGACACTGTCTGTTAACTAACTAGAATTTAAATACAAACTTAAAAAAAGATAATATATACTTGGGAAAGACAGTATCTTTAAAATGCAACACTCATACTCAATAAATATGCTGTATACGTAGATTTAATAAATACTGATGCTGGAAATAGTTTCTTTAAAAAAAAAAAAAAAGACACCAGAACGGCGGTATCACCATATACGTTATATTACCAAATAAAAAAGGAAAGTTGAATTTTTAGGTGAAGGACTACTTTTGGGTTTCTAAATGAAGGAATTTTGAAACAATTCACAATTCATTTTCAAACACAGTTGAAGCAATGTGTCAACAAGACCATCTGAGTAGGAGCTTAGATTGATACAAACTTAATTCCCATCTGACTTACAGACACTTGCACCTTCCAGACAACTGATTATTATTGTGGCGCGTAAGACGAAAGGCAAGCATGTCCTCCTTTGCCTACAGTTTGCCCCTCTGGAAAGAAATGATTCTAGTCTTTAATGCTACTGAAAAACATGCTACTGGTCGCCTTTTCAGTGGTGTTCCTCTCTGTCAATTTAAATTTCAAGTTCAGGAAAGCTGAATTTGTAGCAATCATTTTAGAAAAGGCAATTCTGAATTTAGGTCCTAACTGCACACAAGGAATTGGGTGATTACTAGGATGTTATTTAGAAACACTTTTTTTTTTTTTTAATTAAAAAAATGTGAGGGTACTAGAGAAGGACTTCACTTCTAGCGCCAGCTGGTCTTGTCTATAAATTATTATTGCATGAGATAATCAGTTGAAAAGACTGCAAAAATAGTGTGAAAGTTTGTTAAAGAATTAGAAAAACTACTGGAGTTCTCTCTCCACCAAAGGAACCGCATCTGAGGACAGGAGTCTTACCTGAAAACAAAAGGAAATACTCACATGCGTTTCTGTCACATAGTAATTTTATGAAGACCTGAGGGAAAACTTAAAATGGGGCGAAGTAAAATATGGAGACAAACTACGGCGTCAGTGGAAAACCAAAATAGCGTGTGAAGTTAGAAGTTACCTTACTTTGAGGACATATTTAATGTTCTCCTCGCGTGATCCCATTAGGAGCTCCCATGCCCAAAGCCCTGCGGCTAAAGAGAAGGGCCGACTTCAGGTTCCCGTATTCAGGATCTGGGGAACCATCACTACTCCAAACGCCTGAATGCGTGTTTATTAGTTTTAATGCCTTACTCCCTACCTTCACAAGAGTAGAGGACCTCTGAGTTATGAACTTCACTTCTAAACGACCATCCCAACAAGTTCTGAGCTGTAATAATATATATGGTTTAGTAGTGACACAACAATAATAAATTTAATAGAATAGAAAATCTAAAAACTGCAGTGGGGCAAGGATGGCCTTTTTTTTTTTTTTTTAAAGATTTTATTTATTTATTTGACAGAGATCACAAGCAGGCAGAGAGGCGGGGGCGGGGGGAGGTGGGAAGGAGGCTCCCTGCTTAGCAGAGAGCCCGATTTGGGGCTCGATCCCAGGACCCTGAGATCATGACCTGAGCCGAAGGCAGAGGCTTAACCCGCTGAGCCACCCAGGCGCCCTTTTAATAAAAAGGCCTTTTTAATAAAAGGTGCCAGGTCCACTGGCTATGCATTTGGGAAAAAGAAAAAAGAATCTTGACTCCCTACTTTACACCATTAAAAAAAAAAAATCAATTCCAGTAGACTAAAGAACTAAATATGAAAGGCAGAACAATAAAGCTTCCGAAAGGAACCGCAAATATCTTTGTAAGCTTGAGCAACAACTATTTCTTCAACAGGAAACAAAAAGTATGAACCATAAAGCAAAGAACGGGTAAACCAGACTACACTGAAATGGAGCATGTGTTCATCCAAAGACACCGGTCAGAGAGTAAGAAGGTCACTGCCGACCGTGTGGAGGCGCGCGCCGCACACACATCTGATAAGGGTCTCGTATCCAAGATAGAGCTACAAATCAAAAAGAAGACAATCCCAACGGAAAAAAAAACAAAAGGCAAAGTACTTGAATAGGTACTACACCAAAGATGATACGCGAATTGCCAATATCGAAAAGGTATTTGAGCTCATGATCATCGGGGAAAATGCAGATTAAAGCTAAGTTCCGTTACAGGCACTGAAATGAAAAAGACCGGTGAGAGCAGGTGGGGCAGGGATGTCGGACAGGTGCAAGGCCCGCGCACGGCTGGTGGGGCTGTCCACTGGTACCGTTCCTTTGAAGTCAGACTGACGCAACGTGCTAGAGGTGACCGTGAGCTTCCCCCATGACCTGCCAGCTTGATTCCTAGGGACATGTGCCGCAGATACGTGGATGGGCAGTCACCGACAGACGGGTCCCAGGGACATCTGCAGCAGCACGACGCATCATAGCCAAATGCCCATCAACAGTACAATGGACTACAACATGGCAGTGTCCCCACACTATGAAGTATCCCGCAGATAGAGCAAACTTCTACAAGCACCGATGTGAATGATCGTAGTCCTAACGCCGACAGGAAAGGCCGGAAGGAAGTGCGTGTATTGTATGACTCCATCTATGTGACGCAAAAACAAACAAACAACAAACAAAACCAAAACCCAAAACAAAAAAGGACAAAATTAATATATGATACCAGGAAATGAGAGAAAGTTACTTTTGTGGGGACTTATGAAGGGGGTGGACAAAGGGGCTTCTTGTTTTGGGTGCGGGAACACAGACGTGTCCACTTTGTAAAAATGCTTTGATAGGTATGTTTACATTTATTTATGTATGTCATTAAAAAAATGTTTTTAAAGAGAATATTCCAGATCCACTGATTAGTGAGAGAGAGGGAGAAAGAAAAAAAGAAAAAGAAAGAGAGATAGAGAGAGGAAGGAAGGGAGGAAGAAAAGGGAAATTGGGATGAATATAAAATAAGTGAATGACTTCGAGTCATCCTAAACCTTCTCATCACAAGAAAAGACAGAACTACGAGGGGACAGATGTTAACTTATTGTGGCAATCGTTTCACTAGATGCGCATATATCAAATTGTTATGTTATCCTCTAAAACTAATACGACGTAGCAAGTCTATTATATTCAAAACTGGACAAAAGAAAGTATTTTAAGTATTTTAAGTAAGTGAAATAAGGTGGCTGGTTTCTTTCGCTCAGTACTGCCAGGCCTCTGGGTGACTATGGAATAAAATTCTGTTCTCAGTTTCCTCCTTAAACACCGAGAAGCTGACGGTGTTTTCCTTGGTTACAAAGTTAGATTTTTGCTGGATTTTATGGCGCTGAGCAGAGGCAATCTGGCCACCATGGCGGCAAAAAAAGCTAACGAGGAAGAGTTTGTGGTTTACGCTGTACCGTGATTAACTCCAGATTCGGAAAATGATCTTCAGACCAAAGAGAAGGAGGCAAACCATTCCAAGATTTGCAGGAAACCAACTCAAAAGCAATGACTTTTCTCCAGAGTGGCTGTTGGAATGGAAGCTGATGAGGCAGAAGGCGAGTGCCGGCCCGGCAAGGCCGGGGCTCCCTCGGGTTTCGTGAGCCGGAGCCCGAGGACGGACAGCAGGTAAAGGCATCATTACCGGGGGACCCAAAGCAGCAGCCCCTCCGAAGGGCATCTTAACTCCTCAGCATGACGTCCTCGAATGGACAATGAAAACTTACAGCCCGGGGGAGGGAGGGGGGGAGAGCAAACCCGCTGTCCTGCCTCCTCTTCCTTTTACCCCCTGCGCCTACCGGTTTGAGTGAATTTGAGTGCGGCAGTTGTTAGCAGAGAGCCAACACCCAGCTTAAAAACAAAAGGCTCTTCCTACGGTGCCTTCCTTCTCCTAAAGACTTACATGATAAACAATTAGGAATTCACAAAATCCTACCCAGCGGCATATGCCATTTTAAAGAATGCCTGTGACTTGAGTAGGTTGGAACCTAAACGCCTTATCTATTCTGTGAGAAACGGCATATGAAAAAGATGTTGTCTGTCGTATTTAGACTAAAAACTTTGAACCATAGCCTAATTACCATAATTACACTTAAATACATGAATTTGGGGATTCTCACTCCGCACACTAATTGAGATGGCACAATACAACCCTTTGTCCTCCTAGATTTCAGCCAAATCTCCATCCTGAGGACGTGCCTCTGATTCTCAGAACTCTTGGCCTGGTACTTTGGCATCCCAGAAATACCCCACAACCCCTGTGGTATGAGAGAAGGTATTCAAACTCGAGCTCAAGGTTTTACATCCAAGTACCGGGTCCAAGTTCTTATTCTAAGGATGGGGAACCAAAACTATAACCAGTCTGTTAGACTTTCCCGTGTTGCTTTTTTTTTTTTTTTTAAAGATTTTATTTATTTATTTGACAGAGATCACAAGTAGGCAGAGAGGCAGGCAGAGAGAGAGGAGGAAGCAGGCTCCCCACTGAGCAGAGAGCCCGATGCGGGGCTCGATCCCAGGACCCTGGGATCATGACCTGAGCCGAAGGCAGAGGCTTTAACCCACTGAGCCACCCAGGCGCACCCCCATGTTGCTTTCTTGCCCTGTGGTACGTGAAGTCAAAGTCAAGGGTACCGTGTCAGCCACACTGCAAACTTGGCCCACGGCCACGGTCTGATATTTAGTACTGATTGCCTGGTTACTTTTTCCAAGCACATCTCTTCGTCCAGGCCTACAAGTCACCCCAGGGGCTGGGCAATGAAGTGGTGGCTGAAGGGCCCTGCGGCCAGGCCCGAGCACCCAGGGAATGCGGCATGCTGCCAATCCTTTCTCTATTGCAGGACAGCGACAGAAATTCAAAGATAAGGAAATAGGGGTTGCTCACTGGTTATAATAGGGCAATGCCACAGTTTATCAGTAACGCTTGTCAGGTGCGGGGGTGGGAGGCGGGCGGGCAGCACTGGTAACCCTGGCCCGTGCTACGGGTGCAGCTAGAGACACTCTGGGCCGGTTCTGATACCCGAGGGGTCCATCAGAATCACCTCCCAGAGCACTTGTTAAGACACATGGCTGTGTAGCTAAAGAGCAGCTCTGGGATTTTTTTGTGGGTGGTTCTCAAACTTTAATGTGCTTAATCACCTGGTGATTTTCTTGTAAATTGTAAACTTCAAGATTTCGAGCTCTGTCCTGGAGATTCTGATTCAGTTGGAAAGGGGTAGGGCCCAGGCATATGCATGGTTGGTTGAGTTTTAAAAACAAGCTTTCCTTGTGATTTTGACCCCACTCTAATCTCATGATCGAAGACTAGGGTTTAATATTCTATTTCTGAGCTGAAAAACCTCAAAATAATTGCTCGCAGCAATTACATTTACCCTAATCACTAACGCTTGCTCCCTATGGAAAAAAAAGGCGGCAGGGAGGGGGTGGGGGATGAGGTAACTGGGTGATGGACATTAAGGAGGACACTTGATGTAATGAGCACTGGGTATGCAACTGATGAATCACTGAATGTTACCTCTGAGACTAATACTATATGTTAATTAATTGAATTTAAATTTTAAAAAAAGGAGGCATGACTGCATGTATTGAAAACATTAAGAACTCTCACTTCCGGTCTGTATTGCTCAAGGATGCTCTCCGTCTCCGTAGCAGCGTGGTTTTGTCGGTTTAGGAAACTCTGAGGAGGCACATTTCACCCTGGAGCGTAAGGAAGTGTTCTTGCTAAGGTTCGGAAAAACTTTATCAAGTCAAGTTACAACCCACCTAGAATTAATTTCATGACCAAAAATTACTGAGTATTTCAATGGCAAGACTAGGAGTGATGGATTATGTGCAAAAACACTGTCACTTCAAACTACTTTATAGAGCTATTGTTAAATCCTTGCAGAACACTTAGCACAGTTTGATTAAATGGCTTCTCTATTGAAAATCAACTCTGGGAAATGTATTGTCGCTAACTGTTGCTGTTTCTGATCATCATAGTGACCAATCTGCAGAGACGGTATTTGGGAGAATTTAACAAGTAGACCTATGGAATATTGGTCCTCCCTCCCCTGGACTTAAATTTCCATGTGGGAAACAACCCAGCGATGATCGGGAGGGGACTGGATAAACAGATCCACACGACAGAAGTCAAGGAATGAGCAAGAAACACGAAGTAGAGAACAAAGTCTACAGAGTATTAGCTTTTGTCTACTAAAGCAGGAGATAAGAATCTATATGTTTATTTTGTTTTGGAAGCATATGCACAAAGCTGTGCGAAAGCGAGTAAAAACAGTGGTTAACTTGGGGAGGGGCAGGAACTGAGCAGACGGGGGAATGACGGGACGGAACACTTGCGCTCTATTTCTGTTTATCCTTACTCGCACGTTGAACAGTGCGAATGTATTACATATTTTTTAAAACATTTTTTAAGAACACATCTCAGTTCCAGATTTCTACTCACCTACTTCAGGAACCATCAATCTACTGCTCTAGGTACATGGTACGCAACGTGGTACGCAAGTAATGCTCTCCTCTACCTGCACCAATAAACACTAAAGCTTCTGAGAATTTCTTTATGGGAGCGATTTTCTTTTGAAGTACAAAAATTAAAAGAAAGTCCCCCCCAAATACTTTCAATGAATGTTTCTGGTTTATAAAAGGTCAGTGGGATTCAATTACACAGAAGACACAAAATGTTTGAACGATAAAGCCTTCCAGAGCGATATTACATTGACACACAATGTGAGAACACAGCTTGAAATACAAAAATACAGTTGTGATCCAGGAAATGGCACCAAATTATAACAGTTTTATTATTTAACATACCAATGTATATACATTATCCTCCCAAATAAGAAACAATTTGATTCCAAAGTTTAAATGTAGTTTCCAAAATGAATCCTTATTGTGAATTTGGGGAAAAAGAAAAAGTCCTGCAAAGTAGTATAAACAACTTTGCTCCTTGACTAAAATATGCGTCCTGTACCAATCACCTCTCTCCTACAAAATGTGTATTATAAATAAAACTTCCCCAGAAGATCTGGGATGTTTATTGCACGTCGTACAGAATGCTTGCCACGATCTGAAAGGCTATCAGCCCTTGACTGTATTAGCTGTTCAAAATACTTACTCAGATTGGGGTGAAAACAACACTCTGCAAATATTAGCCTATGTAGGATCATACACAAGGTTTACCAGAAACAGGAAAATATAATCTTACGGGACTACTTCTGCTACTTTTTCTACAATAAGAATGACTCTGTTTTCTACTGTTAAAAGCAATGACAAGAGCCGAACAAATTAAAAGTCCTACTGAAATGTCAGTTTTCTCTTTTCAAACAGAAACCACCTATAGAGGCATTTCGCTTGGTCATCTATTTCTACTTCTAGGGCCAGCCCTTCCTGAAGTGTAGTGGTTGAGATCGTGCTACGGGATTTGGAATAATGGTGTCTCCATTGGCAATAGTTACACTGTTTTGGTTTCAACGTCTTTGACCTCTCCTAGCCCTAGTCAGGACAGCACAAGCCAGCCAGAATGCCGTGGCCTGAGAAACAGAAAACCTTCCTAGTCCGTTTTCATGCCACCCAGCACCGTGCCCAGCCAGGGGGAGGCACTCAATAAATATTTGATGCATGAATGCAGTTACCTTTGGGGACCATTTCCTCTACTTAGAAATAGTAATGATTGATGAGTAATAGGCTGATTGCGGGTACACAGATCTAACATGATGCTAAACAAAGAACACGTATGACATGGCACAGACACTGTTAGCTTCTATACTCCTGTCGCAGGACAGGCTGTGTATTTTAATAAGGGTTAAAACTATTCCAATAATAAAAATTGATTAGTCAAATATTTTTTTATTTTGCCAAGGATCTCTAACAGTATTAGCCTTTGGCAACTCCCAAACATACAATGAACCCCAAACAAAACAAAACAAAACAAAATTGCACTATTACAACGAAACAAGTCCGTGAAAGCAGAGAGGAGGAACCGGTCAAGGAACGGCAACTTCCAGGAGACGGTTGTTTTTTCGTTTGCATGTTGGGACACTCCCATTTTTCTGGTTGCCCTGAATGAACTTCACACATACTTTATCCTGTCTGAACTGCACCAGGAACCTAGAAGAAGAGAACAGGACAAATTAAAGAAAAGTATACACATGACAGCGGATGACGACACTAACACAAGCTTCTGTTCCTTCATGGATGTTGACCTTGACAGGCATTCTCACTTTCCCGCAGCACTTCCTGCTGTCACCACCACTTAGCTCCAAGGACACTGAAGTTCATTAACTCACCATATTCTAGCCAGGTGAGAAGAGCTAAGAAGAATTATTTCCATGCTCCAAATGGAAAGCCCATTTTCCTCCATTTTTACATAGCAAAAATAGAAACTGGGGGATGAGTCCTATTAAATTATCAACAATTTCAGAAAATGAAAGGAAAAATTTCGGGAAAGGGGTCTAGAGACCCTCCAGAGACCATGGTTTCCAAACACTGGTTACTCGCCTATTTCCCAAACTGTTTTTGTATATCTACACACTGTGCTAATAGTCGTGTCTATCATAAGTAAATGTATTTCAAAACAGCGGTGACCTATGGAATGATAACATAACAACATCACAAGTTTGACCTGCCCCTTATATTTTTCTAATGTCCACCAAATGGATATTAAAAATGTATATGTAAAACCACAGAATTTACAAAATCTATCGGTGTACACACAAAGCCACCTCTCACCCTACCAGGAGTTTATGTGGCACAACGTGGGAAACCACAGTCTAGTCCAAACCTTTCCTTTCACAGGCCATAAGGGATCAAGTGCTTGTCCCCAAGATTATGTGTCACACCTTCCGACCACAAACAGAGCACCTTCCTCCTGGGCTGGGTGCTGCAGAGGACACCCAGATGGATCCCGTGAGGTCCCTGCCCACAAGGACGGCATCCCTGAGGAGGCAGGAGAGTGGCATGGCTGGTCTAGAACCCAGGTGCTCTCACCCCAAAGCCAGGGCTGTTCTCCCCACCATAAGAGTTAGGACAATGTTACCACATTTCCAGCACGCTTCTCAGGGCAGTTTTCTGAGCTGCTGGCACACAGCTGAGTCATTCCACCAACCACACAGATCACATGCTCACTGGATCTACCACAAGTGCAAAAATCAAAACAGCTATGTTCCGTGCACACTAGTCTTAGTGTCAAGGTCTACAGAGCCCATGCTTTGCAGACTCTGATCTAGTCGAGTGAAATGTGACACATAAACTCCTGATTTATCACTTGGCTTAACAGGATGGTCCGTCCAAGCTTCTAAATGGGCTGTTTCTTTTCAATGTGAAAGCACTGACGAAAAGAGCTGTAGTTCCAAAATCTCATCACTGATACATATGCTTACATCTACATCCTCAAAGAAGGAAAGCACCTTCCAAGTCTAATGCCAATACACGCACTTAAAAAAATCAGATACTTGGACATTTTAATTTTCAAAGACCACTTTTGGTATAATAAAAGTACAGGGAGTTCCTGTCCCCATAACTTTGGCGTTGGCTGTCTTCATGTTCACGATTCACGAGTGTGATTCGCTCCAGAAATGACGACAGCGAAGACACCCGAGGTATTTGCACACACTGCACTACTCCTAGTAAGCTACATGTATTAATGCAACTTTGAAATAAACCTGCGGGGCAAAGGCTGTTATTTGCTTCTACTTCCTAGAAGAGAAAACTGCAGCGTGGCCCGCAGGTAGGACATTGTACTCAGAGAATCATTCTCCAGCGAACAATCACGTTGAATGCATCTTTCCACTGTATCAACGCCAGTCAGAACTTCACAGCAGAAAGAATTAGATGATTTGTTTGATTTGAAATATTCACAAAACAACTGTCTACTTTGAAATGATATATCGCGTGTGTACGCATGTACATATACATACATGTGTTTAAAATATTTAACAGAACAAATTCGTTTTGGTTTTTTCCAACATGTTCAGGACTTCATTTTCAGAAACTTTTTAGAAATAGTACACATTTTATTTAACGTTGTCCTTAAAATGCAACGTACTTACGGACTGAAACGTCTGGGAGTTGAAGGATTGGAAATTACAAAGCAGGTTAAAACCGCCCTAAGGAGTAAACAGAACTGTGACTCTCCTCCTGGAAATGGACACCCAGTTTCTCCAGAATGACTATGGCGACTGGGTTTATTAAAATGATCACTTCCTACTTCGAGACCCTTGCTGAGGAAGGTTTCAGTCACTGAACCGCACTGCATTTACAACACTAAACTGTAGAGCCGGCAGTGAAATAGATTAAAGCCATTTAGGGTGAAAAAAATACATCATGGGCACCCTGCCCGTGACTTCGTCAAATGTTGTTTAAATTTATAAGGGTCTCCCAGGAGGTCTATAATCCCTGCTTAAGAGCCACAGAGGTCATGAATCAGGCTCCCCGGACCCTTGTTCTGCCCAGGAGCTCCCTGTGTTGCAGGGGTGCGGGGTCCCGTCCGCTACTTCGTTTCTATGAACCAACCACCAGTCAGGAACTGGAGAAAGAAAGGCGTTACAGACCGGTTTACAGCGCTCCTAAACGTTCTGCTTTCTTCACACGACCATCCTGTCAACTTGGTACCCAAGGATGGTTACTGCACGGTGACCCATTCAGAACATCGTACCACTGTCCTCCCCACCCCATGACAAGGCAGGGTCTGTGCCACCCGTGAGCGAACTCTCCCACAGGCATAGCCTCACCCACACACCGTGAGACCCGCGGGAGGGCTCTGTGGCTGACCACGTACGAGGGCCACAGCTCGCGCTCTCCCTCGCACCCAGCCCCTCCGGCAGGTCATGACGTGTGACAGGACGGCGCATCCGGGAGGAGCTGGAGTAAGGAGGATTATAAACGTCCACTGAGCACTTTCCTCAAGGCAGAGGCAGTGTCCTTGGAACACCAGCTTGAGAAATGCTTTAGAGTAGCAATCCTTTGTGCCTGCATGTTGACGCGACTCTCTCTGTGAAGACAGCCTCGTTAATGCGGGGAGCCGGGGAGGAGGCTGCTTCGTCCACGTGCCAAGGAGCTCCTGCCTCTGGAACGCGGAGGATCTTCCCGGGTCGGTGGGAACCGTCAGTTCCACCGCCACGGACGCCCGCCTCCCGCGCTCGGACGCACTTCAGCTAACGGGAGCTTCAAGTTCTAACGGGCCCTGACAGGTTAAAACCTTAACTGACTGGAGCCCAACTGACCACTGTATATTTTTTCCTAAGATTCTTTGTTTAATGAGAAAGGACCCAATGACAAGAAAAGTTATTTAGTCCAAACTTCAATTTCCAATGTAGAGGACACATAAAGGTCCATCTTCCGCCAACCTGCGCTCGTTTTTAATGTACAGTGAGAACAGAGGACAGACTACGGTTTTGTGAATCCCCAAGCATCAAGAAGACTTGGTCTGGCTTATGCAGGGATAAGAATGGGTATGAATTTACTTTAGAAAGACTTCTAGAAAGAAGTGAAATAGAATACGCTGGCAAAACCTCAATGAGAAAATCCAATCGTTCTTGAGCAATCCAGTGATGTGAAATTCTTACTCTATCTACGCTAAGTATATAAGCAGGTAGTAAACAGTCTGTTGAAAAGCAAAGTAACCCATCAAGTATCAATCAGTGTGTAACTCAAATTCATTCAAGTGACATCAGATCAATAAATTTAATAAGTGTGTGGGGTGCTCCAACCTGCATGTAAACGATCACTACCTATAATTAGAGTCCTACTGTGAAGGGGAAAAAAGCAAAATTTTAAATTTATAGTCAACATGGGAAGCTTATTCTATAACTCTACTTCTCTAGTATGAAAAAAAGGCATCACAAATGCAATATCGAAGTCAATATTGAAATTTCAGGTATTTCCTCTTTGCTCCGTGTCATCTATTGCAGTAAAAGGTACCACTACTTGGGCTCTGGCCCCAAATCTAGCATCTGATCTGTTAATAAGTCCTCTTGTTTCCTCCAAATTACATTTGGAATCTGACTACTTCTCACTGCCTCCCACTCACACCCTAGCCTAAGCCACGTCATCCTAGACAGCTCCGAGAAGCTCCGAACTTTTTTCTGCTTCCACTCTTGCCTCCCTAGAGCTATTTTCCACACTGCAGCCAAAGCGATCTTTGAAAATCACAAATCCGATCACGCCACCCCCTTGCTTAAAGCGCGCGACTGCATCCCATCATCCACCGTAAAATCTCAACTCCTTACCTCAGCGCCTCAGCTCTACATGGCCAGGTCTCTGCCTGTCTCTCCAGTCTTTTCCTACCGCTTCATTCTGCCACTTTTGCTCCCATCTCAGGGCCTTTGCACCTGCTGCCCCCTGCCCTGGATGGCACGTCCCAGGTTATTGCCTGGCTTGCTCCCTTGATTCCAGTCTCGAGTCAAATGTCATCACATCGAACAAGGCTCGCTGACCCCCCGATTAAATAGAGGACCCTCTGGCCCTCACCCTGCCTTGTTTCCCTCCCCAAGCCCTGTCATTCGTCAGTCGTATCACCCAGTTCCTATTTTTGCTTGTTTGTCTCTTCCACCAGGATGTCAGGGACATGAAGGCGAGCACTTGACCAGCACCTCCACTGCCCATTCACCATCTAGAACAAGCACCAGACACACACTGGCTACTTGAAGGTGGGGGCTGTACGCGTGGATGAGACTGGAGCGCTCGACGAGAGCAATGAAGCTGAGAGGGAAACGGCACATTCACACGAGGATGCACATACTCATCCGAAATCTCGATGTTGAGCTTCTGTTTGGTTTGGCTGAGGGTCGTCCGGTACAGCTTGGTGGCCATTTCAATCAGGTGATCGCTGCTGAAGAGAAAGTCTCCTTTACTAGCCGCTTCCGAGCCCTGCAAGGACAAAGCAGGAGGCAGACTGTCACAATTAGAGACAGCTCAGGAGGTAACGGGGCTGAACAAGTGTTTAGTCTCTCGGAAGCATCAGCTACTGGAGTCCGCTCTTCCGAATACAGCACAACCACCAAAGCGGCATTTTCTTCCAACCTGCCTAGAGCACTTGCAGAAAGGTTACCTAACCTTGTGCTGCCCGAAGCTGGTAGAGGGACCAGAGGCCCCGTCAGTGTCACCTGGGAGCTTGTTAGAAAGCAGAGCCTCGGGCCCGCCGCAGGCCTACCGCACAGGAACCACAACAGGATCGCGGAGTGTCTGCACATTCAGGCTTGAGCAGCACTGACCTCACCTGTAACTCATCTGAAAGAGCTGTTGTAACAATTCCTCAGCGATTTGGCTGAAAGAAAATAAGAAGAGCAGGAACACTCCCAACAAATACGTGAGGGCACTGGCTCTTCAGCCGGGCAAACCAGGGAGCTGGCAGAAAGGATGGGTGTGCCCCACTGCAAGAAACTGATGCGGTGGGACTGCAGGGGAGGGGGCGGGTGCGGCCCGGGCATCGGCATTACAAAGTGTAACTGAGGTTCAGAATCACTGTCTTAGGGCTGGATATGCTCCTTTTGAGTTAAGATCTGCAAGCGGGGAAACAGGTTGAACTGACTGTATGGGATTTTCCCAAGTGTAGAAGCTGCGAGACAGGGGCGCCACCCACTAGACGCACGTCCCTGAATACGATTCACATTTGCTGGCACCTGCTTATTCAGGAACTATTTACTGTAGCACAGGCACTGCACACCGTGTCTCATTTAATCCTCACAACAACATTATGCAGTTGTACTATTATTCTCTCCATTTTAAAGAAGGGAAGAATGAGGTAGGCCCATGAAGTTAAATGACTGGGCTAAGGTCACTGTAATAGTGAGACAAACTCCAAAGCCTGCATTCTTAGCTACACCGTTCAAATCAGGAGGTCCTAGCTAAGCCAAAAAAGCACAGAAACGCTAAAAAAATCCCGAGGTCAAAATTACTAGGCAGTTGTTTTATCGTGGTTGCATTCTTTAATAAAAAACTCACAAATTAAAGATGAACAAAGGAACATTTACTAAGTTGGTATATAGATAAAAAACAGGAGAAAGCGCAAAACACCCTGATATTTCCAAGCACTATTTTCAAACAAGTGCACTTCACAGTGAGTGCAAACCCAAGCTGTTCAGTGAAATTAGAACTCGATGAACAAGTTAATAAATGTGATTATATCAATTCAACTTCAGTTAATCAATTTTAATTACTGAAAAACCAAGCCTCAGATATTACATGGGAATGAATATAGACAAAATCTGCAAATCATTAAGAAGTTTATATGTTACAAACTTCACGTAATAACATTCTTCAGATGTGGAAAATTTTCATCCAGTGGCTCAGGGACTGGGCGAATGCAGAGATCTTTCAGTCAGATCAACAGGTGAACCTTTACCTCTTTGAGGTGGACGGCAAAGAAGCCATCGTTCTGGGAGCTCATCGACACTTTGGTCACATCCACCAAGGGAACCTCAGACTTGATCTGCCCCGACTTCTGATCAGCAAGAAGGAGGTTATTGTTTGTTAAGAGGAAAATCCGGGATGTGCTCTAAAACAGAACAAAACAAAACAAATAAGGATCCAAAACCAATGATCAAAAACATCCCAAGTGGTCCATGAGTTTAAAGTGTTTGTTATTTGTGGAAGAGCCCGTCTGCTTCCGTATCTCCCAGCACACAAACCTAGGTGAACTAAGAACACGGTAAGAACAGAGACACTAGATCTAAGTCATGTAAGTTTCAGAGAACAAGCAAAATTCCACCTAAACTTAAAGGTAAGGGGAAAGAGCTCCCTTTTCAGGAACTCTGCTGAGAATACAAAAGCGAAGCAGACTGATCAGAAAGCAGAAGATGGCTGCCCCAACTGAGAAACGCTTCTTACAGGCAGGCCCCCATGGTTAGCATTTTTTACCTTCCCATTGGCACGGTTAATTTTGTTCACAACTTCAGCGATGATAATCTTCTCTTCAATGGCATCCTTAAGTTTCTTATACTTGGGATTCTTGTTGATTTCCAGGTAAGCTCCTTGGAATGGCTGCCCAACACTACAGGAAACAAATTCCCTCCCATTAGAAACGGTTTCCGATTAAGGCATTACTGGACAAAGCTAACACCGTGTCAGCTGATTCTGAAGCACGTAACTTCATCAAAGTTAATTTTATCCATTTTATATGTCACTTATATATAAGTTGGAAATGAAACCTGAAACCTATTTCAAATATACTTTTTAAGGGATCATGGCATTTTATAGGTAGGACTTTGATAAAAATCTTTTCGTATGGCACAATCAAGATAGAAATGAGTTGCAAGAAAGAGAGTCAAGACCCATGTGCACGGTCTCATGAGAAGGGAAGGGCCATTCCTTCTAATCTGTTAATAGAAAGTTAACAGCTGCCCACAAAGGACTTTTAGTGCCTTTAACAATATGTGGCAATGGAAAAAGCACAGACCGTTACCATCACCTGTTTCAAAGAGAAACTTCATTTTCTTGTGGAGAATAAGAAAACCAAGAGGCCGTCTGGGGGAGCACAGATCCAGAGCAAGCACTTTACAAGAGCACTACAGAACACTTACACTACCACGTAACTCTGGCCCTACACAGGCAATGTCTGAAAGAAGAATCAGGCCTCTCCTCCAAGGATACGGCCCTAAACGGACAAGGCGAACATTCGGAACCAGAGCGCTTTTCCTTCAGACAAACCCCATCTTGCAAGTGGCACAATTGTGCACTAAGATGCCCATTTCCCTAAAGGCATGCGGGTGAGACTTTCAGGGAAACCTCTTCCAAGACAGCCCCCCTCCCAAAAAAAACCCACACAGAAAACAACCACCTAAAAAAAACAACTGTGGCTTCATCTTGAGCTACAAAGTTCTGGCAATTTGCAGATGCAACTTGAAATGCTTGTGTTGTGGGTGGAGGGTCAGGGATGAAAAACCGACGTAGGTGGTCAGTGCTTCTGGGCGCCCGACATATAAAAGGCTGATGCCCGCCGTAAGGGCTGCGGCTCCGTGCGCTGGTGGGAGCGGAAATCATTCCACCCCTCCGACCGCTACCGGCTGAGCACGCCACCGTCCCTGAAAATGGATAAAACTGCCCCAAAAGGACTTGGCTTGACATTAATAGATTTTTCCTGTTGTTCACATTCAGACATGTTTTTAATAATAAAAAGTGCTATGAGCCTTTGAATGTTTCTTCACAGATGTATTTTTCTCTTTCCCGTTTCTGAACAGTCATCAACAGGGAATGTTAATTAAGACAATTACTCTACAATTTAAAAATCTATCAAGAAAGTTAAATGGATTGGTTGCTGGAGAGAGTCTATAGGCCATTTTCATGTCTAAATGTGCTTTACAGAGCAGACACTCTGAACAACTTTGGATTTAGATACTTTGTTCGACTTAGAGGGAGTGGAAACCATCACAAGCCGCCAAATCAGCTGACCCAGCAAGTTGGGTCATTTAAAATATTTAAACCACATGAGCCTGGCAACAACGTTTACTTCAGCTTTCAAAAGGAAGAGCCTTCCATTGTGCATAAAGACACGGAGAATATAAACACAGCATATTGTAATACATGTGAATATACTTAGCATATAATGATTTTTCATCTCTAGGCCAGCCTTTGGGAGAAGCTAAAAGTTGTTAGAGATTTGGCTTGAAATTGTCCAATCTAACTTTTTTTAGAAACATCGGATGAAAAAGGGATAGGAATTCTGGATGAGAAATAAACCTGGAAGATGTACGGATATTCAAGGAAGCAGTCTTTACCAACAAAATCATTGCACAAACTTCACAACAGGCGTTCCTGCTTTTACTGAGCACTCGGTGTTCACAATAAAGGAAGGGATCTGACTGCACAGGCCACTACCATCATGCCCAAGAACTTAGCAAAGACTACTGCAGACCAGGGCTTTGGCAATACTGGAAAGTATTGGTTGGTTCCCTCTTCATTACTGTGCAAACGAACCCACCCAGCTCGTTCACGGGAGACCGGACCAGGGGTCCCAGAGGACTGCCAACAGAAATTGATCAGGCGGGGTCTGAAAATGATGGAAAACTAAAAGGAATTAACAATGTAATTTTATCTTAATAGCCTACACAATTTGTATTTTAAAGGACAACTTCTAATTATTTAGTGAAGTGTTCAGGCTAACGCCAATGAAGTAAAACCAACAAATGTAATCTCATTTCAGTTAAGTTTGCTATGAGAGCCATGGCGCAAATGTGTTTCTGTGTATTCACATCCAGCCGATCATAAAACAATTCATAAAATTAAAAACCTCTCATGTATTACTAAAATCAAACTCTGCTAGAAACGGCCTACAAATATATTTGAATAATTTTTAAAATGCTGACTTTTATGGGTAAAGCAAAAAGCCATAATACCTAGATGGGTATAAAGCCTTCTTGTCTTTGAAGAGTTCACTGGCTTCTAGTTTTTCTTCATAAATAAGTTTCTGCTGGTCTGTGAACTGGTCCCTGTATTTTTTACACTGTGAGAAATGAAAAGGGGGGAAAAAGATAATCACTTACATAAATAAATCTCTACTCACTCTTAAATACGCTAAGTCCACTCAACAGCATCAAGAACAAGACTAAACGCACACAAATGTGCACAAATGCCCATTTAAAAAACCAAGAGCATTTTTCCTTTCTGGATTTTAAAAGGTCAATCTTGGAAAATGTCATAAAAACTGTTGTTTGTACTGTGGAACTCGGGATGTTTCTTCAAAACACACAAGGGCCTTGCTGCACAGGCCCTGCTGGGGGAACGGATCCTCCCACTGTGACATCAGAGCCCCACAATCCTTTAATCCTTAGGCTGTCACACTCTTTCACAGACTCACAGTATGAACGACACTGTACATCACAACTCACTGCACACATTTATATACACACACACACGGACAACACGGATTTAAAAGCTTCCCAAGACAAGACTTTCAACATGTCCTGTCCCCCATTATTTTCTATTCTACTGCATTTCATTTTAAAAACCTGGCCAGTAATCCATGAAATTGATGTCATGACTCACAAATATGCTACAACCATTGGTTGGAAAAATCCTTCTCCGAATCCCCCATTACCTTCCTACAGTGTGGACATGGGACCCGAGAAATCTCCCCTCCACCTGGATCCTGAGATGGCACTGGAGGGACACAGGGGTGGCTAGAGGGGCAGGGCAAGGTTTTTTGGATGAACTCAAAGAAATTCAGTTACAAATGTAGTTGAGAACCAATGACATCATCCTATAAAGGAACGTCAGCATTGCTGCCCACCCTCTCAGGAATGAACACGTCACTCTCATTCCCCACCACCAATGCCAGGGAGGTACAGGCAAGATTCAGGGGCCGGGAGGGAGCGGGGAGCAGAGGCAGAGCAGACCCCTGGCATTACAGGCTCCCTACCATTATTCCTGAAAACAATTCCACCATCAGACTCAAAAGGGGAGATGAGCACAGAGACACTGGTGAATCTCACCAAAACGACTCACTAAATGAGGGGACGGAAGCGAGAATCTAGTTCCACATGTTGAGCAGGTACCAAGAGTATACTAATCGTGATAACGTCCCTCTGCATATGTCATTCTGGGAAGGGACATGCCTACAGTGGCCAGCAGGAAAGAGCTTGCTGGAAGATACATCCATCAATCATTCACTTTCTAAATAGCGGCCCTTCAATCAACGATTACATCGTATCTGATACTTGTACATGTTTAGCATTCAATATATGACCTGACTGAATGATTACAATAAAGTCAACATCTACACGAGTATCCTGTGTACTCACGCTGGGCAACACCTAAATAAAATGTGATGTTTTCATCAAATTAAGGAAGCTAAACTATTAGGCACTACCAAATAGATTTTCAGCTTCCCTTTAATTCAGGTCGAGCGAAACCTGAACTTGAATGTGTCGTGAGGCACTCTGAAGCCTCCTTCCCAGTCCATCCCCAGATGTGCACGTCCTCATGTGTACATGTGTCTGTGTGTACGTGTGCAACAGAGCTCAGACAGTGAACTCCTAGAACCTGCAGGAGTTCGCTACCTTGTGCGAAGATGTTCGGACTTTATCGTCTCTACCTCTGGCAGTATTCTTTCAGATTAACATGAAAAACAGAAACAAATCAAAACAAAACAAAAGCCTGAACTCCTTGAAAGCAACGGGGATGTGGAATGAAGCCATGCACTCTCCCTTCCAGCCAGGGATGCGAGGAGACATCCCACGGGAACCACCGGCCGCTCTAGAATTTTCATGGAAAGCGACGTACAGTGCATGATTCGAAAGTACCAAAGCCCTCAGGTACAGCTCCTCGAGGCTAGAGGAAGAATAGCTTAAAATCTGCTTTTACCTAACACTTCTCAAACACTCAAAATATGATAAGGAGTCTCTGGGAAAAACAAAAAAAAAACTAACAAGGCCTTTTTTTTTTTTACCCTCCACAAGTGGAAAATCCTTTTAAGCTCCTTGTGAGTAGAATCCAAGAATAGGTAAGGTCTTGGCGGCCAGTTCTTGTCTATTGGAGATAAGGACGGCATCTTATTTTTCATCTCCAAGAAGTATTTTTGCACCTATGGTGGGTTTGAGGGAAAAAAAAATGCTAGATGAGTAAAATATGCCTGAAAAGACACTGTTTTACCTAAACCGGGATCAAACAGACCCGTCTGTAGTGGAATTCAGCACGTTTTAGTTGATAAAATGTTGTAACTCCTCTGGAAGATCTCTTTTTTACTGTTTTGGCTGGGAAAATCGAAGCTCCACTAAGTGGTCAGGAGAAGAGAAGAATGCTGACAGTAACACTAACTTTAACGTTAACGTGAATACTTACGCGAACTAACACTAGAAAGCTGCATGTTTAAGAGACAGCCGCTAGCCACAGGTGGCTGCTGATCTTTAAATCGTAAGTAATTAAAACCGCAGCTCATCTGTCATGTTCGTTACATGTCACGTTAGCCACGCATGGCTAGAGTCCCCTCTGTGGTACCACGAGGACAGAGAACATTTTCATCACCGCAGAAAGCTCTGCTGGGCAGCACACTGCTCTAGACTACCGGAGATGGGCCAGGCGTTGTACGAGCTTTCTATAATCGCTCCATTTTACAGATGACAAAAGGAGGCTCACCCAAGTCATGTGCTCACGTCACAAATCTGTGCGTGGCAGAGCAAGCTGGCTCTAGGGTCTGCACTCTCCACCACTCCACATGCTTGTGTGGAAGACAGAGGGGAATGCTGGAAGCCGCCCGGGCTGAGTGGCACAGCCTGGCTCTCCTCCACCCTCCGCCCACTGCCTCGTTTGCCACCCCTGCCCTGCAGCAGCTCCCGGCGCCTCAGCAGGACAAGATGTTGGCCTTCCCCTCAGCCCCTATGTTGAAATCCTCACCCCCAGTGGGACAGTAAGAGGAAATGGGACCTCGGAGAGGAAATTAGGTTATAAAGTCACAAGGGGTGGTGCTCCCGGGATTAGTGCCCTTTTCAAGCAGACCCAGGAAAGTGCTTGCTTCTCTTTGTCTTCTCCAGTGAGGAAACCAGGAAAAGGCCCTCACCAGAACCAGACCGTGCTGGCACTCTGACCTTGGGCTGCCCAGTCTCCAGAACTGTGCGAAATAAGTGTTTACTGTTTAAGTCACGCGATCTGTGGTATTTTCATTACAGCAGCCCAGACTAAGACACCTGACTTGCTTGGGTTCACCTTCCCCAGACTATGTTCTCTCTGTCAAAGAAGAAGAACATTAAAATAAAATGGCAGAGGGGGAGGGAGAGGGACAAGCAGACTCCCCGCTGAGCAGAGAGCCCCATGCAGGGTCTCGATCCCACGACTCTTAAGACCATGACCTGAGCTGAAGTCAGATGCTTAACCGACTGAGCCATCCAGGTGCCACAGAAGAACAACTTATTAATTATTTCATTGATCAGATGCGGGCCACTGAAAACTTTCTGACACAATTCTACCTGAATTTGGGGGGGAAATGATTAAAAAAAGTCACAATCTCTCAGTGTCACAGAGAGGATTTGTTAGCAAACAAGTCACTTATTCCCGAGGTGATGCTATTAACTAATTAATCCAATAATGCTAATTACCTAATAGAAAGTGTAAACTTACAATTCTCTGAAGCGTAAATTCATAAATTTTCTTTCCAGCATTGGCTCTGAAGAATTTCCTGTACTCCCTACGCACCTTTAAAAAGAAGCAGTGGCATACAGAGGTTAGTGCCCATACAATGACGTACGTCTATTAAAAATGAGAACAGGTGGAAGGAGTAAAATCTCTACGTGATTTTCTGGATATAGTCAAATAACTGAAACACACTGAGACAGTGGATTTTAAATCAGAGAAAAAGAAATTAAGAGATGCAAAGTGATAATACCAGAATGTTTTGATGTTTTAAATCCTCTCAACTAGTTTTTAAAGAGCCTGATGATTTGACAAGAAATGCTCTAGAGACAAAGCTGCAAAATCATCACAAACCAAAATACATTTCAGAAAAAAGAATTTTCTAAGGTCATTTTCACTGCAGATTGCTCTTAAAAGGTAAAACAATGCCCGAAGAACTGTACTGCGGTTTCCAAAAGCTCTGCTTAGTCCTGTCCTCGGTACTGCACACTGAGAACTCAATGTGCCCAAGAGTAAGAATTTGAAAAACGGCTTATGAACCCATTATCTTCCACTTAATTGCATTAATTTTTCTCTAATCTCTGCTCCTGCCCAAGTTTCCACTAAGTACTGTCACAGCCTACGGCCCATCATATGACAGTTTAAGTTTCCCTATTTGCTCCTTGCTACACTGTCGTGTTCACTTGGCTTACTAACGTCCAACAAATAAAATAACTAGGTGAGGTGTTTACCAAATCAATGAGTGATATAGTTAAGTCTTGAAACTGAGGGAAAATATTTAAAATATTTATTACTATCCAGCTGTAAATGAGAACATTAGATTCTGGCAAAACATTAGCCTATTTGAATAATTCAGACATTATGTACCTTTGTCTTTTGTCTTTCATTTTCTGGGTTTAATTGCACATGTTCAAAATATTTCTACATTAGGCTATAACCTAGCCACCTACTAACCAAATTCAGTCTGTAGAGAAATGTTTTCTATGCCAATTTTTAAATTAAGAACGTCACACAGGAACTCAGACTGCAACATGTTCTAAGCTCTAGCAACAGCGAGCCCGTTGCTACATAACAAGGCCTACGTGGACCACAGGCGCTGTTGCTGCCTCTGCGAGACAGGCCTCCTCCAAAGGGCTCGAGGCCCCGTCACTCCATATCCAGGTGGATACCTGCCCTCTGCGGCTTCCCTCACCTACACGGCCTCCCCGGTACTTCGGGGCAGGTGAGCACCAGACCCGTTCTCTACACTTGTGGACCACTAAGGTCTAACACGTTTCTGACCACCATGTGGGCAGTTGTTCTTTTGTTCTGACTCCAGGTTACTGGTCATCTAGTTTTTCTTTCAGCCAGGGAGCTGCTAGATTCAAGACCATTTCATACCTCAGACTAACGAAGTTAGAAGGGACAAGGAGAAGAAAAATGAAAGCTACTGACTGGCTCCAGGAATTTTAAAAGCGTGGGAAAGCAGAGAAGGTAGAGTGAGATTCCATGTGAACACATGCACAGAGGAGCGGTGGAAGTCCTACAGTGTTCAGCAGAATGTCAGTGTAAATGAGTTCACTGGGACATGCTTTTTGATATTCACAGGAATGTTTCTCCTGAAGTATTCTCTGGAATCACAGCTACGTACAGAGAAAGGCCTGGTGACGCCATGCCGGCATACGGAGTAGGCTCCCCTTGTGGGCTCTGGCAGGTCTGAAAGGATCCACTGAGCTGTATCAATTCCACAGGAACTTAACCACTTAAAAAACAAAACTACTACTCTTATCAACATCATTCTTTAAAAAAAAAAAAAAAAAGCACAAAATGATTACATTCTTGGACTTGAAAGAAGTTCCATCTTACTTCATAACAACGGTAACATATTAAAATAGTTCTGTTCTATGGGAAACTGGTGGAAAAAAAGAGTTACCTCTAGAGGAAGCCCAGTTACCTCCAACTCAAACCTACAATTCACCTACACACTGAATTTGATGTACAGGTTGCTAATAGAAACCCCTAATATGAAAGTATTTCTGAAGCTGTGTGCAGTTAGTTAAACCCAGAAAACTAAAGAGGAGTGTGGTGTTGCTGGTAGAAATCATTACACAGAATAAAAATCCTGACTCAATGTTTTGTTCCTTCTTTTTATGAAAATCAGAATGCAAATTAGAACAAGTGAATAAAACGGGAAATAAGATCCTTTAAAAAAGGTAGTTAGAACTTGTTCACAATTCTTGAACTAGAACATCTTACATTCCTGTTTAAGTTACTTCTTAATTACTCTAAAAATTACTTGATGAGTATTCAGTATCATCAAAAAGGTTCATTTACAAAGAGTTTATAAGCTCAACTTCTAGGGGAAAATGCAGGTTATTCAGAAGCAGAATGTACAGATACTGCTAATGCTGTTTAGATTCGGAGCCAATGGCTTCCTGGATGGCATTTCCATCTGCAGAAGATGAATTTTTATACTATTACAGCAAAAATAATAAAGAGGAATAGTGTCAAAAGGGAGCCTAATTACCCCCAAAGACAACAGGGATGGCATCCCATGGCGATGAGTTACTGAATACAAGGAAGACACAATCTTTATTTACGCGGCCTCTGAACTGCTCTCAGGGTTTTCGGGGACTCAGTCGTATTTACCTACATGCACTCTCTGAAATGAACCCTGCCCTTAATTAAATGGCATTCGAACCTGAAGTTCTCTTTAACCTGAATGACCCACTGCCAGTCTTATTTGTCCGAATCCGTACTTTTATGCAAAATCCTTTGGGTTCTATGCTGAGCGATGAGAATGGCAGTCACTGTGCAGAAAGCTCTGCTCCAGAAGCCGTCACTGGAGCAGAGCAGGCAGACAGGGGCCAACAGAGCCTGAGATCCCCCAGATGGCCACTGCGGCCGTGGGTCAGCTTTCGGCTCCACTACTGTAACTCTGTCTCGTGAATTAAAAACCAAAAAAACAAAACACAAACTTCATCCTCATAAAGAGAACATTAAACAGAACCTGGATAACAAAGTGTCTTCTTAGATAAAATACGCTACAGGGCTAACTACGACTTTAAACCGATTGTTTAAAGAAATAAGCCACAATAAAATCAGCAAATATTAGTGCACAGGTTTGTTCTCAAAAAGAAACGCAATTAGGCAAGATGACATTGTAAAAGACTCTGCAGACCGAAAGCAAGCATATCGATTGTTTTCTTGGGGTTAGTAGGTGCTAGGCTTCATCGAGTTCACCGTGGGCAGAAAGGAGGGGTGGGGCAGTACCTTCAGTCCAAGCCAGTAAGCCCAAATGACAGCGACCGCATGCTTGCGCCTAGCCTCCTCCTTCAAGCGTTTCAATTCCCTTCGAGCCTAGAACGTTTTAGATGGTAAATAAAAGAGACAGCCCAATGCAGACAGCACAAATGACCAGAAAAAGACACCCCACCAAACAGAAGAGCCAATTTATGAATGAGGATTTCAGAATAACAGAAGAATTGGGCATAATCATTTAAACCCAAAGAATCAGCATAAGGCCGCTGCAGTCCCCTGACTTTTTAGTGCATGGAGCCTCTGTTCCAGAGGAAGGCGATCTGTGTGGTACCCGAGGTTAGCTCACTTCTGCTCCCCTACTTCCATTTTTTTTCCCTTCCTCCTTCCCTTTTCTCTCTCCTTCTTCCACTTCCCTCCCTCTCTTTCCCTTATCCAAGCCTTCAAACCGGGAGTGGCAGCTCATGCCTTCAGCAGATTTCCCTCTGCTGCCAGTACACGGGGCTGAGGAGCTACGAATTTCTGTGTTCATTCATTCGGACGTATAAAAAGACAGCTCTTGAGAACAACCGGTTGGAAAATGGAAAGAAGATGGGTTGTTTTCTCTGAAGTTCAAACAAAAAAATAAAACTCAAAATCCTTTCCTGTTAGAAAATCCGAAGTAGCCCTGATCAAAATTCAGTGTGAGCTCGAGGCCCCAAACAGTGAAATACACTGATGATAAAAGTGAAACGACTTCTAGGTTTAAAAATCAATCTTAGGGGAGAGTCAGACTGGGGTGTTTTACTGTAAAAGATGAAACAGGCAGTGATTTTTCATTACACGGTGGTACTGACTGGGAAATGAGCGCAGGCAGCGGGGAAAACCCAGGGATGACTGTCGACGCATCCCTCTGCCTCTCCCAGGACATTTCCCTCCACTTACTAAAGGAACTTGTCTGCTCTGCACAGATTTTTCAAGGGAAAACACAAATGAACAAGTCTGGTGAGTGCTTTGGGCAAATTAGAATCTTTATACAGGCAAACACGGACTTTTCTCATTTTCCTCATAAGATGGGCTTCTAATGCTGACAAGGTACATTTAAAAACATAGGACTCTATTGATATTTATGTTTCTAACTGGAATACACATTTTTAGCAGGGATGACCTTTGATTTTCTAAGTAACAAAAACATCTAAAAGCTTCGTCCCTTGGGCTATGTGAAATGTTCACAGAGCCCACGACTCTGCCTGGGGATTAGTGAGGGTATTTCAGGAGGCCTTTGTTTCTGAACACAAACAGCTGATGCTGAAATTCCTGGGATTCTTTCGGGGCAATTATAGCTAGCTTTGCATGAACACAGCTTTCTGTTAAATCACAAGTGATCATTCTTTCCACATACAATATTTCGCTTATAATAATCAATGGCTGCCTACAACACAATTTCATTCACGGATTAATGTTTTAAGGCATGCAGTAAAGGCGGTCCTATTATCATCGTGTTGCGAAAGACCAACTGAAGCCCAAACCTGAATATTCCCAACATGCTCCCCCACCCCCCTACCAAACAAAAACACCCCAGGAAAACTGTCACTGTATGTTGTGGGGTTGGAGGGAGGGAAGGGGGACGGGAAAAAAACAAAACTAAACATGCATGTTACTTGAGGTTGTTTTTTGTTTTTGTTTTTTTTTAAAGAGCAGCTACACTAGTGCCTCATTAGTAAATCATTAGTCTCGCTGGCCTACACATGCTTCGGGACCCTAGCGGGCACCACGGACACACCCGCATCCAGATGTATTAGATCCGGCCACTGGGACATGCACCAGGGCGAGCCCGTTAGCTGGAGTCGCTCGGCCCGACAGGCTAGAGATCCGACCTATGGCGGATTCCGGGACGGAGGAACAGGATGTGTGAGTCAAGTACCTTAGATCCAAGCCAGTAAGCCCAAATCACTGCAATAGCATGTTTATTCCTAGCCTCCTCCTTCAGCCGGCTCAGTTCCCTTCGCGCCTGTGATGCATTTGGAAAGGAGTTACAGAACAGTTTAAGGCAAGAAAGGTTACTGCTGGATCCCAAAGGGGAAGGCGGAAGAAAGACACCGGCCACCATCGGTCACCGTCACGCAGTTAACGCGAAAGCGTGTGCCGCCACCCCACACCACAATGTCAGAGAGACAGACAGGAGAAGGCGTGCTCAGTAGCTCAAGCCAGTGAAGCATTTCCGGCCCCCGGAGAGAGGGTCTGGGGGCCCCGCTCACTCCTCCCGACCCACTGCCTTCCCGGGGGCGGGGGCGGCGTGCGGCCCACCTGGGTGCCGTGCCAGTAGGCCGCGATGGTGGTGGCCGCCTCCTCGCAGCGCTTCTGGTGCTTCAGCTCCCGCAGGATCTTCCGGGCCTAAGGGGACGAACCCCCCCCCCCCCCCGGGAAGACAGAGTTAACAACAATTCCCTAGTCACTGGGAACAATACCTCAAGAGCCAGTCATCGTGTCCCTTCTCAAGTGGAAACTCTAGAGCTTAAAGAGAGGAAGAGGAGAAACTCAGTGATTGGGCCTCCCTGGATGCGGAGAAGGCGGTAAATGAAGATGTCCTCGAGCTCGACAGCAGAGGCCCCGCTCCTACTGAGACGGCAGCTCCTGCGCCTTAATGGGTGACAGGAAGAAAACGTGAGCCCAAGCAGCAGAAGCCCGTGCGTCGGATGGAGGGAACCGCTCTTAGAACAGGGTCTGAGATCTTCAGCGAGCCATCGAAATCCGTCCATCATTTTATTATTGTTCTGTAGACGGTAACTGTAACTTGTGCTTTTTATTCAAAAGAGATGTTCAAAATCTTGCTAAAATAATCTCACTGGTCCAAAACCAATGGCTTCTTCCTAGCAGTTGCCAGAAACGGACTATGTGGGGGCCGGGGAGAACGTGGTTTGGAGGTGGACTCTGAAAGTCTCAAGTCTCTAGTCATGGCCCCATGGGGTCACAGAAGAACTGGCGGGAGGAACTTCTCTTCCTCTGTGCGCCTGGATTTGTATTTTGGCATATGCTGTGGGACAACTACCAAAGTGTCCCACAGGCCTCCACAAGGTCAGCAGATGTTACGGAGTCCTGGCCCAGGGCTCTACCCTCTGAAGGGGCTCTGGGCCTGGGAACCACCTTAGAACAGGCCCTCTGGACCCAGCTCACTCCACGAAATCTCCCAACAGGAAAGTGGTCAGGACGGGCTGTGGAGTATCTTTGACCTAGAGCAGGGGTCAGTAAACTTTCTATAGAAAGCCAGCTGGTCGGTGTTTCTGGCTTCACAGGTTTTATGTTCTCTATCACAACTACTGAATTCTGACGTTACAGTGCCAAAGCAGCCACCCATGAGATGTAAATAAGTAAGCAACGTTTCGTACCAATAAAACTTTATGTTATGAACTTTGTATTTATATTTGTATATTTATTTATACGAAATTTGTACCCCATATAATTTTTCACAAGTCATGAGATGGCTCTCTTTTTGCTATTGTTTTAAACAATGGTTTAAAAATATAAAAGCCATTCTTTGCACAAAAACAGGCATAGGCTTGATTTGGTCCAAGGGCTGCGGTTCGCTGACCTCTGAACCAAGCTTGCAGGAAGGACCTGGAACTAGGTGATGGGTGCACTGTGCTCCCCATTAGAATGGCCAGGGCTCAGGATGTTTTGATCATTATGGGGCAGTCCACAAGACGGTCACCAGGAAGTTATGGAAGGAGCGGGCTGGGGGCGCTGAGGTCCGGCAGGACACACAGGTGCAGAGGCAACAGTGTGAGCGACATCCCTCTGGGCTACACTTCCCTTGCAAACAAGGGCAAGAGGATACTGAAATCATGTACAGTATTATTTCAAGGACTTCCTGCTCAGAGAACAAAGCTCTTGAAAAGAGAGCCGGTTGGAAGGACGCAGCCAAGACATGGTCACAAGGGCCCCCGTGTCGCCCATAATATTTATTCTTTCTATCTGACTGTTTACAGGGTAGGCAGGAGACGAGGAGCTCTCCCCTGCAGGGCGACCTTGAAGACATCATCCTTTGTGAAGAACCCGAAAACCCCAAATAAATAAGGCTCACTTCTCTTAAACTTACCTTCCAACCGCGGATATAAGACTGAATTACCAAGGCAGAACTCTTGATCTGTTGATACCTCTTTTGTTGCTGTAGGATAAAGGGGAAAGATATTAACGGCTCTATGTACATATCTGTAATACACACACCCGCAAGGATTGAGAAAGAAGACTTGCTCACTTAGTGCAATTAACCCTTGATCTCCATGTTTCTTCTGAGAACCAATATGTAAAGAAATCCAAATAGCAAATGACCCAAAATAATTACAGTTAATCCAGAGAACGCTGTAAGGATGCTACATGTAATTCAATGATCATCACTTTAACAGAACTGTGAGAACAGAAATGTGAATCCGACCCCGCTCCTGCACTCAGGGACATGCTGCGGACACCAGTCAGCAACGTGAAAGAGAACGTCTCCTGGGAGAGTCGAGTGAGCACCAACCAGGTTCAGATATAGCCACGCTGCCTCGTGTGGAGGGGTTCAGCAAACCCAGTGAGCCTCCAGGAGGAAGGCCTCAGGTCAAGTGCTGGCATGGCAGTCTCAGTGCCTGGAGGCCCTTTTTACTTCTAGGGCTGATGTCTCAGAGAGTGGAGGCCACTGGAATCCCACTGCTAGAAACGTGAGCTCTTCCTGTACTTCATGCGGAATAGTCACTGGCACGTGGGCATCTGGGGCAAAATTTCACAGCTTTACGATGTACTGACGTCATCCTGCGCCTCTTTCACTTTGGAAATGAGGGGGGGAGACATGCCCTTCAGCACTCTAGACTATATTTGGGGAGGTCAGAGGACACAGGGTGATCTTAACACATGAGCAGCAAAGCAAGAGAATGCCAGAGAAAAAGACCTTGGGCACCACCTTCTCTGGGTCTCCGTTTCCTCATCCGTCAAATGAGGAGCTGGAAAATCTCCCAGATTCTTCACAGAGGAATATTCCGTGTTGTAGAACAAACTACACCCACCATCTCTGACCATCACTTCTGATATCTACTTGGTACCTCACTGTTCTCTTCTGAAATTCCTAAATGGCTTGGAAATAACTCTATCTCACTTTAAAACTCATCTCATAAACAAACAAAAAACTCATCTCATAGACGCATTAAACAGAAAATGGATTTTAAAATCAGCAAATAATGAAAATAGGCATGGAGAAGATGTTTGAGTTATCTGGTTGAGGAAAAATACTGAGTCTAATCACTGGCTTGGATAACATGCAGCTAACTGGTGGAGGTATTTAGCTCAAATTCTGAAGCAGATGTAACAAAATTAGTATTTTCTCTGAAAGTTAGGCTATCATTTGTTTTTATTCTTCAAATCAATAGTCCTCGTAGCTCTCACCACTGTGATTTAATGATACGTTAACATGGTGGCTCTCTTCATCGTCTGGAGATACAACAGCTCCAGACAGGGAGGAAAGGTGCTGATGGCACCCGCTCTTGGTTTGTTACCTTGTCCGTTTCTTCTCAGCCTTCTGATGAAATGCCCCCTTCCAGAGGCCTTCCTTGACCATGCTATCTAAATTAATATCCTAACTCCCTGCTCTTCTTTCTCTCAGTATTCTTGTTTCCTTCCTAGCACTGACTACAACCTGTAATTGTTCTGATTATTTACTTGTTTATACCCATATTGTGCCTTGCTAGAGAGCAGCCCTAGGTCAGGAATGAGGCTGTTTTGCTCATGGTGCTCTCCCCAGAGCCCCGCAGAGCAGGTATTGCAAAAACATTGGTAGGATTCAAGATACAGAGGAATTCACTACACTTCCAAACTCGGATTTTCTTAATGATCTCAAAATGAATGATAAAAAGGGTCCTTGAGGACTGGCGATTTCTCGATCCCCCTTTCTCTGGCAAATACAAAATAGAGCATTATGAATCTGCAGAAATGCCATTCTGGCACATAACGTGCCATTGTTATGTGCACAGAAGAGAACCCACCACAGCCCAGGGTGGTGACAACTGTCCTCTGCGCCTCTGCAGAACACAAGGAATGCATCTACCATCGTGCTGGACAGGTTCATACGACCATACCCATACTAGTGGTCGTACCCATTCAACTAGAGGAAGCAATTTTAAAGATACTCTCTTAAAGATCAAGCAGTTTTTTTCCTTTGGCTTAATCATTTAAGTAGCTCCTTAATTCCTCAAACTTGGACATATAATGCTAAGACGTACAACATGAGACTAGGTCAGCAACACTATGTCCTGGTTATATACTGCCTCCTACTAAGACATTTCTGTAGGAGAAAAACAGAAAACCCTAAGGGAGATCTGACAGCAAATTCCATTCGTCTTCCAACTCACTCTCTAGAGCAAATGTGTAGAATGAGAAAACATTTGGGATTAGCGTTTTTATCTCTAAAATTCATTTGTGAGAACACAGCCTTGGTTGAAGCCAGCCTAAAGGCAAACCTCCAGGCCGCCATCAAACATGTTACTCTTTCAGTGAGACATCTATAATCAAGTGAGAAAGAAAATCCCAAAAAGAAATTCCATGTCCATTAAGTAAACACACTTAATTTTTGAGTCTTTCCCCCTACTTAGCATGATAGCTATCTGAGGAATAAAGGAAACCCAACTCTTCCACCAAACTCAGAATTCTACTCAAACGAGGCATCAGTTTTCTGGAATGAAGCCATTTTCAGTGCGGCTACAATACATGGAGAACAGCCAATTATTCTGGAAAAGTGACCCCACCGTATGAAGGGAGTTAAATGACACTGCCTCTTCCAATCTGATGAGCAATTTCAAGATTTCAATCTCCCACTACAGGTGACTGTAGCAGTGGAAGGCAGCGTCGTGGCATACTAAACCCGAGCTGTCCAGTTGTCCTGGGTGCAAACCTCATCTCTACCACGTAGTGGCTGTGCGACCATGCACAAGCTCCTTAACGACTCACGCCTCACTTCCCTCGTCTTTAACATGGCACCACAAGAGCACTCGTCCCATGAGGTTGCTGGGGGAACCGAATACGTAAATATGACACATACAGTTAAGTACATAACCAACACTTGCGAACGAGCATCATTATTACAGATTTAAAAAGGTCGGAGGCTCTTACCGCGTATCTCCTGTACCAGGCGGCTATCACGATTTGGCTTTTTCTCATTAGCAGGAAGTGTGTGCGGCATTTCCACCCCCGATAAATTTTCTGAATGAGAGTGGCCAAGTCCTCAAGACGCTGTTTCCTCAGGTCTTCTAGTTTGAATAACTAATAAGAAACGATAGATGGATGTATCAAAAGTCTACCAAAACTTCACGACATGCATGAAGGACATCCCCAGGAGGAAAAAAGTCATGATGCTGAGTTAGCCACATTGAGAAAAATGATGAGTAACTGTCTTAATTACAGGTGAAAGGAACAATAACCCTGAGAAGACTGATTTTGACGAATTCATACAAGATCCACTATTTACAACAGGATGATGCAGAATTTATGACAAATCAGAGAAGGCCTGCCCTGGAAGCCCGCGTTTATCTTCACGCTCTCACGGGGATACAACTACTGAGGGTACGGAGATGCTGACAATGCTTCTCTCTTGAATAATTCAAACATTTTCCAGAGTCTCCAAATTTCCAAATTACCAAAGACACTGCTGCGTTAATTATACTTCAAGCCAGTCTATATTCATTTATGAGAAACATTCCCTTGAAGTTCCTACGCAGAACTTTAAGTGCCCTTAAAAATGTTTTCAACAGGAATCCTTACATGTACTTCAAATAGGGTTGTCTTTCCCAAAATTATTGCATAATTCAGCTATCATAAATAAAGACTGAATTTACCCCCAATTCCTATGAATTAGGGAGATTAAATCACCATTCCTTTAACAGTGTTGTACGATCTATCAGTTCAAAGATTCTGATGTTTCATAAAAAATACACACGTTCTTCTACTGCCCCCTACTCTCTCATCCTCCTGGATGTCTGCGGAAAGAACAAGAATGTGCTCTCCTGGCTGCATCTTGGGTGACGTAATGAAGTTAAATATCCTGTAAGGACTTGCCTATATGATTAAAAGTTCAGAGGGTCAAGCTTTTGGTTACATACTGTTCTTGGGTTCCGGATGAATATCTTTGATCTACCAAAGGAATATTCTTCCACAGGAATCTCTAATTCATTAAACAGAACCTCCACGCCAGCCCTACAAAAATAAATAAAAACAGTGAGTTTTCTGAGTTACAAAAAGAGGTTATCTTTAATCGTGGTATTGGGTGCTCAGCAGCAGAAAAAATAGCTTGATTTCCAAGTACAACTGCTCTTTCAGTAAGGAGGCTTTTGTCAAAGATTCTTCAGACTGAACTCCACAAATTAAACCCAATCCAGTAATGCTAAAAGAATAAATGTGGGTTCAGAACTATGTAGTCTAAGAAAATAGGGTATTAAAGCCAGTATCTTGATTTCATTAGCAGAGGCAATCTTTGTATCAAATATACCCATGACAAAGCACCAACCAGAACCAAGAGGGGTACAAGAAATTCATATCCATTTTGAACCCACTCAGTTAATTCTTGAAAATATTTTTAATATTGTGCTCATGCCTCACGGCACGGGCAGAGCCCGAGAGATAATGTTAAAGGCCAGATCAACGGGGTGTAATGAAGCAGAGGCCATATGTGATGCGAGCGAGGCCTGAACTGGGCTCTGACTTCTCCAGCCCGGACCCCGCTTTCAACACCAATCTTTAACCAAACTTAAACCCACCAATTTATGGACTAGGTGCCAGGCAGGGGGTGAAGACATGTTCTGTGTATTATATGGTAAATACGGACCATAATACCCTGGCAATTAGCAGCGGGAACAGCACCCAGATCCGACATTATCTGGGTACTGAACTGTGCATCAGAGACCGTATCAGATATCTGGAGTTCATCTCCTTGTAACACAGGCTGAGTGTCTAACACTATCAATGCTCCTCTTCCAGGCCGGGTCCAGTGAGAATGTGGAGGCAATAACAAGACGGTGAGAACAAATCCCTAGTTCCTGCAAAGGCCTGTGAAACAGACATGCTGGCCTTCCTGTGCTCCTTAGGAGGGCCTCTACCACCGGCAGAGAAGGGCCAGCTTCTCCGACTGGCGAGAGCGGAAGAGCGAGCACCGGACAGCCAAAGCCTGTCTTGCCTTCTGCGGCAGCCCTCCAGTGGCATCCGAGTTCTCTCCGCATGTGGAGAGCTCACAGGGGCTGCTCCACGCACAGGCCCTGCAGCAGTCCGGCGCTCTATCTGGGACTAGATGGCTGAGTGCGATTCAGGGAAGGTGGGCTGAAAGCGGCCAGATTCGGACTCTGCCCGACTCCCCAGTCCAGCTTTATCAGCAGTAACTCTGAGTCCTATCTGCTTCTGCATCTGTTTCTTAGTTGGTGCAGATCCAGGCAAAGAGCAAGACCCACACCCCCACTCGCTGTCAGTCTCCGGGGTTAATTCCCCAGAGGAGAAAACCGGAAGCGGAGAGCAGTGATCTGAGATGCCTCTAATCCTTCTATGATTCTACACAAATATACTTAGTGATTACAAATCCCCTCCTATGAACTTGTCACAGCATATCTTTAAAATTTTTAAAAGTCCAAGTTACAAATGTGGATCTGATAAGCCCTGTTTGGAACTTACAATCGAGGCCTCTATAATCAATCAAGCATTAGCACAAAATGGTACCCTGATGGAAGAGGGCCCAACACAGAGGAGGCATCCGACTTGCTAGAGAATTCTGTTCTGCTAACAGCATGTGAGGAAAATAGCTTGGGATGTGCATGCTTTAAAACTTCATTATTAAATGTGATCAATGAATTTCTTACCTTGCTGGTCCTTTCCAGTGAGGCCACGTTTGTTTACAAAGCATTTTGTATCTTTCCAGGCACGGTTCATAGGCCTGCCTGAAGGCGTAGCCTGCCCTTCTCACTCGGACGTTCTCCAAAAGACCCAGGTACCTGATCTGATGACATACCAGAGCCTCGCTGAAGATGTGTGCTGCTTTTTTATCATTTGGTTTGATGCACCTAAAAAATTAGAGATTTTAGGTTTTGAACTCTGTCTCTTGTGGACAGATCTCTGTTTTACAAAGTAGAGTATATAATTATTTTGTGATAATTATTTATTCTTCTTGGGAAACCTAGTCACATCTTTTGAAATTATTTTAAACCATTTTACAGAAACCTGAAAATGAATATGACACACGTGTCAGTTAAGAAAGAATATACTAACATATCCAATAAAAACATGGATGAATATCACTGACATTTTGTTGTTTGAAGTAAGTCTGACATAAAAGTACGTATTTTTAAATTCCATTTATATGAAGTTCAAGAAAAACAAATTTATGGTTAGAAATCGGTATTGTTGTTACCTCTGGGGAGAGGTACACATGGGTGCGCATGGACAGAGAAGGGGCACAAAGGAACCTTCGGGGGTGATGGAAATGTTTTATATCTTGGTCTGGACAGGGCTGCACAGGTGTATACATACATAAAACTTCAACAAGCTTCAACAATGCACAGGTGTATACATACATAAAACTTCAACAAATTTCAACAAAATTAAGATTCATACACTTTACTGTACGAAATAACTCAATGAAACTATTAAAGACACTGCTGTCTCCCTATTGCCCTGTATCTCCCTCCTTTCTACCAGGGTGGTTTGCTGCCCAAGGAACGACTACATTTCCCAGCCTCCTTTGCAAATAGGTGTGGCCATGTGATCGGAAGTCTGGCCACTAGGATCACAACAGAATTAGTATCTGGTACTTCTCAGTGTGTCCCTTAAAAAGAAGGGACTTGTACTCCCCTTGTACTCCTACTAACTGCTGGCTGGTAATGTAGAGCCATAGTAGAAAGCCATCCTTGACAATATGGATGAGGGGAAAACCTGGGAACCGCAGAGCCACAAAACAGGAGAAGATGCTGGATTGGCCCTGAAGCCCTTATACTCAGAAGTTACATAAGAAATAGGTAAGTCTTGTGGAAGCCACTGTTATATCTGGATCTCATGTGTGCAATCTCTGTATCTTAGTTAATACACTGTTAAACATTTATGGTTAAATCTGCCTACCTACAAGTATTAAATAAATCCTATACACATATATAATATGTGAACAATTAAGTCTTACCTAGTTTAACTGGTGTTTTTATGCTTCTCCTTTTACATTTACAAAAATAACGCCTACCCTTTGGCTTAACAATAGACAACTGGATCAGTGCGTCAGCCTAGTGAGTTGAGACCTGGACACTTACACTTGTGTTCAACTGATTTTCAATAAAGGCATCAAGATAACTGAATAAAAAAAAGATCTTTTTTCTTTTCAATATATGGTGCCAGAGCAACAGATATGTACATGGAAAAATATGGGCCTTAATACGGAATCTGAAACTACAAAGACTTCAGAAAAAAATGTAATACATTCACAAGGGGAATAAAGGAACATTCTGAGGTGATAGAATGTTCCTTAGTTGACCGGGGTGGTGGTTGTCAAGTGAATAAGATGGTGAAAAAATAACTGAGCTGTTCACCTAGGATCTGCGCATATCACATCATATAAATTGTTATTAAATGAAAACTTTTAAAAAGTCCACTTAATTGAGAATAACAAAAGCAACTGACCACAGAAAGTTTCCTGGTTTTTTTTTTTCTTTTTTGAAGGTAGGATCTTTACCTACTGTATGTTCCAACCTGATTGCAATCAAACCAGGGGGTTTTGACTGTTTATATTTGTTACTAATATAAACATTAAGTGAACAAACCACAAAAAAATGTTCTTCCCACAAGGCTCCTCACAACTTCTTTTCCAAAGGCAGTTAGGGAAGGGATGTGTGGGTGTGTGTGCGCTACAGGAAACCTGACCTGTTAGACACACATCCCCCGTTATCTAGTTCACCAAATACACACACTGGAAACTCCAATCCTCATTGGTCTTTACTGAATCTTGAGATCTAAGGTGCCTGGAAACAGGGAAAAAAAGACCAGATGCTTCTGAAGGAATTCTTTCTGTTGCTTTGAAAAATTTAAGATTGTTTTGGGAGTCATTCCTTTCTCCAAATCTCTAAGTTTCACAGGAAAGAAAGATATATCATCTAACACCAAAGTTGTAACTAAAGCCCCACTTGCTTTAATGCTGTGCTCTAAGTTGATGTAACAAGATGAGTCCCATAGAAGAGTTTTCTGCAAAACCTTTACCAGAAAAATGCTTACATTTCTGAACATGTCATGAAACAAAGAGAGAAAAAAGTAAAAAACCCTATGTGCCAACAATGCAATGTCACACCCCCACCCCGTTTTAAAATTCCTTGCTTGAAGCGGTGGGAGGGGCACTGGAGTATTTTTATGCAAACCCAAGAGACCACATTATCCAACGGGAAGAACTTGGGTTATTCTCCGTGGGGGCTATACTGAGATTTAGGCCAAAAGGGAAATGGTCTTCCTTGAACGGACCTTCCCAATGAACCTGTCAAAGAATTTCATGTGCCAGAAATACCTAATGTAGTTGGGGTTCTTGGTCTGGAGGTTTTTCATCAGTGTGGCCACAGATGCCTTGAACTGAGAGCCGGCTGTCGGAGGCCTTTTCAGGTTGATCTTGGCGGGGTTCCCTTCAGGGAACAAAGACTTGATGAGGGTGTGGCCGGCCTTCCACATGGCTTGGGACAGGTCTCGATAGAGAAGATCATTGTTCTTGTCAACAAATCCTTCCACCTGGTACAGCACCTGTGAGCAGCACACGAAACAGCTGGGGCATCACACAACCACTGGAAATATTCCACGACTATCTACAACGCGGCCTCTTCTTCCTCCATCAAGCCACCCCCCCGCATCCCGCACAGAAGTCACACACTAATACGGAATTAGCCTCCAAGTTTAAATTCCATCTGTCTAAATCACAGAAGAGTTCAAAATAAATTCTATTATGCTTCAGGATTTGCAAGAATAAACTCCAAAAATACTATCATAACATTTTCAAAGGATTTTAGGCTTTTTTGGTGTTGGAGCCCATTTTTGAGGTTTTACTTTTCTTTCTTTCTTTCTTTTTTTTTTTTTTAGTTCACAGGTGCCAATTCTAGTCTGCTGAAAAGAAGACAGAAGAAAACAGAGATGGCACTGATATTTTCAGACATCCTAAGCAGGCAGATAAACTGACCAGAAAAGTATCTTTTAATAACATAAGCAAAGGAAAAAAATATAGAAGTACCAAGCTTCAACTTTTTGAAATTAACAGAAATTCAGATATTATATACTTAATTTTTACTAAATATATAATTAAGAATGTCTTTCTCTTTGGCATTTGCAGCCTTATGTAAAAGAAAGGAGGTATTAACCTCAACTGATACTCTGACGACTCTAAAAATCAAGCTATTGTCAAAACTGGTTTTATCTTTATAGATCTCAGGTGGCATAAAATTAATTTCCTCAAATATTAAGCAAATGAATAAATATTTTTTTTAAAAAGTAGGTATTTTCCCCACTGTTGTTCCAAAATCTCAATCTAAGAATCCAGTTTTTGCTAAGTGATCTGTGCTTGTAAAACCTTACTGTCTAGTCTTTAGTGACTCCTGATTTTTACTAGCAAATCTTCTTTTATTTGTGTCAACAGATCTATTTTTATAGGATAACGGAGAGCCTGGAAACATTAAAATTGATTTTTAAGATACATTCGCACTCTTTCACTAAGTGCACTGGGTTTCCCTTTCAGCTCTCAGGTAGGATTTGGCTCAGCGTGATCCAGATTCTATTTCTATTGGACAATTATTGATTCTGTGATTTTGGCAACTCATCCTCACAAGTTGGCCCTGGTCCAAACGCCACCCCTGAGGCACGGCCTCCTCAAGGGCAGGACTGCAGGCCCGCTGGGGGCCCTCGGCTCCCCCCGTACCTTGCCAGCGTAGTGCTGAATTCTGAAACAGCTGTGGGGCAGGGATGTGTCGTTGAGAAACCTGGAGCTCTTGCTCATCCTGCTCTCAAAGTGCTGGTGAGTGGCGCAGACTTGGTTGAGCTTCTCCAAGAAGGTCTCGTCGGTGACCGTGCCAGGTCTCAGGCACTCCTCATCCAGCATGGCCAGGATCCCGTTTGTGTTCTGAGAGAAAGGAAGTACAAAGGGTTTCCTTCCTTCCTCACTGTATTGTTTAAATAATTACTCCTAATTACACTGTCAAACACAATTAACTTAGTCACCAGAAAATTCTGTTCGGTTATAACAAAAAGCAGAGAATCAAAACCCGTCACAAAAAGCCACAGAAGCCGACCCCCTTCCTCAGTCCCAGGTGTGCGTGCCTGCTGGGGGGAGGAGGGGTCGCTGTCAGTCTCCCTCCCCCACTCTGCCCCCCACAGAACAGGACTTGGAAGTCACTTCAGCTACCTCGGCGGGCTGATGACTGAAATTCACATTGTTCAAAAAAGGCGTATCAGACCTCATATTCCAAACACACTCAAACCCAAATCTAGAAGTCAGAAACCAAATGTGACAATGCAATGTCTATGACATGTGGTCATAAATCACAAAGCACAGTCTTCTAAGGCCATTACTGGATTCATAGCTTGAGAAGGAAATTGGTTTCAGATGTTTTCAGATTGTTCCTGTGTTCAAAATACAGTTTATTTTCTAGCATAAAAAAAAAAAAAAGATGTGATTCGGAATCAAGGCGATCAAGCTGTTTCAAGAGTATCTGTTTAGAATAAAATTCTTCCACATAAAATTTCAAAACGAATGTTGAACTCAAGTGAGAATTTGTTGTTTTCAGACCCTCTAATCATATTTATCCCAAGAGCAGTCAGCCCAGCTAAACCGAATCAAAAATCCGGAATCTTCTACTTTGCTAAATTAAGCCTGCTGTTCCCCCATGGCCCCTATGGGGCCCATACGTCTCCATTCCAAAGAGAACAATCCACTCTACTGACCACCAACCCCACCCACTTCCACCAGGTCAAAGCTCCCGGTTCCTCCCCCCTTCTCCTCACAAGGCCCTGACATCCTCTGACCAGCATTTGCTCATTCCACACAAAACCCCAGGGGAAGTGCGGACTCAGGAATCAAGTGTGTTCACGACAGCCCCAGAGTAAACATCACTGTTAGGTAACGCTGGAAGGAAACGCTTCCTTTTCGTACCCAGGCTCCTACGTGAACCTGAGTTTCTTCAGTCATGTATGCAAGGGGATTTGGGGCTGAGATCATCTAGTAAAATGTAGTGTATTACCATGGTTCTCTCTGTTTTTCCTTCTTGAAGGGAAACAATTAAGTTCAATGTTATATTTATGAAGGAAAAAGAAGTCGGGACTTCTGAAAGTTAAAGTTCTCACAGCAAATTACTTCAGTCACAAACTACAAGGAAAAAATTTTCAGTAAATTCACTGATTTTTTCTGCATATTAGAGTTTTGAATTGCTGTAGGTGGAATGTTAGCATTCACCTTCCAACATTGTTCAAATATTTCAAAACAAAGTTTATTAATAGAAAAACAGTCATACTTCAGAATATTCGATTTAATGTTCTATTTAACTCAAGGTGCAGTTTCAGGAATATCTTGAGAACTGAGGGAAGAGACACCGGCTACTTACATCATGTCCAAAAGGTCTTGTTACAGACGAACAGAAAGTGACTTGCCAGACATGTAGAGCCTGTGATTCTACTTCAGCACTAACTAACACTACCACTGACAGCTAAAAAGACTGTAGGACAATAAAGTCTACTCATTGTTTAAAATAAGTTTCAATAACTTTGATATCGAAGCCAAGAGTGTGAGTAATCCTAAACATTAAAAAAGGGTTTCCAGGTTTTCACATACAAATCAATCTTCCTGCAACCAATTCAATTTATTATAAACTACAGACTACTATGTAAAAACAAAATATTTAGTAACCTTTTGGAATCTAAGATTTAGCTAGTAATTTTTCATACTTTAAGCCTTTTCACATATATATAGTTGTCACCTGAAAATTCCCATGGCCCCTGGCCACCTGCAAAGTCACACACACACACTCACACACTCAAACACACACATCCCCCACACAGTTGTCTGAACCAAGGCTGGGTCTCTACTGGAGCCACTCCTGGGGTCCCACTTAGCTCAGCTCCCGTGACTGTCCCTTGACCTCCTTATCTTAACTCTAAGGACAAGTTTTCTGTTATCTTAGCGCGAAGACCGTGTAACAGGAAGAGCACGTCCCTTTACCCTCCTTCACCTTAACTCGAAGAGCATGTTCGTTGTTCTTTACTTATTTTAAAAATGTTTTCTAGCTTTACTAAGATACAAATGACATAGAACACTGCGGAATTTTAAGGTATACAAGGCAATAATCTGATACACTTGCATATTGCAAAATGATTACTGCCATACATAGCCCTAGTCAACACCTCTACCATGTCACACGGTTACCACTTCTTTTTGCCATGAGAACATTTAAGACCTATTCTCCTATTTTCAAATATATAATATAGCATTGTTAAATGAAATCACCAAGCTATACATTAGATCTCTAGAACTTCTTCATCTTGTAACTACCTTTTGATTGACCTCTCCCCATCCCCCCCTCCCCCAAGCCCCTAGCAACCACCATTCTATTGTTTCTTTGGCTTTGTTAGCTTTCACATATAAGTGATATCACGAGGCATTTGTCTTTCTCTGCCTAACTTATTTCCCACTTAGCGTAATGCCCTCAAGGTCCGTCTGTTTTGTCACAAATGGCAGGATTTCCTTCTTTCTCATGGCTGAATAATATCCCATTGTGTATATACACCACAGCTTCTTTATCGATTCATCCAAGACGGACAGTTAGGTTGTTTCCATATCTTGCATATTGTGACTAATGCTGCAATTAACATGGGAGTAAAGATATCTTTTCAAGATCCTGATTCTGTTTGCTTTGCATACATATACCCAGAAGTGGAACTAGTGGGTAACACAACAGTTCTGTTTTTAATTTTTTGAGGCATCTCCATGCCACTTTCTATTATGGCTGCACTAATTTACACTCCCACCAATCATGCACAAAGGTTCCTTTTCCTCCACATCCTGATAATTCCCTTTTTGATAGTAACCACTGAACGGTGTATTAGGAGATTACTGGAATTTTAGAAACGAAATGGGTATCTGCTTTGGCAAAGATGTTTCTTCTGAGCCTCTTCTGACCAGTGCTCATACTCCCGGGAGCCACAGGCTGGACCTAGGCCCCCGGCATGCAGCGAGAACAGTGTGGCCGAGGGCATGGCATCTGAATGCCCAGCATGGGCTCTGTGATATGGCCACGGGCTGAGCACCAGGAAACCCCAGCCAAGTATCAAAACGTCCAACTGTCTATGTGTGTGCTGGAGAACTGTGTCTGGTCTCTGATGGCTACAATACGGTCTCCAGAACTCCGCAGTTCGGTAACAAAAAGTGTCAAAATAGCAAAAATGCTACAGCCTAACATCAGAGGCCGTGAGACCTTTTTAAGTGGGAAATTATTATTAAGCAATTTTTTAGGAAATCGTACCCAATACTCACATTTTCTATGAGATCGCAAATGATAGCATTATTGAAGTAGTCAATGTGTGTCCATTCTATGCCCTGAGAGACAAAAGAGAACAAATCAGATTCCATATGATGAGACACACGCCACCACCTATAAAACAGCCACTGTGCCATTCCACACACTTCAAGTCCTCTCTGAGTATTTCCTTTATAAAAATCAGTGCTGCGACATGTCATCTTCCGGTTCCCAAAACTTCCTTGACTTCAGCAGTCTACCACTGACATGATGTGACTGAAGTGCGTGCCCTTGACCTGTTCTGAGACCGCCTCCCATTCCACTCTCCGTCTGTGGCAATTTCCCATGCACTTCGTTGGCCCCGCGCCAAACATTTACTCAACAGGCCCTTGGGTCAATATTACTTTGTGTATATTTACAATGTTTATAAGGAAATAAGTCAGAACTTGATCCCAGGAATCCAAGGCCCACATTTTTTCTGTTCTTAATTTGTAATCACAAGGAAAAAAATAAATTTTAGAGTCAAGCCCATGTTGCAGGGCAGTTGACTATTTCAAATGTAAAAATATCCCAGTGCTAAGACAAAATATTTCCAACGTAAAGAAAGACACGAAAATGGACCCACTGCTTCCGATGCTAGTTACAAAGCCAAATGTGAGAGGCTGTCATCATTCTGCATCTGCTTACACACTGCCCTTAAGTGTAAACATTTATTTTTCTTCCAAGGGGAATTTAACTCATACAGCAAGCTAAGGAATCTTCCTATATATTCTTAGACGTGTTTTAGACAATCTGTAGCAACTGTTTTAATTTACAGATCAAAGTTTGGGCAATCTCTTTATGATGAGAAGACAGGAAGAGAATGAATCTGGCTTTTAGGATGTTTACGTTAAAAAAGGTGCCAGCCAAGTATGAAATGTTTCTAAAGCACGGTGATCATTCTAAAAGGACGATGAAGTATTTATGATTTAGCTTTCGAGTACATGGGTTATTTTATTAAGACACTGAGGATAACAACCACATTAGAAAATTCTGTACTGAAGCAAATAAATAAAAAAATAAAACAGGATTTGGTGTCTTCAATGATTTATAGTAACACTATAGAAAATGAAGAAAAATAGGTAATACCATTATTAAAATATTAAAGCAAATGAAACAAAAATCTAATATAGAAACAATACAATAATTCCTCCCTTTGTTTGAAATAATTTTATACTTAAAGAAACAGTATTTAAAAAAATGAAATGGTAAAAACCACATATGGTTTTATAATTAAGGATGAAACTTTATAAACAATACTTGCAATTATTTTCAAATTACATTAAGTGAGATAATCCATACAAAACACTAGTACAACACCTGGCAATGTAGTAAGGACTCAACAAATATTACCTGTTTTTATCATAAAATTTTAAAAATCAATGCTTTTTAAGATTGAACAAGTCTTCAAATACTTTCAAATTTATACAGAGTAACACTGACTTTTTGGGTGTACAGTTCTCCTAAGTTTGGGCAAAAGCATCGTGTCCTGTAACCACCACAGCCAGCCTCCAAAACCCCCTCATGCTGCCCCTGTGCAGTCCTGCTTTCTACACAGCTCCCGCCCCTGGGCCACGACCTATTCCTGTCTCTGCTGCCTGCCTCTTTTCGAACAACGTATCATGGAATCCTGTAGTGTGCAGACTTATGGACCCAGCTTCCTTCAGTTAGCATGCTGCATCTGGGAGTCCTTCACATCACTGTGCTTACCACCTGCTTGCTCCTTTTTTTTTTCTTGGACAGTGGACTATTTTATTTTTTTCTTTCATTTGTAATATGTTTTATTCTGGAGTAACCATGATTAATACTCTTCAGATAAGCCCTTGATCAAGTATTTATTTAAAAAAAAAAAAACTTCTTTCGAGTATAGCTGAAACGCAGTGTCACGTTCTCAGGGGTAGAGCGCAGTGATCCAACTACTCTGAACCGTACGCTGTGCCCACAAGAGCAGCTCCCGTCTGTCACCACGCGACACACTTGCTGTCCCACTGACGGGATTCCCTGTGCCGCGCCCTTCACTCCTGTGACCGGCTCGTTCCATGACCAGAAGCCTGTAGCTCTCATTCTCCTTCGCCCGTTTGCCCATTCTCTAGCCCACTTCTCTCTGGCAACCATCCGTCTGTTCCCTGTGTTTATGGGTTTGATTCTGCCTTTGGTGTATTCGTCTTGTTTTGTTTTTTAGATTCCACATGAGTGAAATCACATGATATTAGTCTTTCTCAGTCTGCCTTATTTCACTTAGCATAACACCCTCTAGGTCCAACCATGTTGTCGCAAATGGCGATTGTTCCTTTTTAATTGCTGAGTAGTGGGCCCTGGTATGGATATACCACTGCTGTTGGCTCATTCTTCTGACTCATTTTCTTTTTTTTAACATGTTATTATTTTACATCATTGCATTAGAATCTACTAAGACTCAAGCCAGTCAATGGATACTTACTGAGCATCTACTATGTGCCAGGCACTGTTCTAGGCACAAGCAGCAGAGCAGCAAAGATAATCCCAGTTAGCTTAGATGTCGTAACAAACGAACTTATAAAAGATACAACACGATTAAGCTTAGATAAATCTGATTTTAGAATCCTGTTTATATCGACTTCTGAATCCACAATTTGTATGATGAGTAAAAAAGGAACTTTAAAAAAAAATGGCAACATTACCTCCCGTACGTACTCCTCCTGCTCTTCTTTCAGGGTCAGTTCAATGAAGATCTGCTGCAGCTTCTCATTACAGTAATTGATAATGAACTGCTCGAAGCTGTTGTCCTACACGGAGAAAAACGAAGGCAGCCTTACAAACTGTGCCATTAGCTCTCCCACGGCAGTGACACCCAAGCGTCTCAGTCCACGAGAAACACACACATACGTGGTCTCGCAGGTTTAACTGAGGCCCAGCACACAGCTCCAGGGGTACCGAGGCCCGGCACACAGAGGCGTGCACGCTGCAGGCACTCGAGAAATGGTTCATGAGTCAGGTGGGTGAACGAAATAGACACAAGTTATGCAGTGTTTGGAAAGACGAAGATTTTTAGCTGACAGAGAAGCACCCCACACACGGTAAAAAAATAAAAAAAAAGTTTCCCCTAAAGGATCCGAAAAGGAACAGTGAGATTTATAATCTCTGTCACCCAAGTTCCCAATCCGCCATTCTCCGGTGAAACTCTACAGCTCGAGAGAGTCTTCCTGACCTGACCTCTTGCTCCCCCACCCAGGGTCTGCTCCCTCATTCTGACTCTGAGACACCAGCACTTTCTAAAAATCACACTATGTGTATATGCGTGCGGGCCTAGGTATACGGGTACATGGATTAGTTTCTGTCCTGTCTGTCTCCCTAGACGGGCAAGGGCTGACCACGTGCTTCTTCCGCTCACCCGTGGAAGCCCGTGCCCCGTACAGCACGGTGCACCTAGCAAGTTCTCCATGTGACTTGTGGGTGAATAAACAGCAAAGTGCCTAAAAAACAGAGATTTAAGGGAATCAGCACATCAAAATCATTTCCCTAGCGAGAAACTCTTCTCAGAAGGCTCCCGTATTTATCGCTTGTCTGGTCCTCAGCAGCTTCTCCTTCCTATTGGAGTTACTCCCCCTGGCTCTGATGGAAGAGCCACACTTGAGTCCTCTCTGGGCCACCCACAGGGCTTCATGTGTCACCACACATACCGAGGGCACAAAAATGCATGTCTGTTGAAGGAGTACACTCCACCAGGAGCCACACCATCCGGGAAGAGGTAGATCTGGTGGTAAGACGTGTTATTTTCACCTCTATCGTCTGTCTTTGTGGAGTGGAGATGGTGGCCATGGAAGCAAGGGACACACAACCCCACCGCTGATAAACCTGACTTCCTCCTACCGAGGCGGCCAGTCAGTCCTGGCCCTAACAAGCCACGAGCATCCCAGTGGGAAACTGAAGCCTGCGGTTTCTCCTGAATACACAGAGCAACTGACCTTCCGATCCCCCCGTAAATGACGGAAGCAAAAAAGTTACAGAGCTTTTCGAAAGCTGAACTTTCAAAATCAACTTTGCTCCTATGTAGGACAAATTTTAAAATGAGACTTACGATGCAGTATCTGACTACATTCTTTCCTGGAATTCAGCTAAGGGTTTCCTATCACCAATGATGAACTCATTAATCAGGGAGAACTTTTAACCCTAAACCATGAATGACACATACACACCATCACTGGCTAATCTTCTAATGTTATATCTGGTCAAAGAGTTTTGTTTTCTGTTTTCTTGTTTTTAATCATGAAGGTATTTACTAAGAACACATTTATTTTCAATACTTTCAACAAACAGTCTGAGACACCAAGGGCATTCCCCAGTACTCATTTTCACATAAAGTTTTAAAACCCGTGTGCTCCAATCTTTAGAGCTTCACAATTTTGATTAGAAGCTGATGTCCATCTAGCCTAGGTGCCTTATTACGATTCTGATCAGAAGGCCATTTCTCTACAAGGAAGTCTGGTGTTCTCTGCTTGGCAAAATATATCCTTATAATATTACTACTCCAAAATAAACTTATAAATAAAATTAAAGTTTTGACGGTTTATTTAACAGTTAAAATCCCTTTTGTTATTTAATAAGTCTATGTTCATGGAGCTATTTAAACAAAATTATGCTAAATCTTCAAATGGTAACTAATGACGAGAAGCAAGAGGAGAACAGCAGTGTCTTTGGACACGTGACACGGCTATGAGCAGCTGGAGGTGCGCTTTGCAACATGACTGTGAAATGCACACAAGCGGGTTAGAAGTCAGAGGCAAAGCTTCACAACGACAACACAGCTTCAGGGGTAAGTCAGACCCAAACGAGATTTCCCTTCCATATGTAAAAGTTCCTGTATGAACTCTCTATTTCGTATCTGCACACAGTTAATCAATGGCCATTTACTGCAAAATCCACACAGCTGGAGAAGCCGTTAACACAGGCGCATGCAGGAGACTGTCACTGCAAACACTTCATACTTACTGCATTCTGGCGCAAAAAGGGACAGATTACACAAAATGCAGTCAGTTCTTAATTTGCAATAAACCTCTAAAAGTAAATGCTTATTGATGGTTATTCACTGGTGCAAATGACAGATTTTTACCATCAGGCTATGTTTCTGATTGGCATAAAACTTGAAATCAAGACACATGTCCAATCTTAAAAAAAATAAAACAAACAACAGGCTGCCGATACCTACACGCGGTGTCTGAACTGTGGTTCCGCTAGGTGGGAGCTATGCAGGATGAAAACAGTTTGATTCAAATCATACCTCATATGAACTTGCGTGATGTCCCAAGGCTTCTGTATCTAATGCTTCTAATTCTAAATTCTTAGGAAACGTAAATGACCCATCCCCCCCGCAAGGGTCAGACAGAAGTAACCGGTAAGTCACAAAAAGAGCGAAGAGATCCAGCAAAATCCAAAAGCACCTCCTCTTTCTCACCACGGCACCCCACCCGGTGCTGTCCCTGAAGGTCTGCCTTCAAAGATAAACCATGTGGTAAGGAGAGAACGTTCCAGAGATGGCCTAAGAAAAAACCTTGTCTCTCCTACCTCATCCGGCTGTCTAAAGAACAACAACAAGAAACAGAATAGCACGATCATCAAGGCAGAAACCGGCTGACTTCCCCTCAGAAACATCCCTGCCTCAACTGCAAACACACCTTGCAGCCCGCAAAGCACGTCAGGAATCACCAGAGCAAGCACCGCCGCCACCCGGGAAGGCAGCCCCGCTTCTCAGGGTCTGTGCTTATGCTGTTGACATCGCCCTCATGTTTTGGGAAACGGGACTTCACAAATCCTTAAAAATAACATACAAACATTTGTAATCTGCAAACAATGAAGGAACAGCCCGGTAACAGTTTGTGTAGCTGCAACTCGCACAGGTCCAGAAGAGGCCTTCGGGTACACAGGCATGAAGTACCACCGGCTTTTCCAGCGGGGTCCCTCCCCCCTTAGAAAATAGCTAAACTGGGGCTAGGAACCATCCCGTGAATCTAAAGGCCCCAAAGCAATGTGCTACTTAGATACTTTTGTGTGCGGAACTGTGGGTGGCAGCGATCGCTGAGCCGCGTGCTGTCCCCCCCATGTCAGTCTCGCGAACCGAGGTCTCTCGGGAGGAAGCGTGCAGGAGCTCGAATGACTCATCTCCCCACTCCCTCCCCAGTGTTCCACCCACGCCCCATGCATGGGACGTGTCTCCACTGTCTGACTCCTGTTTATCCCTAAAGGCTGAGGCTATGATAAAACTAAAACTTTGGGGAACACCTCTGAACAAGCATATCCAGAATTCTCCCTCATACAATCTCCCTGTGTGAAATCCAGAACCGTCGCCACCCTCACGGGACTGCTCTGGGAAAACAGGTGCGCAGCAAGGTGTCTAGGTTCCATGCTGTTCTACATGACATTCACCGACTGTAGCCTGGGGTGGGAAGAACTTGCCAGATTTAGAAGTAAAATAATAGACCGAAACTTTAAAATCTAGGGCTTCTTTCAAGAATTCCCGAGTTTGAGTCCACCTTCGCTACATCAAACAAACAGAAAATCACACTCCCAGTGAAGGTCACAACTAGTTTATATTCTCTTGAACTTCCCGCTTGGAAGGATTTTGAAAGATGAGTCAGAAATACCGGCCGGTTACTAATAGATCAGCGTTTTCTCAGCAACAGAGGAGGCTAGTGACACCTTATGCTCTCTAAGACAGGTGGATATTGAAGTCTTGCACTCTTTAAATACATGGCAGCTGTCTTCCCAGTACATATTCATATATGATAAATTTTAAGAAAAACAGCATTATTGTGCTCTTAATATAAAATAAGCTTTGATTTAAAAAGTTAAAAAGCAAGAGTAGTGATATACACATATTATTCCCTATCATTTCCATTCTAAAACGTACTTTAAAAATTGTCTTTCCTCGTTAAGTTCTCTGGCACACGAAGAACAAAATTAAAGGAAAAAGGCTGGAACAGAAGGTATTGCCTATAACCAGAATCAATTTTCTTTTAAAAACAATTTAGAAAACAAATCTCATAATCATGAGACAGACTTACCAGGCTACACTGACTCTCATTTGTCTATCAGGTGCTTTTATCCGGAACAATCATTGCACCCAGCCTCTCCTATTCTTACCGTGGATGGGTCACTTTCAGTGAGGTTCATGAGAGCAAGATGAATACAGGCTGCCTGACTCAGAATAACCAGCACTTTGCCTGCTCAAAGCCAGCTCAACTGTGTGAAAAGTGAAAGATCCAGCCCGCTGTTCTGCTTTGGTCCACAGCACACTAATAATTTCTTAGATTTTCCCAAAAAACTATCTGCCATGTTTAGTACTTCCCAGATAAGCACTTCAAAAAAAGCTGAATCCATTTCGATGGCTCAATTTCGTTTTGAATTTCACTGAATTTTTTCATCTGTTGTTTCACCGTGAGGCTATAAATGTTTCTCAGAGATCAGTTATAAGAACATTCAAACTTAATTATGTGGAAATGGAGTGTCTGGATTACAGTACTCTCTTCCCTTGCAAAACCGGACATCCGTTCAACGAGGATTTATAGCTAGATTTTTCTTCTCTATGCATTTTTAACTCCCTTCCTCTTATTTTTGGTATCAGTGTGTTCCACTAATCTGTTTCCCAAATTGACAGCAGATCACATGCGGCCAGCCAGGCAGGGTTATTCACGCAGCTGGCCCTGAAATGCTTTGCAGTCAAATCCATGGGTCATCATTCCATGGTCTAACGCATCAGTTTCTCTCTTCCATTTAGAGATGGACCAAAATGAATGAAAGGTTTCCACCAGCTCAGCTGAAAAACGTTTTCATGGGAACTGTCAATGGGGTCATGAGCCAGAATGAGAAACATTAAAACAATTTTTTTCAGAACCTTCATGGTCCAATTTTTAAAGTGATGCCCAGGGTGTTCTAAAAGGCAGAACCCTTAATTCCTGCAGTCAAGTTTCATGGAAAAACAAAGGCAGAATTCTCTATTCCATCAGTTTCTTTTCACTTGGACAGACAATATCATAGAAATTTTCATTTGTGTACTGATGAGGATTTGAAATACTTCTTCCCAAGTCAGACCTTGGGCTTCTAACTTCAGCTTCTGGTACTTTTAAGTCCTTATTTTTTTCTTTTTTAAAAGATTTTACTTACTTATTTGGGAGAGAGAGAGTGAAAGAAAGCATGAGAGGGGGAGGGTCAGAGGCAGAAGTAGACACCCCACGGAGCTGGGAGACTGATGTGGGACCTCATCCTGGGACTCTGGGACCATGACCTGAGCCGAAAGCAGTTACTTAACCACCTGAGCCACCCGGGGCCTCTTTTAAGTCTTTAATTACTGACTCCCTCCTGTTCCGTATGATGGACTTTCTGATGTTTCCATGAGTTCTAATTTTGCTGAGAAGCCAGGAAAATGTAGAATGGCACCTGGGGTGTGTATGTGAATACAGTTTATTAAAAAAAAAAAAAAAAAGCCTCTCTAATTCTGTATCAAAAAGCAGGTAAAAGTATCTAGAAGAGTGCAACCAAATCTGTATTCTGACTTCTCCCAAGTAAATTGACTTATAAAATAAATCATCAAGCAGATTATTAATAATAAAGATATTGGAAGCTTAATCTGAGGTTTAAAAAGAAAAATGAAGAGAACTAGTTACAGTGAAAGACAAATCTTAATTCTCTCAAGGAACTTGGGGGGAAAATCAAAGCATTTACTGCATGGACAAGGAAAATTAATTTCTCACAATTTTAGAGAGATCATAAGATCAGCTATAGACATGACTGGTTAGATTTGGTCTTGGTTCAAATTTCTGGTTTGAGGGTTTCTTTTTTAGAAAAATTTTTTTTCTATTTGAGGGTAGTTCTGAGTATATTCAAGCGATTCTCCTAACTCACAAACCTCAAATTCTTCCCTATTACAAGAGCCCAGGAGCTCTCCTTAGCAGAGTCTGCTACAGGGGTACCCATACAAGCTGACACTGTGCTGAAGAGCATCTTCGAGGGCCAGGATGGGGCGGGGGGCAGCAGCCAGCACACGGCAGATTCCCCACATGGGGCTGTGAGCACACCACCCAACCCCAGGGGGGCTCCCCATGCTGGCCAGCTCGGAATGATGACAAGGGCACAGAAATACAGGGCACCAGAAACTTATCACATTTGGGGTTTCTCCCTATTTCCAGGTACTGGGGACCCTGTGAGTCTGGGGAGAAAAGTGCCCTATAGGAGGTCCTGGGTTTGCCCTTTGGTGGCTACGTAACCTTGGGATAGCTACTTGACCTTCAGAGCCTCACCTCCTCACCTATAACACAGGAATAACTGCAAAGATTTCATGACATTTTGGTGAAAATTTAACCAGATAACATATGTACCACTTACTACAATGCTTACACACAGGTAGCATTGGACTCAGTACGGACTGTGGTCAAGCAGGGAGAAGGTACGATCATAGAAATAAATGTTGTAAGAAAAAGACATTTGCTAGAAAGACCTAGCTTAGCACAGGGAATGGCTGATTTTTTTCCCCCCTATTCTGTGAACCTAATAATTTGGAACATATGAAGGCTTTGGGTGGTCATTCTGGGCACGGACTGCTTATTTAAAGGAATTCACAAATCATTACTTATAGGGAGAATAAAGAAAGGAGGAGCTTGATCTACTTCTTATTTTACCAAACCAGACTAATACACCACTCCAAAAGTAAGAGTTAAGTGCTTTAAAAGGTCCTTAACATGGGGGAGGGGGAAAAAATAAAAAGTCCTTAAAATGGCTTCTGAATGTCAAAGTTAGTAAGAGGATAAACAGGAAATTCTAATGTAAGTATATAATGTTTCAATATTTAATCTGCAATAGGCATGGAGTCTTTTTAAAAAATTCATTATGAACTTCCACAGAAATTCTTTCAACCTTTACAACAGACTCATATCAAAAGATCGCAGCTGGACGAGACCCAACAAAGCGCCCAGTCCAGACCCCGAGTCCAGCAGGGACGGAGTGACCCGCTCCGGCCAGGCCGCGGCCAGCATCCGACTCTTCAGCTCTACGCTATCTCATGGCACCTTCTTGCTTCCCTTTCTTACAAATGAACGAATGACTACAAGCACAATGTCCACATGCCTTGTTGGCAATTTCGCAGTGAGAATTCTGGATTTGCAATTACAAAAGTCAAATACTGATACCAGAAGTTCTTCCTCTGACAGCACTCTCTCCGAAACACTGGCTCTCAGCATTCAACACACACACACATACACACACACACATTTTGTTACACCTGCAAAAAGCTTTCTTTGTAAATAATTATATTAAATGTTGTCTATAGAATATACAATTTAATTTCCAACTGTTCTGTATTAATAAAGATAAACAAAAGCTAGAAAAAAAGCTTACCTCAAAAATTTCAAAGCCATAAATGTCCAAAACACCCATGACCTTCTTTCTCACTTTGGTCTGTGCCTTCAAAAAATGTTTAAAATTGATGGGTTAATTTAGGCTTGAAATAGAACACTAAAAGCATATTAAGGAATATTGTAAGTTAATCGCATTTCACAACTAGGAGAATGACTATAATTTAGTGTAGTTTTTTTTTTTAATGTATGAGAGTATTGGTATGAAATCTTACAGAAATTTAAATAGGTGACTTAATTTAAAGATGGTATTAGTAATGTTTTAATATAATAAAAGATCACTCAGTGTTACGCTATAGGCAGGGCTTTTCAAAATCCCAATACTCCAATCCCCTCTCTCTACTGAAGAACACATCAGCAGCTAGAGAGGTCAAATGAGCTTTCAGCCAAGTACGCACAGCATGTTAGATGAACGACAACCTAGACCTGGGATGTTCTAGAATAACTCTGCAAGACCGTTAGACCACTGATAGGTGAGATTTCTTAGAACAAAATGGCAAAACAAAGTAAACAGAATCCTGACAAATTACAATCCTATGCAAGGTAAATTCTTCTTAAGGAACAACCTTTGTAAGTTGTAATCAATTATCTGACTATAAAATTAAAGTATCTTTAACTTATTGCTTACACTCTAAATACCATTTACGACAACTGATTTATCCAGTGATTGAAACTCAGTACCTTAATGCTTTCATTGATTCGATTTACCAACCAGGAAAACAATCTGCTGTAAAGGTTTTTAGCCAGAGCATCACGAGCGTAATATGCCTATTTAAAAAAAAGGAAAGAAAGAAAAAGAAAAACTCAGCAACCACAACTGTCACAATGCTCGATTTCAACAAGATAATAAAGGTATTTTTTAAATATTTAAAGCTCTTTTATCTCAAATGTCTTTTCAGAGCCAGTCTTCATTATACTCTGAACAGTCAAACCATTAAGAGAATTGGGCAAATTATTTATACTCAATTATTATGCTTTTTTGCATCCCAGGAAACTAATTCCAAATATTGCAAACACTTTCTCCAGAAAGATATCCAACTCAGTATTACAGAAGAGAGGAAAATCAGAGGCAATTTAGAAGTCCAACAACAGGGGAACAGTAAAATAAATAAATGAACGCCACTGAAAGGAAAGTCACACAGTCATCACAGAATGATCATTATGAAAATTAGGTAATAAAATGGAAAATGCTTATGTTTTATGAAAATAAGAAACTGTGTGTTCTATATGAAGACTCTATCTTTTTAACCCACACACATGGGAAAGGAACTCAAAGAAAAAACGTAACAATGATTCCGACTGATGTGATCTCTAAATGTTTTCCTTCACCGAACCTTCTGAACATCTAAAAAACAATATTCCATAATAACTAGTGTCACAATGTGCTGTTGGACAATATGCTGGATAAAATAAAATCCAAAGGTTTTTATCTGCTTATTTATTTATTTGAAGCTGTTCAGAGGCACTTGACAAAGAAGAGGCCGAAGACCGAGTCTTGCTGAGCCGGACCTAGGGGGCACACACTGGAGAAAGGGAGGCTGGCCGGGGCGAGCCCAAGAGCCCCTAAACGTATCCGGCGCCACGCGGGTGCCGCAGTCATGGGCCACGGGAGCTGTGTGACGCAGTGTTCCTGGGGAGGACGGCACACGAGTGCCAGCAGCCTCGGGGGAGCAGAGCTGCTGTTCCTGATGCTCGGGCCCTGTGTGTGCATTTCACTGCTTAGGAGGAGAAATGTGGGCACTACCATGAAAGTAAACCATTACACTTGATTTTATACAGAATTATAATTATAATTATATAATTATATATATAATAATTATTATATAATATATATATTATATAATATATTAATATTATATAAATATATTATATTATATATAATATATATTATATATAATATAATTATATATTATATAATTATAATATATATAATTATATATAATTATATTATATATAATATAATTATATATAATTATATATATTATAATTATATAATATATAATTATATAATTATATATTATTATTTATATATTTATAAATATATATAATATAATAAATATATAAATAATATATTTATTATTATATATTATTAATTATATATTATATATTTATAATATATATATTATATTATATATAATATATAATATATAATATATAATTATATATTATATTTTATATATTATATAATTATATAATTATAATATAATTATAGGAAGTTCTTTTTCCACATTTATACAGAATTATAATTATAATTATAATTATAATTATAATATAATTATAGGAAGTTCTTTTTCCACGTTTCTTTCTAAAGAAGTAACAACTTTAATCTCACAGTCACCACGCTGGCAATGTACAGCAACTTTAGAGCACCTTTTTCTATCATCTGACACTTCCATGCTAATCCCAAATCTTTCTCCCTACATCTCAGGCAGCCACTCCAATGAGAGCTAGAAAATCCACCCGTAAGTTGGCAAACAGAACCCAAATGGCCTGCGTTGTCTTGGAGGGTGATGGTGGTTAATGATCCCACTGCAGAAAATGCATGGAAATGCTGAAATAGAGAAAGGAGCCTAGCTTTAGACAAATACCTTTTCTCTACCCTCCTTACTTCTAGGGTTTACTTTCTTAAAATAGGCCATGCAAGTGCCCAGAACAGTGCCTGGCACACAGTAAGTCTATACATGTATTTATATTATAATTTCTGGAGTATCCTCTTCCTTTCCCACTCATGAGCCTATAGAACTTTCTTCCTCCTTTCTGCTTTCTTCTTGTTAATTCCAGTTACCTCAAAACACCACATAATCTCCAAACATCACCTATTTGCAAACAGAATGCCATTATAATGGCACCTGGTGTTTTAGTGGTATGCTATCTGCTTCCAACAAACCCCCATTTCAATATGCAATTGAACTAATAGTGACAACTTATTCTGGCACCGCTTTGTATTTTTCAAGTGTATTCACCGCCAATATGTTAATCTTCTTTGCTTCCTTCAAATGAATCATTTATTCCTGAAGTCTCAAACTCAAATGTTTCTGGGGATTGCCTGATAGCAATGAATGGGAAGCAGTAGGATGTGCAGGCATTGAAAGATGCATTCCACCTTAAAGGTACTCAGATTCAAATTTTAAAAAGCAAGCAAACAAAATGAAAGAGAACCACAACAACAAAACTACCCCTTCCTCAAGAACAATATGCCTATGAGCTCTCCCTGGCCCCCGGAGCTGCCCATCTGCCCGGACTGACGCCCTAAGTCTGACTCATGCCCCCTCATTTCTGCAATAATGTCCTCCAAGGTGGGGGAAGAAATGTTTATTTTCATGTAAGGATCACTACTGAGGTAGGCAGAAATAAGGGACACCAAGTGCGCCGATTCACCATCTCAGATTCTAAGCACAATATGAGACCACATGTTTCTGCAGCTGCGTGAAGCTCACTGAGAAAGATCCCCAGTGGAATGGGCTTTGGAGATGCCCGCTCTCAGTCTGTGGCCCAGGTGAAGGAGATACACAGATGTATGGCCATGTGGCCAAGCCTCTAGGGGTTCAATGCGGAGCGGTGGAGATCAAACCAAGATGAGAGAAACAATCAGAGAGCAAGTGTCCAAGAGCCGGAGAAAAAGAATTCAGAGAAGGGAAAAGAGGGGGCCAATGAGATCTAGGAAGGCTTCCTGGATGAGGTGGAACTGGATGGACCATTCAGACAGGCAGGGAAAAATTAGCCATGGCACGTGGGTAAGGGAGAAGTAGGAGCAAAGGCACTGGGTAAAAATAAGAATGGCATTTAGAGAACTCAGAAGGGAATAAACTGAGATCAAATGTGCAGGGTCAGATCACCGAGGGCCGAGGGCCATGGAAGCCAGGGAGGGAGGATACAGCAGAAGCTGCATGACGGCTCTGTCTTCAGTTTCTATCATTTCATATTATTTGCTGTATCTGAAGAAAGATCAAAATGCCTTGGGGAGAATAAGGAATGGGGCGATAAACATGATAATGGGGCCCAAGAATCAAAGCTATGAGGAAATGTTAATAAAACGAATTCCTTCTTGCCAGAATTGAAACCTTTTAGGCTGTAAGATCGGTAGAACCCTAATACATTAAAAAATTAAGAAAAAGAGAACTTGAATAAGGAGCTGAAAAATCAAGGATCTCAAGCCAAATTCTTTTATGCCAAAGGTTAAGAATGTGGCAAAGTTTAACCCAGGGAAGCAAGATGACTCCAGCTCGTAAGTCGGAGGCACCTGGGCCTGGTTTCTGTACAGGATGATTAAAAGACAAGAGTACAACACACAGTGGAAACACCACAACACATCCGCATACAGAGTCCGTGCATATCCGCATCTGTGTGGATATTCCCAAAGGACTCTCTCAAACACAGCAGGCATCTTCTCTCTGCAACAGCCTATATTCAACGATCCCCCCTCTGGCTACTGAAAACGTCCAAACTCAGTGTGACCCTCAGTACAGTGGTTCTCAAAATGCGGTCTCCGTGCCAGCAGCAGCAGCAGCCCTGAAACTGTGAGACATTCTTCAGTCCTACCGCAGACCTGCTGAACCCAGCGCTTCCGAGGTATGGCTGCAGGACCCTCCGGGAGGTGCTGATGGGCACCCAAGTTTGAGAACCGCCTCCACACTTAACCTTTCCAGCCATGTTGCTCTGAACCCATTTCGCAAGTCTGAAGCTACAGGTGAGCCTGACCGACTCTCCCCTGGATGTGGCCTCCTTTTCTCACTGTTTTCTTTTTGAAATGCACTTTTGCCCATTCTTGATACATCTAAATCCTTCAAGACGGGCTCAGAAACCATCTTCTCTATGAAGTCTCCTTTCATCCCTTACGCTCCTGCTAATGGTCTACAGAGGGGCCTGTGCGGATGATTAAGTCAGTCACTCACGATCTGACTTTGCATTAGTAAGGCTGCCCTAGACAGACAGGACAGCGGAAGTAGTAACTTACGAAGAAGGTGACACAAGAGTTATAGCTAGAAAATTTACATATACACAAAGATAGAGTATTTTTCATAGTCAGAACAGCTCACCTAAAATAAGAAATCAACACTGAAAGAAAGCTACAGACAAAGGCATCCTTGGGTCAGCAGCAGAGACCCATGCAGAGCAGCCAAGACAGAGAGTAAAGTCACCTACTCTCTTACAGACGCTTAAGGCCACTTACAAAGAGGAGGAGAACACAGGTGGACCATGGGATGAGAATAAAGTAGAGCTCTGTGGAAACAGTCCCAAACTAGTCCTTTAATTCCAGTCCAGATCAGCACTAGCCAGTGGGAACATGTCTAAGCTGCAGAACAAAGGGTTCCAGAAGTCGCATGGGTAATAACATCCACACACACCTCCATTCGTCCATCCCTTTGTCCACCTAACTTGAACCAAAGGAGCGAAGAAATAAGCCACTCGGACTGTCTTAGACTTCCCTGGCTTCAGATGGACAGTAGACAAGAAAGCAGGCAGCGAGGCCAAGTTGGCCACTCGACTACACAATGGCTTCTCCCACAGTGTTCTCCAAATCGGTGGATGGTGATTCTATTTCCCTGGTTGCTTGGGTGAAAAGTGCTGGGAGTCCTCCTTGACTCTTCTCTTTCTCTCATACTGCCTATCAAGCCAGCAGCACATCTTGTGGCCTCTACCTTCAAACGATACCCAGACGAGACTGCTTCTCACTCCACAGCTACGTCCTGGTTAAGCCACCATCATTTCTAGGTTAGCACACATTCCTCGGAGCTCTCCAATGCCATGAATGGAATGTATGTGTAGTCCCTCCACCCTCCCCCAATTCTATGCTCAAGTCCTCATCTCCAGTGGGATGGTATCTGGAGGTGGAGCCTTTAGGAGACAGTCAGGTTTGGATGTCAGATGAGGTCATGAGGGGAGAGCTCCCATGATGGGATCAGTGTTCCTCACAAGGGGATGGGGATACCCGCATGCGTTCTCCCTTCCTCCACCCCTGCCGTGTGAACATGATACAGCAAGAAGGTGGCGGTCTATCAACCAGGACAGTGGCCCTCACCGAGAATGCTGCCAAGTTGGCCCCCTGACCTCAGATTTCTGGCCTCCAGAACTATGAGGAATAAACAGGCTTTTTTGTTTAAGCCACCCAGACTATGGTGTCCTGTTACAGCAGCCCAAACTAAGACACCCTGCTTGCGCCCCTCCTCCCCCTACCCTCTCCTCGCCACACTGCAGCCAGAAGGACCCTTGGAAACACAAGGCAGGCCACGCCACTGGCATCATCTCCCAGCTCGCCCAGACCCGACTGCCCTGCCCCAGCACTGTGGGTCTCCCTTCCAGGGCTCTAGTTTTCTCCTTGTCTGCTCCGAGCCTGCTCTATAAATTTATTTACTGACTAGGTCTACTGGCTATCATCTGACTCCTTCTCCTGCCAAACTTTTAAGCTCCATGAGGGCAGGGATCCTTATCGGCTTAGTTTGCCGTAGTGCCCCAGTGCTCAGAACAGTGCCTTCAACCGTAGGACAGCTCACATAACAGCCCGCAAAATCAAAACTTTGATTTTATTTAAATAAAATTACAGACTTTTTAAAAACTCACTTCTGGGCATTACGCTTTACCCACCTGAGCCACGTTCAGTGTAGTCGAAACCTTCTCCTGCTTGGCCTCCACCGTTCGGAAACTGAATGCTCGTTCTAGAACTGACTGATCAATGCCGGTCAGCTCACAGATTTCCTTTAACTCTGTGGGGGAGGGACATGAGAGGTGATTGTCTGTGTGCTGCTCAAAGTCATCTGCAAGGCTTACGGTGTTCTTTCTAAACACACACATATCAAACAGTATAAAATGTATAACTCGAAAGACTTAGCACTCAGCTTTAATCATGATTCTGTTCAGTTTCACTGGAAAGTGTTTTCGAACCCATGAGAAACAAGTTTTACTTTCTAGATTAAAAATTGGGCAGAAGTTCAAAGCAAGTTTGCTAAACAAGGCTGAGCTCCATTGACTTACCATTTTTGTCTTTGATTTTGCTTTCATCTAAACCATTCACTCGAGATTCGGGCTTGAACTCGATGTTCCCCAGTTTCAACACCGCGGCCACCACCTCCAAGACAGACTCAGCTTCGTGATCCATAAAACCCACAATCTGCATGGCGTTCTGGGGAGGGGGGAGGGAGGAGAAAAACAGCTGTTTTCTTTCTGTCATTCTTTTATTACTATTATTATTATTATAATTATTATTATTATTTTTTTTTTTTTTTACTGAGTCTGATAACAGATTCGTTTCTGAAAAAAAACAACAGTGAAAAGACCAAGTGTCAGAGGAGAAGCTCTCCAAAAGGCAAACCTATTAACGGACCTGATGTAGCACCAGTGTGGGGCTCTAACCTGTTCAGTGATTTCACACTGTGATTCAAGGATCCCCAGGGTAATCTGCACGCTCTGGCAAGGGGGTACAGGGGTGCAAAGAGGAAGACGGGGAAGAGGAGGCTGAGAGCCGGGCCTTGAATTCTAATCCATTTCATCTGCAGCAGCTCAGTGTGTGAGTGTGTGAGTGTATGTGTGTATGTGTGTGTAAGCACACTCACACGTGTATGCATGTACGTATGTCTTTCTTTATACCGGGTTCTGAGGCGCCTGGGTGGCTCAGTGGGTTAAGCCTCTGCCTTTGGCTCAGGTCGTGGTCTCAGGGTCCTGGGATCAAGCCCCCCATCAGGCTCTCTGCTCGGCGGGGAGCCTGCTTCCTCCTCTCTCTCTGCCTGCCTCTCTGCTCTCTGCCTACTTGTAATCTCTGTCTGTCAAATAAATGGATGGAATCTTAAAAAAAAAAACAAAAAAAAAAAAACAACGAGGTGAATTTATACTGGGTTCTGATGCTAGAAAGGAAACCAAACAAAAAGCTTTTTTATAACCTCCTACCTAAAACCCTCCTCGTTTATTTCACCCAAGAAAAGCTGGTTTGCAAAGGTGAAGTGCCTGACCCAAGGCATTATAGGTAACAAGGAACATTTCCACCAGTCATAAACTTTTACTGAGTGCTGACGATTTGCCAGGCAAAGCATTACAGAACTGGACTTGAACCCAACTCTTAAATCATGCCCCCAAATCAACAGCCTTCCCATATGAGGATGTTTACAGAGTTTTAACAAATTACACTCTCAAGGAAATACTTTTTTTTTTGAGAATAGCCCAGCTTTCTTGTTTTGTTTGTGACAAGGCTACCTAGTGATGGGAGTCATGTGAGCTTTTTCTCATGGAAAATTTCAAACATATACGATAATAGAGAGAGCAGGAAAGAACCCCATGTCATTTTCACTCAGCCTTGAAGATGAACTGATGCCAGTCCTGTTTCAGCTGATCTGACCCCCTCCCCCGCCTCCTCACCACCACAGCTGTCCCACTGGGAAGTACATACAGTTACTACAGCATGTCCTACTAGGAGCAATTTTCCAAGTGCCACATAAACATGGAAGTTAGGATAGTGTTTAAGATAATTGATGGGGCACCTGGGTGGCGCAGTGGGTTAAAGCCTCTGCCTTCGGCTCAGGTCGTGGTCTCAGGGTCCTGGGATCAAGCCCCCATCAGGCTCTCTGCTCAGTGGGGAGCCTGCTTCCTCCTCTCTCTTTCTGCCCTCTCTGCCTACTTGTGATCTCTGCCTGTCAAATAAATAAATAAAGTCTTTAAAAAAAACAAAAAAAAGATAATTGATTTTCGGGGCGCCTGGGTGGCTCAGTGGGTTAAGCCTCTGCCTTCAGCTCAGGTCATGATCTCAGGGTCCTGGGATTAAGCCCCACATTGGGCTCTCTGCTCAGCAGGGAGCCTCCTTCCCCCTTTCTCTCTGCCTGCCTCTCCGCCTACTTGTGATCTCTCTGTCTCTGTCAAATAAATACATATTTTAAAAAAAGATAATTGATTTTCTAATGAACACAAAATGTCAATCATTCTGGCTTACATATGATTTTTGGAAAAACACATACAAACATGACTTTCTTTCTCAAAAATAATATTGATTTAATGCTTTCCTAGGACAGTTTTCACAGTTGGACATTAAATACTAAGCTATGAAACATTTGAAAACATGAAAACATTTGAAAAACTAAGCTATGAAAACATTTGATTTAAATACAGCATTAAAAGAGTCAGGATAATATGCAAGCTCTAGGAAAGTGTGGGCCTTCACAATATTGTATGATTTTAATAAGAATACAAGAAATTCTTGTGCAATTCTAAAACCTTTGGGTGCATGAGTTAGCCCTCTGAGAAAACTCAGAATTGTTACCAATTTCAAATGAACAATACACAGTGCCCCCATTTTAAAGAGCAATGAAAGGCTTGTGTCTTGCTTACCCTGACGGTTCTGAAATTTGCTGCATCATCCACTCCATTAACTTTGGCCGAGTCCAAACTCAGGTAGTTATATCTGCTGAAATCCCTCTCGAGTGTAAGTTTATCTATTGAATCACACATAAAAGTTGGTAAGTTACTTCAGTAAATCGAAGCATCTTTGATATCCTGTTCCTTAAAACCTCCAGATAAAATGACTTTCGTATTAGGTACTCAATCAAAGAACAAAAATTGATATCCAAATACGAATAGCATTTTTCTAAAATTTACTTTTTCCACTGTTGTACATATTTTAAATTGCTTTTCTTACATTTATTCATATAGTAAGGCCCGTTCCAAATTTTTATTATTTAAACATCTTCAATGCACTATTTTATTATAACATATGATGTCTACCTAGTGATCCCCATGTCACTGGACACGAGGGCAGTCACTGCCCTTTATTCTCTGGGTTCTTCTGAATTACTTCATTAGGATCTATCCAAAAAATGGTGCGCCTGGGCAGTGGGCTCTGATCATTTCATGACTTATTTTGGATTGCTAACTCGTCCCCAGGAAGAAGTCCTCACTTTGAAGCGACACCCACAAGCTCTAAGCAGACCAGGACCCGACAACTCTGCCAGCTTTGTCCTTTGCTATGACTTTTGCTAACATGTACACAGCGAACGCATCCGTGCTATTTTAGCTGATGCTTGTTCTTTGTTAGTGAGGATGATGCTTCCCCAAATGTCATTTACTTCCCATAGTTCTCATTGAGACTATTTGTCCAAAACTCTCATCACTTAGCTATAAGCTTACTGGATACTACTCTGATAGACTTAAATTAATTCCCTAAAAGAGCCAAAGGTCAGATTTTTAACTCTTCTATCAATTACAAAAGTGTTCCCACTACATTTTATTTTCACCAAGCAATTTTTTAAAAAATAATTGTTCTCATCTACTGCTCCCTGCTAATTTCCTCTTCCTGAGTAGAACAATTATATGCTTCCATTTTATTGTTTAAATTTAGGATTTCCTCCCCCTTACCTCCCTAACATTTACTTAGCACTTCGAGTTAGCCATCTGAGACCTGACAGCAGCCGGCAGGTTCGGGGATATACGGCCAGCAGATGCTGGGGCAGGAGGATAGAAGCAAGCAGACCATGTTCTTCACCTCAACCACAGGCAGGGAACAATTTTTAAGAGCACGAAAAAGAACGCTTTGGGAAATGCTGTGACACTGAGCAGTTAAAGCGCAGACACAGGCACGTACTGAGGAGCTCTTCAGAGGCGCCAGAGAGCAGCTGGTAGAACACATGGAAGTTCCTTTCACCTCGCGGCTGCTTCACAACTCGGGACTTCTCTAAAAGATCTAAAGAGGAGAAAAGAGTCAAATCGTCACATATCGTTAATTTTGCTTTCAGCTCCAGCACGGTTGTCCTTCTCCACGCCCTCACTTTCTGTTTTGTATGAATGAAACAGTAACAGAAGCCGCAGCTTCTGTTCGTCCTTCAGGAGGAAGCCCAGCTCTAACCAAAATCACCGAATTAAACCAACCAGGTTCTTGTCAGACAACAGCGAATACACCAAGTACATTCAACAATACATTCCATGAGCCGATGAAAGACGATACAGTTTGTACATGAAGCTTCTCTTGGTTTTATGTAATACGTGATGACATTAAGTTCTTCAAAACACGGCACTGCGAAGCTAAGCAATGGGATTCAGCCATTCAGTTATGAATCCACTGAATAATTACAGAGTTAATGTTTCTGGGATCTTACTATGTGTGAAGTAAGTGCTTTATACCCCATTATCTCATTGAACCCTCGCAGCCGTTTTATCAAATATTATTTAACAGATGAAAAAAACAGTCCGAGTTTAGGTAGGATTTGAAATCAGGCCACCTGATCCATATGCAAACCTCATCATATGCACACACACCCTCACACCTGGGAGGAGGGAAGCACATCTCCTGGATATTTCAGCGTCTGAGAGAATGAAAGGTGATTTTCATCTCCTGAAATCTGGTGTTGTTATTTGGCAGAATACCTTCCTTGGTTCCAGATACTTTTTCAACCAATACTTTGATGTCTTACCAAGTTTTCAAACTTTCATCCAAAACTGAAGGAAGGAAGGGAGGGTGGGAGGGCGAGGAGGAGGGAGAAAGAAGGCAACCAGCCAGGAAAGAGGCACAAACAAGAGACGCCAAGGAACGATGGCAGAGATATTTCTCCTGCAGTCCTGCTTATCGCCGACCAGTAATATAAAAGAGAGTCTGCATCCTGTGGGCAAAAGCCAAATTCAGTTGTAAAACTCCCAATCAGTGACCCCATTATTAATTCTAGAGAACAGACACATCTGATTTCTAATCAGGCTGGAATCTAAGTACTATCAAAGGGACGAGGAAGAGAAGATGTGCAGTTCCTCTGGGAACGGTCACTGACCTTCTCCATGTGTGTTTCTGGAATCCACACTCACATGCAAGGAGGAGGCTAAGGAGAGTTAAGGGTGCAGATTTGATGACCGAGAAGTCCTAGGGGCCTCCCAACACCCGAGGTCATTTTTAAGAACGAAGAGATGGGTTGCAGGGACACATGAAATTAAAAATGAGAACAAAAATACGTAAATTCAAAAATGATAGGAACAGGATGCTCCCGAGTTTTAATTTTCATCTCCAGGCCTCATTTCATTTGGATGACAGCCAGGGCCCTCAAATCACACATGGAGAATAACAAAGACTTCACATTTAGCAAAAAGAAAGAAAACAGAAACTGAAAAGCACGAGTGAGACAAAATTTCGAAAAAAAAGGGATTGTGTACTCTTCATGCTCTCTAAGGACTGCATGTTCCATTTGTAAGTACACACGGACAAACAAAGCAGAAGACAGAGTAAGAAGGTGAGAAAAAACGCAGGATGACTGTACTTATTAGAGTATGACCAAGGCCCCATGGGGTTCTAGGGGTACGGACACAGTTTTAGAAGGAAAAAACCCACAGAGCGTGGGCAGATTCTTCACTGGGAAGCTAATCTTTAGAGGAAGTTCCTCAAGTCTAAGTAACTCAAGTGCATGGAAAGTACAAACACGCGGCAGTTCACGTCATCTGCTCACGCCCAGATCCTTCAGTCGGGTCACGCAATGCTCACCTGCTTTGCACGCCGGGAATGATCCGGAAATGCACCCAGCACCCATGACAAATATGAAGACCTTCTTCCTCGTGGCCTACGAGGGTCACACGCGCTCTGCTTACCCCATCACCCACACCAACAGGAGCAGCTCTTTCCAAGGTGGGATGCCCCATAGGCCCTCAAGAGAGAGCAGGAGATCGGGGTGAGGGAGGCAGAATGACCACGCGTCTGGGTCAGAGCCCACAACCCTCAGGCTCTTCCCACAGCATGAGGCGTCCTGCCGCACACCTTGCAAGTGCTGGCAGCCCGCTGCCCTCTGTTTCCCAGGGGCACCTTAATCATGAGAACGAACAACTGCTCGACGGCACTTATCCAGTCACATTCCAACAAGCCAACCGCGGGACTTCCAGACGTGCAGTGACGCCCGCAAAGCACGACAGGGCCCCACTCCGCAAGAGCCACACACTGGCCGGCCTCAGGTTTGGCACTTTCTGAACAAATGCTCACAGAGAGTGGAGAGTCTAAAACGGCAGTGCTGGAAGATCCAGCAGACAACAGCCACCAGGTTAAAAGAAAATATTTGTGTGTGCACGATGTGGAAAGGAATGGTGGCCAATGTACTTCTTGAACCACACATGCTGATATGATCAGTGATGACTATCACATTCAAATGTGAAGCATAATACGATGTGTGTCCCAAAGGAAAGGTGCAGAGGGGAGGAGGAAGGAAGCTTTCACTGACCTTCTGCCAGGCATTGGGTGCTTTTCATTCATTATCATATTGGGCCCCAAACACCGCCCCTGTGGTTGGATTTATAATCCCTGTTTTACAGATGAGAAAACGAGGCTCACAACACATTGTTACCAAGTGACAGAGCCAGAATTCAAAGCTTTAGGCGATTAAGATACCATGTTTATGCTGTTTGCAGTTTTCCAGCAACAAGAATGCAAAACGCATAAACACTAGGAAAGGCTGTATTTTACATAAAATGTACGACTTAAGCAACTCAATCACAAAATGAGAAACCTTTTATTAAAAGCAGTTGAAGGTTTTAGCACCTAAAATGCTTAGTCTATTTCTCTAGAGCCTCCCATGTCTTCATGACTTTTCTCTTACGTTACAAGCTTTCAGGTTGCAGAGTAATCAGGGAAAAGGTTTGCCCCAAAATAATTTACTAATGCTTAAAACCATTCCTCGTTCATTTTTAATGGGCATGCAGCAACATAATCTAAGAGTGTGAAGCCATATCAAATAATTACTCAAAGTACAGAACATACAAAGACTTGCCACCTGACCATTTTAATTCACTGAACATTCCCCTGAATTAGTCAGAGCAAACATGGCGTCAGCCTTCTCTTCGGTTTTCCATGCTTCTGCCACCACTGACTGAGCCTCTGCTAACAAGATTTAGTAAAGAAGAGCGCAGGATATGCGGACTATTTAGTACAGAAGACAGGATAAGTCTCCGTGTGTTCCAACGCAGACACATTTCCCCTCTCAAAATATAAATTTAAGTTCATATTAAATTTCATTCCAACTTACGTTTTAAGGCAGGAGATAAACCTATTAAGCCATTCTAAAGGAGAAAACCAATGGATGGGAACAGAGAAACTCTGGAATCAGAACTTCCCCACCTACCCCACCATGCCACTGCCACCTGACTGTTACCAGAACCAGGCCGTCACTCAGGGGCTTTCTGAGTTTTGACTAATTACCAGCGAGCTGAGGGCGGGGACATGTGCCCACGCACAGCATAAGCCGACCTCCTCACAGTACCGGATGGGAAAGGAGTAAATGTCCATGTTTGCACCTGCTGGAAAAGGAAGTCTTTTAATTGGCAAAGGGACAGTAAAAGATAAAGTAGAGGTTGGGAAGAAAAAAACTTAACATTACTGTAGAACACAACAGATTAAAGACTGGATAGTTTGATCCAATTTATTTCATGTATAGTCTCCCCTCATGGAAAGAAAGAAAGAAAGAGTGAGTCCAAGCTCAAGGCTTAAGGAATAATCAGTTTGGTCTCAGTTTTGCCACGAAGACCAGAATGACAATAGAAGCGCCATGATGCATGACTCTGACCAAACCCCAGAGATCCTGTGCTCCTCTCTAGCTGCTCAGAGATGACTATAATGGAAAAAGGTGTTTGGGCAGCATTTTGGCCTTTCCAATCAATTTATGCCCCTTCCTTGCTGCATTTAGCAGTGACGATGGGCCCGCCATCTCAGTTACTAGTGGGTTAGTGAGCACAGCCAACGGCAGTTTCAGTGCAAAACGGACAAGAGCTGAAGTCTGCTCACGTACGAGGGCATACATGCCAAAGCCGACCCGCGACTTTTTCTGGAAATAGACAACAAAACCCTCAAGGCTGACAATCAAGAAGTTTCACTAAGAACAAATTTCAAAGTCAAAAAGATGGGGTGGGGGGGCCTGGGTGGCTCAGTTGATTAAACATCTGCCTTCGGCTCAGGTCACGATGGGATCGAGCCCCACATCCGGCTCCCTGTTCTGCGGGGAACCTGCTTCTCCCTCTCCTTCTGCCCCCTCCCGTTTGTACTCTCTCTCTCTCTCTCTCTCTCATGAATGAATGAATGAATAATTAATACCACCTTTAAAAAAAAGACGGGGTAAAGGTCTTACAAAGCTCTCACTGTGCATGTTTGTTACGGTGAACCGGCGCCCCTGCGAACAGTTGCCCCGGGGCTCGGTCTCCGCCCCGGCCCGGGCCTGGCGAGGAGCTCCATCTACCCGCAGGTCACAGGCCTTGGGGCATGTGAACCACCCGGCAAGCTGTGACGTTACAATTTTCCCTCACCTCCACTGCCGCATGGGAATTTTTGAGAAATCAGCTTCAAGTTTTACTCAAAAGTCAGTATCCTAAAGTTAAAAAATCAGCACTAAAGATAGTTGGACCTTCTACATAAGAAGCTGGGAAAAGGTGTCTGGTATCTGCACATGAAACATTAACTGGGGCTTTAAAACCCCAGGAAAACTGGGCTTGTTAACTACCTCACCAGCTAATGCTTTCCATTAGGATCTGTTTATATACATGTAGTATATATATGTGTGTGTGTGTGTGTGTGTGTATATATATGTGTGTGTGTGTATATATATGTGTGTGTGTGTATATGTATTTTCACAAGAGTTCTTCCTAACACAAATTTAGTATTTATAAAAATTTACTCATACATGTACATATCTGAATCTAAAATTCCACAACCAACCCTGAAATAAAATTAATGAAATATAGCCCATGGTATCATATTATTAGATATACTATCCCATTAATTTAGATATATTTAACATCTGATGTCTTCTGTATTTGTATATAATCTTGTTTGGAGGTAAACATATAGTCTTTTTTCACAGTAAACGTATTTTTGTAATAGGAAAACCACCAAAGTAAAATTGAGACGAAGGAAAGCATCAATTTTGATTACAAAGCCATCCTCTACAGAGTAACAGAATTGCTCTTTGAAATTTGTTTTCTTGCTATGGATACTTCCCAACCAATGGTGGATTATTTCTGTCTTCTGAGTATTAAAGCGCTCTGAATACAGAAACACTGAGAAAGCCCACCCTATGTTACAAACTAGACAATGCGCTGTCTTCATTTTTGGCGAATTTCGACCCTAAAGAAGAAAGATTAAAAACAGACATTGTTTATTGATGCGTATTCCCTAGCTTTTGAGAACGGACTCATGTATGGGTAGTCTGCAACGCTACCTCAATCTATACGTATTCTCAGAAAACAAAGCAGTGCAGAGTTCCCTTTAGAAAGTGTTCCAACAGGCCGTTTTGCTCCTAACTTGTCATCAATAACATCAAAGATATGACATAAAAGGAAAAACAAAGCTATAAATCTCAAATGATTTAAAAGAGCAACATTATATTCCATATCCTACGAACGGCATGGTTGTGTCATGTATATAAACATGTCATGAGACAGACAGCACATAAAAGTGTGTGCCAATTGTATCATAAATTCCACAGAAATATAGACGAGGAATTCAGAGAGATCTGCTCCGTCCCCCATCCGCCCTGTGAGGGGATGGTTGCTTCCTCCTGCTCTCCTGATTCCTTGTGGGAGGATCTCAGACTCACTCCCTGGCCTCTCTCAGCCCCTTACTCACTTCTCACCTGGGCAGGAGGAAGGATGTCTCTGAGTCGGGAGGCCGAGAGAGGAAAAATGATCAAGAGTATACCGTTCAGCCCTCTAGGTCCCCACACTGCATTCACATTCAGCTCTGCTTGCCAGTGTGGTCTAAGATAACCGGGGCAATGCACACGGAGAGAGGCCAGAGGCTGCCTGATTCTGCCAATGCCGGCCTAACTGTCAGGCTGCCAGAGGACTCCCGCCACACCTGCTTGGGAGAGAAACCAGAAGCCACCTTCTCCAACCTTGACTAATAGTAATAAAGCTGCTTCCTCTCCAGCTTGATTCCTGTGCCTACTTCTCAGGATGCCACACTGGGTGGGGGAAAGTAGATTACCCATTACACCAACGGGTCAGTTAGTTTTTGCTGCATAATAAACTGTCCCGACACTCGGCAGCTCAGAATGACACCATTTATTAGTTCATGAGTCTGAGCATCAGCTTGGTAGTTCTGGTCTGAGCCAGCCCAGCTGACCTCTCCTGGACTTGCTCATCGGCTCGTGACCGGTAGCTGGCTGATCTCAGGTGCCCTCATTCCTATGTCTGGGGGTTCCCATAGGAATGTCCCTCACCATCCAGCAGCCTAGCCCAGGTTCATTCACATGGTGTTAAGGACAGCATTCCCTAGAGGAGCACGAGATGACAAGCTCCAACATGTAACCAACTTTTAAGTCTCCAGCTGTGCCTTGTCTAATAATTGTTCTATGGACCAAAATAAATCCCATGGCCAAACTCTTGAGGCACTGAGAGAGAGGGCTACGCAAGGGTGTAGACACAAGGGGAGAAATCATTGTGACCATTTCTGAAGACAATCCATCAGATTGAGGCTGTTTAAAATAAAACGGTCACAAATTATTTGATACTCTTCCCACTGAGTGGTGGAATCTTTGTGCCCCACCCTGACTCTGGGCAAGCTTGTGCCAATTTTGACTTAACAGAACATAGCAGAAGTGACACTGTCTGATCTCCCAGGCTACTGCAGGCTTCCTCTTGGTTCTCTGTTGGCCTGTTTCCTCTTGGAACATTCTCTCTCAGAACCTAGCCATCTGTGAGAAGCCCAAACCACATGGAACCAGATACAGGTCGCTCTAGTCAAATGTCCGAACTCAGCACACGCTTTGAATCATCCTAGCCCAGGAGCCTGATATGTGACATATGAAAAAGCTTCCAGAAGACTCCAGCATTCACACATGCAAGTCACCCCCTACCATATGTCTTCTCTGCTAAAGCCCCATATATCCTGGAGATAAGCCAACCCTACTGTGCCCCACCTGAATTCTTGACCCACAGTATCCAACAGCATTTAAGAGGGCCATTGTTTGACCCTATTAAGTTTGGGGTGGTTTAATGGGCCATAATAATAGGGGGATCATACACTAACTTGAACATTTGCTTTCCCTCATAATTCACAAGATATTATTTCTTTCAAGCTGAAAAAAGAAGGCAGTGACCGATGAAGTCCGAATACCAATAATTCTGCTGTCTTTCTGGGATTTAGAAAAAGCATTTTAAAATGATCAGCATAGAATATTCAGACATATAAAATATATCAGTCATGGGGATGTACTGTGCAGCATATCAACTATAATTAATAATACTCTGCTGCATATTCGAAAGTTGCTAAGAGAGTAGACCTTAAAAGTTCTCGTAGCAAGAAAAAAAGGTTCCTCCAACTATGTATGGTGATGGATGTTAACTAGACTTATTATGGTGATCATTCTGCAGTGTATACAAATATGAAATCATGGTGTTGTACACCTGAAAATCACATCATGCTGCACATAAATTACACTTCAATAAAAATTATTTTAAATATTCAGATGAAATTATCCAATAAGGCAAAGTTTTATTTCTCAATAAAGTTTTCTATGTCGCAGTTATGTCACTTATTATTCATTGTGTACTTGTGTAGGTACTAATTAATTCAAGAAACATATTTCAGGGGTCAGACACTATTTTTTGTTGCTGTCATTCAGCAAAGAACCACACAAACTAAATCTCTGTCCTTATAGAACATGTATTTGGCAAGGTGCTGGAGACCATAAACACGTAAGTATATAATAATGAAAAAGAAGCCAACATTTATTCATTGTTTACTAGGTACCTGGCACCATTACAAGCACTTTAGATGTTAACAAATAATTTATACCTTTTCATAACCCTGTAAGATCAGTCCTATTATTTTCCCATTTTGAAGACCAGCAAAACGAGTCACTTGCTGTCTTGTTTAGACATTTAAAACCCCATGGAAGAGTTACTTATGCAACTCTTCTACTACGCATTTAGGTATGCCCCAAATAATGGAGCAGGGAAAGGGAGGGCCGGCCTACACACCACCAATTCCAGCCCCATCAGCATTTACTGAGCACTTACTGTATATCGGGTGTCCCACTAGGCTCTGGATACACCACCATGAACAGGAAAGCCGTACCTCCTGCCTAAACCGTAAGGACAGGTATATATGCACACTTGAAATCAGAAGGCTTATTCACAGTGTTTCTGCCTCCGTGCTGTTCTCCTTTTAGGACATAAGATCCCTAGAGACTTGTACCACGTTGTCTCCACAGTGAAAACTGCCATCAAGTGCCACAGCCATCAGAAAGTGCCTGCGACTACAAATCAAGGCAACAGGTGTCCAAGGTTTCCAGCTCATAGCACGAGGCCCCAAATCCTCAAATACAAACGCACATATCTTATGAGACTTATAAGCATTACCAAAGTAGCAGCAATATTATCTCACAGAAGCCAAGACCTGCTAGATGTGCTTCCCCATTTTATCTTCTCTACTGAAGCGTGCATGCCATTTCCTATTTCCGCTACACACCTGGCCAAAGGAGACCAACCTCAGGAATATACGGTTTGCGGGTGAATTCAAGACTTACTTTCCAGCATACCTCTTTTAGAAAGAGAGAGGAAAGTTCCTGGGCTTTCTCTTCTACTTACTGGGAACCCAGCTGGCTTGACTGATCATGTGTCTTCTTCCAGGTAATCAGTGATCAATGCTGTTACTACACAGCTGCTAGAAACTGAGGCAAAATACACTTCCCACAACATGGCAAATCCTTTCTTCTTTTCTAGACTCCAAGAGGCTGACTTTTCGCAGCGTAGAGAGAACAAGAACGGGTCTGCCCATTACTCTACACCCTTGAAGCCAGCAGCCAGCAACTCCCACTGACCACCTATGAGTCAGTCCTATATCTACACAGGGTGAAATTTCCTGCTCTCACTGCGAACGTACTCCTTTCATTCCCAAAGCAAAGGGTACTCTAAAGTACAGGGTGTTCCCACTACCACAAATTTCCATATAATTTCATTGTGGGAACAAATGGTAACGAACACCATATGAAATCCATTCATGATGATATATTAATCTTAACTGGAAAAGAACAGAGTGTTTAATATTTATTCTCCATGGATACTGCAAGAATTAGTTAAAGGGCAGGAAGGCATCTGTACTTGGAACTTAAACTTCAAAATATGAGACCTAAGTTATTTTCTAATACTTAAAGTAATCCTTACATATTTTCCTAGAGTCCTCAAAAGCAGTTTTGATTCAATCATTCCACAGTGTTTAGATGCATTACCCTCATTTTAAAACAGTGTATTAAAGTAATAAGGAGAGCTAATCCCTCTTGTAAAAAGTAAGTCCTAACGACTTACGAGTATCTTTCAGAATAAACGCTAATCCTTCCTCAAAATGGCGTCTTAAAACTGAGGCCCACCTCTTCCCTCACACTTAACCATTAGCTGCCCCAAAACCATGCAGGAAGCTTGGTGGGGTGATCCTTGGAGCTCTGAGTTACATCAAACACGGTGTGCAGGAGAGCTTTTCCTTCCGTATGTGACACATAACCTAAGTAGAACCACCCCAGCCAATTTTCATTTCATAATAAAGCTTTCTCTTCAAATTTCTTGAATAATTATATATTTTTACAAATATGGCTAATCCCAAAGCATGGTACACAATGTAGAAACGAAAATGGAAAATTAGCCTATTTAAGAACTACAGAAGAGTGGAAACGGGAAGAACCACAGAATTCATCTAGTTCAATCCCACTGTTTCAGAGATGAGGACACTCTAGCCCTAGGTCTCTCTATGAATTGTTTTAAAAACTTAAAAAAAAAATCAGCTGCATACTTGCTTCAAAACACTTAAAACACTGATTTTCAAATGGCAGCCCTCTGGTTCCAGGGTTCATCAGCGAAGATCTCAGGGGCCACCCGGGGGCAGAGGGCTTCTGGCTACTCATCTTCTCTTCAACCACATCAGATCTTGTTTTCCCTATTTCCTATTTGGGGTTCAGCGTGAAATTTCATTTGAAGAAGGAATGCTGCTGCTTTACCAAATCTAATAAGCACTGCTTTAGACACCTGAGCCAATCTATTATTTTCTTTCTAGTGCTAACTAAGATTTTTTTTCAATCCCAACAGCACCACTGGGTGGTGAGGAGGCCAGCGGTGATGGGAGGTTCCATGGTGTGGCTTCAGGAATTGCAGGAGAATTCAAGAGGATGACCAGGCTGTGTGGTTCCAGGAGGAAATGCACAAACCCCAGGGTGTCATCTTCAATCTTCCAAACAATCAACCACGAAATCAACATGAGCAGAAACAGGGCGGGCTACGCATAGTGCAGGTCCAAAGTGCTGGCGACAGGGTCATTTTTACAAATACCATCAAGCCCACTTTAGAAAACTGGACCTGGGGCTGCTCAGAAGACTCACCTGACACTGTTCATTTTTTCAGCTTTGACAAGAACATTTCATTCCCATAACCACCAATCATGACTAAAGGAGACTAAGAAATCTGTCTTTCTACCTACCAGGTTTATCACATTCCAATGATGTAAATATACCAAGACAAACAAAACTTCCCAAAATAAATTTTGAAGTACAGGTCCACTCATTTTGTTGAGTATATGTTACCCAAAAAGTTACTAAAAAGTTATCAAATTAAAATCAACTATTTATATTTCATTTTTAATCATAAAATAATTTTGTTAAAGAAAATAACCACTGGAGGATCCTTTATTAACGAATTGACTTAAACACCTACAGAATATATATAAAATACAGTTGGACTAATTCTTATTCATTTAGCAAACCTTTAAAGATTTGCAATGGTAAAGACTTAAGTGATATTTATTTATTTATTTATTTTATTGTGTTATGTTAGTCACCATAAAATACATCTAGGAGGGGCGCCTGGGTGGCTCAGTTGGTTAAGCCTCCAGCTCCTGATTTCAGCTCAGGTCATGATCTCAGGGTCATGAGATCGAGCCCCGTGTAGGCTTCTGTGCTCAGCAGGGAGTCTGCTTTACATGCTCTCTCCCTCTCCCTCCACCACCCACTCATGCACATGCTCGCTCTCTCCCCCTCAAAAAAAAAGAAAAGAAAAAGATTTAGGAATTATAAAACAATCTGTAATCACAGTCTAACATAGTCTGAAACACATTATCTAAGGAAAAGAAATTGTAGTATTATGTTTATCTCTTAAAGACTCAAGTATCTAAAATATTCTAATATATGTTTTGAACTTCTTGGAAAGGATTCAAAGAAAATACTCACAGTTACTTATCACTCCTCCCAGTGGATCGCCTTTAAAATCAAATTCAATATCCATATATTTGCCCTGCCAAAGAAAGACTTTGTGAATTTTCAAGTTCACCTCAAAATAGTCAGCATATCTTCTTAGAGAATAGCATGCTAAGCCCGTCATACATTTGTTTAAATGTAATTAACACATAATTTATGTAACCATGAGGCAAAACAATATGCCTCCATAAATAATTCATACTAAATACCACATTAGCTAACATATCGTGTTGCTAATGGAATAGATCTTAGTCAGCATGTGACTATTTCACTTCGGTTATGTGTTTCAAATGTCTAAAGAGTGTGTGTGTATTCAATTCAAGAATAAAAACTGGGAAAAGTAAGTATTCCTTGTTTATGCACTAGTTGGGAATATAAATTATGTCATTTTTATAAGCAAAATCTGTTTTAAGCCATGGCTAGAAACTCCAAGTATACTGGACAGTGGACAAAATGGAACACATAAAGTCCTATTTTTGTGTCTACTCAAATCAAATGCATGATTATATGTTGTAAATGATCTGGAATTAAAGACTGATCATTATTACTCTCTTTGGTTTTTGATCTAGATTATACAGCAATAGATATATCCCAGGTTCCTATTACATTTTATAGATCGTATCGTTACACACAGAAACACACATGGAGTTTCATACAGTGACTTTTAAAGAATCGGCCTATAACTGCCTAGTTAAAGAGTAACGAGCATTAACAGAATAACCCTGACAGCTGGTTTTTGTTTGGAAATGGGTGTGTTGGTCTAATAAGTGGTCTTTGCTTTTGTTTCATGTTCTACTTCAGTAAGAGTCACATAGATGGCTTGTAAATAAGTCTCCCAAAGAATGACTATTTTAACGCCTTCCATTTTCAAAATAATAGTAGACGGTCAGAAACGTGATCACAGGGCTCTCAATCAACAATGCGGTCTACGACTTTTCATTAGCTTATACGTGCTCTCTTGCTTTTCCTTTCTTGATTGTCAAGGGTCACCTGTCCCTTTTAAAAGTCTTCTCTCATTTATTAAGCAAATGTCTATCGATCATTTTAGATACTAAAGTAGGCACAAGGGAAAGCAAGACATCATTCCTGCCCTCAAGGACGTTCCAGTCCGAGGGGAATGGAGCCAGATAAACAGGACATTACTATGTACAGAACCAGATTCTACAGTGGGGCAGGATGCTATGCACCAAGAAGAGGAGACAAAAGCTGAGGTCGGCCCTAGATCAAATGTGAAGTATCAGGGTTAAGTCAGGCAGCAAAGAGGTGAGAGAGCAGGAAGGAGTGGCCCTAAGAACAGGCATCCGTGAGGCTGGTGAGGGAGGCTGGCACACCTCATGGCACCGAGACACTTTCTTGACAGCAAAGTCCTGTCATTAAAGATTTCTAAATAAGGAAGCCATGATCAGACCTGCGTATTTACAAGATCACCCTAGATAATGTGGGATGGACTGGAAAGGAGCAAAACCAGACAGAGTTGACAGGAGGAGGAGGAGTCATGGGAGAAATGCTGATGGCTTTGAGCAGGAGTGCGCAAAATCAGGAAGAGTAAGCGAGCTGAGAGCTCCCCAGAGATTCACCATGATGGATCCCGGGTGGATGCAGGCCATAAAGAAAGGAGGAGGGCAGTGATTAGAAAGTCCAGGAATGTGGCCCAGGCAAGCGAGTAGATAGCCGTGCTCTCCAGGCTAGCAGGGACAGCAGCGGTGCAGCAGCCGCAGAAGAGGGTGAGAGAGTAACGTCACAGGAGAGTCAGAGGTTGACCACATGCGAGGGGGTGATTTTGACGGAAGGTGCTTCCTGACACAGGAAGTAACCAGATCCAGAGCACAGGTGGAGGGATCAGCGAAAGATGCGTGACAGGAGGGTGTCTCCACAGATTCAGGGACAGGTGAGGCCCCAAAGCTGAGGACGCAGATGAGGAGGAGGAGCGAGGTGATGACAATGATCTCCAGGAAGTAACCATTCTGCCCTCAGTCGAGAGTAAGGGATGGGCGTCTGCGGACAGTACCGTAAACCCGTGCAAAGTGGGAAAGGAAGCTGACCCGGGATAAACGGAAGGACAGTGCTGACAATTCAGATGACCTTGGAATGGAATTCTCCCCGTTAGCTCGTCATGAGTCTACTCAGAGAAAACCAATGCCTTCCACTACCTAGAAAATAAAGTCAAAGAACATGAACCTGATGATCTTCCAAGCCTCCAGGTGAGGTCCCGAACCGCTCTCCAGGCCTTTGGCCCACAGCTCCCTTCACAGACCCTCTCATCCAGCCACTGACTCGGACAAGAGCAGGTCTCCTCTGGTCTCTCTCCTTGGCTTCCCCATGCCAGCTCCTCCTGCTTCCTACTCAATTTTGGCACATTTCAATCTTCCAGGCCCACTCACAACTCCCCCCTGCCCCAGACTCCTCCAGCTTCGCTATTCAGAACTTCCATAAAGCTATGTTGGGAACTTACTATTTTCTGCCTTGTGTTATAATTATTTTTAGACATGTCCATTTTTTCTGACTCGTCTATAAGCTTCTTAAAAATATTCATTCATCAGTGTTTTCTGAGTCTCTATTCTGACACCAGGCACTCTTCTAGGTCCTGGGGCCACCACAGTGAACAAGAAGGCCGAGCTACGTTCTCCCATGGTTCCTCCTCTCTAAGGTCCATGATCAGAGAGAAACAGAGAAAGTGAATATAATCATTCCAGAGACTAATGAATGCCTGAAAAAAGTAAAAGCACAATGAAGTCAGAGTCTAGAAAAGGCATCAGGAAGTGACACTTGAGGTGAGACCTAAATGACACGAGACGGTGGCCACGCAGAGATCTGGACGCGAGCACATCATGCAGAAAGACCAGCGACTTCAAAGATCCAAGGCAAGAAGGCGCTCAGCACCCCTGCCCATCACAAAGGCCCATGCTGCGAGGCCAGGCAGGCAAGGGTGGGGCGGAGCAGGCCGCAGCTCAGGCGTGCAGGCAGGGGAGGCTTCCAGAGGGGCCTCTACTGCACTCCAGGGGCAGGGGGAGCCACTGGGGGCTTTCAGAGGAGCAGTGAGGAGACCAGTTTGTAAAAACCATTCTGGATGCCAGTAGGGAAAGGTCTGTAGGCTGCAAGAGGAGATGCAGGGAGACCCATGCTTAATTAACTATTAAAAAAAAAGAAAGAAAGAAAGAAAGAGAAACAAAACCCCAAAACCAGAGATTTCAAACAAACGAATACATTGTACAGGCTTTTTTATTCTTATGGAATGAAAGGTTTGTAATGGAATTTTCCGGGCCCTCCGTGCTCTCTCCTAGCTGGGCTCTCCACAGACAGAATAGGCTCCTCTGGGCTCCCCTATCACTCCTCTTCCCTCCCTGAAACCGTGGTTGAGAAGAGCGACTTCCAAAGTCTTAAACGTCTCTTTTCAAAAAGAGCCACTTTCTTAACAGACGTTCTGTATGTCAAACTAGAGGAACTTAGGGGGCAGGGAACACTGCGGGGGGGCCCCCCCCCAGGAGAACCCTGGCCTGGTATGGCAGCGGCGGTGAAGGCGCACAACCACCCCACGGCGCGGTCTCCCGCGCTGCTGGGCCAAGAGACCAAGAAGGTCACTGGACACGGTCAAAAGAAATGCAGTTTCCCCGGAGTGTGCATGTTTACGGCATAAACCAGTGCCACGCACAGCAGCGACTGCAAACACAGCAGAGTCCTATCGAATTACAGCACGGGCTCGGGGAGGTCGCTGGTCAAGTCGCAGATGAGCAAGCGGAGGAATTACCAAAAACTGGGCGTGAAATGATTCAGCCTATGATCAAGTATTAACCTCCCATCCCAATACCCACGCTATAATGGGATTTCTCGGAAGTCACTGATTAAGCCCAATCACCTGCCAAGCCTTTCACTAGATCTCAAACATCACAGAGTAGTAAAGACTCTTCAGGGAACTGGTTTCCTGCATCTTTGTCGTCTACAGACTAAATATATTTAGACATTTTCTAAGTGTATGTGTATAATCTGCAAACAGCAAAGAACAAAGAGGCTCCATAAAGGAGCTCGATCTCTTGGAATGACTCCTACCTGCCCGCACCCGCTCGTAACTATTTACATAATGAGATCAGCCCGTCCCCACGACAGGGAAGGGCACTGCTCAAATCCGCGTAACCACGGAAGGGGCTAATCCCACGGAAAATCTCACGGCCTGGAACCAGGAGCCTCCGCCTTCCACTTCCCAGGCCACCAGAACCGCTGCTACCTGAGGTCACGGTCTTGCCTTAAGCACTGGACGCGCTCACGAGAGAAGCGAGAAAAGCGCCACTGAAAGAAGTGACCGGGAGAAAGGGCGGCAAGTGTCTGGCAGAGAAGCACAAAAACCCCCAAAATGGTCCCAAGGAACGTATATGAGGAAACAGCTTATCAAGTAAATAACCTTTTATGAAATTTGTAAGACCGGTTAAACTATACAACAAAGGGGCCAATTTCCAAACGTCACCATCACGCTCAACGCACTTCTCCAGCGGCCATCAGGTAGTGTCTGTGTCTCCACAGAGACGACAGCCGGACGGCACCTGCTCAGCCGGCGAGACCACAGCGGGCCTCCGAGCGCGGGGCACGCCGGGGAGAGCCGAGCGCGGGGCACGCCGGGGGGGGGGAGAGCCGAGCGCGGGGCACGCCGGGGGGGGGGGAGAGCCGAGCGCGGGGCACGCCGGGGGGGGGGGAGAGCCGAGCGCGGGGCACGCCGGGGGGGGGAGAGCCGAGCGCGGGGCACGCCGGGGGGGGGAGAGCCGAGCGCGGGGCACGCCGGGGGAGAGCGGAGCGCGGGGCACGCCGGGGGGGGGGGGGAGAGCCGAGCGCGGGGCACGCCGGGGGGGGGGAGAGCCGAGCGCGGGGCACGCCGGGGGGGGAGAGCCGAGCGCGGGGCACGCCGGGGGGGGGAGGGAGAGCCGAGCGCGGGGCACGCCGGGGGGGGGGGGAGAGCCGAGCGCGGGGCACGCCGGGGGGGGGAGAGCCGAGCGCGGGGCACGCCGGGGGAGAGCCGAGCGGGGGGCACGCCGGGGGAGAGCCGAGCGCGGGGCACGCCGGGGGGGGGGGGGAGAGCCGAGCGCGGGGCACGCCGGGGGTGGGAGAGCCGAGCGCGGGGCACGCCGGGGGGGGAGAGCCGAGCGCGGGGCACGCCGGGGGGGGGGAGAGCCGAGCGCGGGGCACGCCGGGGGGGGGAGAGCCGAGCGCGGGGCACGCCGGGGGGGGGGGGAGAGCCGAGCGCGGGGCACGCCGGGGGTGGGAGAGCCGAGCGCGGGGCACGCCGGGGGGGGGGAGAGCCGAGCGCGGGGCACGCCGGGGGGGGGGAGAGCCGAGCGCGGGGCACGCCGGGGGGGGAGAGCCGAGCGCGGGGCACGCCAGGGGGGGGGGAGAGCCGAGCGCGGGGCACGCCGGGGGGGGGAGAGCCGAGCGCGGGCACGCCGGGGGGGGGGAGAGCCGAGCGCGGGGCACGCCGGGGGGGGGAGAGCGGAGCGCGGGGCACGCCGGGGGAGAGCCGAGCGCGGGGCACGCTGGGGAGAGCCGAGCGTGGGGCATGCCAGGGGAGAGCCGAGCGCGGGGCACGCCAGGTAGAGCCGAGCGCGGGGCATGCCGGGGGAGAGCTGGGAGATGAAGCCAGGAAGGGGTGTCTTCTGCCCTCACCCCTTTCCGAGTGAACCAAACTCGAAACCTCAATTAGCAGCAGTTTTAACTATTAGTACTGCTGGTACTACTAGTACTACTAGTACCTCCTCCCCACCTCCTGCCAATGGTCAAATCTAATGACTTCGCCTCTGTGAGGTTTCAGCGGACCCTTCCGTGGCTCCTCGTCCCACGCGATGAAGGACAGAGCCCTAGTTTTTCCTCCCTTCCCCGTCACCGTGGACTCCTAACTGTGCTTCCTTAATGCCCAAACTCAGACGAGTGAAGAGCTCTTCCGAAGACCCTCCTTTCCACAGCCCTCGGAATTCGGTGACAGATGACAAAGTACGAAAGAAAAGCCTATCACTCCAAAAAGAATTAAAAAGAATAATCCCAGAAAGCAAAAAATAGTTCTTAGAGAACGTTCGGTGTCTCAACAGCAGCGTGTTCTTATTTTCCAAATGTGTGTATTAAGAAATACTAAACATCTACTGGTTGTTTAAACACACATGAGCTAAATATTAGTGTTAGCACTTAGGCTTATACAAATACTTACAAATCTAGAGGAGTTGTCGTTCCTTACGGTCTTGGCATTTCCAAAAGCTATTAAGAAAGAAACAGATGCATGGGTAAGATTGACAGAAAAATCACTTCAAGCAGAAATTTAAAGCAAATGGAATATTTGATAGCTATAAATCCTAGAAAATACAACTTGTAGCAATGACATTTCTGTCCGAGCTTCCCATAGAAACATACTGAGTACAAGTCTTAAGGAAGCTTCCATGTCTTTTCACAGGTTCATAGAAAAAGAGAGTCATTCCTATGATTTGTGTAATTTTCTCAAATATTACTATAAATGTAATCTTGTCTAATCGAATACCTTTTACCGATTTAAGAGTAGTCAGTTGGGTGTACAGCAAGCAAGCCTTGTATTCTCCACCATGATCATCAGTGTAAATACGATTATTTCAGAAATGACTACTTAATATTATCAAAGGCTTCATGGAACTTGATGAGGTTTCCAGATGGAAAAAGGCACACGAAACATTAAATTATCTAATTAATTTTAAAATAAAGCCACTGAAATGTGATTACATATGTAACTGTGAAATACAGAAAGAGTAAGAGATTTGGAAACTAACATAATTTCCAATAGGCTAAAAATACTACGTAGTTTCTTTTTTTTTTTTTTTTTTTAAAGATTTATTTATTTATTTATTTGTCAGAGAGAGAGAGAGAGAGAGAGGGCGCGCACAGGCAGACAGAATGGCAGGCAGAGGCAGAGGGAGAAGCAGGCTCCCCGCCGAGCAAGGAGCCCGATGTGGGACTCGATCCCAGGACGCTGGGATCATGACCTGAGCCGAAGGCAGCTGCTTAACCAACTGAGCCACCCAGGCGTCCCAAATACTACGTAGTTTCTTTAGCTCATCCCCTCAGACCTAAGTGAAACTTTCCAGAAAAGAAAGAAAATCAAACTGGCCCATAATGCAGAATCCAAGTTTATTCCAAACTGAGCTGCTGCGAGGAGCCGAGTCTCGCACAGGAGTCCCTTTTAAGAAACTGAGGGCACCTAAGTACCATGGGTGAGGCCATCCTATCCCAGGCACAGAATGTTCCTCTTCAATGTAGGTAGTTCATGGTGTCATAAAGAAAAAGGTCTGTTTCACCAAGCTTGCACACAAAGTAGGGGCAAATTAATCTGGGCCACCGTAGTAGAGAATTAAGTGGAATAAATAAAAGACTACGTATAAGGAGGGAGGACCCCATTTGATGCTTTGGAAGGAGCCCAGCAGTGTACCCCACACCTCAGTGTGCAAACCAGTCACCCAAGGATCTTGTTCAATGGGTCTAGGGATGGTCATGAAATTCTGCATTTCTCCCAATACTCCCCACCCCATCGACCCCTGTTACTAGGATCCCTCGGCCAGCGGAAGCTCACAAGGACTGAAGAGTACTCCATAACTTCATAAATTAAACAGAGGGAACATTAGAGTAACAGAAGCTCAAATGATTACTAAGGGCTAAAGGCTGATCCAGGTTTTGAAAGCAGTCACGTGATCAAGGCACGACAGTGGGTTTCTGTGGATGTTCACTTGGGATATTCAGTAGCCAAACCCGATGCATTGTATTTCTCGTTAGCTGGCTTTTTCGTGGTTCTGATTTTTTAAAAATAGTTGGTCCCGGCTCAGTTCAGTCAAAATTTACAAACTCAACACAAGGAAAATTCTTCGTATCAGCGATTAGGCCTGGGAGGGGTACAGTGTCGTAGGTCCCTCATGCCAAATTCTCTCCTTAGTAGCAAAGTCAGCTGAGAGGCTCCACGGAGTGGGGAAACATGCACACAGGAAATACTAAAAAAGGATGCTTACTGAAAAGGCTCACATCATCATCTAGCTCTGCTGCCAGCTAAGAGGTTTCAACAAATGCAACCCTGAAAATGCAGAGCATTGCCCCAGCGGTCATGAAGACCACGACATTTCTCATGTTTTCACAGCCTAGTCTTCCTGGTGGGTGTGAACATGTTGGGGGGCCAAGTTAACTAACTTGCATAGCCCCAAAGTCCAGCATGAGATGCTGATGCATAAAGCACAGCTTATTGTGGCTTGAAGGTCAAGGGCAAGTGAAGGAATTGCTTCAAAAAAACTTTATTCAGGGTGCCATTTGCACGCCATAAACCATCTTTTCATCAAACAAATCTGAGTTGCACACACACAGCTCTAAACACTAAAGTCTTTTATGGTGGGCCACGGAATCAAAAACAAGTGTTTCATTATAGAACACTTGAGACACATTCCTCGATTGTTTTTTTAAGCTCATTGTTCTCAATGTTCATTTACAGTAGCAGTTCCAGTTAAAAAGTAAAACATTCCCATAAAAGATAATACATGCCCACAGCAGACATTTCTTCCATTTCCTGCACTGGGGCCTAGTTCCAAATACCATCAAATAAAGGGCCAGATTCTCATCGCAGATGCGAGAGCATTCCACAGTCCTTCTCTAGATCGCAGCATTCTTAAAATAAGCATATACAGAAAAATACGTACAGTGCCCTAACTCAAAAGCAAGAGACAAACTAAACAAAAAGTCAAATACTGGGGCAATAAAATGAAGATATAGCACTTTCTGTAATAGCTTCCTTTGTCATTAAGGTGCCAAAGGAGACAAAAGATTGGTAACAATGGCATAGATGTTTCAGCCTTTGCTTTTCGCAAGTTAGAGTATTTTCACTTGTCTTATCTAACTATCTGGGGGATGAAGGAGGGGCTAGGTCTAGGTAACACGGGCAGCAGGGTTCTGCCCTTCCACGCTACGGGGCATCCTACTCACCCCAAAGCAGCTCTGTTTCAATCTCCATTAAATCTGACCTTCCATGACCTTGAATAAAGAGCTAAACTACTATTCTACAGGAAGGGATTTTTTTTTTAAAGATTTTATTTATTCATTTGACAGAGAGAGAGAGAGAGAGAGATCACAAGTAGGCAGAGAGGCAGGCAGAGAGAGGGAGGGATGCAGGCTCCCCGCTGAGCAGAGAGCCCGATTCGGGGCTCGATCCCAGGACCCTGGGATCATGACCTGAACTGAAGGCAGAGGCTTAACCCACTGAGCCACCCAGGTGCCCCAGCTAAACTACTCTTCTAGACCAAAGACTCTAATCAGGGCTGGTCCTGACTCTTCCCCACCAGGGACACTTGGAAGTGTCTGGAGACGTTTTCAATGTTACTAACCAGGGGCAGGGGTGCCTCTGGCACCCAGTGGGAAGAGGCTACTGATGTGGGTAAACATCTCACAATGGAGGCGCAGGACAGCACTCCACAGCGGAGATTCATCCAGTCCGAAATGGGGTCGAGAAACCCTACCCTACCCCAACGACTGCATGAGTGACAATAAAGACAGGCTTACAATATAAAGCAAAACTAAGGGCTTGCCATCAATAGGGAAAGGCTGACTTCCTGTTTCCAAAGGCAAAGAATGGTTAATGCCTATGGTTTCTGCCAATCTCCATGGCATTAGGGGGACTCACCTCTGGCTTTTTCTGATGGCGGTATGGACCACGTGTGTGTCCCCCACCAACTTTTATGTTGAAGTCCTAACCCCAGTGTGACTGTATGTAGAGCTGGGGCCCTTGGGAAGTAATGAGGGTTCTATGAGGTCATGAGCCAACCAGGGTTCCTGCCCCCAACCACCACACACAAAGAACAGGTCATGTGATCACACAGCAAGATGGGGGCTACCTGGAAGCCAAGAGACCTCCCTTGCCAGCACCTTCCTTGAGGGGTTCTGGGCCTCCAGAAGAGTGAGAAAATAAATCTCTGTGGTTTAGGGCCACCGGCCTATGGTATTTTGTTAGAGCAGCCCAAGCTCGCTCACACAGATGGCCAACCACGGATCTGAACTCCAGGGTCAGGCTTAGGCTTTCTGTGACCCTGAAAAAGACTGTCCTTTAGGTGTTTTTCTGGCATGGCCTTTCTGACAACAGAAATAAGCAGCCAGAGGTTTTACCCGGACGACAGAATAGCGAGGTTTTACCCGGACGACAGAATAGCGCGGCACTCACATGGCACCTTTTCTCCCAGGTCTTCCTGGCCATCAAATCAAATGCAAAAATCAAGTGATTATTTTTAGGCAAAACTGGAGTGATTCAAAGAAAAGTTGAAAGGGAAAAAAAAATGAACATAAGCAGGAAAGCTCCTTTTAGATGAGTGAACTCTTTCCTCCTTTAAGCACCTGAAGCCAAGAGTTCTTAGGGCAGAGCTCATTTGCTCAGCATTCTGGGCCTGAACCCTCCTTCCTCTTTCCCCGCTCCCCTCAGCCCCACTCCCAGCCCGCCAGACGAGCCCTGCGAACTGGATCCATTGTATGAGTCACACTGACCCGAGGTACACAGGAAATCCTACCTTCCAGGACTGGGTTGGACTGTAAAAGCTGTTCTTTGACTTGGTTCACTTCTGCTCCTTTTCCACAAACGGCTGCTACGTAGGACATAACAAGCTTGCTGGCCTCTGTGAACGAACACAGATCATATCGATAAATCAAACAGATACCTGGAAACAAATTCGTGGGGAAGGAAATAGGGTACAGGGTACAGAAGATCCACTCATAATGTTTTCAAATGGCTTTATACCTGAGACCAAATAGTGTTTTGGAAACCTTTTAACATATGTGCTTTCCACCAGTCAGAATGGCTAAAATTAACAACACAGAAAACAACAGGTGTTGGCGAGGATGCAAGAAAGGGGAACCCTCCTACACTGTTGGTGGGGACGCAAGCTGGTGCAGCCACTCTGGAAAACAGCATGGAGGTTCCTCATGAAGTTAAAAACAGAACAACCCTACAACCCAGCAACTGCACTACTACGTATTTCCCAAAGGACACAGAGAAACCCTGAATTGAAAGGGCATGTGCATCCCGATGTTTACAGCAGCAGTGTCCACAACAGCCAAACTGTGGAGAGAGCCCAAGTGTCCACTGACAGACGAATGGATAAAGAAGATGAGGCGTATACACCCAACAGAATATTACTCGGCCAGCAAAAATAATCAAATCTTGCCATTTTGCAATGACGTGCATGGAACTAGAGTATTACGCTGAGTGAAATAAGTCAGTCAGGGAAAGACAACTACCACATGATTTCACTTGTATGTGGAATCTAAGAAACAAAACAAAATGACCATGAGGGGGAAAGAGAAAGGAAAACCAAGTAACAGTCTCTTCACTACAGAAAACAAAGTGACGGTCACCAGAGGGCATGGGGCTTGGGTGATGGGGATTAAGGAGTGAATGGGTTGTAATGGGCACTGGGTATTGTATCGAAGTGTTGAATCACTAAATTCTATACCTAAAACTAATATTATAGTACGTGTTAACTGGAATTTAAATAAAAACAAAAAAAAAAAGAAATTTTTTAAGTATTTATGCTTTCTATTCAATGACATGTCATTAATTCAGACGTAATAGGAATGGTGCTTAAAGATTATCACCAAGATGAAAAAAAATTTGTTGAGTAATATAGCCAACAACATATCTGGAGAACGATCTTCTTAAAGCAATCACTCACCATAATTACAGTATTATACACAGATAATTCCAGCTAAAAATAACCTGATAACCTGGGTAGCTTTACGGAAGTATTTTTAAAGCTTAAAAGAACTGTCCTTCTCAAAAATATTTTATAAATCAAACCAGCTTGCTCACAACTAGAGTAAATCAGTTACTCTTCAGCTCAACTGAAAAACTAAGCGGCTAATGTGAAGAATTCAGTGACAAGAAAGCTAGCTTCTTCAGGACAGAGTTGTTTCCAAAGGTATCACCAGTAACTCTGAAAGGTAAGCTGCTAAAAGTAGATGGCCACCAGAGGCACACAAAGAATCCTTAGCTCAAAGGCAGGCAAGATTTGGTTTTGGTGGTTTTGTCTGTTGGTGTCCATTAGCCCTTGTCCGCTCTCAGCACCTGCCTCTTAGGATCTGAGCTTCTGAATACTGCCTTCCAAAGAATATTAATAGATATTCAGGGAAAATGAGGTCCAAAGTCAAATGAATTAGATGAAGTGAAATAGGTTTCTTTTTAAAGGGCTCCTGGGAGGATCCTGTATGTGGCAGAATTCTAGAAAAGGCTCTAGAATGCTATACTTCCCAGACAGGTCTGCCATGGAACCCGTTTCTCACTGAGCTGTCCTTGTCCTGATTTTCCATAACCAGGGAAGGGCTCCACTGTTAAATGTTGGCAGAATTCGACGCACACCTTCATTTGGGCAGTTGAGGTAGGGAGACTCATCATAAATCTTTCTTTCTCTAAAGTCTGTGCACGGGTGTCACCGTCTGAGAGCAGGAAGCCTTCCTCAGTGCTGAGTGTGAATCCCTCTGCCCACAGTTGTAAGGGCGCAGAACCCAACACTGCCATTTCTCAGAGACCTACAGGGAACTTCCAGTCCCACTGCCCACCCCAAAAAAGTCACAAATGAGCAACCGGAATGCCACCCTGGCCACTGCCCAACCCTTGCTTTAGGGCTTTACAGCAGCTCCGAAGCATTGACTAAATGAGCCACTGAGCACCAAGAATCTACACGACGTCACATACGGTTCTCCAGGCCTGACGCAGGAGCAAACAGGGTATAGGGAAAGCTAACAACCCCACAGAGCCCTGAGAAACGAGGTGCCCGGCTGGGTACTTCGGCAGTTCAGTCTTCCTCCAACAAGCTTTCTGGGTAATGAAAAGGAGCCCTCGCAGGTTCTCTGGTGGCCTCTTTTCTGTTGTCTGTGACTTTCTATGGCTGATTTCTGTTGTCTCCTTTTAGGGGCTGTAACGGAGAAGTGCCAATTTTTTCATTTTTGTGATGCCCTTCTTCCAGAGGGCACTGCCCCCTTCATACACCTTCCACTGTGTGAAGTTTCCTAAGTCCATTTCCCACTGTTCCTAGGGTTTCAGGATCTAAAAGCTGGTGAATTATATATGGACAAAGAGTTTATATGCTTTCACATGTCATTCTACTTCCTGGCGCCACAATTCCCTACCCATCAGTCTGCGCTGGAACTCTTCTTCTGGTCACTTCAGGATGTTTTCTTTCTTGGCTCTCTGGCTTTCAAGTCCAGGTGAGGCTGCCCTCCCAAGAAAGTCCCGGAATCCTGCGCTGTTGGTCTCCAACTCTGGGCCACCTCTCCTGAGTTACCCACGCATCCCGACTCCGCAGTCCAGCCTCTGAAGCAACTCGCCTCCAGGCCTGCTTTCCCACCATTCCACTTTCCCACAGGCACCTTCGCTCCCACCCTCTCCTCCAACTTCACATGTTATCATATCCCTGACGAGAACGTCTGGCCTTTCTACCCATTATATGATGACAACACTGAAGCATTTATAAGCACAATAATGGTCTCAGATAGTAACAAATACACACACACACACACACTTTAGATGAAAAGGTAAGTTTCCTTTTAGGTAAACTGACAATAAATATCAAAAGTCCAGGCCAACCTGTTTTGCTTATTCCAGTGACTATGGGCCTCACTCAAACTTCAGACACATAATGATGCCGAGCTCTGGAAATCCTGTTCTGGACTAGGATGGACTCAGGGACAAAATGCTGGGTGTGGGGTGGGGGTGGGGGCAGGAATCAACCGAGAATCAACATTCTCTCGCAGCTGCTGGAATTGATTTGGCCTCTCAGAGACTTTTAATGGCCAGTATGAAAAGAGTCAAGTTTTCTCAGTGTCAAGCCTGTGTTAAAAATGGTATAAGGAGGGGCGCCTGGGTGGCTCAGTGGGTTAGGCCTCTGCCTTTAGCTTGGGTCATGGTCCTGGGGTCCTAGGATCGAGCCCCGCGTCAGGCTCTCTGCTCAGCGGGTAGCCTGCTTCCCCCCCACCCCCATCTCTGCCTGCCTCTCTGCCTACTTGTGATCTCTGTCAAGTAAATAAATAAAATCTTTAAAAAAAAAATGGTACAAGGAGCAGATCTTTGGGAATTCGAATTGAACTTATATCTGGCTATTAAAGTGCATATAATCCCACAATATCTACTGAGATAGAGGAGTTAACTTGGTTGAAATTAGGAGTGACTTTTATTAACTTCATAATCTATTTAAGTAATTCAAATAAAATTCTTTTTCTTTTTAAAGATTTTATTCATTTATTTGACAGACAGAGATCACAAGTAGGCAGAGAGGCAGGCAGAGAGAGAGGAGGAAGCACGCTCCCCGTGGAGCAGAGAGCCCGATGCGGGGCTCGATCCCAGGACCCTGAGACCATGACCTGAGCTGAAGGCAGAGGCTTAACCCACTGAGCCACTCAGGCGCCCCTCAAATAAAATTCTTAAATATAGTTCAAGGATACTTATTCCTAAGTTGTTAAAAAGTTTGTAACATTTGATTCTTCACTATCTTCAGGAAATCTAATCCTGGATTCATTTTGATAATTCATTTTTGGAAGCCAGGATTAAGACTAGTTTTATTTCAACAGTCTCATTGTCTTAAAGAGACAACTCTTATAAATTTTTTTTCCCCTGACATAATACTTGAACTTTAACTTAAGCATCTCAGGAGATACTTGCTGCTTCAGAGAAATAAGTAGAACAGTGAGGATAAGCCGCAAGGTCCGACACAGTTCAGAGACTGTTCTCATAATATTTCACCGTGTTGGAAACAGGAAATAATAGTTATCTCAAGGAGCTTTCTGCTTCATTTCCTTTTGGCCCTTCTGTGCTAAAGTTCAAATAAATTTGTAACATTCATTATTCAAGTATTTAGATACTTATCCGAATCAAAACTTCATGTAATAACCTCTATGAATGAAATATATTTCTAAGAATCAAGAATTATCATCTTCCGTATTTCAAAGTCCAGCTTTTGGATTATGCTGATTGTTATAGAAACCAACTAAACATGACCTTGGCAATCACAGCACACAATTATAAGCACTTTCCAAAACAACACTCTTAAACAGACTGTGGACACTTTAATCCAGTAATCGTACTCTTTGGTGACAATGCCTCTCATGTACATTGTAAAAATAGAAAAACGATTCTACTTGAGACAAAAAGGTGTATTCTTCATGTGTACTCAAATCTTTGAAAAGCACAGCTAGTTTAGACCTAAGAACACCAGCATTTAAAATTGACAAAACATAACAGCATTTGCTTAGAATCAATTCTTAGTTCGTCATTTTCTCTCTTATAGATACTACACATATGTGAATTTACGTACACGTATGTGTTTGAATGTAACGTGAATCCTAAAATTCATCAACAGTCAAACAAAATATTAAGTCTTCCAAGTAAAAGTGTCTTCTCCCCAGAAAATGGTAGAACATGCAGGGTTTAACAGAGTCGCGGTCACCCAATACTTCCAAATCAGAGTGCCTAGATCAGAATTCATTCCAACAAAGAATGGAAGGGGGTTACAGAAGATAGATTCTGGGCATTTTAAATTCCTGATAAGGGAAAAATGAGAACTAATTTAACTCCATATTCTCTGGTACCTTGTAAAGGACTGTGAACAATATATATCATGTTGTTATGCAATTATTACATAATCCTATAATCACATAGCAGTGTTTCTTATGAAAGAAAGCACTGCAGAGTAGCAGAAGGTGAATGACAAAGGAAAAACAAACATTTCCGTGAACAACAAACAGGACGGGAAACTTGCCGCTAAGACAGTAAAAACTACCTTACTGTGCATGTTGACTGAGCAGGTTCCCATGGAGTCAATCACAGTATCAGGAAAAATGCCCAAAATGTATGGCTCTAAGCAAGGCTTACTCGCATTTTCTTCACAGAATGCATAAATGTATCGAGGAATTAACCGCATCCGTGTATGCATTCAATGCCATCCACGTCCTGTATAGCTCATACAACACACACATGTATGTCATGCAGCAAATAGAGCCACACATGTACATACACACACGTACTGATATATTTATCTGCTTCTATACTTCTCTGTCTCCTTGGTCAAACTATCCAAGTTTGTCCAGGCGCCCGGGTGGGTAAGTAGGTTGAACGTCTGCCTTCAGCTCAGGCCATGATCCCACGTCCTGGGATCGAGCCTCACATCAGGCTCCCTGCTCAGTGGGGAGCCTGCTTCCCCCTCTCGCTCTGCCCCTCCCTGTGCTCATACTTCCCTCGCGCCAAATAAATAAATAAAATCTAAAAACAAAAAAATCCAAGTTTTTCTGGGGACTGAGCTAAGGGTCTCACAGTCCAGAGACCTGAAGAATAAGACTACCTCAATCAATGAGGCCTCCTTTGGGTACGATGAAAGATGGGTTCTGCGACCCAGAGGAACAGCCTTTCTAGCAGCCGCAAGTCTGCAAGGCCGTATAGTAAGCCAGCTGCACCATCTCCAAACTCACCAGACAGGCGGCCTCCAACGGCTCCAGTCGTGGTACAAAAAGCCTGGGTCTCACAATAAGAAATGCAGCATTTACTCCAAGAGGAGTCCTGAGGGCTGTGTTTTTACCAAAATACAACGCTATGTACAAGTTGCTTTGCTTCTGAAAGTTGGCCATGAGATCCCTGATAATTAATATAAAACATGTGGATCAAGAGAGGCCTTTCTCACACGGGGAAGAAACAAAACAAAAGCTCACTCTCTTCTGGGCTTCCGTGTGCTTAGCTGTTGTGCTTGCCTAGGACACCGCTGTAAGGAGACGTCAAGTCGTACAGATGTCAAGTCGTACAAGGTCATTTGGGGTTCAGAACCAAAGGTCTTACTGGGCACGGCGGGCTTCACAGCAGTCTTAGCAGATGCCTAGAGAGTTCCTAGAAACTGAGGTAACTGTAAAATTAGAAACCAAAGAATTTATACTGTTTCCTTAGGTCAGGATCATCTTCGCAGACCCACAGATTTATTCTGATGTCTTTGAAAAAATGCGGTTCTGATGGTTCCTTCATGTTCTGCCTCCCCTGCCCCCGTCAGTGCTTGAACGATTCTCCACAAACTATCTGTATTCACAGTAGTGAATTCTGAGTTCACTGCCTAGAAATACTCGGGCACTTTTATGAGGCATGATGAATTTTTTATTTAGCACAGCAGTAATGAATTAAATAGGACCCCAAAGGACTCAAAGAGTTCACGCCTCTCCCTGAGCGCCCACATTACAGAAGCACACGGCAGAAGACTATCTCCACTGCTTCAGGCCAATAACATCATCATCTGCCAAGGGGGTTTACAACCTCGTTAAATTAATTACTTCGTGTAAAGTAAGCCCTCTGATCCTGCAGGGTAGTCCTGTATAAGCTATCAGGAAAGGTTCTTACCGAGAAGAGATACTGTGCGCAAACCATACAGCACATTCTGAACCCTCCGTAAACGTCACCGTTCTTCTTCTTTCATTTAATCGCCAACAAAGTCTTTAATAACGATGTGTACTCAAAAACAATTTCAGTGGACAACATAATGCGGCACTGCAAGTGGCCTGGCATCCGTCCTCCCCACAGAACTGACGAAACCCCCTCCCAATTCCTCCCGCGACCATGCCGCCAGCTCCATGTTGTTTTCCATCATTTCATTTTCCCGTAAGTAACCTCCATGGAACAGAGACATTAATAAACACACAAATTCTATGCTTGATCACATGGAGAGTCTAATAACAAAACCGTAATAAAATCTGAGGCAACTTTCGTATCCCTGTTTTTGAAATGAAAGAAAAGTAGAAAAAGATGGAATAAGTAAGTGAAGCACGAAACGTCCCTGGAGAGAGAGAGGCAGGAGATGCTGCTGGGATCTATAAATGAACAGGAAAAGCTTACTAGCAGCTACCAAAGAGAGTAATTGAGCAGATATTCCAGAACGGCAGCTCTCACTCAGGACGAGGGTCCACTTCCCAGCACTAGGGTTAATGCTAATGGACAGCTGAAGCGCCACAAGTTCGGGAATCACAGGGGCTCAAAAAGAAGACAGATGCCCCAAAAGACCTCGAGCCAGTGCTGTTCAAAGTAGGACCCCCAAACCGGCACCACCCAAACCCAGTAGGTCCATGGCCTACTACCAGCCTACACATGAGAATAGGCTTTTGTAAGTTTTTTAGAGCAATCTGGTCATTTACTTTGTCTGTCTAAACTAAAAACAGGGGCGTCCAGGTGGCTCAGTGGGTTAAGCATCTGCCTTCAGCTCAGGTCATGATCCCAGGGTCCTAGGATTGAGCCCCACGTCTGGCGCCCTGCTCAGCGGGGAGCCTGCTTCTCCCTCTGCCTCTCCCCGCTGCTCGAGTTCTCACGTGCGTGCGCTCTCACTCTCTCTCTCTTAAATGAATAAATAATATCTTTTTTAAAAAATTTAAAAAATAAACTAAAAACAATTAGAGATTGGTTGTTCTATGTCTTCTTTCCTTTCATTTTTCTGGTATCAGTCAGGAACAGATTTGGGGAGGAGAAAGACTGGTGTTTCTCGGCGGAAGGTGTGAGAAGCCCTGGTCTAGAGCGGCAACGACGCCCTCCTCCAGCCTCCCTCCTGAAGCAGCGCGTAGCCTTGTGTGCTGGGAACACAAGGGCCCTACCACAGGGAAAAAAGCGAAGGCCGAGAAGCAGCTGCCCGCCTTACGGCACAGGGCAAAGGGATCCTAAGAAGGACAAAATCCGGGGAGGATGAGAGGGAAAAATGGATTCCAAGTGGTGAGTGGTCTACTGAAACCCAGAGGACAAGTTATTATGTAACAAAATATCAAGAGAAGAGAAAACTACAGAATAGAAGAATGAACTCTGTCCCACCAGATTTCTACCAGAGGAATGAGGTGTTTTTGTTTTCCTCGGAAAAACCGAACACCAGCCCCTCTGAAACAATACCAGCAACCTCCACTTAGCTTTTCAATACGGAAGACACGTGAGCCCGCCAGGAGATGGGACTGTCACTGCAGGAGGGAGCAGTGTGGTTTGCGACTCTGTGAGAAGGAGGTGGCCATGCACTGACATGGCTAATTAGTGGATGCGCTGTCTTCTTGGAATGCATGTTCCAGGGGAGATGAAGATGTGGCCAACACCAATCAAGCCACTTCTGATGACTCACTGAGGAACAAAGTGATACAATCAGACCCTCAAAAAATGTATCTTTAGCCATGATGAAGAATGAGTAAAACCTAAAAAAATTTATAGCCACAGGAATAATTTCATCTAGTCCTCCCTCCTGCTTAAATAAAAAGAAAGGTGTGAAGTGACTAGGCTTGTAGGTACATCGTAGGTACAGTCGAAAGGACTGGAGTAAGGAGTACAGGCATGAGATACACCGATACAAATGCCTCCTGTCAAGGGACATAGTTTTTAACTTGCTTTGCTACCATTTCCACTGGCCAACTTGGAAAGAAACAAGAAACTGTACTACTTCCAAGAATTCAATTGTTCTACCAGAAAGAACTGGTTAGTGACAGAAGAGACACCAGTGTCCTCTTAAAGTATCTACTGTAAAGAGGGAGTTGTGGATAGTGAAAGATCTCCCAAATTTCTGAGCAAACAGAGGTCTAGAGCCCACACCCAGAGATTCCGATGAATGATCTAAAAAGGGATGGGAAACTAAATAATGAAATACTGTCTATATATCAATAGAGAGCAGAGGCTTTAATGAAAAGTAGCCCAAGCTGCGATTACTGGACAGGAGAAAAGCACAGGAGCGGGGTGCAGAAGCAGGTGGGGACGAGATCACACAGACTTGACATTTATTTTGGTGCAACAGAAACCAGTAAAATGTTTATATAAAAAATATCTTGGGACAAATGAAAGCAGAAAAACAATATATCAAAACTTAGGAGATACAACTTTTAGGAGGAAAGTTTACAGTCACAAATGTATATATTAAGAATAAAGAAAGATCTCAAACAAACCTAATACTACACCTCAAGGAACCAGAAAAAGGAGAACAAACTAAGCTCAAAGTTAGCAGAACGAAGGAAATAATACCACTTAAAGCAGAAATAAATAAAACATAGAACTGGAAAATGACAGAGAAGATTAATAAAACTAAGAGATGGTTCTCTGGAAAGATAAACCAAATTGACAAACCTTTAAACTAACCGAGAAAAAAGAGATGTCTCAAAAAAATAAAATTATAAATGAAAGAGGGGACATTCAACAAATACCATATAAATGCAAAGAACCTTAAGAGGTTACTATGAACAATTACATGTCAACAGATTGGACAACCTAGAAGAAATGGGTAAGTTCCTAGAAACATACAAACTACCAAGACTGAATGGTGGTAAACAGAACAGTAACAAGGGAGATTGAATCAATAATCAAAAACCACCCCTAAAAGAAAAACCCAAAGCTAGATGGTTTCACTATTGAATTCTACCAAACATTTAGGGGAGAATTAACACCAATCCCTCTCACTCTTCCAAAACACTGAAGAAGAGTTAACACTTCCGAACTGCTTTTATAAGGCCAAACTTATCCCTGATACCAAAGTCAGAAAAAGATACTACAAGGAAACTACAGACCAATATCTGTGATGAACGAAGAAGCTAAAATTTTCAATAAAATACTACCAAACTGAAATCAAAGGCTTATTAAAAGGATCATACCCTGGGGTGCCTGGGTGGGTCAGTCAGTTGAGCATCCCGCTCTTGATTTTGGCTTAGGTCATGATCTCAGGGTCCTGGGATCAAGCCCTGCATGCACAGTGGGAAGTCTGCTTCAGGATTCTGTCCCTCTCCTTCTGCCCCTCCCATCCCTCCGCTCACAGAAATTCTCTCTCTTTCAAAATAAATAAATCTTAAAAAAAAAAAAAAAGAAAAAAGGTTCATACTCCATGATCAAGTGATATCATCCCTAAGATGCAAGGATGGTTTAACATATGCAAATCAATAAATGTGACACATCACATTAAGAGAATAAAAGATAAAAATTATATGAACATCTCAACAGATACAAAAAGGCATTAGATGAAATTCAATATCCTTGCACGATAAAAACTCTCAACCAGCTGGGTATAGAAGGAATGTACCTCAACATCGCTCAACATCGAAAAGGACATAAATGACAAGCCCACAGCTAACATCATACTTGGTGAGAGGTTGAGAGCTTTTCCTCTAAGATAAGAACAAAGCTGCCCACTCTCACCCTCCCATTCGACATAGCAGTGGAAGTCCTAGCCAGAGCAATTATGTAAGGAAAAGAAATAAAAGACACCAGAAACAGAAAGAAGTAAAATTGTCTCTGTGTTCATAGACTGGAAAAATCAATACCATTAAAATGTCCGCACTAGGGGTGCCTGGGTGGCTCAGTGGGTTAAAGCCTCTGCTTTCGGCTCTGGTCATGTTCCCAGGGTCCTGGGATCGAGCCCCGCATCGAGCTCTCTGCTTGGCAGGGAGTCTGCTTCCCCTTCTCTCTCTGCCTGCCTCTCTGCCCACTTGCGATCTCTGTCTGTCAAATAAATAAATAAAATCTTTATTAAAAAAAAAATTTTAAATGTCCGCACTACCCAAAGTAATCTACAGATTCAAGGTAATACCTAGCAAAATTCCAAAGGCATTTTTCACAGAAAAAGACCAAAAAATCCTAAAATTCATACAGAACTACAAAGAGAATGCAAATAGCCAAAGCAATCTTCAGAAAGAAGAATGAACCTGGGAGCACTATACTTCCTGATTTCAAAACACTAAAAGCTATAGTAATCAAAATACTATGGTACTTGCATAAAAACAGACACATAGACCAAAAAAACAAAATAGAGGAGCCCAGAAATAAAACCATGCAAATGTATAGTCAACTAACATTTAACAAGGGAGCCAAGAACACTCAGTGGGGAAAAGAGAGTCTTTTCAATAAATGGTGTTGGCAAAATGGGGTACTCACATGCAAAAGAAAAAAACTGAACCCTATCTTATACCACTCACAGAAAGTAACTCAGAGCGGATTAAAGACTTAACTCTAACACCTGAAGCTATAAAAATCCTAAAAGAAAACATAAGGCAAAAGCTCTTGATATTGGTCTTAGCAATGATCTCTTGGCTACGACATGCAAAGTACAAACAGCAAAAGCAAAAATAAATAAGTGGGATTGCCTCAAACTAAAAAGCTTCTATAGAGCCGAAGAAACCATCAATAAATGAAAAGGCAACCTACAAAATGCAGGAAATACTTGACAAGTCACGTATGTGATAAACAGTTAATATCTAAAATGTATAAGTAACTCATACAACTCAACAGCAATAAGGAATAATAGTAATCGGATGTAAAAATAGGCAAAGGACTCGAATAGGCGTTTTTCCAAAGAAGACATTCAAACGGCGAACGGGAACCTGAGGTTGTGGTCCACGTCACCAATCGTCAGGGTAACGCAATTCAAAGTAACAATGAGCCACCACCTCGCACTGGTGAGGATGGTTATTACCAAGGAAAGCAAGAGATAACAAGTGCGGGAAGAAATGTGGTGAAAAGGAAAGCCCCGTGTACTTCCGGGGGGAATGTCAGTTAGTACAACCACCATGCAGAACAGTGCAGAGGCTCCTCAAAAACTCAGAAATTTCCAATGATGGGATTAATGTCCTTATCTCACTCTCTCATTTTCTCTCTGTGTGTGTCTCTGTCTCTGCCTGTCCCATATGAGGACACAGATAGGAGGTTTTCACCGGCACCGAGTCGGCAGGCAGCTTGATCTTGGACTTCCCAGCCTCCAGGACTATGAGAAATAAACACCTGTTGTTTAAGCTCCCAGTCTATGGTTTTTGTTAAATCGGGCTGAACTGATGAAGACAAGTGGCGACTCTAGAACTTAGATATATTACCTATATTAGATATATTACCTATATTAGATATATTACCTATGTTCAAAATCCCAGCTCTGCCACTTGCTCACTGGGAAGTTCGGACAACCTTTCTGGGACTCAATTTCCCCACGATAAAAACGGGGGTAAGAAGAGTACTTATGCATGCAATTTGCTAAAGCGCAATGCCCAGCGCAACGTGTACTTATGTTGGGAGCGACCGTTTTTACCCAGCAACATGGCAGTGGTTCTGTGGGAGGGAAGAGAATCAGAATTTGTCAGTTTCACAAGAGGCTCTAACAGCGGTGAAAATTTATAAAAATAAGGAAAACATTCTAAAGCTTACAATAACTTTGTCGGACAATACTAGATTGAGCGTATCTGACCCCACAGAAGTAGACATACACAAAACCTACAATCCTTGCTTGGTGAAAAGACCGGTAGGATTCCATAGACGTGCTACATTCACAGAAGCCTGGTATCCATATGAAGAGGGGGATAGTTCCAACACAACCCAGACCAAACTCGGAGTATTTATTGCATCCGTCTTTCTTCTTGAGATGTAATTTTGTGAGGCACATAGACAAAATGGGATCATTCCAGAATAACAGGACCATGATAGTGAGGGTTTGAGAATGAGATCCTATCCTCCTAGTACACGCTCTTAAAAGCACCCTGTATTTCTCCTTCACTACACTGAACACTCTGTATATAAACTACATGTGTACATGCAGACATACAATATAGTGTCTGTGTAGTACACATTCCATGCACATATATATAAAACACAGAGCTACTGTCCATCTTCTCCACTAGTCTACAAATTCTATAAGGACAAGGGTGGTATCTGGCTCACCAGTATATCACTAGTACTTAGCACAGTACCTTTCACCTTGTTAGTATTCCTATAGGTACTCAAAAATTATTTCCTGGGGGCTCACAGGTGGCTCAGTCCATACAGTGGCTGACTTGGTTTTGGCTCAGATCATGGTCTCGGAGTTGTGGGACTGGGCCCCTTGTCAGGAAGTCTGCTTGAGGATTCCCTCCTTCTGCCCCTTCCTATACCTCTAAAACAAATAAATAAATCTTAGAAAAAAATTATTTCCTGGATGAATGAATAAATGACTATGCATTACACAGGAAATTTTTGAAGACAAGGGATGTTTAACCCTAGAAAGGTACTCAGTGGATGACTTCAAACAACTGAGTGACTGCCCCACTGAACACAAAGTACACTAACTGGATAGGGCTCCGGACTGCAGAGGTTAAGACCACTAGGTAGAGGCAAAATTCAACTCTAGGTAAGAAAGAATTTGTGTTAGCTGAACCTGTATGGCAAATGTAGCAGTCGGCTTCCCAAATCGGTGAGCCCACCATCACTACGAAAGAAGGGAGTCTGACGGTTCCATGGGATACAACTATAATCCCTTTCAATGCTAGGAGAGTATACTTTCTATTCTTTTTTTTTTTTTTAAGGATTTTATTTATTCATCTGAGAGAGAGCAAGGGAGCACAAATGGGGTGGGGCAGAGGGAGAGGGAAAAGCAGACTGCCCGCTGGGCTGGGAGCCCCACGCTGGGCTCCACTCCAGGACTCCGGGATCACGACCGGAGCCAAAGGCAGACGCTCAACTGACTGAGCCACCCGGGCACCCCTCCACTTTCCATTCTTACACGCCAGTCAGTAAGACTTTAAAGGCACAAATTTTAAGAGGGGCTTATGAACAAAAAACTCATTTCAGTCAGTTGACTGAAATATCCCTGGGCAATTTTCTTCTCTTAATAATCACAGGCCTGAGGTATGCTAATCTGATCACTTAATAGCCAAGCAAAGCAGGAAAGTTTAAATTTCTTTTTGGCAAACTAGTAGAATCATCAGTCTTGTGTATAAAACAAGAACATTTTATAGATAAAATGGCTGTGGAAATACCACCTCCCTCCCCCTCCTCCTCCCTCAGGGACTTATCGGTTCCATCAAGGAAACTCCGTTAAGAATTTAACCTGCCCAAGCGTGGACTCAGAGAGCACAGTTCTTCTCAATTTTTTCCCAGTTAGCTGGGCATCACGTGTAAAATCATATTTTCACTCAAAAGCATCATCAATCATACGAATTATTTTTATTAAAAGCACAAGAGAAAAAAAAACAATCTCTCCATTCAAGGGTCTGTTTTACGGGGAGGTTGCTAGCCCACCTAAAAATATACAGAAAAATCTCAATTCCTTGGGCTTCAAAGACTAGAGGGAAACTAAGCATTTTTTCCTCCTCACTCTTTAGCTGAGGTAAGATGTGCCTGTGGCCTCTCAAAGCCCAAACAATTTGTCATTCATCAAGGAAGTGGTAAGACCTCACAGGTCTGGGGCCTTGGAGGAAAAGTAAAAGACCTTGAAGTAGATCCGGAATCCAGAAACAGACTCCCGTATTGGCTGAAATCCCGTTTTTTCATGTGAGAGATGTTAAGTCCTTCCCAGAGAACATTCCATGATCCTTATCAGCAGCCTCCTGCGAAGGAGCCCTCGCAGCGGCCTGTGCAGCCGCGTGGTAGTGAGGTCCCACCCGCCCTCTCTCCGTCAGCATCAGTGAAGAGTGTGCCTTCCACAGGGGAGAAGGAAGGTTGTCCGGGGCTGGCCTTACCTGTTTTTCCTGCTCCGCTCTCCCCGGTAATGAGAATACACTGGTCCTTATCTTGATCTCTTAGGGATCTGTATGCTTCATCGGACAGGGCAAAGCTGCAGGGGATAATGGGAGAAAAGTCCTTAAAATTCAGCTCATTATCATGTGTTTATCAGATGTAGCCACAGGCTCTTTAAAGGATGGGGAAATGCTTTAGATAGGAAGCTGAGACATCAGATTTTATTTCCTTCCAAGTCTTAAAGGAAATAAATAAACCCACCCAACCCTGTGGCCCACGTTACCTTTTCCTCCGCATTCTCTAGGAAACAAAACAGTTCCAATTTACCAGACTCTCAAGATTTGCTTTATTAAACCCAATGTGACCCTTAAGGTTCATCGTATTAGAATCGGGGAAAGTCAGAGAACCAAGGAGAAAATGTCACAGCCCACGTCCAAAACTGGGATGTAGAGGTTTTCAGAACAATACACTAGTTTCAAAACAATGAGAAAAATTTTTTTTCAAACATTAGAAAAACGCTATCAAATACCAAATTGCTGGTGTTAGCATCATTCAGCTAAAGACAGAACCACTGCCTTCCCAGACACACAAGTGAAGCTGAACCACCCACCCGAGGCCGGCGGGATCACGCGGCCGCCATGGGCCTTGTCCAGCCCCTCAAGGTCCTCACTGGGCCCTGTGAGGACAAAGGACCCCTATCAGGACCCAGTCAGTCTGCAGGTTGATCTTCCCTGCCTTGAAGTTTACAAACAAGGTAAAACGTGCCCCCGGGCTAACCGGAAAATAATTCTGACAATATGGTACTGTGTTTAAAACAGGTAAAGCTCCTCTTCTAATTCATTTGTCAACAAGTACTTACGGAGAGTCTACGTTGTAGAAAGAACATGCTGGGAATGGGAAGGTAAGTCGGACTCGGCCCTGGCTCAGGAATTCTCAGTCAAAAGCAGGGGAGGGAGACAGAAATAGAAAAGAGCAACCCAACAAGTTAAAAGCAAGAGAGAGATCCGTGCAAACACTGCAGAACAAGACAGAGGCCTCGGGGGACGGGAATGGAAGGACACAAGCTTTAGGGGCAGGAAAACAAGTCCTAAAGAACCGAGTAGCAAGATCAAGGGCTTCCAGGCAACAAAGCAAAAGACAAAATCACCTCGAGTGCAGGGTGGAGGGGTAGCCACGAGCCGTTGCTCGCTGCTGGAAGGCAAAGCGTAAGAAGGGACAGACGAGCAATAAGCTAGAGCAGGAGATGGGCAGACTCCGAATCAGAACAGAGACGGTAAGGGAGCCACACTCCAGGACTGTACGCAGGAGAGTGGCAGGATCAGGTAAGAATTAGATAAAAATAGCAACATTTACCAGCACTGTCTCCAAGCCCTTCCTAGTCAATCATTTTAAACCTCGTAACAAAACTACCAAGAATAAATTATTATTAATCCCATTTCCAGACAATGAAACTGTGGCAGGGAAGATGGGATGTGCCAAGGTCACACTGCCAATGGGACACGGCAGAGCCGGCCTGGAGCCCTGCTCCTGGCCACCGGGATAACCGGCCACTGCATATGGGACAGGGCCAGGGAGTACACAGGAGACCAGGCTGGAGACCACGGGGCCAGTGCAGGGCGGGGCTCTAGGGAGAGTTCAAACTTGGCTAACCAGACCACAGACAGCCTTCCACTCAATGACTTCGGCTCTTCTTGAGAAAGTGTGTCGCGCCATTAATGCTGACAATTTACAGAGCACCGCTGCTGTGCCAGGATGAGATGCTCACGTACTCACAATCAGATCTGATCCTTCCAACAGTCTATGAAACAAAGGTTAGACTGAGACATGACATGACATGTCTGTGAGCCCTTTCCCAGGGAAGTCCTAACTTGCACCCAGAAATACCGCGTACACTTTCTTGCCCTCTTGTCACATCCTCTTAGGACTGTGATCTTATCTTCCGGCTGGACTACTGTGGGGCCCTCAAAGAGCCGCCATGAGCCTTACTCTAGAACCAGTGCCTTGCCCCTAGTAAGTGAACCCCACACCCAGTTGCTCAATCAATGCCTGAAGAAGAAAACAGAATGGAAATATCTAGCACAAGGAACTTCTTTCTGTGACCAGCGCACAGTGATCTCCTTCTGCCCATCAAGGTCTTACTCGTCCCTCAAATCCTTCTCAGTCATTCCCTGTGAACCAGCACCTTGCTCACCCACCCCCCAAGACCACTCAGCATCCTTCTCTCCTGTTCTCTGATGCCCCCTGGTGAAAACCAGGACGCCCCGGTGTGCACAGCTGCGTACCAGGGAAAGTGAAAAACACAGGGACTGTGGGAGCGGAACACACCCTGGAACACACACTCTCTACACCGCAGACCCACAGCTCACCACCGACCTGACCTTGAGCCAGTCGCTCACCCCTGGCCGAACGGCAGTTTCTTCCCGTACGGACTGGGAGAATGGAGCCACATCCTTGAGCTCAGCCAGCTGTATAAGAGCTCTGTACGTGTTGTAAAGCCCTAAATAAATGTGTGAAATCTTTCTGTGTTACAATCAGTTATGCCCACATCTTCTTATCCCTTCCCCGAACATAAGCTCCTCTAGGGCAGAGTCTTTCTGTCTAGTTAATCTCTGTGCCGTCCTGCATCATTATAAACACAAGACCCCATCAATACCAAAATATGAAAGAATGAAGAGTGAATTCTGTCCAAGCTTTGACAAAGTCACTACTGGAGTGAGCCCCATAGAACGGTAATCAGGAAATTCGTTTCTTCTCATGACCTTCCTGCGGGAAAGAAAAGCGGTGTTTCGATTTCTTACCAGCCTCTCTCCCCGCTCTGCTCCTCTCACCTCCACACCACAGGACAGAGATGCCACTACCCTCACCCTCACTGGCAAGAAATGCAGGAAAACACCACATCACAGCAAATACAAGTGAACCTTTCCCAATGCATATTTACGGACCGCAGGGGTGAATATATACCTTCCCTACACTCCTAAGACTGCAAGTTACTTATATGCCACACCATTCACAGATCCCAAATGATGCGGAATTACTTCTTGCATAAGTAATGACAGAAGATTGTGTGTGCGCATGTGTATGTGTATACTGCACGCACAAGCACGCACGTGCGGCTTTAGAAGATCACCAAGGGACCTTGCCATGGGTTTATTTCATATCAAAACACTAAAGTTAAACACTTGGTTTTACTTAACTGCCATCCCCCCAAACTGGGCTTGATTCATCTAATGCAGTATATTTTCACATAAGATAAAAGCTAAAAGGGATAGTTATTCTTTCAAGGCTCTGGACAGCCACTGAGTTCAAAGTGCCCGAAATATACCAGCTGAGGTACGTGAGCACGGGAAAAACTGGGTCGGACAGTACCGACACACCCAACCCAGCACAGCACCCCCGTGATCATCCGCTGACCTCGTATAAACTCAGATTGGGACTTGAACTTACTTAAAACAGTGACCGAGGGGCAGCCACGAAGGACACAAACCCTGCTCCCGGTCTCCTTCTTCTCTCTGGCAACACCGGCACGCACCCAGCACCGAGGCCGACACTTACAACTACAGACTGAAGCCACATGCCCGTCGTCCCCCAAACCACTCTGTAATTAAGGAACCTAAATAAATCTTTAGAGAAGTTTTTGCTTAAAAACACTTGCGATCCATATGCTTCGCATTATTTTGTGAGCGTGTCAGCACTGTTATTCACCGCACGCAGAAATGCACGGTTTATTCTAATGCGATGACGAGAGCGGCGGGGCGAGCACGGGTTCTGGGCCCCGCCACATCAAGGGCGCGGTTTCGTCCACTTCTTCTGTCCTCTAGTTGAGCTCTAAGAATAGAGACGGCCTGACACGTGAAAGCCAGTCTTGCCCCTGCTTCGTTTCCAGATCAGCTGCATGGCTGTTCTGCTCGTGGAGTGAACTTTACCCAGCACGAGGGATGCTCGCTGCACAATCCCAAATGGCCGTTATCTATCGCTTTTCAGTTTTAGGAGTTTGGTTTGGGGCTTGTGTTATTTCCCATCAGTGTGGAATGTAGGGCTGCATGTTCAAAATTATCTAACCAGTACTCCCGTTCCTCCCCCATCGTCTTTCTGTTCAGAATGTTCATCTCCCCAGCGGCTCTGCTTTCACGGTCATCAAAGGTGATGGCAGGGCTTCTTTGCCCCAAACTCCGTGTTCTCCACGTCCTGCAGTCTCCTTTCTAAGTTTATTTCATCTACAATGCAAAGCAGGAAAGACGACAGCAAATACGTCGCCACTACCTACAATGTATGCGTTTCCCAGCAGACCTCAAGTTTTCACTCCCTCTGGATCTCCCATAATGAGTTGCTTGAGAAGTTCCCCTCGAGCAGGCTAACCCACTTTGTTAGTCTGTCATCTCCACGAGCCAAAAGTTTAACAGAACAAAATTTGTCTCGGGACACTTTCCTGAATTTAGGTAACTGTTTCTAACAATTTATTTCATGACGTTTTCTTCAAAAACTCTTAAAATGGTATTGCCTTTCATTCAGTCCTGAAATCTAGAATATTTTCGAATCACACTAGGGAAATTCTGCTTCTGACTTTAATCCTCTGAGGATAGTCAGCCTCAAAATTCTCATCTACAATTCAGATCTACAAACCTCCACTATTTTTTTTTTTTCTTTCTAGCTCTGGCTCAGCCCTAAAAACTAGGTTTTTCTAAAATCAGGTAACACACACAACAAAGTGTTTTTCAAAAATTCCTAATCTCCAAGTGTTCCACCAGTTTCTAAGCTCATTTGAACCTGATCGAGGGCTGAGAGAGTCCACAAGAAGGACAGAAAAGAGAAGGGAAAGAAGGGATAATTCTGTATGGTGTGTTTTGCGTGGAAACCATGAGGGTTGTTTATTTGTCTGCTTATTTTTAAGGAGAGGCACAATGTTGGTCTTCCTTGTAAAACACTATTGCAGGTATCTATACATCAATCGTTGCCTCATATTTCTAAGTCAGAAAATGTTCACCCACTTGAAAAATATTACCTTGTTAAATTAGTATTATGTTCTACCACCAGACATTCACCGTATCACATCTGAAGGGAAAACTTCAGGGAAAGTAAGTCAGAGAAAGTCAGAAACTATACCTTTTTATCCTGGAAAGCTATACTGCATTCTTCTCCTATGCTGGCATAAACATGGTAAATTAATACATTTTTCACAATACAGTTACCCCTCATAGCCACATTATTGGTAAGCATTTCTCACAATCCAAGCCTCAGAACAACAGAAGATGGAGAACAAAAATAAGTTTCTCCTCAAAATAAACATCAATGGGCAAGATGGTCACTACAAAGCAAAAAGGGAAGACTACGAAAACAAACATAAAGAATAGGATTGAGGGGAGAGGGATGGTAAATGGACCTACATTTCTTCAAGATTCCTTTATTTTACAATTAAGTGGGACAAAATTAATTCAATAAAGGTCCTGAAAATTATATTATAATACCTGGAATAAGACAAGAGCTACAAAATAACTAAAAATGGAATGCCAAAAAAAAAAAAAAAAAAGGAATGCCAAAAAAAAAAAAAAAAAAAAAAAGGCCAGAAAAGAAGAATAAACACAGAGGGGACAAATAGAAAATAAATTATTAAAAGGTAGACCTAAATTCAACCATACTGATAACTACATTAAATATGAATGGACAAAATACTCCAATTAAAAGGCAGAGGATGTTAGAATGGATATAAGAGCAAAATCCAACTATAGGCTGCCCATAGGAGTCACATGTAAAATATGAAGATATAGATAGGATGAATGAAAATAACATGAAAAAAGATATACTAGGCCAAAATGACTGGTTAAAAAAATGACACTGTACTTTTTAAAAATACATTTAGATCTGAAGAGGTCTCTAGTTGCCATGTAAGAGGGATGCTATGTGGTGACAGAGCATATAGCATAGAGCAGATGAGACTTAATTATCTTAAAAAATGAGCTACAATCATTTTTGAATATTATATCAATGCTTAATTTTCCAAATTCATAGACATTTGTAAATCCTAAACATAAGTAGCCACACTGCTTTCTTTTCGCTACATAATTGAAAAGGGCTTGTTTCTATTAGCTACAAAACAGAAATAATCTCATCAGGGATGAATCATTTTAAGATGACATCTGTTCTGAAATGACAAAAGTAAAGCATCAAATAAAGCTCAAAAGTCAGGCTTTAAAATAGGGTATGACAAATAGGCACAAAAAGTTTCTTCTTCCTTTAGAATTACATTGGTTTTTGAAAAACAGACTCTCACACAGTATTTTTGTGAAATTCCATAGACTGCCTGCATCAACTTCAATGTACACCCGGCCTCTCAATATTTCTTAATGTGTTACTCAAAAATATTTTTTAATCTTTAACAATCAAATGTAACCATCAAGGTGACAAAAATCACAGTATTTAAATGTTTTGTATATATAAAATCATTTGCTTGTGTTATAATGTTTCAAGGAACAGCAGAAATCCCTGTGGACAAGAAACTCTTCTTAGAACTTACAAACAAAGCTCTTTATTTCAAATGTTCACATGCTAATTATGAAATATAATCTAAAACAAACAGCAAAGAGCACTGAAGAGGTCATCTTTCAAGATGTTAGAAATCTTATTTATAATCCTCTTGTGATGAAGAAGCTTTGGGGTGTACCCAAATTCTTCTGACCCTATGCACCAAACCATTATCAAAATCACAATGGAGATCCCACATGCACCCCATCCCGGGCCAGCCAGCCGAGAGTCACTTCTTCTAGAGAGTGCTATCAACGGGGACTGGGCCAAGGGATGATAGTTTTTCAAAGGTGGGTTGCCAAAGCCAGGTCCTGAAGACATGCATTAGGAAGAAACAAGAGGTTTAGAGAGACTAAATAAGGCCAGGAAGGGAAAGGACCAGACTCAAGATATAAAAGCAGCGAGGAGGAAACATCTGCTTTCAGGGCCTAGAAGCCGCTCTTTGGAATTTAGCACTAATCTCTCACGCTGCTCAGGACTTCCTTCTGAAAATGGTGCCCAGAGCATGCGATGCCACAGGGGGAAAGCCCTCCAGCGGCGCGGCATCCTGCTTGGGGTTTGCGAGCGTCCAGAAGCAAAGAGGCTGACTCCAGTCGTGAGTGTTTGCTGCTGCAGGGCCTCAGCTCATAGATTAATGAAGAATGAACGGCTTCTCCCCTTCGAGATCGAATCAGTCCCCTGATAAGTAAAATGAAAGAGTGTGTGGAGGATGGAGAACAGCCACAGGCCAGGGTTCCCAGGGAGCTCACGGGTACCCGGGAGAAAAGAGACGTACTCTCGGTGTGGGTTCTGAGGGTGACGATTAGGAAAATCCGTCCTCTAGAAGCTTAACATGAAGTCCCCCAAAATGGAGGTAAGAGAAGGTAATGAACACATCAGCAATCTCCTACAGACATTTGGAAAAGGAAAAAATGACTTTTATTGAGAAAGGTATGTCATGGGAAGGTGCAAAATTCCACAGCTTATGCAAGGACAGAGGCTGGGGCGCGCAGATGGCAAGGAGGAAATTACGGTATTTCCCCTGTCCAGAAATTAACAAAACACACCTGATTTGGAGGAAAGAACAAAGAGACAATGGGCTTCTAATTCAAATTCAGTAAGCCCTTTAAGTATTTTTAGGATCCCTTTTAAGAAAAGAATACTAACAATCCCCCAGTGCTCATAAAAATAATTACACAGTCATAAATCTATAAAAATAGCCTCTTCTGCTCGAGAGAAACGCAATTTAAACAAATTCCCAACACAACGGTTTCCACGCTTTTTGGAAAAATAGATTATTTCAACTAATTTCATAGTTCGTTTTTATGACTTTCTTACAGGCAACCAAATTCTGGAAAAATGTCTCCCAAAGGAAGTTATTCCAAAGACCTTCCCAATTACCCTTAGGACTTCACGTTTTACTCATTAAAGTAAACAGAATGACTTCAAATTCACAAGTTGCTGATTTTCCAGATAGATGTTCCTTCCTGAGTAAAAGCCTGAAGACGGGCCACTTCCTACGTGGCTCCGTGCGTCTTTGTCCAGCTCGGCACAGATATTCTGACCTAAGGTACCTCACATCGACATCCCGCAGAGGTAAGTCTGTTCAGTAAACGGAACCTTTCAGGTTTATGACCTTTAAATATAAACCCGTATCATCGGACTTGGCTAGCCCCTCGGTGCCTGCCCTGCACGCGGGATTCCATGAAGCTGAGCCCCAGCCTTCCTTCAACAGAAGCCAGAGACACCGGACGCTGGCCCGCCCGCAGCAGAAGACACTGGGCTGGGGACCTCAGTCGAGGGAGGGCAGAGAAATCTGCCTGCGCTTCTCACAGGAGGCATGGGAATGGGAACCCTAAGGACACCCTGCTTCAGTTTATTTATTTATTTTCGTTCATGCACAGAGCAGAGGCAGTGGGCAGTCGTGGAAGGCTCGTACCAACTTCTTCCAGCTCTGGTCTGTGCCTGCAGTCCACGGAGCAGTGAGGAGGCGGCGTACACAGCACCGTGTTTGGGGTCTGACGTGCAGCAGGCACTTGACAAGGGACTGAAAGGCCAGCGGGGGCGACGTCTGCGCGGTTACCTTACAGAATCAGGGTCGCGAATCAATTCACATTTTGGGAAGCGAGATCTGCCACCATGTCACAGGGCGGATGCAGAATTCAATGAAATCAACAGGATTTCAATTTTAACAGGATGCCTGATAATAAGTAGACACGTGCACATACACACACACACAGACACACCACTGTGTATACACAGTGCAACACTACGGAGAAAGGGAAGTGACTAGGGATAAAGAAGAAGAGAAGGAGGAGGAAAAGGAAGAAGAAGACGACAAAGAGGACGACTTTGATTATTAGCTAAACGCACATAATGATTCCATAAGAGAAACACTTTGGAAATAATTTTAAGAGAATCCAGGACTCGTTTATTCAGTAAGAGCACTCTGTGTGTCCGGCAGAGGAATACAAATGATATCGCCCCTACCCCCACGCACCCAGTGTAGAGAAATCACGTACTATCTAACTAGATAATAATCCAGTCCTGTGAGGACAAGTCATGTGGTCTGTGTGGCTTACTTCAAAACAACAAAACCTTCCCCTGAGGCATGAGGGGGACTGGAACTAGGAAAAAAATTTTTTGAATCAAAATTTTGCTTGACTCTTTCATCCAGGTACCACATAGCTTTCAAACCCACCCCTTCGTCTCCTCCCGATCGTCAGTTTTTTACTGTCTTAGACAACTTCCTCAATCCTGGTCCGAGCTTCAGGAACTCTTAAAGGGGTCAATAACCAGGCAAGACTTTTCATGAGCCATCTTGATATAATACCGTCAAAATAAAACGTCATTTTTCTACCATGACTCCTTCTCCATCCCTAACCTTGGCCTCACTTTAGCCAGATTTGAGTTCTTGCTTTCATGTGTTACTGTAACAAAGTTTATTAAAGCCTGCTTCTGTAAAGAAAAATTTGTGAAAGCTCAAAGCGAGGTCATAGGATTCCTGTCTTCCAAAACTAGGGTTCTATGGAGTACTTCCAATTTTAAGTATCACACACTTACAGTGTTCAGACATCAGAGAGAAGTGTTAGACACGTGGTTGAGGATTTCCTAGGAGACTAGATGGAACTGAAGTGATCCTCGTGGCCCACAGGCTCCCCTCCCTCCCAACTCCCCCCACCCAGGGTTTTAATATGGGGTTGAAAATCTATTCAAATGGGGGCACCTGGGTGGCCCAGTGGGTTAAGCCTCTGCCTTCGACTCAGGTCATGATCCCAGGGTCCAGGGAACGAGCCCCGCATCGGGCTCTCTGCTCAGTGGGGAGCCTTCTTCCCCCTCTCTCTCTGCCTGCCTCTCTGTCTACTTGTGATCTCTGTCTGTCAAATAAATAAATAAAATCTTAAAAAAAAATAAAATAAAATCTATTCAAATGAAGTTTGTAAATTCAGGACATAGATAAAATGCAGAAACCCTTCCTCTCGATTTCCCTAAAGAAAACAAATGAGCCCATTATTACATAGCCAAATCCTTGTCTTGATTTTTAAAAAAAAAACTCAGTGATTGGGGCACTGGGTGGCATAGCTGGTTAATGTCCAACTCTTGGTTCCGGGTCACGTCATGATCTTGGGGTCTGAGACTGAGACTGAGCCTGCTCTGGGCTCTGCGCTCAGCGGGGAATCTGCTTGAGATTCTCTGCCCCAGCCCCTCCCAGTGCACTCTCTCCCCCTAAAATAAATAAATAAATCTTTAAATTTAAAAAAAAAAAAAAAAGGAACTCAGTGATTGAAGGGAGCAAGTCAGAGGACTGCAAATCAGACCATGGAGATAGAAACCCCCCACCCCGCCCCCCTCCCTCCCACCCCCTATAATCCAAAGAGCAGGCTCTGGGCTTGGGATGACTGACAGCCCTCTCTGGGAAGACCGAAGGACGACTACTTCTTACTGGGTGTGTCTTCCAGATGGTTCTCACTCCCACTCCCTCCCATACCCGGGTTCTGGTCTCCACCCAAGGGAAAGGACTTCATGGTAAGGTAAGGAAGGCTCAAGATGCCAGGAGGGCTGTTTTGTACAGTAGTTACTGCTTTCTACATGTTGTTTGTTTCTTTTAATGTGAAAATGTTTGCCTTTTTAAAATGGCTTCAAAGTGGCCACATCAGAACGGGTAAACCAAAAATACCAAACGCCACTCAGCCCGCAGCTGGGTTCCCTGCGCCACTCCCTCCTGGACAAGCTTCCCTGGCTGTCCGCCACCCGGCGGAGCGCGGCCCAGCACTTCTGCAGGAAACGATGCAACAGCAAGAAGAGTCAACGCTGATCCAGAGAGGGGGCCCCGAGGCTCCCAAAGGGCTCTGACCCATCTCCTGTACCAACCCATCCCCAAAAGCACAACTCCAAGGTGACCTCAAAGACAGAGCACTCAAACATCTGCTTTAAGCCATTTCACGCGGTCAACAAGGGGCTACAAGGAAGTGGCTGCAGTGACACGTCACATGCACTGATGACATATTTGAGAGAAAGAAACACTCGGATCTGCGAGCGGCCAGGAGTGTTTATTGCCAGACGTCCACACCTGACAAGGCATGGTCCTTAGAGACCAAACCTGGAGAAACTAAGAATAAAGTCCTAAAAGTCAGCAATCACCGTCCCATATGAGCTGGGCAGGGGCGAGAGACCCCACAGGAGAACCGACTATGCCGAAGGCACTCGGGATACAAACACGGGGTCCCTGAGAGCGAGGCACAGGGCCGGTGGATGTTTTCGTTACAGAATATAAGACCAAGACCAGCTTCTATCTTCAACACAAAACCTTGAACTCAAAACCTTCCCTCATGTGTCTCTTGACTGGTTCCTGCTTGCCCCAAGAAGTAAAACTAAGGCAGGTCCTCACACAGAATCCAGTCTCCGGGAGCTTGCGTTCTCACGGGTGCGCTGCTCGTTAAAAATCAAGCAAGGCTCGTTCCAGGAGCGGGTCTAGCTCTCTTCCCTGGTTCATCTCCCTGCCGGTTCCCCTCTGCTCCGCTGCCCCCGCGAAACACCCTCTTCCCTCGGAGCTCCCTGCCTACATACCTTTAAGATCCCACTTACACGTCTATTATATCCCTAGCATATGGTGTTTCAATTTTTGGACTTTTTTTTAAATTACAGTTTCTCTCCCTTGAGAGCAGGAATTATGACTCACCATCTCCATGCCTGACATATAATATATGCTCAGAATAAATTTCTGTAATGAATCCTAACAGTCTTTTCTCCTGGTCATGCAAGAAATTGACAAAATTAATTTATGGTGTTTTCAAAGCCTGTGTTTACTTACCAACTATTTAATTTAAAAAAAAACCTAATAGTGGAGAAATCCAAAGAAATATTACGACTCAAGTATGCATATGTAAGTACGCATTCATGTATTTACAAGAAAGAGCTCCACGGATTTAAAATACTCAAAGAAAAAAGTCAAAGAGAGATAGGATTCTGCTTTACACTTGCCCGCTGAAATTCTTCATTTAGGTTATGTTTTAGTATTCAGCAACTCTCCCTAATGCTGGTCTGTATATGTTCTATTTGAAGACACAGGCAAATGATCATCTAAAATCTTCTGCCTTAGAAAGGCAAAGTGTGATGATACTTGCACTAGTAACACTCCAGATCCCTGCGAGCTCCTCAACGAGGAGGCAGAAGCCATTAGTCATCTCCAGGCCCGGCTGCTGAGAATATCCCGCTCCCATCCTGCCTAGAGACCCACCTGATATGACCTCTCTTCTCCAAAAGAGCTTTACAGGCACTTTTCTGTGTTCCCAGAGCAAATTATCATGTTTATCCTTAATTTCCTTCCAGAGTCTGGTAGCCCCTAGCTCTGGAGTGCCCACAATCCACCTGCCGGGAACCGGCCTGGCAGCAGAGGGTGTCAGAGCCAACATGGGGCTGTCTCTGTTCTCCGGACTCTCAAGTTCAAGCCCCTCCCACCACGGGCTTGTAAGGGTCACGCTCACCACAGACCCCTTCCGCCGAGCAAACCAAAACCTCCTCCTGGAAGAAGGTACAGAGTCAATGTCCCGCAGTCTATGGTCTTCAGGACAGATTTTCTGCACCAAGAAAATCACTGGGACTGGCAGAGGTGGGGCACGCAACATTTTTGTCAGATGAACAAACCAATACATCTCCGTAATTCAAACGGATAAAAACGTGGCAACAGCCCTCTGCTCCGCTCCCTGTGTCTTTCTCGCCCAGGCCCAGCATGCCACGGAATCCCACCGGGTTCGTGACAGGTTCTAGAATCACGCCCAGTTACCACTCCCGGAGCTTCCTATATGCCAGGAGTAGGCCCAGTGGTAGAGAAGAAAAATCGACAATATTTGGAACAAAGGCGTATTTCTCAGGAGGTTCCAGAACTGAGCACTCATTGGAGGAGGATTTCCCCGCAATCCAAATAAAACAGTCATTCGAGTAGGGAACCCTGAATCCTAAAAGTACCTTCTGGTTCCTAACCTTAGTGCTAAGGTTTTAAAAAAAGAAAACACACACATGTGCAGGTACATATATAACTGCTCTCCCCTAATGGGCATTTGTCAGAGCCCTGCTGATGGAGAAAATACCAGAGTCTGCAATCGCTCCCCAGGTGACAGATGGGCCCGATGACTGGGACCGTCCCCTGCCCCACATAACTGCCTAATCACCATCATAAACTAGCACAGGTCCAGAGAATTGTCTTTTTTTTTCAATTTTTTTAAACTTCTTTTTAAGATTTTATTTATTTGACAGAGAGAGTCAGCGAGAGAGGGAACACAAGCAGGATAAGTGGGAGAGGGAGAAGCAGGCCCCCTGCTGAACAGGGAGCCCAACGCAGGCCTGATCCTGAGCCTAAGGCAGATGCTCAATGACTGAGCCACTCGGGTGCCCGAGAATCTTCTATTTATCTCATCTTACGGCCCACATCTCGACAGAGAGGAGGGGGCCATCTATTCAAACAAGTCTCCGTTTGCTGCATTAATATTCTTAAGTTGATGACAGCCCCACCCATCACTCAGTGGATTTAAAATTAAGGCTCTGGGGACACCTGGGTGGCTCAGTTGGTTAAGAGTCTGCTTTTGGCTCAGGTCATGATCCCAGGGTCCTGGGATTGAGCCCAGCATCGGGCTCTCTGCTCAGTGGGGAGCCTGCTTCTCTCTCTCTCTCTGCCTGCTGTTCCCCCTGCTTGTGCTCTCTCTCTCACAAATAAATTTTTTTTAAATCACATAAATCCTTAAAAAAAAATCAAGGCTCTGTCTTTTCTTGACGACAGAGTGTAGACTCTGGGACACATTCAGCGAACACAACCTCTAAATGTCAGTAGAACACCTTTCATTCAAAGCCCACTTATGAGGAAAGAGAAACCAACAAAGGGAACACAAAAAACTGTCACAGAACTATCACTGGAAGGAGAAAGTGCGATCTCCCTGTTCCCTGCGTTCCCCGTCAGCGTCAACCACCAGGAAGTCAGGTCCGCCATCTGGTGCTTCTTAAGCTCGCACGCACATGGGAGCACCCCCAGCGCTGATGCCTCGCTCCTCGGTGCCCCACAACTCCACAGGCTCCGGTCAGTTCCGCAGTGGTCCCGCGGAGCACCCAGGATGACACCCAGTGCCTTACGTGTCCCATGGACTTCTCTGGCTCACCCGTGTTCAGAGCGGGATGTCCCCTTTAGTGGCTGAAGCTTCCTTAGCTTCCAGGCAAGCAGCGTAAGAAGCAGCTACATAAAATCCGCCGCCCTGTTCTCTGCAGAGAAATTTTGTTGTTCAAGACGACATTCTTGACATGCTTAGTCCCAGAAGAGAAATGTCTTTCAAATCTAACCGGTAAGGCGAACTTGAGCAACTCAAGTGCTTTGATCTTATGTGCAAAAATGATTTTGTAACTGATCATATTTTCCTTTTGGTTCTGACTACCAGGAAATGAAACTCCAAGTTCAATAACCAGACAGGACATCACGGTATTAACTTTTGCTTGGGTCTCCTTTACTTTGTTTCCTTTACTCTGACTTTTAAAAAGTTAGTCATTTTATAATATTGGCTATAAATTGGTAAGCTGTCTCCTTTCAACTTTCAATGTGGGGAGGGATAAAATAATTAACTCCCAGTCACATTCCTCACACATTTCTGAACTATAAAAAAGCTAAATAATGCAATAGTGTAACTAAAATCGATGCAAACAGTAACAGCTCTTCTTTGGGTTTTATTCCTTTTTTTTTTTTTTTTTTTTGGTGGGGGGAGGTGATACATTGACGGGTGGATGGATAAGTAGTTAGGTAGACAGATAAATCTGCTTCAGAATACATGAGCCCTCTTACAAGCACGGCTAAGAAAGCCAATGTCTTGGAAATTTTTCATGTATTCACTTAAAACTCTGACATTCAAAACTATTCACAAGTCTTCAGCATCAAGCAGAATAAATTACATCAACACTGAGTGGAGAGAAGCTTGAAGGGCTTTTGCTCTGCCACATGTTTTGGAAACAGGAATTCTGAATGCATGACTGTTGACATGGATTCTGTACCTGTTGAAATCATTTGCACATTCCTAATTTTGTGCTTTCTCCCTTATTCCTCACCCAACCACATGAAACCTCCTCAGTTTTTCTGTAAAAATCCAATATTCTTCTCCTTTCTTGCCGATTCCAAGAGGATTCTTGCCTTAGATGCTTTTGTGAAGATACTAACAAGGACGCAGATACTTGTGAAAATGTATCATCCCATTCACAGAAATCTCCAACGTAAACCAACTCTCAGCTACCAGTCACTCAGACACAGTGAAGATTTATTTCCTGAGAGTCACCTCTAAAAAGAGAATTGGGAAATATCTGCCTTCTCTTTAGGGTAAGTAAGGCCTCTCAGTTACATCTCCAAGTTGACTGAGGAGTTTCTGTCCCAAGTGCCCAGTGGATAATGAAGCTGGAAAAGGGCAAACCCAAGCTTCAAGTCTAGATTTGTTGGGAAACTTTGATAACTCTAATGTAGATCAGGACCTCTGGTGTAGAAACTCCAAAGAATGAAACGGCCCTACATAGGCACCACGAACTATTCAAGGCAACTGAGGCAAACCTTATATTCACTAATGTTAAAAAAAATTTCTAACGACTTGTTTTCCTAAAATATCCCCGAAAAAGAGAATCACGTACCCATAGAATCTTCCACTTGAAAGGAACCCTAGAATTAAATATTTCCCATTCATAAATTCTTTGTTGACATCCACAACTCAAAGAGCACGACTGTACTGACGGTACAAGTTAATCTGTGAATATTTAGCTGAATATTCTCAACATACACTCAAACCTCATCCTTGAATAACTTCATTACTTTGTTCTCTATTATGACTATTAAAGGAGTTGCTTCCTATATTTTAAAAACTGTACTAGAGCATCTGAAACCCCTCCCTCCTCTCTTCTCCCTTGCTTGCAGCAGTCCCTAACTATCGCGCTAAGACAAAAGTCTTTACAATTTGGCTTCGTCTTTTGATACGAATTCCTGGAACATGAGGTATTTTTTAACATGTGATTAAGGCTTATTGGACCTAGTTACACGATATTACAGACTCTGCCGTGGGCCAGCCGCTGTTCTAGGCACTGGGACGCGCTGAACGTCTGCGGGGCGAGGTGCAGGGGGAAGGCAGGCCGTGAGGAGAGTAAGTAAAGTACCGCTGGCCGGGAGGGGGTGAGAAGAGAAAGAGAGCAGGGAGGAGGAAGAGCGAGCGCTGAGACAGGGCAGAAAGGGAGAAAGGGGCGCAGGCTGCAGCCCTGGGAGAGGATCCAGTGAGAGGGTGACATCTGAGCCAAGACCTGAAGGAGGTGAGGAAGGAGGGCATGCGGAGATGACAGATAGGTAGGGACATCCGGAGCCAGGTAGGTGGGTGGGCAGATGACTGACAGACACACACACACCCACAGAGGCTGAGGGGCTAGGACGTTCCAAGCAGAGAGAACACTAAGTGCGAAGTTCCCAACATCCAAGTACGCAACTGGCTTAACAGCCGAACAGAATCCTGTTCTAATGACCCGGGCTACTTCAGTGCTCTGGTTCATGCTTTCAAAGAGCTGGTTGGCAATGCTTTCGAACCATACCTTTGGGTACACTGACCTACCAATATTAATAGTGACAATGAGTGAGATACTTAATTTGGCGCTCTTGTACCATTCAAAGGCAACAGAAAATTTAGTCTATTCCCAAAAACGAGATACTGTGCTGTAGGTAAAACACAATATGCACACATGAGATAACCTGCTTCTTTTTAGTAAGTGCTTACAGATATATATAAACTGGAGCTTGCTTTTTATAGTCAATAAAACTATTTACCAAAAAAAGGGGATATTTTTCCAGATTAAGAGGATGCAAGAAAAGTATATAAAGGATATACTTCAAATATTTTTACAAGTACTTGATCAGGACCAAAATTAATAAGAGAATCATATAAACTTGGAAATAAAATTCAGAAGTAACTTATTATCTATATTATATAAGATGAAAATACAGAGTGACATTAAATATTGGGGGTGAAGAGGTAGATTTTGGTTTTCCCACCATGAAAATTAAGATTATTGCCTTAAAATTAGAATTTCGTGGTCAGAAATAATATTACAGTTCTTCTGTAATCATTTCTAAAATTTTAATACTTCACCTTCCATCTTTGACTATATCCACATTTGGAAAAAGAAATTAACTAAAATTGTCCTTAAGCACAGCTTAAGCTCCCTAGCGTGGGGGAAATTCAGTTTTAGTTATTCACCACCCATCTAGGAAGGGTTGAATCCAAAAAAAGTTAACATTGCACTGGCTTAAATTTCAAAGCTGGTTAGAACTATTTTGCCACAATTCCCAAAAGATGAATACGTAAATTCATACAGATGAGGTCAGCATCAAATTTTCTAAAACTCCCAGTAAACATACTGGTTGGAAGAAAATCAATAATATAGGAGTTGCACCAAAGGCAGATATATTGCCACAAACTATCAAAGCATTTAAAGGCATCTTCAATGTTCACATAATAACTACTCCTGTAAACAAGAACAATGAAATGCGACACTACTGAAACCTTTGTTCATAATAAACCAATAAGCGACTAGCTTCTATGCTGAACAGCAATGTGAAGAAAAAAGAAACAATAGAAACATGAAAAATGAGTGAACAGTTTTACTCTTTTTTAAAAAATGATCTTATTTATTTATTTAAATTTATTTGAGAGAGCGAGTGAGCCCTCAGGAGCGGGAAGGAGGGGTAAATGGAGAAGGGCAGACTCCCCGCTGAGCAGGGTACCCCATGTTGGGCTCAAGGCTGGATCCCAGGACCCCAAAATCATGACCGGAGTTTAAGGCAGACACTCAACAGAATGAACCACCCAGGCGCCCTGAAAAGTTTTACTTTTATAGTTTAAAATGCATTCAGAGGGGGAGACGGACCATGAGAGACTATGGACTCCAGGAATCAAACTCAGGGTTTTGGGGCAGGGGGGAGAGTGAGCTCGGTGACAGGTATTAAGGAAGGCTTGGATTGCAGGGAGTGCTGGGGGTTATACACAAATGATGAATCATGGAACATGACATCAAAAACCAATGATGTACTGTATGGTGACTAACATAACATAATAAAAAAATTATTAAAAAAAATGCATTCACTCCACAATGAGTGTAGAGATTACTTAAAAATTAAAAAAAATTAAAAAGAGAAAAAAATCTTTAATAAAAGTAAAATGCATTCGAATAAGATTAGTGAAAATACACTGTGATTAGTCATGATGAGGAAAAAAAATCTGAAAGTACTTCAAGAGGACCTGTTTTCTTTCAAAATGACACTATTGACCTCGTGCGTAAATTCACGCAGAGGCGTCCTTTACACAGCACCGGGGATCCCAGCAAGCAGCTGGCCCTGCAACACACGGACTAAATCTCTGCTCCTGTCCCCTGCCCAGCACAGGTGAAGCATGGATTTCCCAGCAACCTCTGCACCTGGCTTGAGCCCACATGACCTCCCACCAATCAGAGAACAAGGCCTGACCACGCTCTCTCTTCACCTGCCGAAGCAAACCGAAAAGCCACGTGTCACAGCGATTACAACTGCAAGACAGAAGCAGCTGGGGTACGTGTCACACCTTGGAGCAGAGCCTCTGAGGAACTCGATGTGACCCTCATCAGACTGTACCATCCGGGAGAAACAAGCCCTCAGGTGGCCTACTGGTGATGTAAAGGCTTGTTACCCAAGCATGACCAATGTCGCTCAGCCTCTGATGATTCGGATTTTCACCGGGACTGCCAGAAATGTTGTTAGCAACCAGCACAGAACTGCTGAAGGTTAAAAATAAGTGTTTCCTGGGGCACTGGGTGGCTCAGTGAGTTAAGCCTCTGCCGTCAGCTCAGGTCATGATCCCAGGGACCTGGGATCGAGCCCTGCATCAGGCTCTCTGCTCAGCGGGGAGCCTGCTTCCCTTCTTCTCTCTCTGCCTGCCTCTCTGCCTACTTGTCATCTCTGTCTGTCAAATAAATAAATAAAATCTTAAAAAAAAAAAAAAGGTGTTTCCTGAGTCCCTAGCACTAGGCCTCCAAAGTAAGGTTTGGGCCCAGGACATGCCCACGATGAGCCACTGAAGTATGTATAAAAAAGAACAGAATTGGGTCGCCTGGGGGGGCTCAGTCAATTAAGCGGCTGCCTTCAGCTCAGTCATGATCCCTGAGTCCTGGAATCGAGCCCCACGGTGGGCTCCCTGCTCAGTGGACAGCCTGCTTCTCCCTCTCCCTCCGCCTGCCGCTCTGCCTACTTGTGCTCTCTATCTGTCAAATAAGTAAGATCTTAAAAAAAAACTTCTTATTGAGGTCTTTATTCATCTTCGCCCCCATACTTGTGTATATTTTATGATGTACACAGTACATTACTGTGGTATTACTTGAAGTTAATCAATGTGTAAACAAACACACTGGACAGATTTTAAGAGCGCTGAGGTCTGAAGGTAACAAAATGAGAGTAACGTAAAGCCTGCGTCCCAAAGATGTTTCCTCTTGCACAAATCCAATCCGTAAAAAGGAAACAATTAATGAAATCTGTAAGACAGCCCACGATACCATAGCAAACAATCGTGACATAACACATGCTATGGCAAATATGCATTAGGGCCATGAGGGGAGCTGCTGGGAAGAAGCTTCAAAATGCGGGTGTGCACCTCCTACCCACGCAAGATGAGAAGCACGTGAAGAGGTGGCGGAGCGTGGAGTGGGGGACAGCATGCAAGGTCAGGGGGATGAAAGAAACAGGGGAGCAGGCAGGAAGAGGCCAAGCGGAGAGAGCTCACGCCCAACGGGTCGCCAGCTACAACTTGACTCAAACTCCACTTCTCCATTTCCACAGCCGAAGTGTTTACCTCGGGCTGATTTTAACCCTAGAGCCCTTGAAAGTCCTATTCAAGATCCAGGCCAGACATACGCAAACAGCTGCAGAAAAGTTCAAGTCCCTACATATAAAAAAATGACGGGGATTTCCACGTTTTCAGATTCCTTTATGCCCCCATTAACCGACCCAGCAAGGCAAAGAATGGCATTCACGATCACAGACACAAGCCCATGATGGTGAACATTGTGTCACAGTAGGGAAAGGAAGCAAATATGCAAAGCATGACATAGTGGTTTCTATTTGTTTTAGGAACAATGCCCAACAAACACCCATACACACGTCCACACTTCCTCCTCCTCACAGCTGCATCCCAGGTAAGGGAGCCACCAGATGGCAATGCCTCACCCGCGTCCCTGTCGTCTTAAATAGCCACACGTGTTCACTGTGTCAGTTATGTCTTAACATCTTGATACCTCAGGAACACTTTTTTTTTTTTAAGATTTTATTTATTGATTTGACAGACAGCGATCACAGGTAGGCAGAGAGGCAGGCAGAGAGAGAGGGGGAGGCTGGTTCCCTGCTGAGCAGAGAGCCCGATGTGGGGCTCGATCCCTCGACCCTGAGATTATGACCTGAGCCAAAGGCAGAGGCTTAACCCACTGAGCCACCCAGGCGCCCCCCTCAGGAACACTTTTAATACAGTTCCGTGACCTCTGAGGGGATTCTGCCATCTTCCACGTCCTTCCTGGGTTTTATCCGTAATGTTATTCCCATGAGCAAATCGTCCTTAATAGTGGCCAAACCTACCCCTAACAGTGGCCAAGGTAATTATAAACACAGACAGAACGGGAGGGAGGGTCCGTGAGTACGAGAACATCTTCTGAAAGCAACAACAGCAACAGATTAAAAACAAGCGACACCGAAAGACCATCCAAGAGTCCTCAGAGACGCGCACTTCGTGAAAATAGAAAATGAAAGTGCGAACGGCCTCTTCCGATGGCAACGTAAGGTCTTAGGAAGGTCCAAAGCACACGCCTGCGCGCTCTGCCCAAAGGAAACCAGCCAAATCCTTCCCCCCTCCAGGTGCCTGCTTGTCTTTCACTGTTGAGGTGGACTGAAGAGAAAAGATGATTCGAAAACATGCGTTCTAATTTGTTCTGCTGCTAATTTTTTAAAATTAGGCTGAGCCATCTATAAGGCTTAGGATGTTGCTAATGTAACTGAGGATGCGATCCGCACACCTCAAGCTGAACTCCCGTGCATCCAGACACCGAACGCTATCCTGAGGGAAGGGCTTCCGATCCAAAGGAAGTCAATAACGGCCCCAAATCGCTATATTGATTTTGGTGGAATCACACGTTCCTCCTCCCGAATAACCTGATTCATCACCAACGGCAACGGGAGGTTCTGTCATAAAACATAACGAATTAACTAACATCTGTTTCCACTTATAAGTCATTTCAACATTCAGTCATTTACCACTCATTCATCGAAACATTGCATTCATACACGTACACATTTAGGCATATTTAACGAGTCTGAAATTTTTTCCCAGTCGGTGACTGAAAACGCAAGGTGACAATTTTTCCGTACGTACAAGCTTGGGATCTGAAGTGCCACCCGCACCTCAAACTCTCCTCCTATTACTTGGGAGTAATCTTCATAATCCTTCAGTCCTCCCAAGAATTCAAGGACGCTGGTATCTGAATGCTTTATTTAGGAAAAAAAAAAAAAAAAAGTTCTCCGTGTGGCTCTCATCTCAAGTGCCTCTTCCCCCTTCCTAAGAGTCCTGGTCCGCGGGCCGTAGCCCAAACCCACCTTTTGCCGTATCTTCTCCGGAGCCGCTCACTACCCCACCGCAACCACCTATTTCTGGAATTCCTTCGGAAAGACTCAGCACAGGAGACGCCTTCAGCATCTCGGAACCCACCCGTTCTCCCGCACTTCTCGGTCACTGCAAGGATGCTCTATGGAAATGGCCCATTTATGTCGCTCTTCCCTCCTCCCTCCATCCAGCCTGGAAAACTCTCGAGGACGAGGACCACGGGTGTCCTGCAGACACGGCCTCCGCACACACAGTGGCCCCCACGTTCACTCACCCGACGAATATTTACGGAGCGGCTGCTCCTGGCCAGGCACGATTCCAGGGCCGGGGCGACGTGGACGTGTCCGGTACACAGAGCCCGGCTCTCACGCAGACGGCAGCGCCGTCCAGGGGACACACGGCAAGGACGTCAGCGAACGAACAGCGACAGAAACATCAGAAAAGACTAACGAGGAAAAGCCAAACGGTCTAGCGACGACGCGTGACCGCGGCGGGGTCTGCCAGTCGGGCGGTGGCCTCACTGGCGAGACATTTCCCCAGGCGCCGGGCGGCTCGGCCGGTTGAGGGTCTGCCTCCGGCTCAGGTCGGGATCTCAGGGTCCTGGGGTCGAGCCCGCATGTGGGGCTCCCTGCTCGGCGGGGGGTCGGCTTCTCCCTCGGCCTCTGCCCCTCCCCCTGCTTGTGCGCGCGCGCTCTCTCTCTCTCTCTCTCAAATAAATAAATAAACTTTTTTTCGTTAAAGGACACTTCCTAACTGGACCGAGAGAACCATCAGCCCCCGACGCGAGAACAGTGACGCAGCGTCCGGCATGCTGGGGGGCAGCCGGGGGACCCGCGTGGCCGCAGCCAAGGACGCGGGGGGCCCTGGTCACGCCGGCAGCCCGGAGCCCCGCAGCCCCGCGGCACACACGCGAGCCGCTGCAGGGGTCTGAGCAGAAAAGGAAACCGCGCGAAGCGGGGTGGGCATCGGCAGGGAAAATGGCGTCAGCCCGCGGCCGCGACGTCTGCGGGGCGGAGACGGCTGGGGGCTGAGGTGCGGGCGCAGGAGACCAGAGCAGCGAGGGGGGAAGCGCCGCGGCGAGGGGCGCCCCCAGGAACCCGAGCAGCGCGGGGCGGCGGCGGAGGCGGGAAGACCGCGTTCCTCACGGGAGGGCGCACGCGACCTGCCCCCGGGTGAATGCGCGCTGGGAGAGAAAGGAAGGAAGGGGGAGCCGCGGGCGGCCCAACACGGCGCCGCCGCAGGCTGGGACGAGCGGGAGGGAGCGGGGCGGCCGGAGTCCGGCTGGACACTCGCGGGGCTTCCAGACGCCCCGGCTCGCAGGGAGACGCTGCCGAGTCGAGTGGAGCCGACCTGCCGGGGCTCGGGGCGAAGTCCTGCGAGAGACCTGGGTGCGCCGGCACAGGGCGGGCGTTTAGGCCCACGCGGGCTCCCGTGACTAAGGCCTACGGAAGGGAGAAGGAAAGGCCCAGCACCAGGCCCTGGGTCGTGCCTGCGGCGTTCGGAGGGAGGACACGCGCCCCGCCGAGGCCGGACACGAAGCGGCCAGCAGGACACGGGAAGGGGCGCGGGCCGGAATGCCCAGTTCTTTTTTTTTTTTTTTTTTTTTTAATTTTGAGAACAGTTTATTTACTTAATTTGACAGAGAGAGGCCACAAGTAGGCAGAGAGGCAGGCGGAGAGAGAGGGGGAAGCAGGCTCCCCGCCGAGCAGAGAGCCCGATGCGGGGCTCGATCCCAGAACCCTGGGATCATGACCCGAGCCGAAGGCAGAGGCTTTAACCACGGAGCCACCCAGGCGCTCCCCAGAAAGCCCAATTCTAAGAAAGGGTTTCGGGAAGGAACTGGTCATCCTGTCAAATGTTACCGATAAAGGAAGAGAAGGGGCTCAAAATTGACAGCTGGATGGGACAACAGGAAGGTCACAGGTGATCTTGTCCTTGAGCGAGGAGATAAAAGCCCAACATGACAAGGGAATGCAACTTTTTCAGAGTTTTGTAATGGAGGGAAACAAACGGTGCGATAACTAGGAGACGTGTTATCAGGAGGAGGAGTACAGCACGTGTCCGTGGGAATGGAGGCGGGAGAAAGAAGAGACTACAGTGGGGGACAGAGATAATGGCAGAAGGAGAGCCTTAAGGACCACAAGAAGGGCTGCACGGGACCCAGGGCCCATGTGGAGGGGGTACCTAAGAGGGGAGCTGACAGTCGGGTCTTTATGACACTCAGTGTTTACTGAACTGAACTGGTGAACTACCCTTAGGAGAGTTCTGGGAAAAAGGAGGCCCACTAGCTCCGGCGTCCAGCGCACCATACAGAAACCCCAACACTAACTTGGTTTCAAGAAACTAACACTCAAGAGTGAAGTGTGCACGTGTCCGGATCTGTGGTATAAGAAATGTATTGGGTCTTTGTGTCGGACTCCTACCACCGAGCTCCTGAAACCCTCGGAATTTCCTGAGTGACAGGAATGTTCTCTGTTCTTCCTAACAAGTGCCTTTCACGCACACCTGAGGCTTTGCTAGTGAGGTGACTCATGGTGGGACCCCTGCATGGTTCCAGGAGGAGGGCTGGTCACCAGAAAGCCCAAAGGCATGACTGCAGAGTGGGAACTTTCAGCCCCATCTCCCCACTCCCAGGAAGGGAAGGAAGAGCTTCTGACTGGATTATAAAACCTTTTGAACAAGGAGATTCCGGTGAAAGCAGCGATGGGCTGGCAAGCTGGCATGCCCAGTACCCAGAGAGGGCAGGGGGCTGTGCGCCCCTCTTCCCCCACACCTAGCCCTCTGCATTGCTTCCATTCGGTTGTTCCTGAGTTGTAGCCTTTATAATAAATCAATGAATGGAAATAAGGTGTTTTCTGAGTTCTAGGAGTCATTCAGGAAATTACTGAACCTGAGCAAAACTGTGGGAACCCCCAAATTTGTAATCAGCTGGGTAAAAGTGTGGGGTGCCTGGGCACTCCGCTCACTGCAGGCATCTAGAGCAGGGCCCTCCACTGGGACCGAGCCCTTGGCCTCGGGAGTCTGCACCAGCTCTGGGTAGTGTCAGAACTGAAGAGAATCGTTAGACCCCCCAGCTGGTGGCAGAGAATTAGCTCGTGTGAGGAAAACACATACATCTGGTGTCAGAAAACGCACAACATCTGCTCTTGGGCCATCGGGGTAGAAAACAAACAGGAGATAAGGGACATGGAAAATGATGGCAAGAGTGAATGTCTCAATGTTGACATTTTAAGCAACCAGGTTTAAGGAATAAAAAACAAGAATTCAAAAAAAAAAAAAAAAAGCCAACTGTACTCTCTTAGTCATATACACATGTAGGGGTTCCTGGGAGGCTCAGTTGGCTGAGCATCTCTTGATTTTGGCTAAGGTCACGTCTCGGGGTCATGGGATGGAGCCCCGCATGCTCAGTGGGGAGTCGGCTTGCGGATTCTCTCTCCCTCAGCCCCTCCCCCACCCCCGTGCACGCATGTGCTCTCTAATAAATAAGTAAATCTTAAAAATAAGTAAATAGGGGCATCTGGGTGGCTCAGTGGGTTAAAGCCTCTGCCTTCGGCTCAGGTCATGATCCCAGAGTCCTGGGATCAAGTCCCTGCATCGGGCTCCCTGCTCAGCGGGAAGCCTGCTTCCCCTGCTCTCTCTCTGCCTCTCTGCCTGCTTGTGATCTCTATCTGATAAATAAATAAAATCTTTAAAAAAATAATAATAAATAAATAAATAATGGTAGACATATCTACCCAAGGACCCTGAATACAAAAAACACGGGGATGGGGAGTCAGCACAGAGCAAAGCTGGTCTATCTGCTCCCCAAATCTTAACCACCTGAGGAGGAAGCTCAGAGCAGAGCGACCCGGGCAGCCAGCTACAAGGCCGGGACAACCGAATACGAACAAGTAATTACCTTAAAAATACAACAGCTATGCAGTGAGTTCACACACTCGGGAGGAATTCAAATGTCACCTAACACTTTTCAGAAGCACTTTTAGAAAAAGTCAATGCTAAGTGACTGCACATGAGCAGAAAGGATCTGGTATTGGGGACGAGTGCTTAGACACACGTTGTCCTCCCTAAACCCACACGGGCCACTCTGTCCCCACACTGGGAATTAGGAACACAGGAGTGGCAGAGAGGAAGCCCCGTCATTCCCCAGATCATCTGTCACCATCTGAAACATCCTTTATTTTAGTGAATTTTCCTGGTTACTGTCTGTCTCCCTTTGGGAACAGAAGCCCAACGGGGCTCAGACTTTGCACAGCACCTGAAGAGCTGGTACTTGGCACATGGCGGCACTCATGGAGCAAACACTGAACGAAGCAACCAGCACTGCCTCCTCTGATGGGAAAATGATTTCCTGGGCCTCGAATCCTATTCCTTACCTATACAGCAATTTCCTCATGCAAGACTCCCACCGCCCCGTCTTCGAGCTCCTCAGACAGGGCCACACACCCTTCCCCGACACACCCAAGTGCCTTGCCCACGGGGACCCAAACTCAGACACCTCTGGAAATGCAAGGGGCACTATCGAAAATTACATGCCTTCAACGGGAAGCCGGCTGTCCAGGGCAAATTATAACATGTGCTCTTTCTCCAACTCCCTCCTTTTTTAAAAATAAGCTATTTATCTTTTTAAAGAGAGAGTGGGGGAGGGGTAGAGGAAGCAGGAGAGAATCTTTGTTTTTAAGATTTTATTTTATTTTTTTATTTAATTATTTTTATTAAGATATAATGTATTATTTGCCCCAGGGGTACAGGTCTGTGAATCATCCGGTTTACACACTTCACAGCACTCACTACAGCACATGCCCTCCCCAGTGTCCATAACCCAACCACCGTCTCCACCCCCCCAGCCCCCAGCAACCCTCAGTTTGTTTTGTGAGATTAAGAGTCTCTTATGGCTTTTTTCCCTCCTGATCCAAGATGGGATCAGGAAAGATTTTATTTAGATTAAGATTCAGTTGAGAGACAGAGAACACAAGCAGGGGGGGGAAGGCAAAGGGAGAAGGAGAACCAGACTCTCCGCTGCTCAGGGAGCCCAAAGCAGGAATGGATCGAGGACCCTGAGATCATGACCTGAGCTGAAATCGAGAGTCAGATGCTCAACCGCCTGAGCCACCCAGGCGCCCCACTATATCTCCCGCCTTCCTCACGGAAGTTCTTTCCCTTCCGTAGTCAGGTACTGGTCTCTCCCCCAGCAGGCTGTCGATCCTCAAGGACAAATTCATCTTTGTATCCACAGCACCGCACGCATATTGTAGATGCTTAAAAATGAGACTGAATGAATGAACCATCACTTCCACACGGGGCTCTGGGATCCCTGAGACAGGCTGCAGCTGGGAAGAAAGCTATCTTGGGCAATGCGGGCAGCAAGTCCCCTCCTGAGACTGGTACACCGGGGCCTGTTCCCTTCTGTATGGATTTCTGTCCCAGGACAGCCCCAGGACACACTCTTGCTTCTCCAGCCTCCTAAGTCTGGGGCTCTACAGGCTTTACTGAACTCGTTATTTCCATTATCTCTGACTTGGTTAACTGCCCCACACTGGATCAGGACTAGTATTTGCTGGTCCCTGTTTAGACAAACTCCCACACACTCCCTTTCCCTGCTACCCTGTCCTACTGCCAAACAAGTCCCAGCAACAGACCCCGGCCATGTTTCTTATTTCAACAACAAAAGGGGTGCCCCTGGCCACGGACCCTAAACACAGCCTCTCTAGATAGAGCTCCCCACATGGGTTCCAACTATAGTTCTCTTTGCTGGGGATGAAGTGTTAGACAAATCATTTTCGGGGCTGAGGCCTCAGTGCCACTCCTTTGGATGAAACGCATCTGAATGTTGCAGAATTTCTCAGGGCCTGTCAAAGTCCTATAAAATCATGGCAGGAAGAAACCTATTTAGCTGAGAACCAAACTTTTCCCTTTAAGATGGTATCACTGAAATAACTATGTATTAGTTATTCATACAATGGTATGAATGTGTGCTTGGCATTACAAACAGACTTTTTAAAATAAACTTCCAAGTCTGAGATGTGCGTTTTGTGAGAAGGGATGTAAATTCTCACTGGGGGGGGGGGGGGGGCTGGGTGGCTCAGCTGGTTAAGTGTCTGCCTTCAGCTCAAGTTCTGACCCCAGGGTCTGGGATCGAGTCCCATGTTGGGCTCCCCCTGTTCGGCGGGGAGCCTGCTTCTCCCTTTCCCTCTGTTGCTCCCCCTGCTTATGTTCTCTCTCTCTTTCTGTCAAATAAATAAATAGAATCTTAAAACAAAAATTCTCAGGGATCTATAATTAGGAATCTGAGACTTCTCAGACACACAGAAACACTTTTCATTAATGAATGTATTCTCATATCACAATGAGCTTCATGATAAAAACATTATGGTGGCAAAGAATCAAGCTTCCAACTTTAGTTTAAAACGGTTCATCATCAGAGGGGCACCTGGGTTGCTCAGTCACTTAAGCATCGTGATCCCACTGCCCTGGGACTGAACCCCACATCGGGCTCCCTGCTCAGCGGGCTGCCTGCTTCTCCCTCTCCCGTTCCCCCTGCTTCTGCTCTCTCTCTGTGTCAAATAAATAAAATCTTCTAAAAAAAAAAATCTGAAAGAGAAATTGCTAAGGTGTCTTTCTGCCAAGAGTATAGACCCAGTAAAACAATAAAATGAGAATAAAAGCTTGAGAGTCAGAGGCAGTAAGTTCCGTCCGAGGAGCTGAACACGCGTCGGGCCCACAAATGTTTCTTCTCACCGCAGCCCGGGGAAGCCTTCAACGGAACGGCCGCCCTTCCCTGCCACATCTCCACCGCCCAGCTGCGGTCGAGCTCTCTCCTCCCCCTCCCCCTCCGGCAGTCCCTCCACATCAAGAAGTTTTCCAGCCCGTGGTTGTCCCGAATCAAACATCTGCCAAGACTGAAAGCAAACACGGGGACTGCCTCCTGCTTACTGTGACGCACGGGAGTCACGCAGCAGATGAAAGGCAATTTCCACTCTTTTCAAGACGGTGTCATTCCAGCAGGAAATGTTAGCTTCAGGAGTCTACACCGGGACTCGTGACATGTGGACTCTGTCCTGAGCAGGTCACTCGTCCAGGTCAGAGGCCTACACAGATGCAAAACCTCACAGACCACAGCCTATCAGCTCCTGACTCAAACCGCAGGAGACAACAGGGATCAAGGGCGCTTTCTAAGATAACCATCAGCCTTCTTTTTGTTTTCACAAAAGCTTCCCTCCCTTTGTCCATCCTTTCCCCTCCTGACTGGTGATTGAAACGATCTTGGTTTCTGTGTACTTAAGTTAGGAGAAGACAGTGTCTCCATCAAGAAGACAAGAATTTTATCTGCTTTGTTCACAACCGCACCCCAGGGCCTACCAGACAGCCTGGAACACGGGGAGCTGAGCGCTCCGCAAATACATGCTCAGTAAATGAGTAACTTTTCTAAAGCGGGAAGTAGAAAGCACGTTCGATGGGAAAGCCCAAAATCTGATTCTGCAAGTGAGTTTCAGAGAGGTGCAGAACCCATTAGAGGCTCAGTTATTCCGAAAACTGAGAGGAGAGGAATAAGACAAAAGCCTCAGCAACCTAACACCCCATCATCTAACTTTCTCTCTTTCTCCTTAAAAAAGCGCTTTCACACTCCGCTATACAAACTACCTCTCTGAGAATTCAGGGTCTAACGGTCGTAAGAGTTCTCAAAAAAAAAAAAAAAAAAGTAATTTTCCTCAAAGAATTCCAACTCTGCTGTAGAGAAAAATACGGATATCACAAAAGGGAGGACATCTGGATCGTCTGTCCTGGACCTTGACCCCAAGCTCCGGACACCCACCGCTCTAGCACATCTTGAGATACAGCTAGAAATATTCTTTGCAACATTTACCTGGTTTACCTTCCAGTAGGATGACAACAGGAGTAACAAAGACGTAAAACACACAAGCCTTCCAGCAATGTCACTCTCTGGGCAATGGCATGTGGTCCTGCAAATCCATCTGGCCCAGAATCAGGAACCAAAAGGTCCCTAATGACAGAGGGCTCATGTCTGGACCGTTGACATGAGCACTGTCCAAATCCTCCCATTAATTACTTTCTCATTTTTAGGTGAGAATAGCCAAATTTTTCAAAGGCTTAAGGCACTTTCCTCAGTTTTAAAAACTTGTTGCAGGGTTTTTCGTTTACTAACAGAGAAAGACCGTGTGCTTCATATAGTGCTCGTAACGCCTGACGGAACACGGCCACCACTTTATATCCCGAGCTCAGGACACATTTCAGCTGGCTCTTGGGCTGTGACCACAAGGAGGGGATGCTGGTTACAACATACTCTTCCTTCTGTGTGGCCGTGCTCCCTCGGCTGGACACTATCAGACAGTAAAGGTGCTCTAGATCACAAATAAATGGAACCTGAACATTCAGGATTCAAAGAGCACCATAAAAATGATATTAAGCATTAGCTTACTTTTTTATAAAAAGGAGAAGAAATTCTCATTATACTCCATGAAATTTTTAATAAACACTGTAAATATCCTACTAAGAACGGTTTGAGCTCACTGAAATACCAGCGATGAGATAACACAAGTAAAGTGAAATGAAAAATAATTTAAAACCTCTTCTGTTCCGTAGTCACTGAGCTCTTAAGAGAAAAGCAATGAAAGAGCCACAGACATATGCAGGGGAAGGATCCTGACCCATAGAAGCTTCCATCTCATTAAAGAGAATGACACAGAAACACAAGGGGGGAAGGTTCCAGTAACTCAGGCAGAAGTCACGTGTGCACCGAGCTTTCAGAACAGCCCCGAGGAGACGGGCAAGGTTTTAACCGTAGAGACAGGACATGTAGTAGGAGTGGAAAGAAGAAGATGTAAAAAGCTGGGACTCAAAAGGAGGTTCCACGAAGACACTTGCTGGCGTGTGGGCCCGGAGAGGAGAGCTGGGGCTGAAGGGCACGAGGCCTGAATACCAAGTCACGAAACCCAGAGGCCACTCAACTAGAAAGGGAAGTAGCATGCTCTGATTTTAGGAAGATCCACAGGATAATAATAAACTGTATCCAGAGCTGCAAGGTCAAAAAGCAGTCACCCACAAAGGCCAGTGGATTCGCTAAGTAAAATATCACACGGATTGGCCTGGTGCTATTCTGAGTGGAGGGAAACCAAGGAGTTCAATTATCTTCCTCTTCTCCTCATCTCTTCCCTGTCATCCCTTCCTGTCTACGAGGCTGGGTGATCTGCGGTAGTTCTCCATGAATACAGTTCTGGAGTTATCCGAAGGTACTAAGTCCTCACTCGGATACGTTAAAAAAAGTCCTAATGTGCAAAGAACCTTAGAATCACATCGGAAAGACACTCTTCACACAATGAGACAGGCAGACGGTGTCATCTCAGCTGCCTCACGGAGCCCTCCTTTCTCTGTGCATGACCCCAGTGATGCCACACTCGAGGTGGGGCTCCGGACATAGAGGGGGACGAGTTCAGAGAGGAAGGGAGCACAAGAGGTATGACCACAGAAAACACCCTCGAAAAGGAATATACGTATGAAAGCACTGTTTATTTTCATTTTATTCATCTCTATACGGACACTATCTCAAAGTCATGTACCTCCGTGAAATGTACATATTTTTCAGGGATCTGAAATTTAAAGAGAAAGATCATTTCTGGACACCTTCAAAAACACATGAGCTATAAAGGAAGAACATGGGTGTTTCTGAAGACTAACAGCCACACCAGGTCAAATTAAATTCCAAATGTCATCTGGGGTAAATTAATTGGCAAAATTTTCAAAGTATACATGGTCTGAGCAGCTGTTTACGTTTTTTATTCAAACTGGGATCAAGTTCTTGAAACAGTTACGGTTACAAGACATCAAAAGCCTAAATCATCTATCTTATTATACTGCAAAATTCCTATTTGAGAATGTCAGACTAGGTTTTAGAAGGAAACCCAGCTAGCACTGACCCCATTTCAGACACTATCAAAGTTGGACACTCACAAGGAATGACGCAGGAAAAATGCTTTAAAGGGAAGTGGAGGGGCGCCTGGGTGGCAGAGCTGGTTAAGCATCCGACTCTTGGTTTCGGCTTGGGTGGGGATCTCAGGGTCCTGAGACTGGGCGTCGGGCTCCCTGCTCAGCACCGAGTCTGCCTGAGATTCTCTCTCCCCCTCCTTCTAACCCTCCCACGTGAGTGTTCTCTCTCGCTCTTTGAAATAAATAATCCTTAAAAAAATAAAAAAATAAAGGAAGTGGTAAACATCCCACCACAGAGGAGAAACTGGTAAGAAAGGGCATGTTAGGTTGCTCAAAATGTGTCCCGTACTTCTCATTATTACAATAATTACACTTAGCACTGGTGACCGCAGCTGCTCTCCTCTCCTAGAGGCTGTGGTCCATTCCATACTAAGCACCTGACATATACCGGGTAATTATATTATCTAAATAGCTACTAGGTATCTACCCCTCCCAAGAATCCTAGGAGTTAATCATTATTTTACCACTGAACAGAGCAAACTGCTTAAGTTCTGAGTTGAAGGTTTTTTTTTCCATTTGCTCAAGATTACATAGCTTGTGAGAGGAAGTGCTGGGACTGGAACCCAAGTCCTACTCAGCATCCTCTCCGCACTGAACTTACTCTGAGGTGCTCATAATGTTACAGTGCGCTGGCCTGGCAGGTGAGGCTGACACGAATCAAAAAATCCCATAAAGCAGTGTTCAACTGTAACTGTGACAAGGGCAATGCCTCTGACCTTGGCCGGGAGGGGGCGAGGGACCGCTCTTCCCTGAGGAGGTCTAAGGCAATCTGAGAACGAAGGAAGTACAGGAGTTGCCCTGGGGAGAAAGGAGGGAAGAACATTCCAGGCAGAAGGCACAGGATGTGCAAATAGGACCGGTGGGACTCAGTGTGGGGAGGACCTGAAGGACAAAGCGAGATGGGAAGGAGGGCCTGACTCAAATCTGGCGACTTCAGATTCATTACGTCAACTTGGACCCTGCACGGCCACCCCAGGACAGTGTTTCAGAGACCATGGTGAAAAGTCGTGTTGCCTAACTCAATCTAATAAACATTTACTGAGTAAAAGAAAAAAAAAAAGATTTTGTCTTTATTCTAAGCACACTGGGTATTTATCTTACAGGTGATCGTAGCTGTTTTCCTTGGGAAGTAAAAGAGGTAAAGGAGGATAGCAGTGCCACACAGACTCTTAGAAAACTTTCCGTGGGGATAAAAATGGCTATTACAGGGGCGCCTGGGTAGCTCCGTGGGTTAAGCCTCTGCCTTTGGCTCAGGTCATGATCTCAGGGTCCTGGGATCGAGCCCCACATCGGGCTCTCTGCTCAGCGGGAAGCCTGCTTCCCCCTTTCGATGCCTGCCTCTCTGCCTGTTTGTGATCTCTCTCTGTCAAATAAATAAATAAAATCTTTAAAAAAATTTTTAAAAAAAATGGCTATTACAGAGCATGAACTTCTGTGTTCTAGAATAGACATCTGTTCCATATCTAAACATCCCCAAACTGGAGATCAAAGCTGCGATGGAAGAAAGACACGCTGGAGATAAAGTGAGGCGCTGCTAAGGTTACCTTGGAGGGCCTGGGATGTGGGCAGAGACACACAGAAGGGGCCCCGCCAAGAAAATGACAGAGCCCATTTCTAGCTGAGACGCGCAGCCGATGACGGTGTCCACAGCCCCGCTCCCCTGCCACGAGCTGCGTGGCTTTAGGAAAATTTCCCCATTTGTAACCATATTTACACCTCATGGAATTATTTTGAGAATAAAATGAGTTATCATGCATGTAACTACGCAATAAATACAAGCCATTATTGTATTATGAAGATTCCTTCCAGGAATGATCATTATTTGCTACAAGCAGTGAAGGGGGGCAAACACCGGGGACCGCCTACCGGAGGCCTCGCGCGCTCAGACCCGCACGGACGCAAGGAGCACCCGGAAAGCTTGCGAGAAACAGGATGCCCGGCTTGTTAGAGGGAAGGCCTGGGAGACCAGATGTTGCATAAGGTCCTGAGGGATCCCACCACCCCTGATCTGAGCATCTGACTTTGGGAAGCGTGGTTTCAAGGCCTAGAATTTAAGACAGAGATTCAGTCATCAAATAAAGGATTTCATTACAGTGACTTAACTACAACAGAGAAAATTTTATGAAACAAATTTCAAGGGGCGCCTGGGTGGCTCAGTGGGTTAAAGCCTCTGCCTTCAGCTCAGGTCATGATCCCAGGGTCCTGGGATCGAGCCCCGCATCGGGCTCTCTCCTGGGCAGGGAGCCTGCTTCCCCACCTCTCTCTGCCTGTCTCTCTGCCTACTTGTGATCTCTGTCTGTCAAATAAATAAATAAATAAAATCTTTTCGTAGAAAAAACCAGAACTATCAGAACCCACTCGGTCGGCAAAATAGACAGTGTTTAGCTTTCAGCAACCGTGTTCCGGGAGTCCTTACATTTTTAGTTCCAAACAGGCCAAAAATGTCAGTATGTGCCATGCTATCAAGAGAAACATCTAAGACTGGGGTATCCATATGCTTTAATTATTAGATTTTATTTTCTGTCAAAAGTAACAGCTCGTCTTCAATCAGAGAAAATGCTGTTCTGCGAGACCACAACCAGAAGTCTGCGGGTTCTTCCACTTCCATTCAGAGCTCTTCAACCCCGGTGCTATGTAATTACTGTCAATTGTTACTTACAGGAATTCTTTACACTAACGAGTGACCTTCAGGAAAAAATCAAACAAGCGACTGGCTTCCGGGAAGATGAAACCGTCGGCCTCATGCACACGTTTGGTGAACGATGTCAGAGTCTGTGAAGATTACTAACTGAAGGTATTACTCACTCCGTTCGCTCAAAACCATTACACAACCCAACACTCGGGATCTTGCTTGACCCAACCCACGAAAATGCTGCCTGGGCTCTTTAAAAGAATGAACAATGTGCATTCTTGTTTTATTTGCAAAAATAATTAGCAGCAGCTGCTACTTACATAAAATTTGCAACAGAACATATTTTACATACTGAACCCAAATATTTCAGAACTTAAAGAGCCTGACGCCAAATGAAGTATTCTGCTTTTTTTGAAATTTAAAAGAAGGGCCTAACAATTAACTTTCACATTCCTTCATCTAATTTTAAAAAATGACGAAAACATTTTCCTGAGACTCAGAGGAAGCAGCTGGACACATCTGTCCACTACACATCTCTGCAGTGAAAGAGAAACTCGACGCTTTAATCCCATACTTACATGTGAGGGCTCAGCTCATAAAAATTTCTGTTCCTGTAATCTTCTACTTTCTCTGGTGAATAAATGGGCAAGGACCGGTATGGGTTAACGGATATAACCACGCTTCCAATGTACGTCTGCAAAAGAGAGAACCAAAAATACCCTCATTATTGCACAGGATGTGTTTTAACATCTTCAATCTCAGCGACTCATGGTTTCACCCTTTTAAAAAGAAAACTGGTTCTGCTGCTTGACCATTCATATTTTTCAAGAACACTTAATATCTCCAAAGACAGACGGTCAATAATGTTTATTCGTTTTGCTGATAAATGAAAGGCACAGATTTATGCGTTGAAAATACCTTTCAAAGTAAATCTCCAGATTAATTTATGATCCTGGATAAGAGTTCTCTACAGTCCTGTCACACTTGCCAAAAATTTCGTCACCAACCACAGCTAATTTTGAGCAACAGCTATGTTTTCCCTCACTCCGGTTAGAACCGGTGTCTCCTTCTCTCATCTCTATCCTGCTGTTTCAGTCCACTGTAACCCAGGGTCTGGCTCCGTCTGAACCACATCCAGACCTACCAGCCAGACCCTCTACTTTGGGGCTGGCCTTACCCCAGCCTGTCAATCTCTCGAGTGGGCCCAGACAGCATATGGCCCCCTATGAGAGCCACAGTTATCCCTTGGGTGTTCAAAAAACATAATCTCAAATTCTATCTAACGTATTATAACATCAGAATTTAAATGTATTTTCTAAAGGAGAATCCATTTAATGTCAAATTTAAATTCAACGTGGAATGCAAATGTACTTCTGGAGGGATCGATGCTGTATTTTCACAGACAGGAACCCTCTCACACTACAAAGTGGAACGCTATTAATCTTCCCTTTCATTTTGATCTGGATTCCCGGCAGCAAGAGTAGTTTGGTTCAGCTCATTCCGTACAAAGACTAGCAGGCTGTGAGCAAAAGTCACGTAACTGGAACTCATTTTAGTGGCTTCGTTTTTCCTTTCAGTTTCAACATCATGGGTTGGTGGTGGTGTGGAGACATGAACAATAATACGTAAGTGATAATTTTTTTTTTTCTTTAAGAAAGAAGTGAAAGAAAAAAAGAGCGGAAAAAACTCAGCTCTAACTTCCCCACCCTTCCAGTGTCACGCAACAAAAGGTGGCATTTTCAGAGCAACAAATTTTTCCCATATTGCCACCACTGGATTTGAGATTGTCAGATCTTTCTAGAAAACTAAACACAACAGAAAACAGAACAGTGTGAGTGTACTTTTTTTTTTTTTTTTTAACATGGGTCACAATTATTTTAACTACAAAAGACTTTCTCCTTCAACCCAGAAAACTGAACAGGTCATCTCTACACATACTTTTTCATCCTGTCAAGCATAGGCAAGGCCGCTGTTGTGAAAGAAAACTCTGTTCCCACGCAATTTTCTACATTTATTTCTGACATTCATTTCTGACATTCTCTCACTAGGACCAATTAATGTGGCCTGACAAGATTCCAAGTTTCCCAACTCTCCATGTTTTCTAAAAGGTTTCTTCCCACTCCAACCTACCTGGGCAAGTAGGTGGGGGATGCAGGAGACTGAGTAATGGGCATAATCGCTTCTAACGAATATACCAGAATGAGCTACACTGGTAGATACGAACACGTAACGACCAGTTATTCTTTTCACGTCTGTTGATGAAAGACCGGCCGTCTTCAGTAGAAAAGCACAAGACTGCCCTTTTTTAGGTAATTTCAAGAACATAATAATTGAGACAAATATTTGCTGTTGGCAGAGAAACCAATGGTCCAGTTGCTCTTTAAAACCAAACTTCCTGGTGGCTAAATTCTTGATAAAACTCTGCCTCCGCAGCATTCTGACAGAGAACAACTTTGCGGCCTCAAACGCAACATCAAAAGCCACACGACTGGGTTATAAGCTTCTCTTTGTTACTTGTGAATTTTATACACACTGAATGATGAGTGCGCCCCTCCCCCCGTTCTCCCCGTATCACCTCAAAAAGGCCTGGCCCACTGAGGATGCCCCGTCGGGACTCGTAAACCGAATGACGGGCTTTAATGGGGCCCGTTTGTCACTAAGAAAGTCACTCTCCCAGAACTCTTCTTCTGCTGAAATAGAGTCGCAAGTACACCGCTCCCGGTGCCCGATATGCTGGGAAACCTCCATGCCACGTGTTGCCACCAAACAAATCCTTAAGCTCTATCCCTTCGCTGCGGGTTCCCACTGTGGGACACTGTCTGCAAAGACGGCCAGAACAACCCCTCCGCCCTTGCAGGCGGAACCCTCTGAAATCTAACTCTGCCACTCTTTCCATCAAGAGATCGTTTATGCCTCCGGCCTTCAACGTGGACTTGTCCGTGTGACCTATCCAATGTCCAGCGGGACATTCCAAGATGACACACAGCACAGGCTTGAAAAGTACCCGCACAGGATGAACCCCTATTTCATGGCTGTGCCTGGAAGCCAGGACGCGAACGGGCCTGAGCCCCACGCGTGGCTGGGTGCCCCGAGCTGCAGAGCCTGGCACCCGGCTAGGAGCGAAGCCATTCCAAGCCAGCCGGCCGCAGTCAGGCCACCAGACGCCTCAGGTCAGACGCATGATCCCGGCTGAGAGCGGCAGGAGACGCAGCGAGCTCAAGTCCACCTAAATTGCTACCCCAGGGAACGGGGCACAAATAAATGGTGGTTGTTCCAGGCCACTCATCTGGGGAGCTGGTTTGTTACTCAGCAACAATTACCGGTACCCCAACACGGCTCAGGACGAAGCAGAAAAGGGGTCAAGCAGGACAAGCTTTATCAACCTAAACAAGGAAACAGGGAAAGAAACGGCACTCTCCGTCCACGCTCGTTTGTGTACACGTCCCAGATACGGAGCCTCTAATCTCGAATGCCTCACTCGGTCTGTCCTCTACCGGGACGCCTGCCCTGGCTGTTTGTGGGTTTCTTCCCTGAAGGGTCTATGTGCATTCGTGAAAGATTTAAATATTCCCACACTGTGTCAACAGAGTAACTCCAATGTGCCGTCACAGTCCGACTTTCCGGAGACACGGAAGGGTTCCTCATCGGCAGCTCTGCACTCCGCATGCGGGCAGCCGCGGTACCGGACTCCAGCTCCTCTCGGGGATCAGGACATCAGCACCAGACAGTTCATGTTCACGTCAATTAACATCTGGGCTTACAAATGAGAAGACCTTATTTTTCTAGCAAGCCACGGTATATTATTTAAAGTTGGTATCTTCTTATTGTGCCAGGCTCTAAAAAGAACTCTGCACTAACTCATTCAGCAGCCGTTGGAATTAATAGGTTGGAGACAGGACACAGGGTTTCTTAGAGTCCAGTAGTATGTACTAAGGGCTGGGTGTGTCCAGTTTATTCTGAATATGCCACGGAGAAAAAAAGGCGGAAAAAAAGCAAAGCTTATAGATCTTTACAAAAGGGAGCAACAAACATCATCCCTTGTCCCCTGCCCCCCTGCCCTGAGTTCCACTCACTTACTTGACTGGTAACGTGTGTGTGTGATCTGTGTCCAGCTCGGATAGTGCCTGCACCAACTGGACCCACAAAAGGCCTCCCGCGGCTACGTTCATTTCTCAGCAGACCACTTCGATGGCCGCGCTCACGTCTCAATTTTGTCCCTGCGGCCCCAAAGAACCCAGAGAAACTCCAACTGGAATCCGGATTCTCCCATCAAGCAGATTACACTGCAAGGGACTCATTTCCCGTAATGGCCAAGACTATCTCCCAGTTCGGTTCTATCTACCTTCTCTAATGGAGACAAGCCCGGCTCTCATTTCCCTAGTATGTATCTATGTATTTGCTCAATCAACCTCCTAACCTCCTCCTAACCACTCTCCTAACCATCTCTGCCACTTCCTGGCTCACCACCTCCATGTTCCCAGCCCTTGGCGCCCGCGAGGACTCAGGCACACACACACGTCCACCACGACACGGGAAAGCCCCCTTTAGTCCTGCTGCCCTGTGGGACTAGCCTCTGCCACCTAGGAAGGAAGGAAAAAGGAGGTGGAGGGGAGTGGAAAGGGAGAGGAGGGGCGGGGGAGGAAGAAGGAATCTGGGGGTGGGGGAGGGAACAGGGAGGAAAGAAAAGGGGAGAGAGAGAGGAAAAGCTCTAACTTTTCATAAATGGCACATTCGATTAGCAACTTTATCTTTCATTTCTCAAGGGCAGACATTAAATCAAGAATGTACAAACATTCCTAAGTCAAAACAATCTCCGTCTCCATATTTCAGGTATCTGCAGCATTCCAGAACAGATGCCTTGTGAATAACCAAATAATACTCAAGAGTATTTCTATTGTGATCACAGTGAAAACTGAAGTCCTTCCTGGAGGACCTGCACCGAGCAATTCAGGACGCAGAAGAAAGGCCCCCGATATATGTAACCCAAAGATCAGGCATTTGCATCTTTTAAGGTCTCCCCAGTTGTGGCACAGTCGGTTAAGCCTCTGCCTTTGGCTCGGGTCAAGACGCCGGGGTCCTGGGGCTAACCCCGTGTCGGCCTCCCCACTCAGTGGGTGCCTCCTTCTCCCTTTCCCTCTGCCCCTTCACCACCCCCCCAACACCCCGCCCTGTGTCCTGCTTTCTCTTGCTCTCTCTCTCTCTCAAATAAATAAATAAAATCTTTTAGAACAATCTTTTAAGTCTCCCCAGATAAAGTCACGTGTAACCACAGGTGAAAACCACAGCTTGTGGTCTTGCCCTTCAAGACCCACAGAACCGTGTTTTAGTCGCGATGGCAGCAACCGTGACAGTGTCTCTGCTGACCTACCCTTCTATCTTACTTTCCTCTTTAAATATTCCAAAGTAATCAATTCTGTAAACATTTCTAAAAGGAGAGAAAATCCTTCTGGCCTCACTTACTTTCATCTTAGCCACATTTTTAATAAACTCTGTGCAATACAGAGGAACAGCAGCACCATCTCTAAATCGGGGCCATTCTGTAACCGTATGTCTCAGACGGTCAACTGTGACTCGCCGTAAGAAATAAATTTTCATCACGATGAAGTGTGTGTGCTCGAGTGTATATTACATACACGTACACACATATGTATGAAACAAAACCTTCACAAAACCCTAAATACTCTTACCATCTGTGACACACTGATAGTATTTGTTCAATTCTAGTCATTACAGATTTTTTTTAAAAAACTGCTGGTCCTAACCCACCAAGTGGTTTTTATCACCCATTAATAGGTTGAAACTTACAGTTTAACGAATACTGCTACAGAGCACTTCTTAACCTTTTTCAAGTTGTCAATTCCTCTGAAATGCCAATGAAAGCTACGGGACTTCCAACTTCTCCCCAGAAAAAAACATAAATGTGATACAGGTTTATAGCAGTTTGCGTACAGTTGATAAACTGAGTTGAGAACTCCTATCCTTCTAGATCTTGGATACCAGCCCTTCGTCCGTAGTGTCATTTGCAAATACCTCCTCCTGTTCCAGGGGCTGCCTCTTAGTTTTGTTGACTGGAGCTACCCTATGACCCAGGAATTGCACTACTGGGTATTTACCCCAAAGATACAGATGGAGTGAAAGGAAGGGCCATCTGTACCCCAATGTTCATAGCAGCAATGGCCACAGTCGCCAAACTGTGGAAAGAACCAAGATGCCCTTCAACAGACAAATGGATAAAGAAGATGTGGTCCATATATACAATGGAGTACTATGCCTCCATCAGAAAGGAAGAATACTCGACTTTTGTATCAACATGGACGGGACTGGAAGAGATTATGCTGAGTGAAATAAGTCAAGCAGAGAGAGTCAATTATCATATGGTTTCACTTACTTGTGGAGCATAAGGAATAGCATGGAGGACATTAGGAGAAGGAAGGGAAAAATGAAGGGGGGGCGGGAAATCGGAAGGGGAGATGAACCATGAGAGACTGTGGACTCTGAGAAACAAACTGAGGGTTTCAGAGGGAAGGGCGGTGGGGAGAGGGGTAAGGCCCACGATGGGTATTAAGGGCACGTGTTGCATGGAGCACTGGATGTTATAGGCAAACAATGAATCATGGAACGCTACGTCAAAAACTAACGATGTACTGTAAAGTCACTGACATAACATAACATAACATAATAAATATATAAATAAATAAATGACAAATAAATAAAAAAAAAGAACTCCTACCCTAAGGGAAGAAACAATGGTCGTTAATGGAAAAAGGAAAAGAGACAGAGGGGAAGAGAAGCAAAGAATGAAATTAAAAAAAAAAAAGGAATAAGGGGGCACCTGGGTGGCTCAGGGGGTTAAGCCTCTGCCTTCGGCTCAGGTCAAGATCTCAGGGTCCTGGGATCGAGCCCCGCATCGGGCTCTCTGCTCAGTGGGGAGCCTGCTCCCTCCTCTCTCCCTCTCTGCCTGCCTCTCTGCCTACTTGTGATCTCTCTCTCTCTGTCAAATAAATAAATAAAATATTATTTAAAAAAAAAAAGGAATAAGAAGTGATCAAAATAATTCTGAAAGCATCAAAACGGAGAGCTGTTTCAAGTAAGAGCCAACAGCCCAGCTCAGCTGGTCCGAGTGCTTTACCACCCAGCACCGAGTCGACACAGCCCGGCCATCAAAGGACAGCATGAGAGACAGTGTTCTGGTTTGGATGACAAGGATATACACAATACATTTTGGAACGGTATCTAACCAAAGAAACCAAAGAAAGTTTCAAGTTAAATAGTGAAGCACAGTTTGGATATTTTTCAAGTCTCAATTACGTGGCACCGTACGCACGTTCGACCACAATGCTAAATGAACGAAACATTAGTGTGTGTACAAAGAAAAGTCGGAAGAATTTTACATCTTTCACATCACAGTTCTTCCCCGGACAACATTAAGATCTTTAGAAGCCCTAAATTCTGGAAGTTTACATTTCAACTCCCCATATGAAATTGAAAATAAAATTATAACTAAGCCATAAAATACACACATGAAAACCTTACAATGACTTGTTTTTACCACCCTGACTTTTTTGATGCTGCTTTCAATATCGATTTCTTTCAAACTATATTTTTAAAGCCCCTGCTTTGCTGAGGCTCTAACCAGGCATCCGCATCTGCCTATCTACCAGCATCTCTACCAACTTCAGAATGAATTTTAGTTATCTGTGTTCCAGTCTCCACAGTTCCTTAGCAACTCATCCCCAGACCTATTAAAGTGCTCGCACAGGGGCGCCTGCGTGGCTCAGTGGGTTAAGCATCTGCCTTCAGCTCAGGTCGCAATCTCAGGGTGCTGGAACCAAGCCCCACATCAGGCTCCCTGCTCAGTGGAGGGGGTTGGGAAGAGTCTGCTTCTCCCTCCCCGTCTGTCTCCTCCCCCATCCGTGCTTGCTCTGCTCTCTCAAATACATAAAATCTTAAAAAAAAAAAAAAAAAAAAAAAGTGCTGGCGTAAAACATACACTTAAACATCTTTTTACTAAAGTCTCCCTCAGTCACCCTGAGACTCTCCATCTTACTGCCCATAACAACAGAACACAAAGAAGTTAAGTGGTCTGACCACATTTTCTAACACAAGCGCAGCGAGGACAAGGAGCCAAGAGTCCACTCTCTTCTCCTCAGAGCACACCATCCAGGCTATTTGTTAGGCCTGTGCAGCTTGGGGGAAACGTGGCCAAGCAAAATGCCAGATCGTAGAAACCCGGGTTGTACAACGCCTTCTGAGAGCGTCTTTACCTTTGTACAATAGAGAGCCACTCTGGTGGGTAGAAGCCGCCTATCTGAGGACCTGAGGAATGCTGAAACCCTCACGCCACCAGGGTTAAATGAAAAAGGACGAGGGAGAGGAAACTATGTAGTTACAGGGAAAATTTCTTATCTCAACAGAAAAGACTTTTTTTTAACGCTTATCCCAGCAAACAAAATGTGTGCCTCCATCATGAAGACATGCAAGACACTGTAGAAAAATCACCCTTGAACGTCAGAGACATAAACCAGGACAGTGGCAAGGCAACAGACACCATTTCATGAATTATCTTACTTAGTGCTAACAGTTCAGCCTAAAATGGCCCCCCAAAAGTATTAAAGAATGCGTAAGATTCCTCCTCCAAATCCCGGGATCCAAGCCACTCTCAACGGCACGGCAATAACACTTCAAATCCAGCATGGGTCAGGAGCCAGGTAAAAAGGCCCCGGCCCACGGCTGCACCACTGCCTGGACAGAGTTCAGGCTAGAACCCCTGAAGACGTGAGCAAAGCAGTCCCTAAGGGCCTTCTTCGTGCGCAACATCGGGTGAGGCGTAGTGGGAACTCAATGACCCTCCTGTGGTCTGTGCTCCTGAGCGGCTTATACTAGAGCTTAGGGGGTGAGACTGGCGAGGCAAGACTTCTGTATCATCAAAGGTAAAATGTCGAGTTGTCGAGCCACAAAAAAGAGATGAAATAAGATTTCAGCGATTCCTGGTTAGACGAGTCGTTCGTCGTCTTATTGCCTAGGTGAGTGCTTTGGGTCTACATGAGGCAAGAGTCCCTGTGAACTGCAGAGATCCAAGAACGACCCAGAAAATCGGAGGATGTGAGCAGGTCTAAAAGGCTGGGCATGACTGACATAAAGTAATGTTCCCCCAAAGAGTGGCATGAGAGAATTCAGGTTTTAGGTAATGACCAAACTCCTCTTTTTAAAAAAATTTCACAAAGACAGTTGTAGTCTCCAAAAAATTTTTTTAATACTATGAATTACCAGAGACTCAAAATGGTTATCTGTACGCCCAGGTCCAGCACCGCACTGATCCCCGCGGCAAAAGGTGGAAGGAGCCCAAGTCCACAGATGGAAGAATGGATAAACGACAAGAGGTAGAGAGAGACACTGGACTATGTCCAGTCTTAGAAAGGAGGAAATTCTGGCAGATGCTCCAACATGGATTAAAACATAGACAGAGGCACAAAGACCTACCCACCCGGATTTCAAAGACAGGAACAAGACAGCTTGCCTAGAGCAAAGACCTCCAGTGACTAACAGCCCAGGAAATGAGACTGGGCTCCGACGGCAGAGAGCCTCAAATGTCAGGGTGAGAAGATGAGTTCCATCGAGTCTGAGAGCAGTTCTGAAGTCAGAGTCAGCGTGCGCTCTCTCTCTTTCTCTCGCTCTCTCTCAAATAAATAAATCTTTAAAAAACGGGGTGCCTGGTGGCTCAGTCAGTTAAGCATCTGACTCTTGGTTTTGCCTCAGGTCCTGATCTCAGGCTCATGAGATCGAGCCCTGCATTAGGCGCCACGCTCAGTGGGGAGTCTGCTTGGGACTCTCTCCTCTGCCCACCCCCCCACCCCAGCTCACAAGCATGTACTTACGCTCCCTCTCGTTCTCTCAAATAAATAAATAAACAAATCTTAAAAAAAAAAAAAAAAGAGGGAGTGCGTGGAGTGAGGGGGTTAGATGCTGAAACGGACTGACTGATTCTTAAGCCCTTCACGCAGACTCTACGTCATACAGAACTTAACGCTTCAAATGCATTTGAAATAACTATGTGAACCTTGGTTCCAAGTTACCAGGCAGTTTTTCAGTTTTGTGTGAACCTGGGTAATATACTTAACTCCTCCGAGCCTGTTTCCTCACCTGAACAAGAAGGAGGACACTGGTTCCTCTTTTGTCTAATTTGAGGGTTAATCGGGATTCTGTGTTCAACCAGGAAACACAGCACCCAACGCACAGCCAGTGCCCCATAAGTCCTACCTATCGTGATCACAGAAACTCCCAGTTTGGCTCTGCTGGAACCTGCTGGCCACCGTGACCAGCCAAGTGAGGCTTCGAAAGCCTACGACATCACTAATATCTCGGCGAAATTCATTAAGGGTCCTGTAATGCCGAAGTCTTACAAAATGGTCTTTGTATACAGGGACTTGAAGAGTTACCAGATGAGCACATGAGGTCCGTCTCAATGGAACTAACATTAAAACCCTAGGAACCCGAGAAAACGATTATACAAGACAAGCTGGTCCAATCTTCAGAGATGATAACACGGTATTCACTTCATGAGGAGGAACTGGCCCTTCTTGGGTCTCTCTGACCCTGGGAATCTGATCACAAGACGCCAAGACATTATGTGCCACAGTGTTTTCAATTACCCATTTGTAAGATTTTCCAGATTCCCTCGAAAAGGACTTTTGTCTTGTTTGTTTTTCTTAAAAACACAGTTTGGTCTAGCAAACACTCTAGTTGGTTTTTTAGACACAGTTCAAAATTGTGAAAAACTGCCTGAGTGAAAAAATTACAAGTGTGAGGTCCATAACCAGCGTAGCCTACTGTCTGGGTCTTCTACCCAAGACAGCGGCATTCGTGTGTGCGCCTCACATACACAGTTCTAGGAACATACCTGTGATACTTATGCAAAATATATATATAACTCATACTAATAATAGCCTATTTTCACAGAAGGAGGAACCGAAGGCACTCAAAAGTTTTAAAAACCTTCCCAAGGTTGGGAACTGGGTGGCTCAGTTGGTTAAGTTGGTTAAGTTAAGTTAAGTCTGCCTTTGGCTCAGGTCATGATCTCAGGATCCTGACCTGGATCATCGGGCTGCCTGCTCAGCAGGGAACCTGCTTCTCCCTTTCCCTCCGGCTCTCCCTTTTTCAAATGAATAAATAAAATCTTAAAAAGAAAAAAAGACTTGCCCAAGGTCTCACCATTAGTGATAGTTTCATGCCAAAGCCTGTGACAGTAGAACAGAGACTCCTTCAACTGCTCAGCACAGAGATGCGTCAAGTTGCATCAAGCACTGAGTTCTACTGCACTAAGAAACACCCCCAGGATTCCCTGAGCAACCCGTCAGCAAGCTACAAGCAAAGCTGGGACCCAAGCGTGAGTATGGGTGCAAGGTGGCATCACGCCAAGGCAACACAAGATGGTGAAGGCTTCCTGTCCGGGTCCACTATCCATGTGCTCATCCCCTGCTCATGTTTCGGCTTCTTCTGGGCCTGCTACCAACTGGTTTTCTCCCTTTCTACTCTACAGCTGGTCTACTTTGAAGATGCTTATTCACAGTTTCTGCTCACAACGTGGGCCATCATGGCCTCATTGCACCATGACTGCCAGCATCTATTTTCACTGACGTTTTGCTTTTTCTGTGTTTCTCAATCCTAAATTTAAGGAAAGAAATAAGTCCTGCTCATCTTCTTATCTCTGCTGTGCCGTAAGTCACTGATCTTAGATCCGGAGCCCATACATAGGCCAGAGGCCACCCAAACCATGGCTGCCAAGGGAGGCCGGCAACCTGGTCGGGCATGGTCGCTGTTCGCCCGAGGCTTGACTAAACTACCATCATATTATAATCCTCTGTTCCTGTGCTGCCAGTCATTTCAGACTACGAATTAGAGAACTATATATGAGTTCTAGGCCACGCCGAAGTACTGGCTAAAAATACCGTCTCAGGCAGCCTTTATTTTAGAGCAGGGTAACACAATACTATAATATCGTTGTTGAGATAAACTCTATTATGAGACAAGTATTTTCCAAATATGTATCGTTCTCCAGACCTAATAAAAGCCTCTCAGCTAAGGTACAGACTGGTCCTGTGTTATAGGTATATTACAAGCTGAAAACAGTATTTGCAACACAACAACAATGAAAAGTGTTCAATGAATACCAAGGTGAGGGCAGGGAAAAGAGGGAGGAAGAGAATGGGACCCAGCGAGGGTAAGAGAAAGACCGTAATTACAAGGAAATTTCAGTGCCTGAAACCTTCAAGAAAAGTCCCTCTGGGTGTCCAAGCTTTACAGATGGTCATGGCGCCTGCCAGGTCCTCCACACCTGCTGTATGCCAGGCGCCAGGCTGAGGCCCTGTAATCCCCACTGCGACTCCACAAGATAAGAATCGTGATCCTAGTGAGTGGATGAGAACTCACACTGCTCACAGTGGTTGTGAGCGGCCAGGAGTCAACCTTGGGTCTATGCGCCAAAGGCCTGTGCCTTTTCCAACATGCCACACTGTATCCCAGCCTCCAAAACAGGCTGAGAAATGCTTTAGAAATTAGGATGGCCATTAATATAGATCTGTGCTATAGATGTCACACCAGAATTAGGTGCGGGGGGGGGGGGGCAAGCTGAGTTGGTCATGTGACTTGGCCACATGCCCCTTGTGCCGGTCTGCTCCCCCTCCTCTATTTTATGCTCATAAAGGTGAAGGACCTCATGCAGCTGTCAATCTCCTGCCATCCAGTGACCATGATGAAAACAACCTCCTCCCAAGGCCTCCTCCTACCTCCCAGAGGGGCAAGCGTCATCCCAACAGCTGCTATCACTTTCCTTGGACTAGCAAGTGCCTGCGCCTTTAGAACTGAACACACTCCACGTCACCCTAGTTCACGTCACTGTGCTGCTGAACGCTAACTCAACATGTGGCAGGAATGCCGTCACCTCAATTACGTGTCTGGATTGTTGAGACTGCCTTGTTCCAAATCTACACATTCTTCTATTGCACACTTAATCACTTTGGATAGCACACTGCAGACTGCGGATACTAGGACATCAGTGGTATCACTAAACGCCCGCAGCAACCATGTACCATCAATAGGACTAATGTTCAAAGCATGAACTCTGGAGCCAGACATCCTGAATGTGAATCCCACCTTGACCACCTACTTGCCGTGTGACCTTGGACAAGTGACAACCTTTCTGAGCCTCAGTTTCCTTCTAGTAAAATCAAGATAATTTAAAAACCTACAACGTGTGGGACTTTAATAAAAAGTAAGTGAACAAATATATACAAAGTGCTCAGAGTAGCACATGGTAGGGACACCTGGGTGGCTCAGTCAGTTACGCATCTGCCTTTGGCTCAGGTCATGATCCCAGGGTCCTGGGATTGAGCCCCACATTGGGCTCCCAGCTCAGTGGGAAGTCTGCTTCCCTCTCTCCTTCTCCCTCTGTGTGTATGTCCTCTCTTACTCTCACTTTCTCAAATAAATGAAATCTTAAACAACAACAAAAAAGAATAGCACGCTATACCAATAAGACTTAATAAATGTGAGTCGTTAGCATTTACCATTTTACCAATAATAAACCAGTCTCCAGGGGGTTAAGGCACTTGTCCTACGTCTCAGAGACAGTAAGTGGCAGAGTCCGGAGTGGTGCTCAGGTCTCTGCTACTAGTACCCACCACACTGCCATCAAAACATACCACCAGGGGCGCCTGGGTAGCTCAGTGGGTTAAAGCCTCTGCCTTCGGCTCGGGTCATGATCCCAGGGTCCTGGGATCGAGCCCCGCATCGGGCTCTCTGCTCAGCGGGGAGCCTGCTTCCTCCTCTCTCTCTGCCTGCCTCTCTGCCTACTTGTGATCTCTATCTGTCAAACAAATAAATAAAATCTTTAAAAAAAAAAAAAATACCACCACTGCAGGCCCAAGGTCAGGACTTCATTTCCTCCAGCTCAAACCTCAAATATGGTTTTGCCCAAACATTTAAATTAATATATTACAAATATTACATAGTTACACACACATTTCAAGTACCGCAGAGCGCCTGCATAATGAAACCGTTTTGTGCCCACTTTGCAAGCTCTAAGAGGAAGAAATTTTCCAACCACCAAAGGCTTTAAGATAGCTAAGGCAGGTTGACACTGGAGAGCTGTCACCAAAAATGATTGTTTGGAAAAATATGACAAAACTGTCCAAGAGATACTGTGCTCAGAAATTAGACACAACACATTTCTCTTCAGCCTTGTGGTTGCTCTTCTTTACCAGCATTATCTAGCCTTCCGATGCGATCTCCATTCCAAACACTTTCCAATGCGGTCTCCATTCCAAACACTTTGGGAAACACATGGAATGTGAGCTTCACATCTCCTGAAGGTCTCCCTTTTCAGTGAGCCCAGTAGGCACAGTCTGCTCACGGTGAACCATCTGTCCCCTATCAAGTCTAGGCATCTCATGGCGCCAGGTCAGGGAATCCCTCCTCCTTTCCCTCCTTGGTCTAGATGGGATGGACGGTGACAGTAAAAATGGATCTTTTTTTTACTCAAACATTTATGGGTCTGATTCTCTGGGTCAAGAGCCATCTTCTTCCTACTTCCAACTCGAGAAAAAAATTTGATTTGTTCATCAAGCTAACAGAATCTGGAAAGTAACCCACCACTCTCTTAACTACGATTACTTCTAGAAATGAGACTGGGTAACTGGGCGGAGAAAAACCCCATTTCTATGTTATGTGTGCCTGTACCATCTGAAATATTTTTTCCAAAAGCGTAATTGCAATTTGAAGAAAAAGATATTTTTAAAGCAAATTTTAAAAAGAAAAAAAAAAAAGATCGGAGAACGTCCTGGGAGCAGGAATGACACTAAACTGGATGCCTGCACACCAGCCCCGCTCTCGGCCAACATCCCCGTGAGCCTGGAAGAGGACCCAGCCTCCGGTGAGACCTGGCCAACACAGCCCAACCACTGAGCAGAGGGCCCAGGTCAGCCCCGCCCCCAACACCTGACCCACAGAAATGATGAGATAAGAAACGTATGTTACTACCAGTTGCAAAGTTTGGGGGAAATTTGTCATGCAGCAACAGAAAACTAAGAAGTCATTAATGCCAAATTCCCAGGAATTTTCCCTCTACCCCTAAGCTGTGTAAGTGGGAAGTGCTTTTGAAACTTCAAGTAAGTATATAAATGTTGGCTGGTATTATTGTTCATGTACTTTGCGCTATTTTAAACTGAGCCGATCGTGCACTCACAGCTGCTTCAAAGCCACTACAAAAGTAACTTTGATTTCCTCCTTGGGGGACCCTAAGTCTAGCACTAACTTCGAAAAATTCAGGCAATCTTTACTAGACTTTCAGAGCAGTCACTTTTACATCTACAATTAGTTCGACTTCAGATCCTAAAATTGGACTAATTCAGCCCTCTATATCCGGATGATCCCCAACCGAACAATTCAGATAGAAAACAAACTAAACCGCCTTGCCAGCACCAAAAATACTTCCTGTCAGAGAACAGACACCTTGGTGCTTCGGTTTCCAAATTTGCCCTGAGCCTTGTTCTCGCCTAAATTGCAGCTTTCCTGTTCCTGAACAGAACCACAGTCCTGACCAGCCGCCCTAAAAACAGAACCGTGTCTGGGTGGGTCTCCTCCACGGCAAGTCCACATGAAATCCTGCCACCATTCCGTCTGGCCGGGGGTGGGGGGGGGGAGGCCGGAAGAAGGGCTGACAAAGGCAGAAAGAGTACAGAGGAGCGATGCTCAGTCCTGCCACAGCCAGCATTTCCCAACACTGACCCCACACAGACTGCGAGACCGAAAGGCACGTCCTGCAACTTGTCCCAGCTGGAACCGAACTCTGCCCAGAGGGAGGCATAAAAGCAAACAGAGTCTCTGCCCCTGCCTGTTACCCCCCTGGGCCAACGTTCCCTCGCTCTACTCTCACCTGATCCTCTCCATGTCCAACTGAAGAGCTCTTACTGCAAAGATCACACCAATGTCTGCAGCTGTCCCAGATTTCGGAACTCTGCCTGGCCACAAACAAGACGGTGAACCAACGCGGGGCTTCGGTGCGTGAATCCACCTCAAGGCAAAGCATGGATGTTGATGAACATGCCCTCGAGTATCTTCCATAAAAGTATCTGATCCCATCTTTACAGGGATCCCGATTCTAGCACTAACTTGGAAAAATTAAGACAATTGTTACTCGACTTTCAAAGCAGTTACTCACACTTGGTTTAACTTAAGATCATGAAATTGGACTAATTCAGCCCTCTACATCTGGATGACCCCCGATCTGACAATTCAGATAAAAAGCAAACTAAATGTACTTGTGAGCACCAAAAATATGTATTACTCAAAGGGCTGCAAGGAGCATAATGGACAAAACCCATATGCATTACAGGATGGAATAAAGCTGAATTACTTTGGAAACAAATATTTCAACAAAACTTCTCTGACATGGATGGACTTCAACTATGTTCCCAGAGTCCCTGGGGCACCTATTTACTCTTCTCTGCCATTAGGAATTCTTCGGGAGAAAGTCTGAGAAGCATACTTTTGGGCACACCTGAAGCCCAGAACTCAAATGATATACGCTTCCCATGGGGCATATCCTTTTGGTACCAACATCCACAAAAGCACTCACTACAAACTCGCCATCAAACATGGGACGGGTTCACAGCAGGGACCCCATCCACATTAACTCCTCTTTTTTCCCTTCCTCTTCTTAACAGGGTCATCAATGCATCTGGTTGGTATTCACCTACTGACACACAGCCCATCTACTCTGGAAAAAGTTGACCCTACACCAGTCTTAGGGGTGGACGTCATTTTCTGAAGCCACCCAGTTCATCTTGGTCACCAGACCAGTCAGTGGTTCAGGGGTATGTGCGTAAACCAACCGGTCCACCCGGAGCTGCTTCTGATTTATTATGACAGGATCACAAGGGATTCTACTGCCAGAGTCAGTGCGCTGGAGATCCAGAAAATCACTAACGCTTATGAATGATCTAGAAAGTTGAAAACTTCCATCTAGAGGCCAACCAGTCCCTTGTGAGAGCTCCGTGACGGCAGGGACTCTTTCTTATCCCCAGATATTGGGGGTGTGGGGGCGAGTGGATACATGGCAGGATGGAAGGAGAGGGTCCCCTGATCTTGAGCTGGTTCACGGAGGCGGCTGTTAAGTCTATACAGACACCCAGAGTCCCAAAGTCTGAGCCAAGGTCCTTCCATTCACTGGCCCCGTTATCAACCATGGCTTCTGAACCCAAGAATAACCGTTTTTATTCATACAGTGGATCGTGGTGGACCATCACCCATTTCTACAGTATAAAACTATGAGACTACAAGAGATTAAAAAAAAAAAAAAAAAAAACCTGTACTTTCATCGTCCAGGAAACAATTTAAAAACAAGGTGAAGTACAAGACAGTAAAACATTGTATGTCATATTAACTTGGCCTCTGGCATCAGGCTAACAATTCTGCAGCGACCTATGAATAAAAGCAAAGCAGGAACAGTACCAAAATAAGAGCCAGAAACAGATTTCTCAAGGGGGATATACATGACATATGGGGTTACAGAGGTGTAATGATCAAATTTAGCGTATTTTTTTTTATTACCAAAAACAATACATGCTTGACTTAATGAGTTCTATAATACGGAGATCTAAAAGGGTCGCCCTTCTCTGTCCCCCGTATCTCATTCCAACCTGGTGCCCAAAGCTACCGTGCCTTTCTCTACAAACACGCGTGCACATCCACAAACCCCTCAACGAAAACAGAAGGATCATACTATACACAATTCCTCTGTAACTTTTTGGGGTTTTTTTGTTTGTTTGTTTTTGTTTTTTTTTTTTTGCTTCAAATAGAGAATGCCCAACCTCCCAATACAATGTATGTTTCGTTGTAAAATAAAGGCACACGTCTCACGGAAATGATAGCCCTCACATACCTCAGAAAACGTTAACTGATATGACTATCTGGAAGCAGAAAGCCATTTTCTGCTTCTGTTATACCAGAAGGGCATTCCTCAAATGGTTAGAAAATAAAATTAGGTAGGGCTGAAACCCAGACATTTCGTCTGCTGAAGATCCATGAACATTAACATTTGGCGTTTTGTTAAAAAGGGGATTGTATTATCTCAGTCGGCACAAAAAATCAGGTATGTGAACGCCTGTAACGGGCTGCTCTCCATCCCATTTTCAATCCCGCTAAAAGTGATCTGTGTTTCTTCGAGCCAAAAAGAAAAATGATCGGCAGCGTTACTTACGAACTGATTCCTCCTATCTCCATCTCAAAGACCAGTGTTTAAAAGTCTGTCTTTTATTGGCTGTCAGACCACGCTTTCAATGAAAGCCGCAGCGCCCGACACTTTCCCACCGGAAAGCTGAGCCACCCCACTCTGCGGGAAGGGGACACCGGCCTCGCTGCCAAGCCAAGTGGGACCTCCTCCCTGGCCTGCAGCAGACTTTATACCTTTTCCATTTGCATCCACAGTCTCCTAACTCCATCTCTGAACTTGGGATCTGGTTATCACGCTAATATTCTGCAAGCACTATGTGCATATCTCAAGTGATTGTCAACCTCACCTACTTTCAGCAACACAAATCCAGAAAGATAAAAAGTTCAAGTTCCAGATGACAACTACCATTTCCTTAAGAAATGAATTATCCTGGGGCGTCTGCGGGGCTCAGCCGGTTAAGCGTCCAACTCTTGCTTTCGGCTCAGGTCATGATCTCAGGGTCGTGAGATTGAGTCCCTCATCAGGCTCCACATTGTGTGTGGAACCTGCTTGAGATTTTTGTCTCTCCCTCTCCCTCTGCCTCTCCTCCCTCAACAAAAGAAATTAATTGTACGAAGTCATCCCTGAAACATAACTGGCTAACTGGAAAGGAGGACTGTTTGTGGCCTAAAATAATTCAGTTTTGCATATCACTTTCTAAATTATATTCACCCCACAAAAGTAATAATTGATCATACTCGTATCGTTTACAAGCTCTCTATTTATATTTCTTCTTACTGTTCTCATATTGACAGAAAGAAAAGTATGAAGCATGTCCCAATAATCCAACTCATCTCCAAACAGACACGCTACAAAAAAGGGGGGAAGGACTCAGGCGCAAGGCGGAATCTAGTGAAGCCACTTCCGTCCAACGCACCCTGTTTCCGTCTCAGCTCCAGGACAGAGGATCGGCGCCCCGTCCGCTTGGCTTAGTTAACAACACAGCTCTACCTGAAGGGAGGCAAACTTCTGGGCTTTATCCAAATTCCTAAAAAGCCACACATGGAGGTATTTTTTACTCATGTTTTAAACACACGTAAGGAACTCAACAGTTAAACTCACAGTATGAAATCATTTATAAAGAATTTCTAGTACATAAACGTTCTCCTATTATCATCGATCTTCATTTTTGGTTTTTGTACATGACACTACACTTCCATGGAGTGGGACAGGACTACTCCAAAATCTCCAGGGAGCAAACATATATCCTGATCTGATAGTCTGCTTCTGCCTCTCAACTAACGGCAAACGTCAACAAGGTTCATGTCTTTCTTGACAGTCACTGCCTTGCATTTTAATGAGCAGCTTCCCAGAGGTTAAAATGCTCATTTTCTGAAGGCATCCAGGAAGATGCCCGTGGATGTTACAGCTCCTCCCGAATGTCTGTTCCTCAGGACAGGAACTCAGTACTCCACTCGCTCTCCGACGCCTCCAACACCAGTGCGATACTCTGCACACAGTCGGCACTCCATAAACACCATTCGGGAAAACAGACTCATTGACTCTAATCGGTATTACTCACACGCCAAACGAGCAAACCAAAACTCTCTGTGAGAGTAGAAACAAATTCCTCTGGACTCTACCAAACAAAGAGAAAAAAGTAGAGTCTGGAGAAGAGAAGCCAGTTCTTGGCCACGAAACCTCAGGTCTAAGCCCCACAGGCGACCTTTGGTGTATACTCACGTAGATTTCATTATGGTCAAAGCGCTTCTTGAGGTTGTTGATGAAGGTCTCCTCATTGAGAGGTTCTAAAAGAACCATATCTCCAACCCCAATCATATTGTCCAGAAGTGACGTTTTCACCTCCATTTTGGCCATTGTCTCTTCCTGGAGGAAAGAGGAGGAAAAGGGAAGATTTAAATGGGCAAAATTATTTCAGATGGGCTCTTAGCACCACTGGAGAAATGAAACACCAGTAGCTTCAAAGGGCACTCATCTGCCTCCCAAATGCTGTCACCTCCCCTCCAACCTACGCCAGAAGCCCCAGAGCCAGCCACAGTCACTGCCAAACCGCTAGAAGCCCCATGTGCTGGAACCTCCCTCCCAGATCGCCGTCCCAGGCCAAGTCCATCTATAGAAGGAGCAACTCGGATACCAGGGTCTCCATTTTGTTTTTGTTTTTTTTCTTTAACTGAAGTATGGCTGACGTGCAATATTATATTAGTTTCAGGTGTACAACATGGGATTGAACATGAACATATATTACAAGATGCTCACCACAGTCAGGGTTCTTACTGTATTATTACTACGTTATTACAGCATTCTTGATTACATTCCCTATGCTGTATTTTTCATCCCTGTGACTTTATTTTGTAAGTGGAAGTCTGTGCCTCTTTAAGACCATCCCCTCCCCCTAGACAGAGGTTGCGAAACTCTAGCAAGAGAATGAACCCAGCCCTTTCCACCAGCCCCTGCATACTTGAACCTGTAAGGACCTGCTTCCCCCAAGATGGCATCTCTCAGTACTCCACGATGAAATTCAGAATGTATTTTCCAGGAAATAATGGTTTTAAGGTGATTAACATTTGAGGACTTGCTACACATCAGACACTGTATCAAGAACTTCACATGCATTCATTCATTTCATCTTCACAATAACTCTATGAGGTAGATACTGGGATCATTATCCCCATTTTAAGATAAAGAAGCTCAGAAAGATAAGAAATTTTGCTTATGATTACTTAAGAGTGCATTACATTTTGTGTTAAAGAACTCAATCACCACTTCTAACATGGCGGGGGCGGGGGGGGGGGAGGTTCACGCCAGCCGTAAGCACTGACTCATAGAGGAACATACCCTGTTGTAAATTAGAGGTCACCTCTATAACCTGCCAAGACTGACCTCGATGTTCTTCATCCTCATCCCAACAGACCCACCACAACAGCTAAATCAAACGAACATGAAACGAATAGAATAGAAATACTACGGTTTCCCTCCAGCTCAGTCTGAAAGTCTACCACGAGGAAAGAGAGGCACACTACAAAGGCAGCATTCTACCCGCCCCACTAACGTGAATGATGCCTCCCAAAAGTAGAATGTTAAATCCCCAAGCCTTCGTATCTGATTGCTGACAAGAGTTCTAAAATTCTTTCAAATATATGAACATGGGAAAGTAGAGTGTGTTTTGTTACTTTTTCTAATATTACCAGGATGTAAAACCACATTCATCCAAGATATTCTCTCTAAATGCTTCTGATCCATAAGTCAATTTTGTATGCTTTCAGTATACTACTACTAAACAATACTTCAGGAAACTAATAAATACTCATATATTCATGTCCCTAAGACTGAGGGGAAAGTACATTTAATTCTTCTCATTAAGGAGTCACCCAGGCATATTACATCTTATACAAAGGTTGGTCTGCTTGCTTAGGATAGCAATTTAATTAAATGTCCTTCCTATTCTAGCCTAGAACATCTCGTAGGTCTCCTAGAGGCAACAGAAACTATATTTACTTGGGCTGTTTGCAAGAGAACTGAGAAGGGGTAAGAATTACAAAATTCTTTCTTTTTTTTTTTTTTTAAGATTTTATTTACTTATTTGACAGACAGAGATCACAAGCAGGCAGAGCAGCAGGCAGAAAGAGAGGGGGAAGCAGGCTCCCCGTTGAGCAGAGAGCCCGATGCAGGGCTCAATCCCAGGACCCTGAGATCATGACCCGAGCCAAAGGCAGAGGCTTAATCCACTGAGCCATCCAGGCGCCCCTATGCAATTCTTTCTTATTAATTACTATGATTCATATGAATCCAATACTCCTTTATATCTGACCTTATTGAAAAAAATTTTAAGTATATGCTGAAAAGCCAGAAAAGAGACAAAAAGAAGTAGAGAGAAAAGGTCTCTCATAAATAAAAATGATCCACTAAGAAAGTAGTTAATATTCAAAAGAAGAAAAATGGAGTTAACTTTTTAGTTTATATATTTTTTTAAATTTTATGCCAACTATACCTAGAGTAAATGGCCATAGGTACCACTAAAACCGAACAATAGAACAGCTTCATGCATTCTGCACTAGGCTAGACTCTTGTTTTGAAACAATACAGGTGGGAGGGGGGCACCTGCCACTCTCTGGGGATGCAGCGGGAACAGGGAGAGCAGCTGGTCTCATGCCAAGTCCACGGAAAGACACGCACAGGAACAGGAACACAAGCACCCAATCTTTGTCGCAATAAATTAACATTTAAATCAAATTTCAAGTTCTCAGACTCATGAAATGCCAAAAGCACTCTAGCTGCAGTGCATTACATATAATTTGGCAGATGAGGGTAGAAGGTTTAGGGATTAAGGGGGAAGTCAACCCCAGAAGGGTTTCAAAAATAACCCCATCAAAGCAGCAATTTAAATTAAGCAAAGAGGCTGAAAGGGAACTCTGCCCTGGGGGCTGGGTCTGAAGTCTATTTCTGGAAGCCTCCGCAGAAAGACAGGGACCTCGGTGCAGGTAACAATAATTAAGCAATCTACCTCTGTAATTAAACCTGCTTTACCATCATTTCAAATCCAAGTTTCAAGCAGGTTTGCATGGGTTCTAGCTTTTACACTTCCACCCCAACTTCATAATCCAAAGCGGGGGAGAGGACGAAACAAATACTGAGCTACAACAGGGAGTCGGTAAAAGGAGAAAATCTGGAAACACAACCGCTGCAAACCAAATCACACCAATACAGCACACCCGCTGAGAAGTTGATTTCAACTTTCATTTAGCTATTCAAGCATCGTTTTGTTCCATTTTGGGTTTGTTTTGTTTTGTCATTTTTAGCATCCAAGTACTTTGGGGTTGGAAAGGGTAACACTCCGACCCTCATTCTCAGGGTAAACAAGGACAGGGACAAAAAGGGCACAGAGGCACTTCCCTCGCATCCTACAAATCGACTGATTCCCCCTACCATGACTACTGGATCCAGCCCGAGTTTGGTTCAGAACCACTAACTTGAGATTTCCATAAACTGTCAGAGGAAGTCACATGGGGGTATCCAATGAGCACGGACATAAAGCACTGAGGATATGTCTTATTTGACACATTTATGTCTACCTTCGCCCTTCCCAAGACCCCTACGGAAACCCATGTTGTTCTAAGGACGTCCATTTCATCCCACGTGCGAGCGCTGTAGCACATAACCCACCTAGACTAAGGAACCAACACGTGACCAGCTTCAGTCACTGTCATCGGTTCGGGGCTGGTCAAAAATCTAAAACCCAACAGCTTTTAAAACTAAAACTAAAACTAAAGTTTTTTAGTTTTTTTAAAACGAAAACTAGAGTTTTAAAGTTTTTTTTAAAACTAAAACTAAAGTTTTAAAGTTTTTTTAAAAAACTAAGAGTTTTTAAAACTAAAACTAAAAAATAAAGCCGTGGGCTTTAGCTTGGTGTCTTAGGACACAGGTTCTATCCACCTCTGGCCGGCAGGATTCAGATGTGATTCGTGGGACCGCCATGGTCATGTCCACTTTCAGGGCGGAACATGGGAGAAGGTTAGTCTGAGGAGGATGGCAACACATGGAGGAAAGTAGGGCAAAAAATAAATAAATAAATAAATGGAAATTAGCGCGCGAGCCCTCACAAACCTCTAGATCAAATTGCAACTGAAACTTGTTCCACAGCTCCTAAGTCTACACACACGGAGGCCAATTAATTCTCCTTCCTGTCTAAGCTGTTTGAGCTGGATTTCCTATTACGTGCACCAGAAAACATCTTAGCTAATAGAAGAAGCTGGTACACGGCAGCAGAGTGTTGCAAGTAACCCACGGAGGCGCAGGGACCGCTGAGCCAAGGCCACAAGGGAGGGGGTGTGCGGACCTACCATCTTAGGCAGATGATCACCTCTCATTCGTCATAGTAAACGACTGATGACAACTGTGGCCTGTCATGCCTTATGCCTTGGACCTTGTGCCTCCAACCTGACAGAATTTGAAAAAAATTCGGATGCTGGAGTCTGTGTTGGCTACTGAAGGATCTACAAGAAGACAGGCTTGCTGTGACTCTGGATGGTCTGAAAGCCGGGGCGCAGAACAGAAGGGGCTGCTAAACGCAGTCGCTCTGGCCGGAGGTGAGAAATGCGGAGGGAAGGGGACCTGTGCTAAGCGCCGCCCGTTCTGTCTCCACGGCCAGAGGCGGGGACAGCGCCCCCACCACGAAGATGTAGCATAGGAGAAGCATCACGTACTCCACTGTTTCCTCCACTTCCTAACTGTCCCAGGGAGGTTCTACTAAGCAAGAGCTAAGACACTCTGCCCACCACCCACAGCTGGATCTCACTGCCAGGAGACAAGTTCTCAAACCAAGTTCAAGGTCCAAACCCTCGGGAGTTGGCAGAATCTCTGATGTTGGTTACCAGTCCATGGACGCAGAGAAACCTTAAAAGCCAACACACTTTTAAGGGATCTACGCTGCCGAAGAAGTCTGGCTGACGGGACTGAACGATGACTTGATCCTTAAGACAGCCCGCCCCAAGGGCTCCAAGTGTAAGAACCACAAGGACAGACCGCTACGACCCGCAGCCCCTGCCGGTGCCATCTTGCCCAGTGCTCACCCCAGACGGGCCACGAAGACAGCAGGCGGAGGAGAGCTTCTAGAAGAGCACAGCCTCTGACGAGGGCGCAGCTGTGCTTCCAGCCATGCGGGGCGAGTTGCATCGTGTGGACCAGGGCCCGGGATTCTCATACACCCAAGTGTGGTGAAAAGAAAGTGTATGTGAACACTGGGCAGCCAAAGGGGAAAGCCACTGTAGACCTCTGTCTCTCTTTCTGAAGGGACACTATCCAGTGCACAGGCCTCCTCCTGTTGGAACCTGATCATCCTTCTGGGGAGTCCCCACTTACCTTACAATGACAAGGAACGTACTGAGAAGGAGCAGCACACAGCTCCCACCGCAGAATTCAATGGCGGCAGCCCTGCTCACCCCCCCAAGGAATGTGGCTCATGCACAGCCAATCACATCGTCGTGGGGTCCGGAGTCCTGGGTGACGGTGAAAGCTGCAGGTGATTGATGGCAGGAGGGAATGCCCACCACTCACCAGCTGGCAGCCAGAACCCCAGCACGAAGCCAGGAGGTCCCCACTGCCCAGCCCTCCAGCCTTTCTGTGGCTCCTGCCTATCTTCCAAGCCCGTATCCTTCCTGGTCTGCCATGCTCTCGGCAATTCTGTGAGCCTCTACATCCTTCCTGCGTGGCACACAATCAAGATCCCTAACCGACAGAACACTTGGTATAGTACCCAACACGCGGGATTATTGTCACAGCTTCATTATTAGCTTCATTATTATGTAAAACTGAACCTTTTCCTCCCAACATCGGTGAAAGCAATCCACAAAATACAATCACAGGGTAGCCTTTGGAGGAACCACAGGGGAGTCTGGAGTCAGGGTCTCGTCACCTACGGGTGCTGATCTAGCCCAGAGACCAGCCCAGCCACTGCTGCAGAAAGGCTCCACGGCTGCCCCAGCTTTCCACCTGCTTGTGCAGCCCAGAAAAACAAAATATGTGATTGCAAATGTTCTTTCCCTGACCTACTCTCACTCGTAAACTTCCAAAGCTACTACTTACATTTCAGTGTATACCAGTGCATTTACTGGCATCTTTCTCAATGAGAAAAAAAAAAAAAATTCAAAATATTGAAAGCATCGTTTCAAAAATTCCTCAGAATACAAAAGAAAATGCAGCATGAACATCCGACAGCATCTTAAAATGGCCACCTGGAGCCTAATATTTAAATACATGTAGTCTACCCCGGTCACCAATCTTAAATTACAAGCCACCTACAATGTTAATGTCATCTGCGCTTGGGAGTCAAGACCAGCATTCTCCAAGAGCCCCGCACCCAGACACAGCCAGACCGGGGGTTGGGGGGTGGAGGCAATGTGTGCACCCATGTGAAATGCGCGGTCATTCCATCCCATATCAAACAGCAACAGTGAAAAGCTATTCCAAGTTAATAATTACACAATTTACTAACAAGTGAATAACAGATCAGAAAAGATGCAGGATGCGCTAAACTAAAGCAGGAAGCGGTCTCCCACGTTATTCAAAGTTCTTAGGGTAACGCAGATGAGAACAAACATAATTTTTTTTAAAGATTTTATTTATTATTTACTCGACAGACAGAGAGATCACAAGTAGGCAGAGAGGCAGGCAGAGACAGAGGGGGAAGCAGGCTCCCTGCTGAGCAGAGTTCAATGTGGGGCTTGATCCCAGGACCCTGGGATCATGACCTGAGCCAAAGGCAGAGGCTTAACCCACGGAGCCACCCAGGCGCCCCGAGAACAAACATATTTTTAAGTTGAAACAGTTTTACTGTAAAATCAGAAAGGACATTCAGAGCTGATGATGCGATGATTAACAAGGATTAATATCAAGTCATTAGCATCATTTTAAAGTTGAGGGGACTTTTAAAGCAGAGCCATAAAAACCACGAGCTGGAAAACCAAATGAAAGCAGACCTCTACTGCTCTGGCAACTGGAAGCGAGGACGCTGAAAACACATCGATTACAGTGTCATTAGCAGTCCACACCGAGGCAACACCTTCGGGGAGTTTTCTTAGCATGACAACAATTGTTCGTATCTGACACCGGTTCCACTCCTGACCTCCTTGCACGGGGTCATGTACGCATGATAGCCCCTTTTCCGGAGAATGAGCTCGCTGGTGTCAGCAGTCACAGCGTATTCATCTTTATTTCCCCAAAGGCGGAGGGCACTGCCTTAGCACATGGTAGGCATTCAGAGAAATACAAAGGGAGAACAAGTATGCAAATTTACGACTGACAACTGAATCCTTCGGTAATGCAAGTTCCTGCAGCTGCCATGGCTGGTCTGACCAGAAGGCAAAAAAATGCTTGCAGCTTCAAGCCACTTTGATCCATTCCTCTGAAAACATATTACCCACAAAGGACAGGAAACAGAATTGAGCCATTTGACTCCCAAAGAGATCACGAAAGCTTTTAAGAATAACATGAGAAGCACATTTAAGTAACCAAGCTGGGCCAATGTGGCAAGATTTCATGAGCAAAATAAATCTTAGCAAATCCTGGTGGCAAAACAAAGGCAAAAGAGGGGCCAACTCTATAGGACGTGGTTCAGGACCTAATACAATGAGCTTAAATGACTAAGAAAAACTGGAATTTCCTTCCTCAATCTTTTAAAATAGCATGCATCTCCTCTCTGAGAGCGGTTAGATTAAATTTCCATGCAATCCGGCTCAACCACCACATACAGTATTGAACCCTGTTGGTCTCTGGCCTTGTGGTAGGTGCTCTGGACACACTGTGAATCATCATGGCACTTCCCCTCCCCACACCACCCCCTCCAGGAGCTCACAGTCCAGTAAGAGTCAGGAAAAGAAAATAAGCCACTTTTGAAACTTCAAACAACCTTTTAATGATTAAAAACAACCCCTATCCACTATAGGGGAAAAAAAAATCAGAAAATGCAGTGAAGCAAAATACAAGCCAAACTCAACACCCTCAACATTTTCATCTAAATCCTTTTGAATTCATGAGAATCCCGAAGAAACCTGATTTTTATAACCAAAGAACTGGCTACCGTTTCCGGTTTGATAAACTGTGATGTGAATTTTGATACGTTTCTAAATTTTGATATAGTCTGCCTCCAGGCAGGAACATGAGACCGATATGAAAGGACACCAGTAAGGTCCCCACCGCTTTTAAACACGAGTGGCCTGACCGCCTGCCCCTGGAGGCTTCGCCTTCTCCCCTCCCTCAAATGAGCAAGCCAGACTGTCGACAGCCTGTCCCCAACCATCTCTCCCACATCTGCTGAGTCCCACATCGCAACCCACGTCCCAACCTTCCGTCTCCTACCATCCTATCCCAAAATACCCCCCCCAACAAAACCCTCCTACCGTCCCTAGATCCCACAGTCACCACAGACCCAGTCTCTCACCCCTGGCCTCTCCCTGTCTTACCCGCCCCCCCAAGGCCGACCCATCTCCGCTCCATCAGCAGCACCACTCAGTGCTCCCCCCGCCCCCCAGCTCAGCCTTCTTCCTTGCTCACCCGGAAGGCCTCCCCCCGGGGTCTCCCTCTGCCCCGTCCTGCCGCCCGCCTCCTTCCCCCCTGCACGGGCCACACTTGCCAAGTGGCCTTTCTAAGTCAGAACCCGACCGGGTAACCCTTGCTCGAAAGCCTCCGACGACTCCCCGGAGCCCGCATTCCAGTTCCTCCGCAGACCCTCCAAGCTGTCCAACACGGCCTCGGCCTCGCCCGGGGACCCGGCCCTTCCCCTCGGGGCGCAAACGCACGGATTCCAGAAGGTGCGCGCACCCCGCACCCAGGGCCGCCGCGCCGCCTAGTTACACGGGGGAGGCCGCGCGAGCGCCGCCCGGAGGAGCGCACAGACGACGCGGGGCGTGTGCGGGGTGTGTGCGGGGTGTGTGCGGGCAACGCAACAGGAGCGGCCTCGGAAACGCGGAGGTTCCCACACGCGCCGCGGATGCAAGACGCCGGCCACAGCACGCGGCGGAGCAGGCAGGAGTCGTCGGCCTACGCGACGCGCTGGAGTCGCCACACGCACAACAGTCCCTTCTCACAGACGAGCCTTCAGGCCTGAGCCCGGCCTTGCCCCCCCGCCCCCTCCCCGGCGGCGCCCCCCCGCCCCCCGCAGCACGCGCGCAGCACCACGCCCAGGTCCGACGGCTCCTCCGGCCCCGCCGCCAACCGCGCTGCGCGCATGCGCCACCGCAGCCTCTGGGGACCGGACCGGGACGGAGGCGGTCATCGCGCGGCCATGAGGAGTCAGCGTGGACCCGGCGGACCGGGCGTCCCACTCAGGGGAGCCTCTGACGGACTCCGGACTCCTCGGAAGCCGATCCGAGAAGAGGATGACACGTGTGCGGGGAAGCACGTGGGACCCCGGGGGACAGAGAAAAGTGCTGAGGTCCTCACGGCGGCTCTGGTCGCAGGCTCCCGAGGGGTCCGGCCGAGGTTCCCGCCTGACCGGGGCCGGCGGCCGCCCCCTCTCCGGCAGCGCGCGCCGAGCACGCCGGGGGACCCCGCGCGCGGTGTGTCTGCTGCTCGCCCCAGCCCGGGAGCACCTTGAGGGACCCGCACTGGCGGCCGGGCGGGCGCCCAGGGCTCTGCCGCGGGCAGCACAGGCACGACCGCCCGTCGCCGACACCGCGGCTGCGCGTCCACGCGGCCCTTCCCATCCCGGGCACGGCGGGCGGAGGACGACGGAGAACTTCCTCCGCGGATGAACCAAGACGGTCGCAGACGGGCCAGACACCGACGGACCAGACGGTCTCTCGGTACCGACCAGCCTGCGGGGCCCGGGTTTCCATGAGCGGAGCTGGGGGGGGGGGGGGCGGAGACCACGGGCGGGGCCGTGCGGGCTCCCGGAGCAAGCGGGACGAGACGCCGTGGAGGCTCAGGGACGCGGCTCCGGCCGCCGACACACGTCCTCAGGGCACGCGCGCGACGTGTGTGGATTCGCAGCATTTACGACGTGAAACACCGCTGTCCGAGCTCCCAGTTCTTTATCCCACGGCTAAAGCCGCTTCATCTTGAAGGTCCCCCCCCCGCTTCTCTATAGCCTTTTCTTGTGAACATCTAATGCACTGCTGCTGGGTTGGTTGTGTTAGGATCTTGGGTTAGGGAAGAAATGGGCCCAACTACTAGCAATTTCCATCCAGGAAGCTGCTGTCTTATGCTCGAACTCTGGGTCATACAAAGAACATTAAATTACCAGGCCATGATGGAGGAATGGTGGAGGACAGATTTGGGCAGGGACGGAAAACATCCAGCTAAATGCATAATGGGAGCCCACAAGGCACGAAGCCACGCTCTGATCCTAAGAAGCCCTTGGGGGGGGGGGGGTGGCAATTAATTCGACATTCTGGTGCTCTGAGAGTTAACACCCCAGGGCAGATGGCCCCTTAGGGAGGGAGGGGCCAGGAACCACCCAGCGTCCAAGTCAAGGTTTGTTTCTGTCTGGGGAGAAAAGGGCTGGCCTACCAACAGACACAGCCAGCCAGGAGCTCGGCTACCTCAACCCCAGGAACAGGCCAGACTTCCCGATTCGTAACGTGACGGGTTAAAAACAAAGTTTTTTCCAACTGTGAGAATGGGGAATATATTATCTGGACTAATTAGAAGGATTTTTGAGTCAAACAGGACAGTGGCTGCCATGGCAACATTGAAGGTTTCGGATTACAAGCCACAAACGATCTGTTCTGATGTCTAAGCAAAATGTGTTAGGATCCCAGGCAAGCCCTTCGGTGAGGAGACAGAAATGGACCCGGGAGGTGTGGCAGGACGGGTTTCTGGAAGAGGCGGCGCAAGGAGGAAGCTTTCCTGACTGCTCTCCGTGGTCTTCGCACCTATCACGTTACACACACCCATCAATCTCATTCCCAAGTCAGCAAACTCTTTGCAACACACCAGTTTTTTAATTTTTAATTTTTTAAAAGATTTTATTTATTTATTTGACAGAGAGACACAGCGAGAACAGGGGGGAGTGGTAGAGGGAGAAGCAGACTTCCTGCCAAGAAGGGATCCCGACACAGGGCTTGATCCCCGGACCTTGGGATCATGACCTGAGCAGAAGGCAGACGCTTACCCACTGAGCCACCCAGGTACCCCCCCACACCCAGGTTTAAAGAGAAGCTTCACTTCCACACTGTGAAGAGTCATTTTCTATAGCAGTTTGGTAACAAGAATTTACGATGACTGAGAATTCCCTTTTGATCTGCTCCAAGATGGGACAGCACAGGCTTCAGATCCCAGTCCTAGGCTCAAACCCAAGGGAATTAATTCATCTCTAGAATTTGAATTTCTGATCTTAAAAACTCAGGGATGACAACATCCATTCCCCAGGGTTATTAGGCAGGCTGGCTGAGCAAGCGAAGCCCCTAAGAGGGCAGGATCTCACTGGATGTTAGCTCCCTCCCTTCCCCATGCCCATTTCTTCTGACCCTGAAGAGCTCACCTACTGGCCTGTGTATCTGAGGTTGATAACCTAGAGGGTTGCTTCATTTGCAAAAGCCATCCCATGGGGTTCAATGCCCTGAGGGGCAAAGGCGGCCAACATCACTGTCCCCAACGTCATTTCCTGGAGGAAGCTCTGCAGAGTCACGGCAGGAATGAGGCCGAAGGGCAAGGCAACATCAGAGAACGCCATCCACAACCATCAAACCTGGGTCCGAAAGACACCCCCCGCCCTCCCTCTCCCCCCACCACCCAACTTGGCACCCCTCACCAGCCAAAATCCTGGAAGGTCTAGGATGGACAGCAAGCAGTCTGGCTTTAGGGGGAACCTATGGCCACGCTGTCTTACTCACACCAGGTCTTAGGAGAATTAATGAGCTAACGTCTGAAAAGTCCTCTGAGTTCCTCCGGGACAAGGTAGCCAAAAACCATAAACCTCTGTTATGGCCAGAAACACAAGCCCAGCTGCACGTGGGATGTGCTAATTATAACCCATAGACTTCTCACTGTGTTCCCTCAAGGTAGACAAAAAAAATTCCAAGAAGCCGAGTGTGTTTAGATTGGCAAACCTGAGGCCCCAAGACCCCCAGGTGAAGGTAAAACTGCTCAAATTTAACTGACACACCCGGCAGCTCGGACTTGTTCCTGGCCGGGGCACAGACACCAAGGGCAACCGGTGAGTATTAAACTGAATACAACCACCCGGGGAAAACCGACTTTCCTTCCAAATGAACTGGCTTGTTCATCAGAGGGTCCAGATCTCGTCCCACATGCTATGAGCCTCACCAAGTCATCCTGCCCCTTGCCCCCTCCACCTGCTGGCACTGCTTGTAGACTTGTTCTTTCTGTTCTCTTTATACGTGACCCTACCGTCCCATGACCCAAGGCACTCCCTTGTAATCAGAAGTCCAGCGCGTTGCACCTGGTGGGCACTCACAGAGGATTTCCTGCACCCCTCAGTTTGGGGAGTCCCTATGGATCAGTTTTTTAAGACATCTGGCTGATCAAAGATGCTCACAAGAAAACAGCCCAGGGCACCCCAGAGCAGACATTTTTAAAGGCATCTTCCCATCATTCAGGCTCTTTTAAGGGACAATAGAGGGAAATGTATTGAATTTCATGCACTTGTCCTTTGAAAAGGAAGCAAGTTAACTCTCAGGGAAACATCAGCTGTTGCCTTCTGCAAATCCGAGGTCAGAATGATGACTAGAGGGGCTCCAAGAAAAAGAGCCAGAAGATCCACACTGTAGACTCAGCTCTGCAACTAGCTCAGACTGAGACCCTGGGCACACTGCCAATGCCGAGCCTCAGTTTCCCCACAAAGGGGGGAATACATCATCTCCTAAGATCCTGTCCCAGTCCGTCATTACCGGTTCAACAAAAAAGAGGCTCAAATCTGGAAAGACTGAGTTCCTTAATTTTGTGGTGAATATTCATCCTGTGTCTGGTTATAAAGAATGTTAAAGGCCAAGAATGCCAGTCCACAAGAATCTTTCTCAGTGACATTTACTCAGAGGTTAAGGAAAGTAGCTCTTTATTCTGACCTCACCAGCAAAAAAAAAAAAAAAATGTATTAAGGGTCTAACCATATGCAGCACAGAAGGAAATGCAAGGAATCAACTGCATCTTCGGACTACAGGCCTTGGGGCCTGTGTGAACGTGTTCTGTTCGTAACTAACCGGCAAGCTGCAAAAGGGCGCTGACTACTTTAATGAGTTGATCCACTGTGAAAGCAAAAAGGGGTCTAAAGATTACAAAATTAGGAAACCTATATAGTAAAAGGAGAAAAATATGCATTACCCAACACTGCTTCTTCGGTAATGTCTCTATACTTGTGGTTAAGAAAAAGTTCTTTAGAATAATAAAAATTCAGAAACTTCCTCAAACAGTTATCCACTGAAGCAAAGTCTATTAAATAAACTATGTAATCAAAGGGAGAGATGTTTATACATTTACATTAGGAGTTCATGAGTGTTTATTACTTGAGGATTGATCAAACAAAAATAGCTAAGATGTTTCCAAAAAAGACACTGATGATGTAAATTGAGAAGGCGGAACTACTTTGTCATTAAAAAAGAATTTTTAAAGAAAATAGCTAAACTGCAGTGGGTTACTTTACCTAAATTGATTAAAATCAACAATCAGAATTGGGAAGTATTTTCTGAGCCAAAGTTTTTCTAATTTTTCTCATGTTGCAAGCATTACTGAATTTAAAGTCAAATGTACCATAATATATATCTTGGATATCTCTGAGTACATTCTAATGTATTTATGAAGAACTAAAATATATACAATAAATCAACATATCACTTAACTTTTAAGTGATAAAATGTTTGCTAAAATTTGTTTACTAAATTTAAACTTATAAATGTTAATTCAATTTGAATAACAGTTCTCATTTCCTAAAGTTCTGTAAGACATAGCAATTTTCCATATATTTACATGAGGACACAAACATACAAATGCCCTCCCTTACTTTTTTCCCCTTAAATATAAGCACACACTAAACCTGTAAAGCTACGTGAAAATCAATTTTTAAAGTTAATTAGTTGGGCCGTGTATAAATTTTCAATAAATCTTCCCAAGGGAAATTTGGATAAGAAATAAGATATTCAATAGTGAACTATACTGTATACACCTGATTAAGAAAAATTCATTTCCCTCTATCAGTAATTTATCAAAATATCACATTATTATATTGTAAGTTATCAAATTAAAAGGCATAAAAACTCAAAATTCACAATCCACCCTTAATCATGTCTCTCAGTAAGTAGGCAGGCAGGCAGGCAGATAGATAGATTAAAGGGAAACTCTAAAGTTCTTTTTAAATGACTTAATTATAAGGCCCCCTAGTTTAGGAATTAAATAGAACCACTTACCAACTCTTCCTCTCCATTGTTTTTTCCACTGATTTCACTAGTACTTTAGCATTCCATTTGTGTGGAAGGAACAGACAAACAGGGAGAACATACTAAGTACAACAAACATTTTGCACAGAGATAAGAAGAGGAAAGTAGGTCAATATCCTGGGGCCGGGAAGACGCAGCCGGAGCTTCCATGCAGAACTGTGTATGATTAACTGGGTAGGACCCTCTTCTCTCCAGACTACTGCTCTGACCCGTGCACCTGGGATACACAGACTCCAGGAGAAAGGAATTAGAGACCCACCTACTCCTTCCCAGCCATGGGCAATCTAACTGGGGAAAGAAAACAGGTAAGAGCCGTATAACTCATAAAATCAGCGCTCACACAGGGCCGGCGATTCACCGCAGAAAGAGGAGTATGGACACTCGTGTTTATGACTAGAGGCAGCGCTATTATTATGGTACAGGAGGATGAGATGAGGACGGCTGAAGAGGGCAAACCTGACCTTGCCTTTCTGAGGATGAGCAGTATGTGGTCCAGCAGAAAAGCACTTTAATGCAGGAAGAACAAACCATTCAGAAGACAGTGACTAGGTAGAATGGCACAAAAGATAGCTGGGGCGGGGCCCTCGTGGGCTGTGAAGCTGGGAGGAAAGGTAAGTTGAGACAAGACTGAGAGTCCAAACTAAGGAGCTTACAGCTAGGAATGTGGTGGGAATCAGTGGGAACAGGTGGGAGGGGAGAGAGAAGAGTATCTACTGGGTCTGTGTTGCAGTCAGTGCATGCAGAGGGCCACAAGTGTGACTGAGAATCACTAGTGACAGTATGATGGAAAATAAGATCGAAGATAGCCATTATAGATGATGGGGAGTCATCCAAAATGTCTTGAGAATGACAGACAACAAAAAATGTGAAGGTTTTTTTACTTAGTGAATAGTCTAAATTTGTTGGGAGAGAGCTAGAAGCAAGAAGCAAAACTGCTCTGAACAGTTGTTCGGTTTGTGCACTGTATAAAAAGCCAAGGGGGAAAGTGGGCACTGACATCAAGTGGAGCTCTGTGGGACAGTGTTTGCCCTAAAGGGTACCTTCTTCCACTGTACAGTGAAGGTACCGTACCAGCTAGCAGCAGGGAAACCAGGTGGGGCATGAATCTAGAACTAGAGTAGAACTAATGGAAATGAAACAAGTGGGTAAATGCAAGAGAAGTAACAGACGACTCTATCATAAAAGGCAGAACACTAACTGATGGAGGGGGAAAGAGACAGGCGGCTTTGAGACTAAAGTAGTCTCTCTCATCCAAATGCATAAGGACTGACAGTTCCGCTGCTTGGTTTAAAGGGAAAAAAAGTCAAAGTTGAAAGTCATTTAGAAAGGTAAATATCAAAACATATTATTTTAGATTAAACCCTATCGTCTAACATTTATTTGCCTGTATTTGCTGTAATGCGAGGCCTTTCCTTCGAGTCTCTGTCCACCGCCTGCAGCACCCAGCGGTGCTTTCTTTTATCAACCATCTCAAGGCATCACCCTTAAAAAAGTCGAATTTCGGGGGGCACCTGGGTGGCTCAGTGGGTTAAAGCCTCTGCCTTCAGCTCAGGTCATGATCCCAGGGTCCTGGGATCGAGCCCCGCATCAGGCTCTCTGCTCAGCGGGGGGCCTGCTTCCTCCTCTCTCCCTGTCTGCCTCTCTGCCTACCTGTGATCTCTGTCTGTCAAATAAATAAATAAAATCTTTAAGAAAAAAAAAAAAAAAGTCGAATTTCTTTAAAGAAATGGTGAGGCTGTAAGGACACCAGAGAAACAGCCGAGTAGACCACATCACCCTTGACAAATGCTCGCCACTCCTTGGTGGGAAGGCTACCCACCCCTACCTTGTCGAATGTGGGCAGTCTTTCCCTCCGCCCGGGGGGGGGTCAGCAGGGTTCCGGGGGGCTGCTTCATGAGTATTAACGAGGGTGCTGTGGAACAGAGCCGCCACCCGGCCGACGGTGGACGCACCGTGTGAGCATAGATTAGTGCTCTGAGCCACTAAGATTCCGGGTCGTCCATAATCAGAGCAGAACACACCTACCCTGAATGGCTCAAGTATCCGCGGGAACCCTCTTCTTTTAGGACTCCCCAGCTCCTTTACAGTTACCTCAGCCTCTCTAAAATCAGCCACCACTCCTTTCTGGAAACTTACTTTTTATCAAGTGCTTTCCAAAACACTCGAACAAATTCAAATAAATTGTCACAAAAATAGCTCTTTTTGCACATATATTTAAAATCTTTAAACTAAATAGAGTAAGAAGTACAATTGGCATAAACAGTTTTGTAGAAAAGAAAACACAGTTTTCTAGATATGCACACATGTCCACTGGCGGGAACAGAAACCCAAGAGCAGGGCGCCTGAGTGGCTCAGCCAGTTAAGTGTCTGCCTTCGCCTCAGGTCATATACCAAGATCCTGAGATCAAGCCCCACTTGGGGCTCCCTGCTCAGCGGGGAGTCTGCCTCTTCCTCTCCCTCTGCCCCTACCCCCTGCTCATGCTCTGCTCTCTCTCAAACAAATAGAATCTTTAAAAAAAAGAAAGGGGGCGCCTGGGTGGCTCAGTGGGTTAAAGTGTCTGCCTTCGCTCGGGTCATGATCCCAGAGTTCTGGGATCCAGCCCCGCATTGGGCTCTCTGCTCAGCAGGGAGCCTGCTTCCTCCTCTCTCTGCCTGTCTCTCTGCCTACTTGTGACCTCTGTCTGTCAAATAAATAAATAAATAAAATCTTAAAAAAAAAAAAAAAGAAAGAAAGAAAGAAAGAAACCTAGGAACACACTACAGGGGAGCCCTCTAGCTTTGATCATTCAGTGTGTTATGGCCATCGGTTGATATATGATTTATTTTGCAGAGGAAAAGAACACCAACTAATCCAGCAAGTCTGGAGGTCGCTAAGACCTTATACCATTTTCTGAAGCTGTGAGCCTAGAAAACTCTGAGAATGAAGAGTACTATCGTATTACCAGGTTAAAAATCTGGCTGGTTTTTCAAAACTATATCCAACTGCCATATTTTTTTCTGTCCCAAATGTACAGTCAGAAGTGCTTAAGTCATTTAAAAGAGCACAAAAATAACACTTCAAACCCACAACCAGACACAGAGTCAAGAGTACAAGGTCACATGTCATTCCATAACCCAGCTCTTAAAGATAGAACAAACACATAAGTTACTATTAAAAACTAAAATTGAGTTGCACACTTTAAAATTACATACTGCTTTAAAATTGTCAACGGAGATAAATGTTCCTCTCAAGGTTGCCCAGCAAAATCTGGGTGCTTCCATTCTGAATGGCCAAATGGTCCATCTATCCATAATTTACATACTTCAGAAATTTGATACTCAGCCTTTTCAATAAAAATAAGAACTTCTACACAGAAATCATATTCATATATTTCAATAGACTACTGAGAGAAACACTACGTAAACACACATACACTGGAAACTCCAAAACAACCAACCACAGTTTAAATAACATCCTCTACAAGTCAACCTCGGCCCCTTCACCAATATGCACGCGAAGGCTCCCTCCTCAGCAACAAATAGGATAATCTTAATCTCTATAGCTTTAAAAACAAACCAAAAAACCTACATCTGGAGAAAAAAGGCAGTGATACCATACCTGCCGAAATAATCCTCCCCCAGACTCTACTGAGACAATAACCCGCTCAGTCTTATTTTAACCAAGGTAGACCCTTGAAAAGAAAGGAACCCAAAACCAAACTCTAGGGAGAAAAACACTAATTTGTGAAATACGAGGTGAACTCTAAAGTTTTCCTGAACCTTGACCTAAATCAATGTTCCCACAGTGTTGTTTTTTGTTTTGTTTTGTTTTGTTTTAAGTGAGATAAGCAACCGTGAGGACAGAATGACAAAATGGTTTAGTCTTTTCATCAAACCAAACATCAGTCATCCTCAAAATAAAACAAGAGTTAATCCGACACCAGTAAGGGTGAGAGCACTGTGCTCTAGGACCAGAGTCGCCGCCGAGGAGCTGCAGACAGACGGACGAGCCTGACTTCAGGAAGGGAAGAGGGCCAAGGCCCAAACCCTGCAGGACGTGGACCCCCAGGGGCCAGGAGGAGGGAGGGTTGAGACCAGAGGAACACAGGTCACCGAAGCCAAGAGACAAGAAGAAGCGGAGAACATTTATCTCAGTGACAAGAAGCAGCGGGTGACCAACCACATGGAGGATGGGGAGCACAGGACACAGAAGGAGAGAGGGGGTTATCAGGCCTAGAAGCCACGTCGCCGGGGCTAAATTGTGTCCCCCTCCCAAATTCATATGTTGAGGCTCTAACCCCCAAACCTCAGGATGTTACTGTCCTTGGAGACAGGGCCTTTAAAGAGGTGATTAAGGGCGCCTGGGTGGCTCAGTCGGTTGGGCAGCTGCCTTTGGCTCAGGTCATGATCTCAGGTCACGATCTCATCCCCACTCAGTGGGGAGTCTGCTTCTCCTTCTCCCTCTGCTGCTCCCCCTGCTTGTACTCTCTCTCTTTCTCTGTGTCAAATAAATAAATAAAATCTTTTAAAAATAAATAGGTAAATAAATAGGTGATAAAGAGGTGATTAAGTGAAAATTAGGCCATTATTGTGGGCCCTTCCCCAATACGACTGGTGTCCCTCTAAGCAGAGAAGACGGGGACACAGATGACATAGACGGAGGAGCAAGCAGATGAGAACACGGGGAGAAGGCGGCTGTTTGCAAGCCAGAGAGAGGCCTCGGAAGGCTCTAAAGCTGCTGACACCTTATTCTTGGACTTCGGCCTCCAGAACTGCGAGAAAATACGTTTCTGTTGCTTCCACTCCCCAGTCCGCGGTATTGTGTTACGGCGGCCCGAGCAGACTAATGAACCGGCCTACGACCCCTTCCGGCAACTGCCGACCTCCAGCCTCTTCCTCCACACAGCTAAGGTTTCTGACAAGGCCTTCCTTTGACCCTTGCCACACGCCACTCAAACAGCCTCCGATAAAGCGGCCCCGCCTGTTTGCTGCTGCCCACTGCACTCTCTCCACCCCGGCTTCCTCGGGGCCGTTCCCTCCCAGCTGCCCACGTCCCACCTCCAGCACTCCTCATCCTTAGTGGCCTCTCCTTCCTCCACTCGTCACAAGACGATGTTCACCGGGGTTCCAGCACCCACCTTCCTCTCTCCGCACTCCACCCTCCAAGCAATGTTAACATCTCCGACCGGATGCCACGGTCCCTTCCCCAGACCTCAGGCCCTGGCTTGTCTCCGAGCTCCAGGCCCTGTATTTCAGGGTCTGCCAAGCCTCGCTCGCTGCCCTGAGGCCCCATAACCCAAACAGAACCATCCCCTTCGGGCCTCTGGGTGCCAGCCACTCCCGACCTCTCGCAGGAACTGGGGAGCCCTCCCACACTCCGGTTATCATTGTTCTCAATGTCTACTGCCAGAAAATAAATATCTGAAATATGGAAAAGGTCCTATGTACAAAAATGTGCATCACTGCATTATTCACAACAGCAAAACAGTGGAGGCAACCCAAAACCCCACAGTAAGAAATGTGTGAGGACATGATGGGACTCAGTGGAATAATTCACAACTATAAAATTTATTTCAAAAACTGGGCAGCAACACAGATCTTAAAACATACACATAAAAAGCGTGGAAAAGAATATTCAGAAACAACCACAGGTGATAGTTCCTCCATCTTCCAGACTTTCTGGAATGTTCTTAAGATGATTCTCTAGTACGCAACGTCCAAACGAGAGTTCTAGCCACCCTGGACTTTCCGAACTGCTTGGCCGAAGGAGACACGGGAGCTTTGCTACGGACCCGCGCTCGGCTGTCACCCCACCTCCGCGCTACATCTGCGGCAACATCCCATGCAAACTCCCATTACATAAATTTCCCCTCAGTCCTACTGCGCTCGTAGCCCTCAGCACGAGATCCTACAAAAACTGAGTCTTTCCAGAAATCCAACCGGACGGACGAACAGCTGGACGACTGCGGAACCGAGCTCCCGACATCTGCCACGGTTACTCAGTGTTCCAGTGAGGAAACGTCGTCACGCGCAAGCTGCGGCCCGGACAGCGAGGGTCAAGCTAGAAGCTGTAGCCCAGGCGGTGAAGCCACCTCCCCGGCAAGCGCCTGCCCG